>NC_089679.1:11524651-12194026 GCF_037042795.1 Molothrus aeneus | reverse complement strand
AATGTTTTCTTTACTGGCAGAGTTTCTCTTTGCAAGATATGGTGGAAAAGCTTTTTGCTGAGTGTTGAGCGGCAAGACACGCAGAAGACGCAGATACGCAGCTCTCCGAAGCTAAGTGCCGGTCCCGGGCTTCGTTCGGCACAAACCGCTCTCAGGAGCTCCCTGCGCTCGCCACAATGTTGTGCGCAAAGAAGCCGCTTCTTCGCCTCCGGGAGAATCGGCGAGTGGCAGCTTCCAAAAGGCGAAGGTGCAAGCCGCACCATGCAGGCACAGTGTGGGCAGCATTCAGACTTAGAGAAACCAGTACTTTACCACTCTCCTGCCTTTTCCATTGTTATTATATTCGAAAAGAACGAGTTTTGGACAACTAGCTTTCATTCTTGCAAAACTCTTTGCAGACCTCCGTGCAAGCTTTAGAACAAGATTTTGGATGTTTTCTTTACTGGCAGAGTTTCTCTTTGCAAGATATGGTGGAAAAGCTTTTTGCTGAGTGTTGAGCGGCAAGACACGCAGAAGACGCAGATACGCAGCTCTCCGAAGCTAAGTGCCGGTCCCGGGCTTCGTTCGGCACAAACCGCTCTCAGGAGCTCCCTGCGCTCGCCACAATGTTGTGCGCAAAGAAGCCGCTTCTTCGCCTCCGGGAGAATCGGCGGGCGGCAGCTTCCCAAAGGCGAAGGTGCAAGCCGCACCATGCAGGCACAGTGTGGGCAGCATTCAGACTTAGAGAAACCAGTACTTTACCACGCTCCTGCCTTTTCCATTGTTATTATATTCGAAAAGAATGAGTTTTGGACAACTACCTTTCATTCTTACAAAACTCTTTGCAGACCTTCGTGCAAGCTTTAGAACAAGATTTTGGATGTTTTCTTTACTGGCAGAGTTTCTCTTTGCAAGATATGGTGGAAAAGCTTTTTGCTGAGTGTTGAGCGGCAAGACACGCAGAAGAGGCAGATACGCAGCTCTCCGAAGCTAAGTGCCGGTCCCGGGCTTCGTTCGGCACAAACCGCTCTCAGGAGCTCCCTGCGCTCGCCACAATGTTGTGCGCAAAGAAGCCGCTTCTTTGCCTCCAGGAGAATCGGCGAGCGGCAGCTTCCAAAAGGCGAAGGTGCAAGCCGCACCATGCAGGCACAGTGTGGGCAGCATTCAGACTTAGAGAAACCAGTTCTTTACCACTCTCCTGCCTTTTCCATTGTTATTATATTCGAAAAGAACGAGTTTTGGACAACTAGCTTTCATTCTTGCAAAACTCTTTGCAGACCTCCCTGCAAGCTTTAGAACAAGATTTTGGATGTTTTCTTTACTGGCAGAGTTTCTCTTTGCAAGATATGGTGGAAAAGCTTTTTGCTGAGTGTTGAGCGGCAAGACACGCAGAAGACGCAGATACACAGCTCTCCGAAGCTAAGTGCTGGTCCCGGGCTTCGTTCGGCACAAACCGCTCTCAGGAGCTCCCTGCGCTCGCCACAATGTTGTGCGCAAAGAAGCCGCTTCTTCGCCTCCGGGAGAATCGGCGAGCGGCAGCTACCCAAAGGCGAAGGTGCAAGCCGCACCATGCAGGCACAGTGTGGCCAGCATTCAGACTTAGAGAAACCAGTACTTTACCACTCTCCTGCCTTTTCCATTGTTATTATATTGGAAAAGAACGAGTTTTGGACAACTACCTTTCATTCTTGCAAAACTCTTTGCAGACCTCCGTGTAAGCTTTAGAACAAGATTTTGAATGTTTTCTTTACTGGCAGAGTTTCTCTTTGCAAGATATGGTTGAAAAGCTTTTTGCTGAGTGTTGAGCGGCAAGACACGCAGAAGACGCAGATACGCAGCTCTCCGAAGCTAAGTGCCGGTCCCGGGCTTCGTTCGGCACAAACCGCTCTCAGGAGCTCCCTGCGCTCGCCACAATGTTGTGCGCAAAGAAGCCGCTTCTTCGCCTCCGGGAGAATCGGCGAGCGGCAGCTTCCCAAAGGCGAAGGTGCAAGCCGCACCATGCAGGCACAGTGTGGGCAGCATTCAGACTTAGAGAAACCAGTACTTTACCACTCTCCTGCCTTTTCCATTGTTATTATATTGGAAAAGAACGAGTTTTGGACAACTATCTTTCATTCTTGCAAAACTCTTTGCAGACCTCCGTGCAAGCTTTAGAACAAGATTTTGGATGTTTTCTTTACTGGCAGAGTTTCTCTTTGCAAGATATGGTGGAAAAGCTTTTTGCTGAGTGTTGAGCGGCAAGACACGCAGAAGACGCAGATACGCAGCTCTCCGAAGCTAAGTGCCGGTCCCGGGCTTCGTTCGGCACAAACCGCTCTCAGGAGCTCCCTGCGCTCGCCACAGTGTTGTGCGCAAAGAAGCCGCTTCTTCGCCTCCGGGAGAATCGGCGAGCGGCAGCTTCCCAAAGGCGAAGATGCAAGCCGCACCATGCAGGCACAGTGTGGGCAGCATTCAGACTTAGAGAAAACAGTACTTTACCACTCTCCTGCCTTTTCCATTGTTATTATATTGGAAAAGAACGAGTTCTGGACAACTAGCTTTCAGTCTTGCAAAACTCTTTGCAGACCTCCGTGCAAGCTTTAGAACAAGATTTTGAATGTTTTCTTTACTGGCAGAGTTTCTCTTTGCAAGATATGGTGGAAAAGCTTTTTGCTGAGTGTTGAGCGGCAAGACACGCAGAAGACGCAGATACGCAGCTCTCCGAAGCTAAGTGCCGGTCCCGGGCTTCGTTCGGCACAAACCGCTCTCAGGAGCTCCCTGCGCTCGCCACAATGTTGTGCGCAAAGAAGCCGCTTCTTCGCCTCCGGGAGAATCGGCGAGTGGCAGCTTCCAAAAGGCGAAGGTGCAAGCCGCACCATGCAGGCACAGTGTGGGCAGCATTCAGACTTAGAGAAACCAGTACTTTACCACTCTCCTGCCTTTTCCATTGTTATTATATTCGAAAAGAACGAGTTTTGGACAACTAGCTTTCATTCTTGCAAAACTCTTTGCAGACCTCCGTGCAAGCTTTAGAACAAGATTTTGGATGTTTTCTTTACTGGCAGAGTTTCTCTTTGCAAGATATGGTGCAAAAGCTTTTTGCTGAGGTTTGAGCAGCAAGACACGCAGAAGACGCAGATACGCAGCTCTCCGAAGCTAAGTGCCGGTCCCGGGCTTCGTTCGGCACAAACCGCTCTCAGGAGCTCCCTGCGCTCGCCACAATGTTGTGCGCAAAGAAGCCGCTTCTTCGCCTCCGGGAGAATCGGCGAGCGGCAGCTTCCCAAAGGCGAAGGTGCAAGCCGCACCGTGCTGGCACAGTGTGGCCAGCATTCAGACTTAGAGAAACCAGTACTTTACCACTCTCCTGCCTTTTCCATTGTTATTATATTTGAAAAGAACGAGTTTTGGACAACTAGCTTTCATTCTTGCAAAACTCTTTGCAGACCTCCGTGTAAGCTTTAGAACAAGATTTTGAATGTTTTCTTTACTGGCAGAGTTTCTCTTTGCAAGATATGGTGGAAAAGCTTTTTGCTGAGTGTTGAGCAGCAAGACACGCAGAAGACGCAGATACGCAGCTCTCCGAAGCTAAGTGCCGGTCCCTGGCTTCGTTCGGCACAAACCGCTCTCAGGAGCTCCCTGCGCTCGCCACAATGTTGTGCGCAAAGAAGCCGCTTCTTCGCCTCCGGGAGAATCGGCGAGCGGCAGCTTTCCAAAGGCGAAGATGCAAGCCGCACCATGCAGGCACAGTGTGGGCAGCATTCAGACTTAGAGAAACCAGTACTTTACCACTCTCCTGCCTTTTCCATTGTTATTATATTGGAAAAGAACGAGTTTTGGACAACTACCTTTCATTCTTGCAATACTCATTGCAGACCTCCGTGCAAGCTTTAGAACAAGATTTTGGATGTTTTCTGTACTGGCAGAGTTTCTCTTTGCAAGATATGGTGGAAAAGCTTTTGCTGAGTTTTGAGCGGCAAGACACGCAGAAGACGCAGATACGCAGCTCTCCGAAGCTAAGTGCCGGTCCCGGGCTTCGTTCGGCACAAACCGCTCTAAAGAGCTCCCTGCGCTCGCCACAATGTTGTGCGCAAAGAAGCCGCTTCTTCGCCTCCGGGAGAATCGGCGAGCGGCAGCTTCCCAAAGGCGAAGATGCAAGCCGCACCATGCAGGCACAGTGTGGGCAGCATTCAGACTTAGAGAAAACAGTACTTTACCACTCTCCTGCCTTTTCCATTGTTATTATATTGGAAAAGAACGAGTTTTGGACAACTACCTTTCATTCTTGCAAAACTCTTTGCAGACCTCCGTGCAAGCTTTAGAACAAGATTTTGGATGTTTTCTTTACTGGCAGAGTTTCTCTTTGCAAGATATGGTGGAAAAGCTTTTTGCTGAGTGTTGAGCAGCAAGACACGCAGAAGACGCAGATACGCAGCTCTCCGAAGCTAAGTGCCGGTCCCGGGCTTCGTTCGGCACAAACCGCTCTCAGGAGCTCCCTGCGCTCGCCACAATGTTGTGCGCAAAGAAGCCGCTTCTTCGCCTCCGGGAGAATCGGCGAGCGGCAGCTTCCCAAAGGCGAAGATGCAAGCCGCACCATGCAGGCACAGTGTGGCCAGCATTCAGACTTAGAGAAAACAGTACTTTACCACTCTCCTGCCTTTTCCATTGTTATTATATTGGAAAAGAACGATTTCTGGACAAGTACCTTTCATCCTTGCAAAATTCTTTGCAGACCTCCGTGTAAGCTTTAGAACAAGATTTTGGATGTTTTCTTTACTGGCAGAGTTTCTCTTTGAAAGATATGGTGGAAAAGCTTTTTGCTGAGTGTTGAGGGGCAAGACACGCAGAAGACGCAGATACGCAGCTCTCCGAAGCTAAGTGCCGGTCCCTGGCTTCGTTCGGCACAAACCGCTCTCAGGAGCTCCCTGCGCTCGCCACAATGTTGTGCGCAAAGAAGCCGCTTCTTCGCCTCCGGGAGAATCGGCGAGCGGCAGCTTCCCAAAGGCGAAGGTGCAAGCCGCACCATGCAGGCACAGTGTGGGCAGCATTCAGACTTAGAGAAACCAGTACTTTACCACTCTCCTGCCTTTTCCATTGTTATTATATTCGAAAAGAATGAGTTTTGGACAACTACCTTTCATTCTTGCAAAACTCATTGCAGACCTCCGTGCAAGCTTTAGAACAAGATTTTGGATGTTTTCTTTACTGGCAGAGTTTCTCTTTGCAAGATATGGTGGAAAAGCTTTTTGCTGAGTGTTGAGCAGCAAGACACGCAGAAGACGCAGATACGCAGCTCTCCGAAGCTAAGTGCCGGTCCCGGGCTTCGTTCGGCACAAACCGCTCTCAGGAGCTCCCTGCGCTCGCCACAGTGTTGTGCGCAAAGAAGCCGCTTCTTCGCCTCCGGGAGAATCGGCGAGCGGCAGCTTCCCAAAGGCGAAGATGCAAGCCGCACCATGCAGGCACAGTGTGGGCAGCATTCAGACTTAGAGAAAACAGTACTTTACCACTCTCCTGCCTTTTCCATTGTTATTATATTGGAAAAGAACGAGTTCTGGACAACTAGCTTTCAGTCTTGCAAAACTCTTTGCAGACCTCCGTGCAAGCTTTAGAACAAGATTTTGAATGTTTTCTTTACTGGCAGAGTTTCTCTTTGCAAGATATGGTGGAAAAGCTTTTTGCTGAGTGTTGAGCGGCAAGACACGCAGAAGACGCAGATACGCAGCTCTCCGAAGCTAAGTGCCGGTCCCGGGCTTCGTTCGGCACAAACCGCTCTCAGGAGCTCCCTGCGCTCGCCACAATGTTGTGCGCAAAGAAGCCGCTTCTTCGCCTCCGGGAGAATCGGCGAGTGGCAGCTTCCAAAAGGCGAAGGTGCAAGCCGCACCATGCAGGCACAGTGTGGGCAGCATTCAGACTTAGAGAAACCAGTACTTTACCACTCTCCTGCCTTTTCCATTGTTATTATATTCGAAAAGAACGAGTTTTGGACAACTAGCTTTCATTCTTGCAAAACTCTTTGCAGACCTCCGTGCAAGCTTTAGAACAAGATTTTGGATGTTTTCTTTACTGGCAGAGTTTCTCTTTGCAAGATATGGTGGAAAAGCTTTTTGCTGAGTGTTGAGCGGCAAGACACGCAGAAGACGCAGATACGCAGCTCTCCGAAGCTAAGTGCCGGTCCCGGGCTTCGTTCGGCACAAACCGCTCTCAGGAGCTCCCTGCGCTCGCCACAATGTTGTGCGCAAAGAAGCCGCTTCTTCGCCTCCGGGAGAATCGGCGAGCGGCAGCTTCCCAAAGGCGAAGGTGCAAGCCGCACCGTGCTGGCACAGTGTGGCCAGCATTCAGACTTAGAGAAACCAGTACTTTACCACTCTCCTGCCTTTTCCATTGTTATTATATTGGAAAAGAACGAGTTTTGGACAACTAGCTTTCATTCTTGCAAAACTCTTTGCAGACCTCCGTGTAAGCTTTAGAACAAGATTTTGAATGTTTTCTTTACTGGCAGAGTTTCTCTTTGCAAGATATGGTGGAAAAGCTTTTTGCTGAGTGTTGAGCAGCAAGACACGCAGAAGACGCAGATACGCAGCTCTCCGAAGCTAAGTGCCGGTCCCTGGCTTCGTTCGGCACAAACCGCTCTCAGGAGCTCCCTGCGCTCGCCACAATGTTGTGCGCAAAGAAGCCGCTTCTTCGCCTCCGGGAGAATCGGCGAGCGGCAGCTTTCCAAAGGCGAAGATGCAAGCCGCACCATGCAGGCACAGTGTGGCCAGCATTCAGACTTAGAGAAAACAGTACTTTACCACTCTCCTGCCTTTTCCATTGTTATTATATTGGAAAAGAACGATTTCTGGACAAGTACCTTTCATTCTTGCAATACTCATTGCAGACCTCCGTGCAAGCTTTAGAACAAGATTTTGGATGTTTTCTGTACTGGCAGAGTTTCTCTTTGCAAGATATGGTGGAAAAGCTTTTGCTGAGTGTTGAGCGGCAAGACACGCAGAAGACGCAGATACGCAGCTCTCCGAAGCTAAGTGCCGGTCCCGGGCTTCGTTCGGCACAAACCGCTCTCAGGAGCTCCCTGCGCTCGCCACAATGTTGTGCGCAAAGAAGCCGCTTCTTCGCCTCCGGGAGAATCGGCGAGCGGCAGCTTCCCAAAGGCGAAGGTGCAAGCCGCACCATGCAGGCACAGTGTGGGCAGCATTCAGACTTAGAGAAACCAGTACTTTACCACTCTCCTGCCTTTTCCATTGTTATTATATTGGAAAAGAACGAGTTTTGGACAACTACCTTTCATTCTTGCAAAACTCTTTGCAGACCTCCGTGCAAGCTTTAGAACAAGATTTTGGATGTTTTCTTTACTGGCAGAGTTTCTCTTTGCAAGATATGGTGGAAAAGCTTTTTGCTGAGTGTTGAGCAGCAAGACACGCAGAAGACGCAGATACGCAGCTCTCCGAAGCTAAGTGCCGGTCCCGGGCTTCGTTCGGCACAAACCGCTCTCAGGAGCTCCCTGCGCTCGCCACAATGTTGTGCGCAAAGAAGCCGCTTCTTCGCCTCCGGGAGAATCGGCGAGCGGCAGCTTCCCAAAGGCGAAGATGCAAGCCGCACCATGCAGGCACAGTGTGGGCAGCATTCAGACTTAGAGAAAACAGTACTTTACCACTCTCCTGCCTTTTCCATTGTTATTATATTCGAAAAGAACGATTTCTGGACAAGTACCTTTCATTCTTGCAAAATTCTTTGCAGACCTCCGTGTAAGCTTTAGAACAAGATTTTGAATGTTTTCTTTACTGGCAGAGTTTCTCTTTGCAAGATATGGTGGAAAAGCTTTTTGCTGAGTGTTGAGCGGCAAGACACGCAGAAGACGCAGATACGCAGCTCTCCGAAGCTAAGTGCCGGTCCCTGGCTTCGTTCGGCACAAACCGCTCTCAGGAGCTCCCTGCGCTCGCCACAATGTTGTGCGCAAAGAAGCCGCTTCTTCGCCTCCGGGAGAATCGGCGAGCGGCAGCTTCCCAAAGGCGAAGGTGCAAGCCGCACCATGCAGGCACAGTGTGGGCAGCATTCAGACTTAGAGAAACCAGTACTTTACCACTCTCCTGCCTTTTCCATTGTTATTATATTCGAAAAGAATGAGTTTTGGACAACTACCTTTCATTCTTGCAAAACTCATTGCAGACCTCCGTGCAAGCTTTAGAACAAGATTTTGGATGTTTTCTGTACTGGCAGAGTTTCTCTTTGCAAGATATGGTGGAAAAGCTTTTTGCTGAGTGTTGAGCAGCAAGACACGCAGAAGACGCAGATACGCAGCTCTCCGAAGCTAAGTGCCGGTCCCGGGCTTCGTTCGGCACAAACCGCTCTCAGGAGCTCCCTGCGCTCGCCACAGTGTTGTGCACAAAGAAGCCGCTTCTTCGCCTCCGGGAGAATCGGCGAGCGGCAGCTTCCCAAAGGCGAAGATGCAAGCCGCACCATGCAGGCACAGTGTGGGCAGCATTCAGACTTAGAGAAAACAGTACTTTACCACTCTCCTGCCTTTTCCATTGTTATTATATTGGAAAAGAACGAGTTTTGGACAACTACCTTTCATTCTTGCAAAACTCTTTGCAGACCTCCGTGCAAGCTTTAGAACAAGATTTTGAATGTTTTCTTTACTGGCAGAGTTTCTCTTTGCAAGATATGGTGGAAAAGCTTTTTGCTGAGTGTTGAGCGGCAAGACACGCAGAAGACGCAGATACGCAGCTCTCCGAAGCTAAGTGCCGGTCCCGGGCTTCGTTCGGCACAAACCGCTCTCAGGAGCTCCCTGCGCTCGCCACAATGTTGTGCGCAAAGAAGCCGCTTCTTCGCCTCCGGGAGAATCGGCGAGTGGCAGCTTCCAAAAGGCGAAGGTGCAAGCCGCACCATGCAGGCACAGTATGGGCAGCATTCAGACTTAGAGAAACCAGTACTTTACCACTCTCCTGCCTTTTCCATTGTTATTATATTCGAAAAGAATGAGTTTTGGACAACTGTCTTTCATTCTTGCAAAACTCTTTGCAGACCTCTGTGCAAGCTTTAGAACAAGATTTTGGATGTTTTCTTTACTGGCAGAGTTTCTCTTTGAAAGATATGGTGGAAAAGCTTTTTGCTGAGTGTTGAGCGGCAAGACACGCAGAAGACGCAGATACGCAGCTCTCCGAAGCTAAGTGCCGGTCCCGGGCTTCGTTCGGCACAAACCGCTCTCAGGAGCTCCCTGCGCTCGCCACAATGTTGTGCGCAAAGAAGCCGCTTCTTCGCCTCCGGGAGAATCGGCGAGCGGCAGCTTCCCAAAGGCGAAGATGCAAGCCGCACCATGCAGGCACAGTGTGGGCAGCATTCAGACTTAGAGAAAACAGTACTTTACCACTCTCCTGCCTTTTCCATTGTTATTATATTGGAAAAGAACGAGTTTTGGACAACTACCTTTCAGTCTTGCAAAACTCTTTGCAGACCTCCGTGCAAGCTTTAGAACAAGATTTTGGATGTTTTCTGTACTGGCAGAGTTTCTCTTTGCAAGATATGGTGGAAAAGCTTTTGCTGAGTGTTGAGCGTCAAGACACGCAGAAGACGCAGATACGCAGCTCTCCGAAGCTAAGTGCCAGTCCCGGGCTTCGTTCGGCACAAACCGCTCTCAGGAGCTCCCTGCGCTCGCCACAATGTTGTGCGCAAAGAAGCCGCTTCTTCGCCTACGGGAGAATCGGCGAGCGGCAGCTTCCCAAAGGCGAAGGTGCAAGCCGCACCATGCAGGCACAGTGTGGCCAGCATTCAGACTTAGAGAAACCAGTACTTTACCACTCTCCTGCCTTTTCCATTGTTATTATACTGGAAAAGAACGAGTTTTGGACAACTACCTTTCATTCTTGCAAAACTCTTTGCAGACCTCCGTGCAAGCTTTAGAACAAGATTTTGGATGTTTTCTTTACTGGCAGAGTTTCTCTTTGCAAGATATGGTGAAAAAGCTTTTTGCTGAGTGTTGAGCGGCAAGACACGCAGAAGACGCAGATACGCAGCTCTCCGAAGCTAAGTGCCGGTCCCGGGCTTCTTTCAGCACAAACCGCTCTCAGGAGCTCCCTGCGCTCGCCACAATGTTGTGCGCAAAGAAGCCGCTTCTTCGCCTCCGGGAGAATCGGCGAGCGGCAGCTTCCCAAAGGCGAAGGTGCAAGCCGCACCGTGCTGGCACAGTGTGGCCAGCATTCAGACTTAGAGAAACCAGTACTTTACCACTCTCCTGCTATTTCCATTGTTATTATATTGGAAAAGAACGAGTTTTGGACAACTAGCTTTCATTCTTGCAAAACTCTTTGCAGACCTCCGTGTAAGCTTTAGAACAAGATTTTGAATGTTTTCTTTACTGGCAGAGTTTCTCTTTGCAAGATATGGTGGAAAAGCTTTTTGCTGAGTGTTGAGCAGCAAGACACGCAGAAGACGCAGATACGCAGCTCTCCGAAGCTAAGTGCCGGTCCCTGGTTTCGTTCGGCACAAACCGCTCTCAGGAGCTCCCTGCGCTCGCCACAATGTTGTGCGCAAAGAAGCCGCTTCTTCGCCTCCGGGAGAATCGGCGAGCGGCAGCTTTCCAAAGGCGAAGATGCAAGCCGCACCATGCAGGCACAGTGTGGGCAGCATTCAGACTTAGAGAAAACAGTACTTAACCACTCTCCTGCCTTTTCCATTGTTATTATATTGGAAAAGAACGATTTCTGGACAAGTACCTTTCATTCTTGCAAAATTCTTTGCAGACCTCCGTGCAAGCTTTAGAACAAGATTTTGGATGTTTTCTTTACTGGCAGAGTTTCTCTTTGCAAGATATGGTGGAAAAGCTTTTTGCTGAGTGTTGAGCGGCAAGACACGCAGAAGACGCAGATACGCAGCTCTCCGAAGCTAAGTGCCGGTCCCGGGCTTCGTTCGGCACAAACCGCTCTCAGGAGCTCCCTGCGCTCGCCACAATGTTGTGCACAAAGAAGCCGCTTCTTCGCCTCCGGGAGAATCGGCGAGCGGCAGCTTCCCAAAGGCGAAGGTGCAAGCCGCACCATGCAGGCACAGTGTGGCCAGCATTCAGACTTAGAGAAACCAGTACTTTACCACTCTCCTGCCTTTTCCATTGTTATTATACTGGAAAAGAACGAGTTTTGGACAACTAGCTTTCATTCTTGCAAAACTCTTTGCAGACCTCCGTGCAAGCTTTAGAACAAGATTTTGGATGTTTTCTTTACTGGCAGAGTTTCTCTTTGCAAGATATGGTGGAAAAGCTTTTTGCTGAGTGTTGAGCGGCAAGACACGCAGAAGACGCAGATACGCAGCTCTCCGAAGCTAAGTGCCGGTCCCGGGCTTCGTTCGGCACAAACCGCTCTAAAGAGCTCCCTGCGCTCGCCACAATGTTGTGCGCAAAGAAGCCGCTTCTTCGCCTCCGGGAGAATCGGCGAGCGGCAGCTTCCCAAAGGCGAAGATGCAAGCCGCACCATGCAGGCACAGTGTGGGCAGCATTCAGACTTAGAGAAAACAGTACTTTACCACTCTCCTGCCTTTTCCATTGTTATTATATTGGAAAAGAACGAGTTTTGGACAACTACCTTTCATTCTTGCAAAACTCTTTGCAGACCTCCGTGCAAGCTTTAGAACAAGATTTTGAATGTTTTCTTTACTGGCAGAGTTTCTCTTTGCAAGATATGGTGGAAAAGCTTTTTGCTGAGTGTTGAGCGGCAAGACACGCAGAAGACGCAGATACGCAGCTCTCCGAAGCTAAGTGCCGGTCCCGGGCTTCGTTCGGCACAAACCGCTCTCAGGAGCTCCCTGCGCTCGCCACAATGTTGTGCGCAAAGAAGCCGCTTCTTCGCCTCCGGGAGAATCGGCGAGCGGCAGCTTCCCAAAGGCGAAGGTGCAAGCCGCACCGTGCAGGCACAGTGTGGGCAGCATTCAGACTTAGAGAAACCAGTACTTTACCACTCTCCTGCCTTTTCCATTGTTATTATATTGGAAAAGAACGAGTTTTGGACAACTACCTTTCATTCTTGCAAAACTCTTTGCAGACCTCCGTGCAAGCTTTAGAACAAGATTTTGGATGTTTTCTTTACTGGCAGAGTTTCTCTTTGCAAGATATGGTGGAAAAGCTTTTTGCTGAGTGTTGAGCGGCAAGACACGCAGAAGACGCAGATACGCAGCTCTCCGAAGCTAAGTGCCGGTCCCGGGCTTCGTTCGGCACAAACCGCTCTCAGGAGCTCCCTGCGCTCGCCACAATGTTGTGCCCAAAGAAGCCGCTTCTTCGCCTCCGGGAGAATCGGCGAGCGGCAGCTTCCCAAAGGCGAAGGTGCAAGCCGCACCATGCAGGCACAGTGTGGGCAGCATTCAGACTTAGAGAAACCAGTACTTTACCACTCTCCTGCCTTTTCCATTGTTATTATATTGGAAAAGAACGAGTTTTGGACAACTACCTTTCATTCTTGCAAAACTCTTTGCAGACCTCCGTGCAAGCTTTAGAACAAGATTTTGGATGTTTTCTTTACTGGCAGAGTTTCTCTTTGCAAGATATGGTGGAAAAGCTTTTTGCTGAGTGTTGAGCGGCAAGACACGCAGAAGACGCAGATACGCAGCTCTCCGAAGCTAAGTGCCGGTCCCGGGCTTCGTTCGGCACAAACCGCTCTCAGGAGCTCCCTGCGCTCGCCACAATGTTGTGCGCAAAGAAGCCGCTTCTTCGCCTCCGGGAGAATCGGCGAGCGGCAGCTTCCCAAAGGCGAAGGTGCAAGCCGCACCATGCAGGCACAGTGTGGGCAGCATTCAGACTTAGAGAAACCAGTACTTTACCACTCTCCTGCCTTTTCCATTGTTATTATATTCGAAAAGAATGAGTTTTGGACAACTAGCTTTCATTCTTACAAAACTCTTTGCAGACCTTCGTGCAAGCTTTAGAACAAGATTTTGGATGTTTTCTTTACTGGCAGAGTTTCTCTTTGCAAGATATGGTGGAAAAGCTTTTGCTGAGTGTTGAGCGTCAAGACACGCAGAAGACGCAGATACGCAGCTCTCCGAAGCTAAGTGCCGGTCCCGCGCTTCGTTCGGCACAAACCGCTCTCAGGAGCTCCCTGCGCTCGCCACAATGTTGTGCGCAAAGAAGCCGCTTCTTCGCCTCCGGGAGAATCGGCGAGCGGCAGCTTCCCAAAGGCGAAGGTGCAAGCCGCACCATGCAGGCACAGTGTGGCCAGCATTCAGACTTAGAGAAACCAGTACTTTACCACTCTCGTGCCTTTTCCATTGTTATTATATTGGAAAAGAACGAGTTTTGGACAACTAGCTTTCAGTCTTGCAAAACTCTTTGCAGACCTCTGTGCAAGCTTTAGAACAAGATTTTGAATGTTTTCTTTACTGGCAGAGTTTCTCTTTGCAAGATATGGTGGAAAAGCTTTTTGCTGAGTGTTGAGCGGCAAGACACGCAGAAGACGCAGATACGCAGCTCTCCGAAGCTAAGTGCCGGTCCCGGGCTTCGTTCGGCACAAACCGCTCTCAGGAGCTCCCTGCGCTCGCCACAATGTTGTGCGCAAAGAAGCCGCTTCTTTGCCTCCAGGAGAATCGGCGAGCGGCAGCTTCCAAAAGGCGAAGGTGCAAGCCGCACCATGCAGGCACAGTGTGGGCAGCATTCAGACTTAGAGAAACCAGTACTTTACCACTCTCCTGCCTTTTCCATTGTTATTATATTGGAAAAGAACGAGTTTTGGACAACTACCTTTCATTCTTGCAAAACTCTTTGCAGACCTCCGTGTAAGCTTTAGAACAAGATTTTGAATGTTTTCTTTACTGGCAGAGTTTCTCTTTGCAAGATATGGTTGAAAAGCTTTTTGCTGAGTTTTGAGCGGCAAGACACGCAGAAGACGCAGATACGCAGCTCTCCGAAGCTAAGTGCCGGTCCCGGGCTTCGTTCGGCACAAACCGCTCTCAGGAGCTCCCTGCGCTCGCCACAATGTTGTGCGCAAAGAAGCCGCTTCTTCGCCTCCGGGAGAATCGGCGAGCGGCAGCTTTCCAAAGGCGAAGATGCAAGCCGCACCATGCAGGCACAGTGTGGGCAGCATTCAGACTTAGAGAAAACAGGACTTTACCACTCTCCTGCCTTTTCCATTGTTATTATATTCGAAAAGAACGAGTTTTGGACAACTACCTTTCATTCTTGCAAAACTCATTGCAGACCTCCGTGCAAGCTTTAGAACAAGATTTTGGATGTTTTCTGTACTGGCAGAGTTTCTCTTTGCAAGATATGGTGGAAAAGCTTTTTGCTGAGTGTTGAGCAGCAAGACACGCAGAAGACGCAGATACGCAGCTCTCCGAAGCTAAGTGCCGGTCCCGGGCTTCGTTCGGCACAAACCGCTCTCAGGAGCTCCCTGCGCTCGCCACAATGTTGTGCGCAAAGAAGCCGCTTCTTCGCCTCCGGGAGAATCGGCGAGCGGCAGCTTCCCAAAGGCGAAGGTGCAAGCCGCACCATGCAGGCACAGTGTGGGCAGCATTCAGACTTAGAGAAAACAGTACTTTACCACTCTCCTGCCTTTTCCATTGTTATTATATTGGAAAAGAACGAGTTTTGGACAACTACCTTTCATTCTTGCAAAACTCTTTGCAGACCTCCGTGCAAGCTTTAGAACAAGATTTTGGATGTTTTCTTTACTGGCAGAGTTTCTCTTTGCAAGATATGGTGGAAAAGCTTTTTGCTGAGTGTTGAGCAGCAAGACACGCAGAAGACGCAGATACGCAGCTCTCCGAAGCTAAGTGCCGGTCCCGGGCTTCGTTCGGCACAAACCGCTCTCAGGAGCTCCCTGCGCTCGCCACAATGTTGTGCGCAAAGAAGCCGCTTCTTCGCCTCGGGGAGAATCGGCGAGCGGCAGCTTCCCAATGGCGAAGATGCAAGCCGCACCATGCAGGCACAGTGTGGCCAGCATTCAGACTTAGAGAAAACAGTACTTTACCACTCTCCTGCCTTTTCCATTGTTATTATATTGGAAAAGAACGATTTCTGGACAAGTACCTTTCATCCTTGCAAAATTCTTTGCAGACCTCCGTGTAAGCTTTAGAACAAGATTTTGGATGTTTTCTTTACTGGCAGAGTTTCTCTTTGAAAGATATGGTGGAAAAGCTTTTTGCTGAGTGTTGAGGGGCAAGACACGCAGAAGACGCAGATACGCAGCTCTCCGAAGCTAAGTGCCGGTCCCTGGCTTCGTTCGGCACAAACCGCTCTCAGGAGCTCCCTGCGCTCGCCACAATGTTGTGCGCAAAGAAGCCGCTTCTTCGCCTCCGGGAGAATCGGCGAGCGGCAGCTTCCCAAAGGCGAAGGTGCAAGCCGCACCATGCAGGCACAGTGTGGGCAGCATTCAGACTTAGAGAAACCAGTACTTTACCACTCTCCTGCCTTTTCCATTGTTATTATATTCGAAAAGAATGAGTTTTGGACAACTACCTTTCATTCTTGCAAAACTCATTGCAGACCTCCGTGCAAGCTTTAGAACAAGATTTTGGATGTTTTCTGTACTGGCAGAGTTTCTCTTTGCAAGATATGGTGGAAAAGCTTTTTGCTGAGTGTTGAGCAGCAAGACACGCAGAAGACGCAGATACGCAGCTCTCCGAAGCTAAGTGCCGGTCCCGGGCTTCGTTCGGCACAAACCGCTCTCAGGAGCTCCCTGCGCTCGCCACAGTGTTGTGCGCAAAGAAGCCGCTTCTTCGCCTCCGGGAGAATCGGCGAGCGGCAGCTTCCCAAAGGCGAAGATGCAAGCCGCACCATGCAGGCACAGTGTGGGCAGCATTCAGACTTAGAGAAAACAGTACTTTACCACTCTCCTGCCTTTTCCATTGTTATTATATTGGAAAAGAACGAGTTCTGGACAACTAGCTTTCAGTCTTGCAAAATTCTTTGCAGACCTCCGTGCAAGCTTTAGAACAAGATTTTGAATGTTTTCTTTACTGGCAGAGTTTCTCTTTGCAAGATATGGTGGAAAAGCTTTTTGCTGAGTGTTGAGCGGCAAGACACGCAGAAGACGCAGATACGCAGCTCTCCGAAGCTAAGTGCCGGTCCCGGGCTTCGTTCGGCACAAACCGCTCTCAGGAGCTCCCTGCGCTCGCCACAATGTTGTGCGCAAAGAAGCCGCTTCTTCGCCTCCGGGAGAATCGGCGAGTGGCAGCTTCCAAAAGGCGAAGGTGCAAGCCGCACCATGCAGGCACAGTGTGGGCAGCATTCAGACTTAGAGAAACCAGTACTTTACCACTCTCCTGCCTTTTCCATTGTTATTATATTCAAAAAGAACGAGTTTTGGACAACTAGCTTTCATTCTTGCAAAACTCTTTGCAGACCTCCGTGCAAGCTTTAGAACAAGATTTTGGATGTTTTCTTTACTGGCAGAGTTTCTCTTTGCAAGATATGGTGGAAAAGCTTTTTGCTGAGTGTTGAGCGGCAAGACACGCAGAAGACGCAGATACGCAGCTCTCCGAAGCTAAGTGCCGGTCCCGGGCTTCGTTCGGCACAAACCGCTCTCAGGAGCTCCCTGCGCTCGCCACAATGTTGTGCGCAAAGAAGCCGCTTCTTCGCCTCCGGGAGAATCGGCGAGCGGCAGCTTCCCAAAGGCGAAGGTGCAAGCCGCACCGTGCTGGCACAGTGTGGCCAGCATTCAGACTTAGAGAAACCAGTACTTTACCACTCTCCTGCCTTTTCCATTGTTATTATATTGGAAAAGAACGAGTTTTGGACAACTACCTTTCATTCTTGCAATACTCATTGCAGACCTCCGTGCAAGCTTTAGAACAAGATTTTGGATGTTTTCTGTACTGGCAGAGTTTCTCTTTGCAAGATATGGTGGAAAAGCTTTTGCTGAGTGTTGAGCGGCAAGACACGCAGAAGACGCAGATACGCAGCTCTCCGAAGCTAAGTGCCGGTCCCGGGCTTCGTTCGGCACAAACCGCTCTCAGGAGCTCCCTGCGCTCGCCACAATGTTGTGCGCAAAGAAGCCGCTTCTTCGCCTCCGGGAGAATCGGCGAGCGGCAGCTTCCCAAAGGCGAAGGTGCAAGCCGCACCATGCAGGCACAGTGTGGGCAGCATTCAGACTTAGAGAAACCAGTACTTTACCACTCTCCTGCCTTTTCCATTGTTATTATATTGGAAAAGAACGAGTTTTGGACAACTACCTTTCATTCTTGCAAAACTCTTTGCAGACCTCCGTGCAAGCTTTAGAACAAGATTTTGGATGTTTTCTTTACTGGCAGAGTTTCTCTTTGCAAGATATGGTGGAAAAGCTTTTTGCTGAGTGTTGAGCAGCAAGACACGCAGAAGACGCAGATACGCAGCTCTCCGAAGCTAAGTGCCGGTCCCGGGCTTCGTTCGGCACAAACCGCTCTCAGGAGCTCCCTGCGCTCGCCACAATGTTGTGCGCAAAGAAGCCGCTTCTTCGCCTCCGGGAGAATCGGCGAGCGGCAGCTTCCCAAAGGCGAAGATGCAAGCCGCACCATGCAGGCACAGTGTGGCCAGCATTCAGACTTAGAGAAAACAGTACTTTACCACTCTCCTGCCTTTTCCATTGTTATTATATTGGAAAAGAACGATTTCTGGACAAGTACCTTTCATTCTTGCAAAATTCTTTGCAGACCTCCGTGTAAGCTTTAGAACAAGATTTTGGATGTTTTCTTTACTGGCAGAGTTTCTCTTTGCAAGATATGGTGGAAAAGCTTTTTGCTGAGTGTTGAGCGGCAAGACACGCAGAAGACGCAGATACGCAGCTCTCCGAAGCTAAGTGCCGGTCCCTGGCTTCGTTCGGCACAAACCGCTCTCAGGAGCTCCCTGCGCTCGCCACAATGTTGTGCGCAAAGAAGCCGCTTCTTCGCCTCCGGGAGAATCGGCGAGCGGCAGCTTCCCAAAGGCGAAGGTGCAAGCCGCACCATGCAGGCACAGTGTGGGCAGCATTCAGACTTAGAGAAACCAGTACTTTACCACTCTCCTGCCTTTTCCATTGTTATTATATTCGAAAAGAATGAGTTTTGGACAACTACCTTTCATTCTTGCAAAACTCATTGCAGACCTCCGTGCAAGCTTTAGAACAAGATTTTGGATGTTTTCTGTACTGGCAGAGTTTCTCTTTGCAAGATATGGTGGAAAAGCTTTTTGCTGAGTGTTGAGCAGCAAGACACGCAGAAGACGCAGATACGCAGCTCTCCGAAGCTAAGTGCCGGTCCCGGGCTTCGTTCGGCACAAACCGCTCTCAGGAGCTCCCTGCGCTCGCCACAGTGTTGTGCGCAAAGAAGCCGCTTCTTCGCCTCCGGGAGAATCGGCGAGCGGCAGCTTCCAAAAGGCGAAGATGCAAGCCGCACCATGCAGGCACAGTGTGGCCAGCATTCAGACTTAGAGAAAACAGTACTTTACCACTCTCCTGCCTTTTCCATTGTTATTATATTGGAAAAGAACGAGTTCTGGACAACTACCTTTCAGTCTTGCAAAACTCTTTGCAGACCTCCGTGCAAGCTTTAGAACAAGATTTTGAATGTTTTCTTTACTGGCAGAGTTTCTCTTTGCAAGATATGGTGGAAAAGCTTTTTGCTGAGTGTTGAGCGGCAAGACACGCAGAAGACGCAGATACGCAGCTCTCCGAAGCTAAGTGCCGGTCCCGGGCTTCGTTCGGCACAAACCGCTCTCAGGAGCTCCCTGCGCTCGACACAATGTTGTGCGCAAAGAAGCCGCTTCTTCGCCTCCGGGAGAATCGGCGAGTGGCAGCTTCCAAAAGGCGAAGGTGCAAGCCGCACCATGCAGGCACAGTGTGGGCAGCATTCAGACTTAGAGAAACCAGTACTTTACCACTCTCCTGCCTTTTCCATTGTTATTATATTCGAAAAGAACGAGTTTTGGACAACTAGCTTTCATTCTTGCAAAACTCTTTGCAGACCTCCGTGTAAGCTTTAGAACAAGATTTTGAATGTTTTCTTTACTGGCAGAGTTTCTCTTTGCAAGATATGGTGGAAAAGCTTTTTGCTGAGTGTTGAGCAGCAAGACACGCAGAAGACGCAGATACGCAGCTCTCCGAAGCTAAGTGCCGGTCCCGGGCTTCGTTCGGCACAAACCGCTCTCAGGAGCTCCCTGCGCTCGCCACAATGTTGTGCGCAAAGAAGCCGCTTCTTCGCCTCCGGGAGAATCGGCGAGTGGCAGCTTCCAAAAGGCGAAGGTGCAAGCCGCACCATGCAGGCACAGTGTGGGCAGCATTCAGACTTAGAGAAACCAGTACTTTACCACTCTCCTGCCTTTTCCATTGTTATTATATTCGAAAAGAACGAGTTTTGGACAACTAGCTTTCATTCTTGCAAAACTCTTTGCAGACCTCCGTGCAAGCTTTAGAACAAGATTTTGGATGTTTTCTTTACTGGCAGAGTTTCTCTTTGCAAGATATGGTGGAAAAGCTTTTTGCTGAGTGTTGAGCGGCAAGACACGCAGAAGACGCAGATACGCAGCTCTCCGAAGCTAAGTGACGGTCCCGGGCTTCGTTCGGCACAAACCGCTCTCAGGAGCTCCCTGCGCTCGCCACAATGTTGTGCGCAAAGAATCCGCTTCTTCGCCTCCGGGAGAATCGGCGAGCGGCAGCTTCCCAAAGGTGAAGGTGCAAGCCGCACCGTGCTGGCACAGTGTGGCCAGCATTCAGACTTAGAGAAACCAGTACTTTACCACTCTCCTGCCTTTTCCATTGTTATTATATTGGAAAAGAACGAGTTTTGGACAACTACCTTTCATTCTTGCAATACTCATTGCAGACCTCCGTGCAAGCTTTAGAACAAGATTTTGGATGTTTTCTGTACTGGCAGAGTTTCTCTTTGCAAGATATGGTGGAAAAGCTTTTGCTGAGTGTTGAGCGGCAAGACACGCAGAAGACGCAGATACGCAGCTCTCCGAAGCTAAGTGCCGGTCCCGGGCTTCGTTCGGCACAAACCGCTCTCAGGAGCTCCCTGCGCTCGCCACAATGTTGTGCGCAAAGAAGCCGCTTCTTCGCCTCCGGGAGAATCGGCGAGCGGCAGCTTCCCAAAGGCGAAGGTGCAAGCCGCACCATGCAGGCACAGTGTGGGCAGCATTCAGACTTAGAGAAACCAGTACTTTACCACTCTCCTGCCTTTTCCATTGTTATTATATTGGAAAAGAACGAGTTTTGGACAACTACCTTTCATTCTTGAAAAACTCATTGCAGACCTCCGTGCAAGCTTTAGAACAAGATTTTGGATGTTTTCTGTACTGGCAGAGTTTCTCCTTGCAAGATATGGTGGAAAAGCTTTTGCTGAGTGTTGAGCGGCAAGACACGCAGAAGACGCAGATACGCAGCTCTCCGAAGCTAAGTGCCGGTCCCGGGCTTCGTTCGGCACAAACCGCTCTCAGGAGCTCCCTGCGCTCGCCACAATGTTGTGCGCAAAGAAGCCGCTTCTTCGCCTCCGGGAGAATCGGCGAGCGGCAGCTTCCCAAAGGCGAAGATGCAAGCCGCACCATGCAGGCACAGTGTGGCCAGCATTCAGACTTAGAGAAAACAGTACTTTACCACTCTCCTGCCTTTTCCATTGTTATTATATTGGAAAAGAACGATTTCTGGACAAGTACCTTTCATTCTTGCAAAATTCTTTGCAGACCTCCGTGTAAGCTTTAGAACAAGATTTTGGATGTTTTCTTTACTGGCAGAGTTTCTCTTTGCAAGATATGGTGGAAAAGCTTTTTGCTGAGTGTTGAGCGGCAAGACACGCAGAAGACGCAGATACGCAGCTCTCCGAAGCTAAGTGCCGGTCCCTGGCTTCGTTCGGCACAAACCGCTCTCAGGAGCTCCCTGCGCTCGCCACAATGTTGTGCGCAAAGAAGCCGCTTCTTCGCCTCCGGGAGAATCGGCGAGCGGCAGCTTCCCAAAGGCGAAGGTGCAAGCCGCACCATGCAGGCACAGTGTGGGCAGCATTCAGACTTAGAGAAACCAGTACTTTACCACTCTCCTGCCTTTTCCATTGTTATTATATTCGAAAAGAATGAGTTTTGGACAACTACCTTTCATTCTTGCAAAACTCATTGCAGACCTCCGTGCAAGCTTTAGAACAAGATTTTGGATGTTTTCTGTACTGGCAGAGTTTCTCTTTGCAAGATATGGTGGAAAAGCTTTTTGCTGAGTGTTGAGCAGCAAGACACGCAGAAGACGCAGATACGCAGCTCTCCGAAGCTAAGTGCCGGTCCCGGGCTTCGTTCGGCACAAACCGCTCTCAGGAGCTCCCTGCGCTCGCCACAGTGTTGTGCGCAAAGAAGCCGCTTCTTCGCCTCCGGGAGAATCGGCGAGCGGCAGCTTCCAAAAGGCGAAGATGCAAGCCGCACCATGCAGGCACAGTGTGGCCAGCATTCAGACTTAGAGAAAACAGTACTTTACCACTCTCCTGCCTTTTCCATTGTTATTATATTGGAAAAGAACGAGTTCTGGACAACTACCTTTCAGTCTTGCAAAACTCTTTGCAGACCTCCGTGCAAGCTTTAGAACAAGATTTTGAATGTTTTCTTTACTGGCAGAGTTTCTCTTTGCAAGATATGGTGGAAAAGCTTTTTGCTGAGTGTTGAGCGGCAAGACACGCAGAAGACGCAGATACGCAGCTCTCCGAAGCTAAGTGCCGGTCCCGGGCTTCGTTCGGCACAAACCGCTCTCAGGAGCTCCCTGCGCTCGACACAATGTTGTGCGCAAAGAAGCCGCTTCTTCGCCTCCGGGAGAATCGGCGAGTGGCAGCTTCCAAAAGGCGAAGGTGCAAGCCGCACCATGCAGGCACAGTGTGGGCAGCATTCAGACTTAGAGAAACCAGTACTTTACCACTCTCCTGCCTTTTCCATTGTTATTATATTCGAAAAGAACGAGTTTTGGACAACTAGCTTTCATTCTTGCAAAACTCTTTGCAGACCTCCGTGTAAGCTTTAGAACAAGATTTTGAATGTTTTCTTTACTGGCAGAGTTTCTCTTTGCAAGATATGGTGGAAAAGCTTTTTGCTGAGTGTTGAGCAGCAAGACACGCAGAAGACGCAGATACGCAGCTCTCCGAAGCTAAGTGCCGGTCCCGGGCTTCGTTCGGCACAAACCGCTCTCAGGAGCTCCCTGCACTCGCCACAATGTTGTGCGCAAAGAAGCCGCTTCTTCGCCTCCGGGAGAATCGGCGAGCGGCAGCTTCCCAAATGCTAAGGTGCAAGCCGCACCATGCAGGCACAGTGTGGCCAGCATTCAGACTTAGAGAAACCAGTACTTTACCACTCTCCTGCCTTTTCCATTGTTATTATATTGGAAAAGAACGATTTCTGGACAAGTACCTTTCATTCTTGCAAAAGTCTTTGCAGACCTCCGTGTAAGCTTTAGAACAAGATTTTGGATGTTTTCTTTACTGGCAGAGTTTCTCTTTGCAAGATATGGTGGAAAAGCTTTTTGCTGAGTGTTGAGCGGCAAGACACGCAGAAGACGCAGATACGCAGCTCTCCGAAGCTAAGTGCCGGTCCCTGGCTTCGTTCGGCACAAACCGCTCTCAGGAGCTCCCTGCGCTCGCCACAATGTTGTGCGCAAAGAAGCCGCTTCTTCGCCTCCGGGAGAATCGGCGAGCGGCAGCTTCCCAAAGGCGAAGATGCAAGCCGCACCATGCAGGCACAGTGTGGCCAGCATTCAGACTTAGAGAAAACAGTACTTTACCACTCTCCTGCCTTTTCCATTGTTATTATATTGGAAAAGAACGAGTTTTGGACAACTACCTTTCATTCTTGCAATACTCATTGCAGACCTCCGTGCAAGCTTTAGAACAAGATTTTGGATGTTTTCTGTACTGGCAGAGTTTCTCTTTGCAAGATATGGTGGAAAAGCTTTTGCTGAGTTTTGAGCGGCAAGACACGCAGAAGACGCAGATACGCAGCTCTCCGAAGCTAAGTGCCGGTCCCGGGCTTCGTTCGGCACAAACCGCTCTCAGGAGCTCCCTGCGCTCGCCACAATGTTGTGCGCAAAGAAGCCGCTTCTTCGCCTCCGGGAGAATCGGCGAGCGGCAGCTTCCCAAAGGCGAAGGTGCAAGCCGCACCATGCAGGCACAGTGTGGGCAGCATTCAGACTTAGAGAAACCAGTACTTTACCACTCTCCTGCCTTTTCCATTGTTATTATATTCGAAAAGAACGAGTTTTGGACAACTATCTTCCATTCTTGCAAAACTCTTTGCAGACCTCCGTGCAAGCTTTAGAACAAGATTTTGGATGTTTTCTTTACTGGCAGAGTTTCTCTTTGCAAGATATGGTGGAAAAGCTTTTTGCTGAGTGTTGAGCAGCAAGACACGCAGAAGACGCAGATACGCAGCTCTCCGAAGCTAAGTGCCGGTCCCGGGCTTCGTTCGGCACAAACCGCTCTCAGGAGCTCCCTGCGCTCGCCACAATGTTGTGCGCAAAGAAGTCGCTTCTTCGCCTCCGGGAGAATCGGCGAGCGGCAACTTCCCAAAGGCGAAGATGCAAGCCGCACCATGCAGGCACAGTGTGGCCAGCATTCAGACTTAGAGAAAACAGTACTTTACCACTCTCCTGCCTTTTCCATTGTTATTATATTGGAAAAGAACGATTTCTGGACAAGTACCTTTCATTCTTGCAAAATTCTTTGCAGACCTCCGTGCAAGCTTTAGAACAAGATTTTGGATGTTTTCTTTACTGGCAGAGTTTCTCTTTGCAAGATATGGTGGAAAAGCTTTTTGCTGAGTGTTGAGCGGCAAGACACGCAGAAGACGCAGATACGCAGCTCTCCGAAGCTAAGTGCCGGTCCCTGGCTTCGTTCGGCACAAACCGCTCTCAGGAGCTCCCTGCGCTCGCCACAATGTTGTGCGCAAAGAAGCCGCTTCTTCGCCTCCGGGAGAATCGGCGAGCGGCAGCTTCCCAAAGGCGAAGGTGCAAGCCGCACCATGCAGGCACAGTGTGGGCAGCATTCAGACTTAGAGAAACCAGTACTTTACCACTCTCCTGCCTTTTCCATTGTTATTATATTCGAAAAGAATGAGTTTTGGACAACTACCTTTCACTCTTGCAAAACTCATTGCAGACCTCCGTGCAAGCTTTAGAACAAGATTTTGGATGTTTTCTGTACTGGCAGAGTTTCTCTTTGCAAGATATGGTGGAAAAGCTTTTTGCTGAGGTTTGAGCAGCAAGACACGCAGAAGACGCAGATACGCAGCTCTCCGAAGCTAAGTGCCGGTCCCGGGCTTCGTTCGGCACAAACCGCTCTCAGGAGCTCCCTGCGCTCGCCACAGTGTTGTGCGCAAAGAAGCCGCTTCTTCGCCTCCGGGAGAATCGGCGAGCGGCAGCTTCCCAAAGGCGAAGATGCAAGCCGCACCATGCAGGCACAGTGTGGGCAGCATTGAGACTTAGAGAAAACAGTACTTTACCACTCTCCTGCCTTTTCCATTGTTATTATATTGGAAAAGAACGAGTTCTGGACAACTAGCTTTCAGTCTTGCAAAACTCTTTGCAGACCTCCGTGCAAGCTTTAGAACAAGATTTTGAATGTTTTCTTTACTGGCAGAGTTTCTCTTTGCAAGATATGGTGGAAAAGCTTTTTGCTGAGTGTTGAGCGGCAAGACACGCAGAAGACGCAGATACGCAGCTCTCCGAAGCTAAGTGCCGGTCCCTGGCTTCGTTCGGCACAAACCGCTCTCAGGAGCTCCCTGCGCTCGCCACAATGTTGTGCGCAAAGAAGCCGCTTCTTCGCCTCCGGGAGAATCGGCGAGCGGCAGCTTCCCAAAGGCGAAGGTGCAAGCCGCACCATGCAGGCACAGTGTGGGCAGCATTCAGACTTAGAGAAACCAGTACTTTACCACTCTCCTGCCTTTTCCATTGTTATTATATTCGAAAAGAATGAGTTTTGGACAACTACCTTTCATTCTTGCAAAACTCATTGCAGACCTCCGTGCAAGCTTTAGAACAAGATTTTGGATGTTTTCTGTACTGGCAGAGTTTCTCTTTGCAAGATATGGTGGAAAAGCTTTTTGCTGAGTGTTGAGCAGCAAGACACGCAGAAGACGCAGATACGCAGCTCTCCGAAGCTAAGTGCCGGTCCCGGGCTTCGTTCGGCACAAACCGCTCTCAGGAGCTCCCTGCACTCGCCACAATGTTGTGCGCAAAGAAGCCGCTTCTTCGCCTCCGGGAGAATCGGCGAGCGGCAGCTTCCCAAATGCGAAGGTGCAAGACGCACCATGCAGGCACAGTGTGGCCAGCATTCAGACTTAGAGAAACCAGTACTTTACCACTCTCCTGCCTTTTCCATTGTTATTATATTGGAAAAGAACGATTTCTGGACAAGTACCTTTCATTCTTGCAAAAGTCTTTGCAGACCTCCGTGTAAGCTTTAGAACAAGATTTTGGATGTTTTCTTTACTGGCAGAGTTTCTCTTTGCAAGATATGGTGGAAAAGCTTTTTGCTGAGTGTTGAGCGGCAAGACACGCAGAAGACGCAGATACGCAGCTCTCCGAAGCTAAGTGCCGGTCCCTGGCTTCGTTCGGCAAAAACCGCTCTCAGGAGCTCCCTGCGCTCGCCACAATGTTGTGCGCAAAGAAGCCGCTTCTTCGCCTCCGGGAGAATCGGCGAGCGGCAGCTTCCCAAAGGCGAAGATGCAAGCCGCACCATGCAGGCACAGTGTGGGCAGCATTCAGACTTAGAGAAAACAGTACTTTATTACTCTCCTGCCTTTTCCATTGTTATTATATTCAAAAAGAACGAGTTTTGGACAACTACCTTTCATTCTTGCAATACTCATTGCAGACCTCCGTGCAAGCTTTAGAACAAGATTTTGGATGTTTTCTTTACTGGCAGAGTTTCTCTTTGCAAGATATGGTGGAAAAGCTTTTTGCTGAGTGTTGAGCAGCAAGACACGCAGAAGACGCAGATACGCAGCTCTCCGAAGCTAAGTGCCGGTCCCGGGCTTCGTTCGGCACAAACCGCTCTCAGGAGCTCCCTGCGCTCGCCACAATGTTGTGCGCAAAGAAGTCGCTTCTTCGCCTCCGGGAGAATCGGCGAGCGGCAACTTCCCAAAGGCGAAGATGCAAGCCGCACCATGCAGGCACAGTGTGGCCAGCATTCAGACTTAGAGAAAACAGTACTTTACCACTCTCCTGCCTTTTCCATTGTTATTATATTGGAAAAGAACGATTTCTGGACAAGTACCTTTCATTCTTGCAAAATTCTTTGCAGACCTCCGTGTAAGCTTTAGAACAAGATTTTGGATGTTTTCTTTACTGTCAGAGTTTCTCTTTGCAAGATATGGTGGAAAAGCTTTTTGCTGAGTGTTGAGCGGCAAGACACGCAGAAGACGCAGATACGCAGCTCTCCGAAGCTAAGTGCCGGTCCCTGGCTTCGTTCGGCACAAACCGCTCTCAGGAGCTCCCTGCGCTCGCCACAATGTTGTGCGCAAAGAAGCCGCTTCTTCGCCTCCGGGAGAATCGGCGAGCGGCAGCTTCCCAAAGGCGAAGGTGCAAGCCGCACCATGCAGGCACAGTGTGGCCAGCATTCAGACTTAGAGAAACCAGTACTTTACCACTCTCCTGCCTTTTCCATTGTTATTATATTCGAAAAGAACGAGTTTTGGACAACTACCTTTCATTCTTGCAAAACTCATTGCAGACCTCCGTGCAAGCTTTACAACAAGATTTTGGATGTTTTCTGTACTGGCAGAGTTTCTCTTTGCAAGATATGGTGGAAAAGCTTTTTGCTGAGTGTTGAGCAGCAAGACACGCAGAAGACGCAGATACGCAGCTCTCCGAAGCTAAGTGCCGGTCCCTGGCTTCGTTCGGCACAAACCGCTCTCAGGAGCTCCCTGCGCTCGCCACAATGTTGTGCGCAAAGAAGCCGCTTCTTCGCCTCCGGGAGAATCGGCGAGCGGCAGCTTCCCAAAGGCGAAGATGCAAGCCGCACCATGCAGGCACAGTGTGGGCAGCATTCAGACTTAGAGAAAACAGTACTTTACCACTCTCCTGCCTTTTCCATTGTTATTATATTCGAAAAGAACGATTTCTGGACAACTATCTTTCATTCTTGCAAAAGTCTTTGCAGACCTCCGTGCAAGCTTTAGAACAAGATTTTGGATGTTTTCTTTACTGGCAGAGTTTCTCTTTGCAAGATATGGTGGAAAAGCTTTTTGCTGAGTGTTGAGCAGCAAGACACGCAGAAGACGCAGATACGCAGCTCTCCGAAGCTAAGTGCCGGTCCCGGGCTTCGTTCGGCACAAACCGCTCTCAGGAGCTCCCTGCGCTCGCCACAATGTTGTGCGCAAAGAAGCCGCTTCTTCGCCTCCGGGAGAATCGGCGAGCGGCAGCTTCCCAAAGGCGAAGGTGCAAGCCGCACCATCCAGGCACAGTGTGGGCAGCATTCAGACTTAGAGAAACCAGTACTTTACCACTCTCCTGCCTTTTCCATTGTTATTATATTGGAAAAGAACGAGTTTTGGACAACTACCTTTCATTCTTGCAAAACTCTTTGCAGACCTCCGTGCAAGCTTTAGAACAAGATTTTGGATGTTTTCTTTACTGGCAGAGTTTCTCTTTGCAAGATATGGTGGAAAAGCTTTTTGCTGAGTGTTGAGCAGCAAGACACGCAGAAGACGCAGATACGCAGCTCTCCGAAGCTAAGTGCCGGTCCCGGGCTTCGTTCGGCACAAACCGCTCTCAGGAGCTCCCTGCGCTCGCCACAATGTTGTGCGCAAAGAAGTCGCTTCTTCGCCTACGGGAGAATCGGCGAGCGGCAGCTTCCCAAAGGCGAAGATGCAAGCCGCACCATGCAGGCACAGTGTGGGCAGCATTCAGACTTAGAGAAACCAGTACTTTACCACTCTCCTGCCTTTTCCATTGTTATTATATTCGAAAAGAACGATTTCTGGACAACTAACTTTCATTCTTGCAAAAGTCTTTGCAGACCTCCGTGCAAGCTTTAGAACAAGATTTTGGATGTTTTCTTTACTGGCAGAGTTTCTCTTTGCAAGATATGGTGGAAAAGCTTTTTGCTGAGTGTTGAGCAGCAAGACACGCAGAAGACGCAGATACGCAGCTCTCCGAAGCTAAGTGCCGGTCCCGGGCTTCGTTCGGCACAAACCGCTCTCAGGAGCTCCCTGCGCTCGCCACAATGTTGTGCGCAAAGAAGCCGCTTCTTCGCCTCCAGGAGAATCGGCGAGCGGCAGCTTCCCAAAGGCGAAGGTGCAAGCCGCACCATGCAGGCACAGTGTGGCCAGCATTCAGACTTAGAGAAACCAGTACTTTACCACTCTCCTGCCTTTTCCATTGTTATTATAGTCGAAAAGAATGAGTTTTGGACAACTACCTTTCATTCTTGCAAAACTCATTGCAGACCTCCGTGCAAGCTTTAGAACAAGATTTTGGATGTTTTCTTTACTGGCAGAGTTTCTCTTTGCAAGATATGGTGGAAAAGCTTTTGCTGAGTGTTGAGCGGCAAGACACGCAGAAGACGCAGATACGCAGCTCTCCGAAGCTAAGTGCCGGTCCCGGGCTTCCTTCGGCACAAACCGCTCTCAGGAGCTCCCTGCGCTCGCCACAATGTTGTGCGCAAAGAAGCTGCTTCTTCGCCTCCGGGAGAATCGGCGAGCGGCAGCTTCCCAAAGGCGAAGGTGCAAGCCGCACCATCCAGGCACAGTGTGGGCAGCATTCAGACTTAGAGAAACCAGTACTTTACCACTCTCCTGCCTTTTCCATTGTTATTATATTGGAAAAGAACGAGTTTTGGACAACTACCTTTCATTCTTGCAAAACTCTTTGCAGACCTCCGTGCAAGCTTTAGAACAAGATTTTGGATGTTTTCTTTACTGGCAGAGTTTCTCTTTGCAAGATATGGTGGAAAAGCTTTTTGCTGAGTGTTGAGCAGCAAGACACGCAGAAGACGCAGATACGCAGCTCTCCGAAGCTAAGTGCCGGTCCCGGGCTTCGTTCGGCACAAACCGCTCTCAGGAGCTCCCTGCGCTCGCCACAATGTTGTGCGCAAAGAAGCCGCTTCTTCGCCTCCGGGAGAATCGGCGAGCGGCAGCTTCCCAAAGGCGAAGGTGCAAGCCGCACCATGCAGGCACAGTGTGGGCAGCATTCAGACTTAGAGAAACCAGTACTTTACCACTCTCCTGCCTTTTCCATTGTTATTATATTGGAAAAGAACGAGTTTTGGACAACTAGCTTTCATTCTTGCAAAACTCTTTGCAGACCTCCGTGTAAGCTTTAGAACAAGATTTTGAATGTTTTCTTTACTGGCAGAGTTTCTCTTTGCAAGATATGGTGGAAAAGCTTTTTGCTGAGTGTTGAGCAGCAAGACACGCAGAAGACGCAGATACGCAGCTCTCCGAAGCTAAGTGCCGGTCCCTGGCTTCGTTCGGCACAAACCGCTCTCAGGAGCTCCCTGCGCTCGCCACAATGTTGTGCGCAAAGAAGCCGCTTCTTCGCCTCCGGGAGAATCGGCGAGCGGCAGCTTTCCAAAGGCGAAGATGCAAGCCGCACCATGCAGGCACAGTGTGGGCAGCATTCAGACTTAGAGAAAACAGTACTTTACCACTCTCCTGCCTTTTCCATTGTTATTATATTGGAAAAGAACGATTTCTGGACAACTACCTTTCATTCTTGCAAAACTCTTTGCAGACCTCCGTGCAAGCTTTAGAACAAGATTTTGGATGTTTTCTTTACTGGCAGAGTTTCTCTTTGCAAGATATGGTGGAAAAGCTTTTTGCTGAGTGTTGAGCAGCAAGACACGCAGAAGACGCAGATACGCAGCTCTCCGAAGCTAAGTGCCGGTCCCGGGCTTCGTTCGGCACAAACCGCTCTCAGGAGCTCCCTGCGCTCGCCACAATGTTGTGCGCAAAGAAGCCGCTTCTTCGCCTCCGGGAGAATCGGCGAGCGGCAGCTTCCCAAAGGCGAAGATGCAAGCCGCACCATGCAGGCACAGTGTGGGCAGCATTCAGACTTAGAGAAACCAGTACTTTACCACTCTCCTGCCTTTTCCATTGTTATTATATTCGAAAAGAACGATTTCTGGACAACTAACTTTCATTCTTGCAAAAGTCTTTGCAGACCTCCGTGCAAGCTTTAGAACAAGATTTTGGATGTTTTCTTTACTGGCAGAGTTTCTCTTTGCAAGATATGGTGGAAAAGCTTTTTGCTGAGTGTTGAGCAGCAAGACACGCAGAAGACGCAGATACGCAGCTCTCCGAAGCTAAGTGCCGGTCCCGGGCTTCGTTCGGCACAAACCGCTCTCAGGAGCTCCCTGCGCTCGCCACAATGTTGTGCGCAAAGAAGCCGCTTCTTCGCCTCCAGGAGAATCGGCGAGCGGCAGCTTCCCAAAGGCGAAGGTGCAAGCCGCACCATGCAGGCACAGTGTGGCCAGCATTCAGACTTAGAGAAACCAGTACTTTACCACTCTCCTGCCTTTTCCATTGTTATTATATTCGAAAAGAATGAGTTTTGGACAACTACCTTTCATTCTTGCAAAACTCATTGCAGACCTCCGTGCAAGCTTTAGAACAAGATTTTGGATGTTTTCTTTACTGGCAGAGTTTCTCTTTGCAAGATATGGTGGAAAAGCTTTTGCTGAGTGTTGAGCGGCAAGACACGCAGAAGACGCAGATACGCAGCTCTCCGAAGCTAAGTGCCGGTCCCGGGCTTCCTTCGGCACAAACCGCTCTCAGGAGCTCCCTGCGCTCGCCACAATGTTGTGCGCAAAGAAGCTGCTTCTTCGCCTCCGGGAGAATCGGCGAGCGGCAGCTTCCCAAAGGCGAAGGTGCAAGCCGCACCATCCAGGCACAGTGTGGGCAGCATTCAGACTTAGAGAAACCAGTACTTTACCACTCTCCTGCCTTTTCCATTGTTATTATATTGGAAAAGAACGAGTTTTGGACAACTACCTTTCATTCTTGCAAAACTCTTTGCAGACCTCCGTGCAAGCTTTAGAACAAGATTTTGGATGTTTTCTTTACTGGCAGAGTTTCTCTTTGCAAGATATGGTGGAAAAGCTTTTTGCTGAGTGTTGAGCAGCAAGACACGCAGAAGACGCAGATACGCAGCTCTCCGAAGCTAAGTGCCGGTCCCGGGCTTCGTTCGGCACAAACCGCTCTCAGGAGCTCCCTGCGCTCGCCACAATGTTGTGCGCAAAGAAGCCGCTTCTTCGCCTCCGGGAGAATCGGCGAGCGGCAGCTTCCCAAAGGCGAAGGTGCAAGCCGCACCAGGCAGGCACAGTGTGGGCAGCATTCAGACTTAGAGAAACCAGTACTTTACCACTCTCCTGCCTTTTCCATTGTTATTATATTCGAAAAGAACGAGTTTTGGACAACTAGCTTTCATTCTTGCAAAACTCTTTGCAGACCTCCGTGTAAGCTTTAGAACAAGATTTTGAATGTTTTCTTTACTGGCAGAGTTTCTCTTTGCAAGATATGGTGGAAAAGCTTTTTGCTGAGTGTTGAGCAGCAAGACACGCAGAAGACGCAGATACGCAGCTCTCCGAAGCTAAGTGCCGGTCCCTGGCTTCGTTCGGCACAAACCGCTCTCAGGAGCTCCCTGCGCTCGCCACAATGTTGTGCGCAAAGAAGCCGCTTCTTCGCCTCCGGGAGAATCGGCGAGCGGCAGCTTTCCAAAGGCGAAGATGCAAGCCGCACCATGCAGGCACAGTGTGGGCAGCATTCAGACTTAGAGAAAACAGTACTTTACCACTCTCCTGCCTTTTCCATTGTTATTATATTGGAAAAGAACGATTTCTGGACAAGTACCTTTCATTCTTGCAAAATTCTTTGCAGACCTCCGTGTTAGCTTTAGAACAAGATTTTGGATGTTTTCTTTACTGGCAGAGTTTCTCTTTGCAAGATATGGTGGAAAAGCTTTTTGCTGAGTGTTGAGCGGCAAGACACGCAGAAGACGCAGATACGCAGCTCTCCGAAGCTAAGTGCCGGTCCCTGGCTTCGTTCGGCACAAACCGCTCTCAGGAGCTCCCTGCGCTCGCCACAATGTTGTGCGCAAAGAAGCCGCTTCTTCGCCTCCGGGAGAATCGGCGAGCGGCAGCTTCCCAAAGGCGAAGGTGCAAGCCGCACCATGCAGGCACAGTGTGGGCAGCATTCAGACTTAGAGAAACCAGTACTTTACCACTCTCCTGCCTTTTCCATTGTTATTATATTCGAAAAGAATGCGTTTTGGACAACTACCTTTCATTCTTGCAAAACTCTTTGCAGACCTCCGTGCAAGCTTTAGAACAAGATTTTGGATGTTTTCTGTACTGGCAGAGTTTCTCTTTGCAAGATATGGTGGAAAAGCTCTTTGCTGAGTGTTGAGCAGCAAGACACGCAGAAGACGCAGATACGCAGCTCTCCGAAGCTAAGTGCCGGTCCCGGGCTTCGTTCAGCACAAACCGCTCTCAGGAGCTCCCTGCGCTCGCCACAATGTTGTGCGCAAAGAAGCCGCTTCTTCGCCTCCGGGAGAATCGGCGAGCGGCAGCTTCCCAAAGGTGAAGGTGCAAGCCGCACCATGCAGGCACAGTGTGGGCAGCATTCAGACTTAGAGAAACCAGTACTTTACCACTCTCCTGCCTTTTCCATTGTTATTATATTGGAAAAGAACGATTTCTGGACAAGTACCTTTCATTCTTGCAAAAGTCTTTGCAGACCTCCGTGTAAGCTTTAGAACAAGATTTTGGATGTTTTCTTTACTGGCAGAGTTTCTCTTTGCAAGATATGGTGGAAAAGCTTTTTGCTGAGTGTTGAGCGGCAAGACACGCAGAAGACGCAGATACGCAGCTCTCCGAAGCTAAGTGCCGGTCCCTGGCTTCGTTCGGCACAAACCGCTCTCAGGAGCTCCCTGCGCTCGCCACAATGTTGTGCGCAAAGAAGCCGCTTCTTCGCCTCCGGGAGAATCGGCGAGCGGCAGCTTCCCAAAGGCGAAGATGCAAGCCGCACCATGCAGGCACAGTGTGGGCAGCATTCAGACTTAGAGAAAACAGTACTTTACCACTCTCCTGCCTTTTCCATTGTTATTATATTGGAAAAGAACGAGTTTTGGACAACTACCTTTCATTCTTGCAATACTCATTGCAGACCTCCGTGCAAGCTTTAGAACAAGATTTTGGATGTTTTCTTTACTGGCAGAGTTTCTCTTTGCAAGATATGGTGGAAAAGCTTTTTGCTGAGTGTTGAGCAGCAAGACACGCAGAAGACGCAGATACGCAGCTCTCCGAAGCTAAGTGCCGGTCCCGGGCTTCGTTCGGCACAAACCGCTCTCAGGAGCTCCCTGCGCTCGCCACAATGTTGTGCGCAAAGAAGTCGCTTCTTCGCCTCCGGGAGAATCGGCGAGCGGCAACTTCCCAAAGGCGAAGATGCAAGCCGCACCATGCAGGCACAGTGTGGGCAGCATTCAGACTTAGAGAAACCAGTACTTTACCACTCTCCTGCCTTTTCCATTGTTATTATATTGGAAAAGAACGATTTCTGGACAAGTACCTTTCATTCTTGCAAAATTCTTTGCAGACCTCCGTGTAAGCTTTAGAACAAGATTTTGGATGTTTTCTTTACTGTCAGAGTTTCTCTTTGCAAGATATGGTGGAAAAGCTTTTTGCTGAGTGTTGAGCAGCAAGACACGCAGAAGACGCAGATACGCAGCTCTCCGAAGCTAAGTGCCGGTCCCGGGCTTCGTTCGGCACAAACCGCTCTCAGGAGCTCCCTGCGCTCGCCACAATGTTGTGCGCAAAGAAGCCGCTTCTTCGCCTCCGGGAGAATCGGCGAGCGGCAGCTTCCCAAAGGCGAAGATGCAAGCCGCACCATGCAGGCACAGTGTGGGCAGCATTCAGACTTAGAGAAAACAGTACTTTACCACTCTCCTGCCTTTTCCATTGTTATTATATTCGAAAAGAACGATTTCTGGACAACTATCTTTCATTCTTGCAAAAGTCTTTGCAGACCTCCGTGCAAGCTTTAGAACAAGATTTTGGATGTTTTCTTTACTGGCAGAGTTTCTCTTTGCAAGATATGGTGGAAAAGCTTTTTGCTGAGTTTTGAGCAGCAAGACACGCAGAAGACGCAGATACGCAGCTCTCCGAAGCTAAGTGCCGGTCCCGGGCTTCGTTCGGCACAAACCGCTCTCAGGAGCTCCCTGCGCTCGCCACAATGTTGTGCGCAAAGAAGCCGCTTCTTCGCCTCCGGGAGAATCGGCGAGCGGCAGCTTCCCAAAGGCGAAGGTGCAAGCCACACCATGCAGGCACAGTGTGGGCAGCATTCAGACTTAGAGAAAACAGTACTTTACCACTCTCCTGCCTTTTCCATTGTTATTATATTGGAAAAGAACGAGTTTTGGACAACTATCTTTCATTCTTGCAAAACTCTTTGCAGACCTCCGTGCAAGCTTTAGAACAAGATTTTGGATGTTTTCTTTACTGGCAGAGTTTCTCTTTGCAAGATATGGTGGAAAAGCTTTTTGCTGAGTGTTGAGCAGCAAGACACGCAGAAGACGCAGATACGCAGCTCTCCGAAGCTAAGTGCCGGTCCCGGGCTTCGTTCGGCACAAACCGCTCTCAGGAGCTCCCTGCGCTCGCCACAATGTTGTGCGCAAAGAAGCCGCTTCTTCGCCTCCGGGAGAATCGGCGAGCGGCAGCTTCCCAAAGGCGAAGGTGCAAGCCGCACCATGCAGGCACAGTGTGGGCAGCATTCAGACTTAGAGAAACCAGTACTTTACCACTCTCCTGCCTTTTCCATTGTTATTATATTGGAAAAGAACGAGTTTTGGACAACTAGCTTTCATTCTTGCAAAACTCTTTGCAGACCTCCGTGTAAGCTTTAGAACAAGATTTTGAATGTTTTCTTTACTGGCAGAGTTTCTCTTTGCAAGATATGGTGGAAAAGCTTTTTGCTGAGTGTTGAGCAGCAAGACACGCAGAAGACGCAGATACGCAGCTCTCCGAAGCTAAGTGCCGGTCCCTGGCTTCGTTCGGCACAAACCGCTCTCAGGAGCTCCCTGCGCTCGCCACAATGTTGTGCGCAAAGAAGCCGCTTCTTCGCCTCCGGGAGAATCGGCGAGCGGCAGCTTTCCAATGGCGAAGATGCAAGCCGCACCATGCAGGCACAGTGTGGGCAGCATTCAGACTTAGAGAAAACAGTACTTTACCACTCTCCTGCCTTTTCCATTGTTATTATATTGGAAAAGAACGATTTCTGGACAAGTACCTTTCATTCTTGCAAAATTCTTTGCAGACCTCCGTGTAAGCTTTAGAACAAGATTTTGGATGTTTTCTTTACTGGCAGAGTTTCTCTTTGCAAGATATGGTGGAAAAGCTTTTTGCTGAGTGTTGAGCGGCAAGACACGCAGAAGACGCAGATACGCAGCTCTCCGAAGCTAAGTGCCGGTCCCTGGCTTCGTTCGGCACAAACCGCTCTCAGGAGCTCCCTGCGCTCGCCACAATGTTGTGCGCAAAGAAGCCGCTTCTTCGCCTCCGGGAGAATCGGCGAGCGGCAGCTTCCCAAAGGCGAAGGTGCAAGCCGCACCATGCAGGCACAGTGTGGGCAGCATTCAGACCTAGAGAAACCAGTACTTTACCACTCTCCTGCCTTTTCCATTGTTATTATATTCGAAAAGAATGAGTTTTGGACAACTACCTTTCATTCTTGCAAAACTCATTGCAGACCTCCGTGCAAGCTTTAGAACAAGATTTTGGATGTTTTCTGTACTGGCAGAGTTTCTCTTTGCAAGATATGGTGGAAAAGCTTTTTGCTGAGTGTTGAGCAGCAAGACACGCAGAAGACGCAGATACGCAGCTCTCCGAAGCTAAGTGCCGGTCCCGGGCTTCGTTCGGCACAAACCGCTCTCAGGAGCTCCCTGCACTCGCCACAATGTTGTGCGCAAAGAAGCCGCTTCTTCGCCTCCGGGAGAATCGGCGAGCGGCAGCTTCCCAAATGCGAAGGTGCAAGCCGCACCATGCAGGCACAGTGTGGCCAGCATTCAGACTTAGAGAAACCAGTACTTTACCACTCTCCTGCCTTTTCCATTGTTATTATATTGGAAAAGAACGATTTCTGGACAAGTACCTTTCATTCTTGCAAAAGTCTTTGCAGACCTCCGTGTAAGCTTTAGAACAAGATTTTGGATGTTTTCTTTACTGGCAGAGTTTCTCTTTGCAAGATATGGTGGAAAAGCTTTTTGCTGAGTGTTGAGCGGCAAGACACGCAGAAGACGCAGATACGCAGCTCTCCGAAGCTAAGTGCCGGTCCCTGGCTTCGTTCGGCACAAACCGCTCTCAGGAGCTCCCTGCGCTCGCCACAATGTTGTGCGCAAAGAAGCCGCTTCTTCGCCTCCGGGAGAATCGGCGAGCGGCAGCTTCCCAAAGGCGAAGATGCAAGCCGCACCATGCAGGCACAGTGTGGGCAGCATTCAGACTTAGAGAAAACAGTACTTTACCACTCTCCTGCCTTTTCCATTGTTATTATATTGGAAAAGAACGAGTTTTGGACAACTACCTTTCATTCTTGCAATACTCATTGCAGACCTCCGTGCAAGCTTTAGAACAAGATTTTGGATGTTTTCTTTCCTGGCAGAGTTTCTCTTTGCAAGATATGGTGGAAAAGCTTTTTGCTGAGTGTTGAGCAGCAAGACACGCAGAAGACGCAGATACGCAGCTCTCCGAAGCTAAGTGCCGGTCCCGGGCTTCGTTCGGCACAAACCGCTCTCAGGAGCTCCCTGCGCTCGCCACAATGTTGTGCGCAAAGAAGTCGCTTCTTCGCCTCCGGGAGAATTGGCGAGCGGCAACTTCCCAAAGGCGAAGATGCAAGCCGCACCATGCAGGGACAGTGTGGGCAGCATTCAGACTTAGAGAAAACAGTACTTTACCACTCTCCTGCCTTTTCCATTGTTATTTTATTGGAAAAGAACGATTTCTGGACAAGTACCTTTCATTCTTGCAAAATTCTTTGCAGACCTCCGTGTAAGCTTTAGAACAAGATTTTGGATGTTTTCTTTACTGTCAGAGTTTCTCTTTGCAAGATATGGTGGAAAAGCTTTTTGCTGAGTGTTGAGCGGCAAGACACGCAGAAGACGCAGATACGCAGCTCTCCGAAGCTAAGTGCCGGTCCCTGGCTTCGTTCGGCACAAACCGCTCTCAGGAGCTCCCTGCGCTCGCCACAATGTTGTGCGCAAAGAAGCCGCTTCTTCGCCTCCGGGAGAATCGGCGAGCGGCAGCTTCCCAAAGGCGAAGGTGCAAGCCGCACCATGCAGGCACAGTGTGGCCAGCATTCAGACTTAGAGAAACCAGTACTTTACCACTCTCCTGCCTTTTCCATTGTTATTATATTCGAAAAGAACGAGTTTTGGACAACTACCTTTCATTCTTGCAAAACTCATTGCAGACCTCCGTGCAAGCTTTAGAACAAGATTTTGGATGTTTTCTGTACTGGCAGAGTTTCTCTTTGCAAGATATGGTGGAAAAGCTTTTTGCTGAGTGTTGAGCAGCAAGACACGCAGAAGACGCAGATACGCAGCTCTCCGAAGCTAAGTGCCGGTCCCTGGCTTCGTTCGGCACAAACCGCTCTCAGGAGCTCCCTGCGCTCGCCACAATGTTGTGCGCAAAGAAGCCGCTTCTTCGCCTCCGGGAGAATCGGCGAGCGGCAGCTTCCCAAAGGCGAAGATGCAAGCCGCACCATGCAGGCACAGTGTGGGCAGCATTCAGACTTAGAGAAAACAGTACTTTACCACTCTCCTGCCTTTTCCATTGTTATTATATTCGAAAAGAACGATTTCTGGACAACTATCTTTCATTCTTGCAAAAGTCTTTGCAGACCTCCGTGCAAGCTTTAGAACAAGATTTTGGATGTTTTCTTTACTGGCAGAGTTTCTCTTTGCAAGATATGGTGGAAAAGCTTTTTGCTGAGTGTTGAGCAGCAAGACACGCAGAAGACGCAGATACGCAGCTCTCCGAAGCTAAGTGCCGGTCCCGGGCTTCGTTCGGCACAAACCGCTCTCAGGAGCTCCCTGCGCTCGCCACAATGTTGTGCGCAAAGAAGCCGCTTCTTCGCCTCCGGGAGAATCGGCGAGCGGCAGCTTCCCAAAGGCGAAGGTGCAAGCCGCACCATGCAGGCACAGTGTGGCCAGCATTCAGACTTAGAGAAACCAGTACTTTACCACTCTCCTGCCTTTTCCATTGTTATTATATTCGAAAAGAATGAGTTTTGGACAACTACCTTTCATTCTTGCAAAACTCATTGCAGACCTCCGTGCAAGCTTTAGAACAAGATTTTGGATGTTTTCTGTACTGGCAGAGTTTCTCTTTGCAAGATATGGTGGAAAAGCTTTTGCTGAGTTTTGAGCGGCAAGACACGCAGAAGACGCAGATACGCAGCTCTCCGAAGCTAAGTGCCGGTCCCGGGCTTCGTTCGGCACAAACCGCTCTCAGGAGCTCCCTGCGCTCGCCACAATGTTGTGCGCAAAGAAGCCGCTTCTTCGCCTCCGGGAGAATCGGCGAGCGGCAGCTTCCCAAAGGCGAAGGTGCAAGCCACACCATGCAGGCACAGTGTGGGCAGCATTCAGACTTAGAGAAAACAGTACTTTACCACTCTCCTGCCTTTTCCATTGTTATTATATTCGAAAAGATTGAGTTTTGGACAACTATCTTTCATTCTTGCAAAACTCTTTGCAGACCTCCGTGCAAGCTTTAGAACAAGATTTTGGATGTTTTCTTTACTGGCAGAGTTTCTCTTTGCAAGATATGGTGGAAAAGATTTTTGCTGAGTGTTGAGCAGCAAGACACGCAGAAGACGCAGATACGCAGCTCTCCGAAGCTAAGTGCCGGTCCCGGGCTTCCTTCGGCACAAACCGCTCTCAGGAGCTCCCTGCGCTCGCCACAATGTTGTGCGCAAAGAAGCCGCTTCTTCGCCTCCGGGAGAATCGGCGAGCGGCAGCTTCCCAAAGGCGAAGATGCAAGCCGCACCATGCAGGCACAGTGTGGGCAGCATTCAGACTTAGAGAAAACAGTACTTAACCACTCTCCTGCCTTTTCCATTGTTATTATATTCGAAAAGAACGATTTCTGGACAACTATCTTTCATTCTTGCAAAAGTCTTTGCAGACCTCCGTGCAAGCTTTAGAACAAGATTTTGGATGTTTTCTTTACTGGCAGAGTTTCTCTTTGCAAGATATGGTGGAAAAGCTTTTTGCTGAGTGTTGAGCAGCAAGACACGCAGAAGACGCAGATACGCAGCTCTCCGAAGCTAAGTGCCGGTCCCGGGCTTCGTTCGGCACAAACCGCTCTCAGGAGCTCCCTGCGCTCGCCACAATGTTGTGCGCAAAGAAGCCGCTTCTTCGCCTCCGGGAGAATCGGCGAGCGGCAGCTTTCCAATGGCGAAGATGCAAGCCGCACCATGCAGGCACAGTGTGGGCAGCATTCAGACTTAGAGAAAACAGTACTTTACCACTCTCCTGCCTTTTCCATTGTTATTATATTGGAAAAGAACGATTTCTGGACAAGTACCTTTCATTCTTGCAAAATTCTTTGCAGACCTCCGTGTAAGCTTTAGAACAAGATTTTGGATGTTTTCTTTACTGGCAGAGTTTCTCTTTGCAAGATATGGTGGAAAAGCTTTTTGCTGAGTGTTGAGCGGCAAGACACGCAGAAGACGCAGATACGCAGCTCTCCGAAGCTAAGTGCCGGTCCCTGGCTTCGTTCGGCACAAACCGCTCTCAGGAGCTCCCTGCGCTCGCCACAATGTTGTGCGCAAAGAAGCCGCTTCTTCGCCTCCGGGAGAATCGGCGAGCGGCAGCTTCCCAAAGGCGAAGGTGCAAGCCGCACCATGCAGGCACAGTGTGGGCAGCATTCAGACCTAGAGAAACCAGTACTTTACCACTCTCCTGCCTTTTCCATTGTTATTATATTCGAAAAGAATGAGTTTTGGACAACTACCTTTCATTCTTGCAAAACTCATTGCAGACCTCCGTGCAAGCTTTAGAACAAGATTTTGGATGTTTTCTGTACTGGCAGAGTTTCTCTTTGCAAGATATGGTGGAAAAGCTTTTTGCTGAGTGTTGAGCAGCAAGACACGCAGAAGACGCAGATACGCAGCTCTCCGAAGCTAAGTGCCGGTCCCGGGCTTCGTTCGGCACAAACCGCTCTCAGGAGCTCCCTGCACTCGCCACAATGTTGTGCGCAAAGAAGCCGCTTCTTCGCCTCCGGGAGAATCGGCGAGCGGCAGCTTCCCAAATGCGAAGGTGCAAGCCGCACCATGCAGGCACAGTGTGGCCAGCATTCAGACTTAGAGAAACCAGTACTTTACCACTCTCCTGCCTTTTCCATTGTTATTATATTGGAAAAGAACGATTTCTGGACAAGTACCTTTCATTCTTGCAAAAGTCTTTGCAGACCTCCGTGTAAGCTTTAGAACAAGATTTTGGATGTTTTCTTTACTGGCAGAGTTTCTCTTTGCAAGATATGGTGGAAAAGCTTTTTGCTGAGTGTTGAGCGGCAAGACACGCAGAAGACGCAGATACGCAGCTCTCCGAAGCTAAGTGCCGGTCCCTGGCTTCGTTCGGCACAAACCGCTCTCAGGAGCTCCCTGCGCTCGCCACAATGTTGTGCGCAAAGAAGCCGCTTCTTCGCCTCCGGGAGAATCGGCGAGCGGCAGCTTCCCAAAGGCGAAGATGCAAGCCGCACCATGCAGGCACAGTGTGGGCAGCATTCAGACTTAGAGAAAACAGTACTTTACCACTCTCCTGCCTTTTCCATTGTTATTATATTGGAAAAGAACGAGTTTTGGACAACTACCTTTCATTCTTGCAATACTCATTGCAGACCTCCGTGCAAGCTTTAGAACAAGATTTTGGATGTTTTCTTTCCTGGCAGAGTTTCTCTTTGCAAGATATGGTGGAAAAGCTTTTTGCTGAGTGTTGAGCAGCAAGACACGCAGAAGACGCAGATACGCAGCTCTCCGAAGCTAAGTGCCGGTCCCGGGCTTCGTTCGGCACAAACCGCTCTCAGGAGCTCCCTGCGCTCGCCACAATGTTGTGCGCAAAGAAGTCGCTTCTTCGCCTCCGGGAGAATTGGCGAGCGGCAACTTCCCAAAGGCGAAGATGCAAGCCGCACCATGCAGGGACAGTGTGGGCAGCATTCAGACTTAGAGAAAACAGTACTTTACCACTCTCCTGCCTTTTCCATTGTTATTTTATTGGAAAAGAACGATTTCTGGACAAGTACCTTTCATTCTTGCAAAATTCTTTGCAGACCTCCGTGTAAGCTTTAGAACAAGATTTTGGATGTTTTCTTTACTGTCAGAGTTTCTCTTTGCAAGATATGGTGGAAAAGCTTTTTGCTGAGTGTTGAGCGGCAAGACACGCAGAAGACGCAGATACGCAGCTCTCCGAAGCTAAGTGCCGGTCCCTGGCTTCGTTCGGCACAAACCGCTCTCAGGAGCTCCCTGCGCTCGCCACAATGTTGTGCGCAAAGAAGCCGCTTCTTCGCCTCCGGGAGAATCGGCGAGCGGCAGCTTCCCAAAGGCGAAGGTGCAAGCCGCACCATGCAGGCACAGTGTGGCCAGCATTCAGACTTAGAGAAACCAGTACTTTACCACTCTCCTGCCTTTTCCATTGTTATTATATTCGAAAAGAACGAGTTTTGGACAACTACCTTTCATTCTTGCAAAACTCATTGCAGACCTCCGTGCAAGCTTTAGAACAAGATTTTGGATGTTTTCTGTACTGGCAGAGTTTCTCTTTGCAAGATATGGTGGAAAAGCTTTTTGCTGAGTGTTGAGCAGCAAGACACGCAGAAGACGCAGATACGCAGCTCTCCGAAGCTAAGTGCCGGTCCCTGGCTTCGTTCGGCACAAACCGCTCTCAGGAGCTCCCTGCGCTCGCCACAATGTTGTGCGCAAAGAAGCCGCTTCTTCGCCTCCGGGAGAATCGGCGAGCGGCAGCTTCCCAAAGGCGAAGATGCAAGCCGCACCATGCAGGCACAGTGTGGGCAGCATTCAGACTTAGAGAAAACAGTACTTTACCACTCTCCTGCCTTTTCCATTGTTATTATATTCGAAAAGAACGATTTCTGGACAACTATCTTTCATTCTTGCAAAAGTCTTTGCAGACCTCCGTGCAAGCTTTAGAACAAGATTTTGGATGTTTTCTTTACTGGCAGAGTTTCTCTTTGCAAGATATGGTGGAAAAGCTTTTTGCTGAGTGTTGAGCAGCAAGACACGCAGAAGACGCAGATACGCAGCTCTCCGAAGCTAAGTGCCGGTCCCGGGCTTCGTTCGGCACAAACCGCTCTCAGGAGCTCCCTGCGCTCGCCACAATGTTGTGCGCAAAGAAGCCGCTTCTTCGCCTCCGGGAGAATCGGCGAGCGGCAGCTTCCCAAAGGCGAAGGTGCAAGCCGCACCATGCAGGCACAGTGTGGCCAGCATTCAGACTTAGAGAAACCAGTACTTTACCACTCTCCTGCCTTTTCCATTGTTATTATATTCGAAAAGAATGAGTTTTGGACAACTACCTTTCATTCTTGCAAAACTCATTGCAGACCTCCGTGCAAGCTTTAGAACAAGATTTTGGATGTTTTCTGTACTGGCAGAGTTTCTCTTTGCAAGATATGGTGGAAAAGCTTTTGCTGAGTTTTGAGCGGCAAGACACGCAGAAGACGCAGATACGCAGCTCTCCGAAGCTAAGTGCCGGTCCCGGGCTTCGTTCGGCACAAACCGCTCTCAGGAGCTCCCTGCGCTCGCCACAATGTTGTGCGCAAAGAAGCCGCTTCTTCGCCTCCGGGAGAATCGGCGAGCGGCAGCTTCCCAAAGGCGAAGGTGCAAGCCACACCATGCAGGCACAGTGTGGGCAGCATTCAGACTTAGAGAAAACAGTACTTTACCACTCTCCTGCCTTTTCCATTGTTATTATATTCGAAAAGATTGAGTTTTGGACAACTATCTTTCATTCTTGCAAAACTCTTTGCAGACCTCCGTGCAAGCTTTAGAACAAGATTTTGGATGTTTTCTTTACTGGCAGAGTTTCTCTTTGCAAGATATGGTGGAAAAGATTTTTGCTGAGTGTTGAGCAGCAAGACACGCAGAAGACGCAGATACGCAGCTCTCCGAAGCTAAGTGCCGGTCCCGGGCTTCCTTCGGCACAAACCGCTCTCAGGAGCTCCCTGCGCTCGCCACAATGTTGTGCGCAAAGAAGCCGCTTCTTCGCCTCCGGGAGAATCGGCGAGCGGCAGCTTCCCAAAGGCGAAGATGCAAGCCGCACCATGCAGGCACAGTGTGGGCAGCATTCAGACTTAGAGAAAACAGTACTTAACCACTCTCCTGCCTTTTCCATTGTTATTATATTCGAAAAGAACGATTTCTGGACAACTATCTTTCATTCTTGCAAAAGTCTTTGCAGACCTCCGTGCAAGCTTTAGAACAAGATTTTGGATGTTTTCTTTACTGGCAGAGTTTCTCTTTGCAAGATATGGTGGAAAAGCTTTTTGCTGAGTGTTGAGCAGCAAGACACGCAGAAGACGCAGATACGCAGCTCTCCGAAGCTAAGTGCCGGTCCCGGGCTTCGTTCGGCACAAACCGCTCTCAGGAGCTCCCTGCGCTCGCCACAATGTTGTGCGCAAAGAAGCCGCTTCTTCGCCTCCGGGAGAATCGGCGAGCGGCAGCTTCCCAAAGGCGAAGGTGCAAGCCGCACCATGCAGGCACAGTGTGGCCAGCATTCAGACTTAGAGAAACCAGTACTTTACCACTCTCCTGCCTTTTCCATTGTTATTATATTCGAAAAGAATGAGTTTTGGACAACTACCTTTCATTCTTGCAAAACTCATTGCAGACCTCCGTGCAAGCTTTAGAACAAGATTTTGGATGTTTTCTGTACTGGCAGAGTTTCTCTTTGCAAGATATGGTGGAAAAGCTTTTGCTGAGTTTTGAGCGGCAAGACACGCAGAAGACGCAGATACGCAGCTCTCCGAAGCTAAGTGCCGGTCCCGGGCTTCGTTCGGCACAAACCGCTCTCAGGAGCTCCCTGCGCTCGCCACAATGTTGTGCGCAAAGAAGCCGCTTCTTCGCCTCCGGGAGAATCGGCGAGCGGCAGCTTCCCAAAGGCGAAGGTGCAAGCCACACCATGCAGGCACAGTGTGGGCAGCATTCAGACTTAGAGAAAACAGTACTTTACCACTCTCCTGCCTTTTCCATTGTTATTATATTCGAAAAGATTGAGTTTTGGACAACTATCTTTCATTCTTGCAAAACTCTTTGCAGACCTCCGTGCAAGCTTTAGAACAAGATTTTGGATGTTTTCTTTACTGGCAGAGTTTCTCTTTGCAAGATATGGTGGAAAAGCTTTTTGCTGAGTGTTGAGCAGCAAGACACGCAGAAGACGCAGATACGCAGCTCTCCGAAGCTAAGTGCCGGTCCCGGGCTTCCTTCGGCACAAACCGCTCTCAGGAGCTCCCTGCGCTCGCCACAATGTTGTGCGCAAAGAAGCCGCTTCTTCGCCTCCGGGAGAATCGGCGAGCGGCAGCTTCCCAAAGGCGAAGGTGCAAGCCGCACCATCCAGGCACAGTGTGGGCAGCATTCAGACTTAGAGAAACCAGTACTTTACCACTCTCCTGCCTTTTCCATTGTTATTATATTGGAAAAGAACGAGTTTTGGACAACTACCTTTCATTCTTGCAAAACTCTTTGCAGACCTCCGTGCAAGCTTTAGAACAAGATTTTGGATGTTTTCTTTACTGGCAGAGTTTCTCTTTGCAAGATATGGTGGAAAAGCTTTTTGCTGAGTGTTGAGCAGCAAGACACGCAGAAGACGCAGATACGCAGCTCTCCGAAGCTAAGTGCCGGTCCCGGGCTTCGTTCGGCACAAACCGCTCTCAGGAGCTCCCTGCGCTCGCCACAATGTTGTGCGCAAAGAAGCCGCTTCTTCGCCTCCGGGAGAATCGGCGAGCGGCAGCTTCCCAAAGGCGAAGGTGCAAGCCGCACCATGCAGGCACAGTGTGGGCAGCATTCAGACTTAGAGAAACCAGTACTTTACCACTCTCCTGCCTTTTCCATTGTTATTATATTGGAAAAGAACGAGTTTTGGACAACTACCTTTCATTCTTGCAAAACTCTTTGCAGACCTCCGTGCAAGCTTTAGAACAAGATTTTGGATGTTTTCTTTACTGGCAGAGTTTCTCTTTGCAAGATATGGTGGAAAAGCTTTTTGCTGAGTGTTGAGCAGCAAGACACGCAGAAGATGCAGATACGCAGCTCTCCGAAGCTAAGTGCCGGTCCCGGGCTTCTTTCGGCACAAACCGCTCTCAGGAGCTCCCTGCGCTCGCCACAATGTTGTGCGCAAAGAAGCCGCTTCTTCGCCTCCGGGAGAATCGGCGAGCGGCAGCTTCCCAAAGGCGAAGGTGCAAGCCGCACCATGCAGGCACAGTGTGGCCAGCATTCAGACTTAGAGAAACCAGTACTTTACCACTCTCCTGCCTTTTCCATTGTTATTATATTGGAAAAGAACGAGTTTTGGACAACTACCTTTCATTCTTGCAATACTCATTGCAGACCTCCGTGCAAGCTTTAGAACAAGATTTTGGATGTTTTCTGTACTGGCAGAGTTTCTCTTTGCAAGATATGGTGGAAAAGCTTTTGCTGAGTTTTGAGCGGCAAGACACGCAGAAGACGCAGATACGCAGCTCTCCGAAGCTAAGTGCCGGTCCCGGGCTTCGTTCGGCACAAACCGCTCTCAGGAGCTCCCTGCGCTCGCCACAATGTCGAGCGCAAAGAAGCCGCTTCTTCGCCGCCGGGAGAATCGGCGAGCGGCAGCTTCCCAAAGGCGAAGGTGCAAGCCGCACCGTGCAGGCACAGTGTGGGCAGCATTCAGACTTAGAGAAACCAGTACTTTACCACTCTCCTGCCTTTTCCATTTTTATTATATTGGAAAAGAACGAGTTTTGGACAACTAGCTTTAATTCTTGCAAAACCCTTTGCAGACCTCCGTGCAATCTTTAGAACAAGATTTTGGATGTTTTCTTTACTGGCAGAGTTTCTCTTTGCAAGATATGGTGGAAAAGCTTTTTGCTGAGTGTTGAGCAGCAAGACACGCAGAAGACGCAGATACGCAGCTCTCCGAAGCTAAGTGCCGGTCCCGGGCTTCGTTCGGCACAAACCGCTCTCAGGAGCTCCCTGCGCTCGCCACAATGTTGTGCGCAAAGAAGCCGCTTCTTCGCCTCCGGGAGAATCGGCGAGCGGCAGCTTCCCAAAGGCGAAGATGCAAGCCGCACCATGCAGGCACAGTGTGGCCAGCATTCAGACTTAGAGAAAACAGTACTTTACCACTCTCCTGCCTTTTCCATTGTTATTATATTCGAAAAGAACGAGTTTTGGACAACTACCTTTCATTCTTGCAAAATTCTTTGCAGACCTCCGTGTAAGCTTTAGAACAAGATTTTGGATGTTTTCTTTACTGGCAGAGTTTCTCTTTGCAAGATATGGTGGAAAAGCTTTTTGCTGAGTGTTGAGCGTCAAGACACGCAGAAGACGCAGATACGCAGCTCTCCGAAGCTAAGTGCCGGTCCCTGGCTTCGTTCGGCACAAACCGCTCTCAGGAGCTCCCTGCGCTCGCCACAATGTTGTGCGCAAAGAAGCCGCTTCTTCGCCTCCGAGAGAATCGGCGAGCGGCAGCTTCCCAAAGGCGAAGGTGCAAGCCGCACCATGCAGGCACAGTGTGGCCAGCATTCAGACTTAGAGAAACCAGTACTTTACCACTCTCCTGCCTTTTCCATTGTTATTACATTCGAAAAGAATGAGTTTTGGACAACTACCTTTCATTCTTGCAAAACTCATTGCAGACCTCCGTGCAAGCTTTAGAACAAGATTTTGGATGTTTTCTGTACTGGCAGAGTTTCTCTTTGCAAGATATGGTGGAAAAGCTTTTTGCTGAGTGTTGAGCGGCAAGACACGCAGAAGACGCAGATACGCAGCTCTCCGAAGCTAAGTGCCGGTCCCGGGCTTCGTTCGGCACAAACCGCTCTCAGGAGCTCCCTGCGCTCGCCACAATGTTGTGCGCAAAGAAGCCGCTTCTTCGCCTCCGGGAGAATCGGCGAGCGGCAGCTTCCCAAAGGCGAAGGTGCAAGCCGCACCATGCAGGCACAGTGTGGGCAGCATTCAGACTTAGAGAAACCAGTACTTTACCACTCTCCTGCCTTTTCCATTGTTATTATATTGGAAAAGAACGAGTTTTGGACAACTACCTTTCATTCTTGCAAAACTCTTTGCAGACCTCCGTGCAAGCTTTAGAACAAGATTTTGGATGTTTTCTTTACTGGCAGAGTTTCTCTTTGCAAGATATGGTGGAAAAGCTTTTTGCTGAGTGTTGAGCAGCAAGACACGCAGAAGACGCAGATACGCAGCTCTCCGAAGCTAAGTGCCGGTCCCGGGCTTCGTTCGGCACAAACCGCTCTCAGGAGCTCCCTGCGCTCGCCACAATGTTGTGCGCAAAGAAGCCGCTTCTTCGCCTCCGGGAGAATCGGCGAGCGGCAGCTTCCCAAAGGCGAAGATGCAAGCCGCACCATGCCGGCACAGTGTGGGCAGCATTCAGACTTAGAGAAACCAGTACTTTACCACTCTCCTGCCTTTTCCATTGTTATTATATTGGAAATGAACGATTTCTGGACAAGTACCTTTCATTCTTGCAAAATTCTTTGCAGACCTCCGTGTAAGCTTTAGAACAAGATTTTGGATGTTTTCTTTACTGGCAGAGTTTCTCTTTGCAAGAAATGGTGGAAAAGCTTTTTGCTGAGTGTTGAGCGGCAAGACACGCAGAAGACGCAGATACGCAGCTCTCCGAAGCTAAGTGCCGATCCCTGGCTTCGTTCGGCACAAACCGCTCTCAGGAGCTCCCTGCGCTCGCCACAATGTTGTGCGCAAAGAAGCCGCTTCTTCGCCTCCGGGAGAATCGGCGAGCGGCAGCTTCCCAAAGGCGAAGGTGCAAGCCGCACCATGCAGGCACAGTGTGGCCAGCATTCAGACTTAGAGAAACCAGTACTTTACCACTCTCCTGCCTTTTCCATTGTTATTACATTCGAAAAGAATGAGTTTTGGACAACTACCTTTCATTCTTGCAAAACTCATTGCAGACCTCCGTGCAAGCTTTAGAACAAGATTTTGGATGTTTTCTGTACTGGCAGAGTTTCTCTTTGCAAGATATGGTGGAAAAGCTTTTTGCGGAGTGTTGAGCGGCAAGACACGCAGAAGACGCAGATACGCAGCTCTCCGAAGCTAAGTGCCGGTCCCGGGCTTCGTTCGGCACAAACCGCTCTCAGGAGCTCCCTGCGCTCGCCACAATGTTGTGCGCAAAGAAGCCGCTTCTTCGCCTCCGGGAGAATCGGCGAGCGGCAGCTTCCCAAAGGCGAAGGTGCAAGCCGCACCATGCAGGCACAGTGTGGCCAGCATTCAGGCTTAGAGAAACCAGTACTTTACCACTCTCCTGCCTTTTCCATTGTTATTATATTGGAAAAGAACGAGTTTTGGACAACTATCTTTCATTCTTGCAAAACTCTTTGCAGACCTCCGTGCAAGCTTTAGAACAAGATTTTGGATGTTTTCTTTACTGGCAGAGTTTCTCTTTGCAAGATATGGTGGAAAAGCTTTTTGCTGAGTGTTGAGCAGCAAGACACGCAGAAGACGCAGATACGCAGCTCTCCGAAGCTAAGTGCCGGTCCCGGGCTTCGTTCGGCACAAACCGCTCTCAGGAGCTCCCTGCGCTCGCCACAATGTTGTGCGCAAAGAAGCCGCTTCTTCGCCTCCGGGAGAATCGGCGAGCGGCAGCTTCCCAAAGGCGAAGGTGCAAGCCGCACCATGCAAGCACAGTGTGGGCAGCATTCAGACTTAGAGAAACCAGTACTTTACCACTCTCCTGCCTTTTCCATTGTTATTATATTCGAAAAGAACGAGTTTTGGACAACTACCTTTCATTCTTGCAAAACTCTTTGCAGACCTCCGTGCAAGCTTTAGAACAAGATTTTGGATGTTTTCTTTACTGGCAGAGTTTCTCTTTGCAAGATATGGTGGAAAAGCTTTTTCTGAGTGTTGAGCGGCAAGACACGCAGAAGACGCAGATACGCAGCTCTCCAAAGCTAAGTGCCGGTCCACGGCTTCTTTTGGCAGAAGCCGCTCTTAGGTGCTCACCGCGACCGGCCCAATGCTCTGTGTGCGAAGAAGCCGCTTCTTCGCCTCCGGGAGAATCGGCGAGCGGCAGCTTCCCAAAGGCGAAGGTGCAAGCCGCACCATGCAAGCACAGTGTGGGCAGCATTCAGACTTAGAGAAACCAGTACTTTACCACTCTCCTGCCTTTTCCATTGTTATTATATTCGAAAAGAACGAGTTTTGGACAACTATCTTTCATTCTTGCAAAACTCTTTGCAGACCTCCGTGCACGCTTTAGAACAAGATTTTGGATGTTTTCTTTACTGGCAGAGTTTCTCTTTGCAAGATATGGTGGAAAAGCTTTTTGCTGAGTGTTGAGCAGCAAGACACGCAGAAGACGCAGATACGCAGCTCTCCGAAGCTAAGTGCCGGTCCCGGGCTTCGTTCGGCACAAACCGCTCTCAGGAGCTCCCTGCGCTCGCCACAATGTTGTGCGCAAAGAAGCCGCTTCTTCGCCTCCGGGAGAATCGGCGAGTGGCAGCTTCCCAAAGGCGAAGGTGCAAGCCGCACCATGCAGGCACAGTGTGGGCAGCATTCAGACTTAGAGAAACCAGTACTTTACCACTCTCCTGCCTTTTCCATTGTTATTATATTCGAAAAGAACGAGTTTTGGACAACTATCTTTCATTCTTGCAAAACAATTTGCAGACCTCCGTGCACGCTTTAGAACAAGATTTTGGATGTTTTCTTTACTGGCAGAGTTTCTCTTTGCAAGATATGGTGGAACAGCTTTTTGCTGAGTGTTGAGCGGCAAGACACGCAGAAGACGCAGATACACAGCTCTCCGAAGCTAAGTGCCGGTCCCGGGCTTCGTTCGGCACAAACCGCTCTCAGGAGCTCCCTGCGCTCGCCACAATGTTGTGCGCAAAGAAGCCACTTCTTCGCCTCCGGGAGAATCGGCGAGCGGCAGCTTCCCAAAGGCGAAGGTGCAAGCCGCACCATGCAGGCACAGTGTGGCCAGCATTCAGACTTAGAGAAAACAGTACTTTACCACTCTCCTGCCTTTTCCATTGTTATTATATTCGAAAAGAATGAGTTTTGGACAACTACCTTTCATTCTTGCAAAACTCATTGCAGACCTCCGTGCAAGCTTTAGAACAAGATTTTGGATGTTTTCTGTACTGGCAGAGTTTCTCTTTGCAAGATATGGTGGAAAAGCTTTTGCTGAGTGTTGAGCGGCAAGACACGCAGAAGACGCAGATACGCAGCTCTCCGAAGCTAAGTGCCGGTCCCGGGCTTCGTTCGGCACAAACCGCTCTCAGGAGCTCCCTGCGCTCGCCACAATGTTGTGCGCAAAGAAGCCGCTTCTTCGCCTCCGGGAGAATCGGCGAGCGGCAGCTTCCCAAAGGCGAAGGTGCAAGCCGCACCATGCAGGCACAGTGTGGGCAGCATTCAGACTTAGAGAAACCAGTACTTTACCACTCTCCTGCCTTTTCCATTGTTATTATATTCGAAAAGAACGAGTTTTGGACAACTACCTTTCATTCTTGCAAAACTCTTTGCAGACCTCCGTGCAAGCTTTAGAACAAGATTTTGGATGTTTTCTTTACTGGCCGAGTTTCTCTTTGCAAGATATGGTGGAAAAGCTTTTTCTGAGTGTTGAGCGGCAAGACACGCAGAAGACGCAGATACGCAGCTCTCCAAAGCTAAGTGCCGGTCCACGGCTTCTTTTGGCAGAAGCCGCTCTTAGGTGCTCACCGCGACCGGCCCAATGCTCTGTGTGCGAAGAAGCCGCTTCTTCGCCTCCGGGAGAATCGGCGAGCGGCAGCTTCCCAAAGGCGAAGGTGCAAGCCGCACCATGCAAGCACAGTGTGGGCAGCATTCAGACTTAGAGAAACCAGTACTTTACCACTCTCCTGCCTTTTCCATTGTTATTATATTCGAAAAGAACGAGTTTTGGACAACTATCTTTCATTCTTGCAAAACTCTTTGCAGACCTCCGTGCACGCTTTAGAACAAGATTTTGGATGTTTTCTTTACTGGCAGAGTTTCTCTTTGCAAGATATGGTGGAAAAGCTTTTTGCTGAGTGTTGAGCAGCAAGACACGCAGAAGACGCAGATACGCAGCTCTCCGAAGCTAAGTGCCGGTCCCGGGCTTCGTTCGGCACAAACCGCTCTCAGGAGCTCCCTGCGCTCGCCACAATGTTGTGCGCAAAGAAGCCGCTTCTTCGCCTCCGGGAGAATCGGCGAGTGGCAGCTTCCCAAAGGCGAAGGTGCAAGCCGCACCATGCAGGCACAGTGTGGGCAGCATTCAGACTTAGAGAAACCAGTACTTTACCACTCTCCTGCCTTTTCCATTGTTATTATATTGGAAAAGAACGAGTTTTGGACAACTATCTTTCATTCTTGCAAAACTCTTTGCAGACCTCCGTGCACGCTTTAGAACAAGATTTTGGATGTTTTCTTTACTGGCAGAGTTTCTCTTTGCAAGATATGGTGGAACAGCTTTTTGCTGAGTGTTGAGCGGCAAGACACGCAGAAGACGCAGATACACAGCTCTCCGAAGCTAAGTGCCGGTCCCGGGCTTCGTTCGGCACAAACCGCTCTCAGGAGCTCCCTGCGCTCGCCACAATGTTGTGCGCAAAGAAGCCGCTTCTTCGCCTCCGGGAGAATCGGCGAGCGGCAGCTTCCCCAAAGGCGAAGGTGCAAGCCGCACCATGCAGGCACAGTGTGGCCAGCATTCAGACTAGAGAAAACAGTACTTTACCACTCTCCTGCCTTTTCCATTGTTATTATATTCGAAAAGAATGAGTTTTGGACAACTACCTTCATTCTTGCAAAACTCATTGCAGACCTCCGTGCAAGCTTTAGAACAAGATTTTGGATGTTTTCTGTACTGGCAGAGTTTCTCTTTGCAAGATATGGTGGAAAAGCTTTTGCTGAGTGTTGAGCGGCAAGACACGCAGAAGACGCAGATACGCAGCTCTCCGAAGCTAAGTGCCGGTCCCGGGCTTCGTTCGGCACAAACCGCTCTCAGGAGCTCCCTGCGCTCGCCACAATGTTGTGCGCAAAGAAGCCGCTTCTTCGCCTCCGGGAGAATCGGCGAGCGGCAGCTTCCCAAAGGCGAAGGTGCAAGCCGCACCATGCAAGCACAGTGTGGGCAGCATTCAGACTTAGAGAAACCAGTACTTTACCACTCTCCTGCCTTTTCCATTGTTATTATATTCGAAAAGAACGAGTTTTGGACAACTACCTTTCATTCTTGCAAAACTCTTTGCAGACCTCCGTGCAAGCTTTAGAACAAGATTTTGGATGTTTTCTTTACTGGCAGAGTTTCTCTTTGCAAGATATGGTGGAAAAGCTTTTTCTGAGTGTTGAGCGGCAAGACACGCAGAAGACGCAGATACGCAGCTCTCCGAAGCTAAGTGCCGGTCCCGGGCTTCGTTCGGCACAAACCGCTCTCAGGAGCTCCCTGCGCTCGCCACAATGTTGTGCGCAAAGAAGCCGCTTCTTCGCCTCCGGGAGAATCGGCGAGCGGCAGCTTCCCAAAGGCGAAGGTGCAAGCCGCACCATGCAGGCACAGTGTGGGCAGCATTCAGACTTAGAGAAACCAGTACTTTACCACTCTCCTGCCTTTGCCATTGTTATTATATTGGAAAAGAACGAGTTTTGGACAACTACCTTTCATTCTTGCAAAACTCTTTGCAGACCTCCGTGCAAGCTTTAGAACAAGATTTTGGATGTTTTCTTTACTGGCAGAGTTTCTCTTTGCAAGATATGGTGGAAAAGCTTTTTGCTGAGTGTTGAGCAGCAAGACACGCAGAAGACGCAGATACGCAGCTCTCCGAAGCTAAGTGCCGGTCCCGGGCTTCGTTCGGCACAAACCGCTCTCAGGAGCTCCCTGCGCTCGCCACAATGTTGTGCGCAAAGAAGCCGCTTCTTCGCCTCCGGGAGAATCGGCGAGTGGCAGCTTCCCAAAGGCGAAGGTGCAAGCCGCACCATGCAGGCACAGTGTGGGCAGCATTCAGACTTAGAGAAACCAGTACTTTACCACTCTCCTGCCTTTTCCATTGTTATTATATTGGAAAAGAACGAGTTTTGGACAACTATCTTTCATTCTTGCAAAACTCTTTGCAGACCTCCGTGCACGCTTTAGAACAAGATTTTGGATGTTTTCTTTACTGGCAGAGTTTCTCTTTGCAAGATATGGTGGAACAGCTTTTTGCTGAGTGTTGAGCGGCAAGACACGCAGAAGACGCAGATACACAGCTCTCCGAAGCTAAGTGCCGGTCCCGGGCTTCGTTCGGCACAAACCGCTCTCAGGAGCTCCCTGCGCTCGCCACAATGTTGTGCGCAAAGAAGCCGCTTCTTCGCCTCCGGGAGAATCGGCGAGCGGCAGCTTCCCAAAGGCGAAGGTGCAAGCCGCACCATGCAGGCACAGTGTGGCCAGCATTCAGACTTAGAGAAAACAGTACTTTACCACTCTCCTGCCTTTTCCATTGTTATTATATTTGAAAAGAATGAGTTTTGGACAACTACCTTTCATTCTTGCAAAACTCTTTGCAGACCTCCGTGCAAGCTTTAGAACAAGATTTTGGATGTTTTCTGTACTGGCAGAGTTTCTCTTTGCAAGATATGGTGGAAAAGCTTTTGCTGAGTTTTGAGCAGCAAGACACGCAGAAGACGCAGATACGCAGCTCTCCGAAGCTAAGTGCCGGTCCCGGGCTTCGTTCGGCACAAACCGCTCTCAGGAGCTCCCTGCGCTCGCCACAATGTTGTGCGCAAAGAAGCCGCTTCTTCGCCTCCGGGAGAATCGGCGAGCGGCAGCTTCCCAAAGGCGAAGGTGCAAGCCGCACCATGCAGGCACAGTGTGGGCAGCATTCAGACTTAGAGAAACCAGTACTTTACCACACTCCTGCCTTTTCCATTGTTATTATATTCGAAAAGATTGAGTTTTGGACAACTATCTTTCATTCTTGCAAAACTCTTTGCAGACCTCCGTGCACGCTTTAGAACAAGATTTTGGATGTTTTCTTTACTGGCAGAGTTTCTCTTTGCAAGATATGGTGGAAAAGCTTTTTGCTGAGTGTTGAGCAGCAAGACACGCAGAAGACGCAGATACGCAGCTCTCCGAAGCTAAGTGCCGGTCCCGGGCTTCGTTCGGCACAAACCGCTCTCAGGAGCTCCCTGCGCTCGCCACAATGTTGTGCGCAAAGAAGCCGCTTCTTCGCCTCCGGGAGAATCGGCGAGCGGCAGCTTCCCAAAGGCGAAGGTGCAAGCCGCACCATGCAGGCACAGTGTGGGCAGCATTCAGACTTAGAGAAACCAGTACTTTACCACTCTCCTGCCTTTTCCATTGTTATTATATTCGAAAAGAACGAGTTTTGGACAACTATCTTTCATTCTTGCAAAACTCTTTGCAGACCTCCGTGCACGCTTTAGAACAAGATTTTGGATGTTTTCTTTACTGGCAGAGTTTCTCTTTGCAAGATATGGTGGAAAAGCTTTTTGCTGAGTGTTGAGCAGCAAGACACGCAGAAGACGCAGATACGCAGCTCTCCGAAGCTAAGTGCCGGTCCCGGGCTTCGTTCGGCACAAACCGCTCTCAGGAGCTCCCTGCGCTCGCCACAATGTTGTGCGCAAAGAAGCCGCTTCTTCGCCTCCGGGAGAATCGGCGAGTGGCAGCTTCCCAAAGGCGAAGGTGCAAGCCGCACCATGCAGGCACAGTGTGGGCAGCATTCAGACTTAGAGAAACCAGTACTTTACCACTCTCCTGCCTTTTCCATTGTTATTATATTGGAAAAGAACGAGTTTTGGACAACTATCTTTCATTCTTGCAAAACTCTTTGCAGACCTCCGTGCACGCTTTAGAACAAGATTTTGGATGTTTTCTTTACTGGCAGAGTTTCTCTTTGCAAGATATGGTGGAACAGCTTTTTGCTGAGTGTTGAGCGGCAAGACACGCAGAAGACGCTGATACACAGCTCTCCGAACCTAAGTGCCGGTCCCGGGCTTCGTTCGGCACAAACCGCTCTCAGGAGCTCCCTGCGCTCGCCACAATGTTGTGCGCAAAGAAGCCGCTTCTTCGCCTCCGGGAGAATCGGCGAGCGGCAGCTTCCCAAAGGCGAAGGTGCAAGCCGCACCATGCAGGCACAGTGTGGCCAGCATTCAGACTTAGAGAAAACAGTACTTTACCACTCTCCTGCCTTTTCCATTGTTATTATATTCGAAAAGAATGAGTTTTGGACAACTACCTTTCATTCTTGCAAAACTCATTGCAGACCTCCGTGCAAGCTTTAGAACAAGATTTTGGATGTTTTCTGTACTGGCAGAGTTTCTCTTTGCAAGATATGGTGGAAAAGCTTTTGCTGAGTGTTGAGCGGCAAGACACGCAGAAGACGCAGATACGCAGCTCTCCGAAGCTAAGTGCCGGTCCCGGGCTTCGTTCGGCACAAACCGCTCTCAGGAGCTCCCTGCGCTCGCCACAATGTTGTGCGCAAAGAAGCCGCTTCTTCGCCTCCGGGAGAATCGGCGAGCGGCAGCTTCCCAAAGGCGAAGGTGCAAGCCGCACCATGCAAGCACAGTGTGGGCAGCATTCAGACTTAGAGAAACCAGTACTTTACCACTCTCCTGCCTTTTCCATTGTTATTATATTCGAAAAGAACGAGTTTTGGACAACTACCTTTCATTCTTGCAAAACTCTTTGCAGACCTCCGTGCAAGCTTTAGAACAAGATTTTGGATGTTTTCTTTACTGGCAGAGTTTCTCTTTGCAAGATATGGTGGAAAAGCTTTTTCTGAGTGTTGAGCGGCAAGACACGCAGAAGACGCAGATACGCAGCTCTCCGAAGCTAAGTGCCGGTCCCGGGCTTCGTTCGGCACAAACCGCTCTCAGGAGCTCCCTGCGCTCGCCACAATGTTGTGCGCAAAGAAGCCGCTTCTTCGCCTCCGGGAGAATCGGCGAGCGGCAGCTTCCCAAAGGCGAAGGTGCAAGCCGCACCATGCAGGCACAGTGTGGGCAGCATTCAGACTTAGAGAAACCAGTACTTTACCACTCTCCTGCCTTTTCCATTGTTATTATATTGGAAAAGAACGAGTTTTGGACAACTACCTTTCATTCTTGCAAAACTCTTTGCAGACCTCCGTGCAAGCTTTAGAACAAGATTTTGGATGTTTTCTTTACTGGCAGAGTTTCTCTTTGCAAGATATGGTGGAAAAGCTTTTTCTGAGTGTTGAGCGGCAAGACACGCAGAAGACGCAGATACGCAGCTCTCCAAAGCTAAGTGCCGGTCCCGGGCTTCGTTCGGCACAAACCGCTCTCAGGAGGTCCCTGCGCTCGCCACAATGTCGAGCGCAAAGAAGCCGCTTCTTCGCCTCCGGGAGAATCGGCGAGCGGCAGCTTCCCAAAGGCGAAGGTGCAAGCCGCACCATGCAGGCACAGTGTGGGCAGCATTCAGACTTAGAGAAACCAGTACTTTACCACTCTCCTGCCTTTTCCATTGTTATTATATTGGAAAAGAACGAGTTTTGGACAACTACCTTTCATTCTTGCAAAACTCTTTGCAGACCTCCGTGCAAGCTTTAGAACAAGATTTTGGATGTTTTCTTTACTGGCAGAGTTTCTCTTTGCAAGATATGGTGGAAAAGCTTTTTGCTGAGTGTTGAGCAGCAAGACACGCAGAAGACGCAGATACGCAGCTCTCCGAAGCTAAGTGCCGGTCCCGGGCTTCGTTCGGCACAAACCGCTCTCAGGAGCTCCCTGCGCTCGCCACAATGTTGTGCGCAAAGAAGCCGCTTCTTCGCCTCCGGGAGAATCGGCGAGCGGCAGCTTCCCAAAGGTGAAGGTGCAAGCCGCACCATGCAGGCACAGTGTGGGCAGCATTCAGACTTAGAGAAACCAGTACTTTACCACTCTCCTGCCTTTTCCATTGTTATTATATTCGAAAAGAACGAGTTTTGGACAACTACCTTTCATTCTTGCAAAACTCTTTGCAGACCTCCGTGCAAGCTTTAGAACAAGATTTTGGATGTTTTCTTTACTGGCAGAGTTTCTCTTTGCAAGAAATGGTGGTAAAGCTTTTTGCTGAGTGTTGAGCGGCAAGACACGCAGAAGACGCAGATACGCAGCTCTCCAAAGCTAAGTGCCGGTCCACGGCTTCTTTCGGCAGAAGCCGCTCTTAGGTGCTCACCGCGACCGGCCCAATGCTCTGTGTGCGAAGAAGCCGCTTCTTCGCCTCCGGGAGAATCGGCGAGCGGCAGCTTCCCAAAGGCGAAGGTGCAAGCCGCACCATGCAAGCACAGTGTGGGCAGCATTCAGACTTAGAGAAACCAGTACTTTACCACTCTCCTGCCTTTTCCATTGTTATTATATTGGAAAAGAACGAGTTTTGGACAACTACCTTTCATTCTTGCAAAACTCTTTGCAGACCTCCGTGCAAGCTTTAGAACAAGATTTTGGATGTTTTCTTTACTGGCAGAGTTTCTCTTTGCAAGATATGGTGGAAAAGCTTTTTCTGAGTGTTGAGCGGCAAGACACGCAGAAGACGCAGATACGCAGCTCTCCGAAGCTAAGTGCCGGTCCCGGGCTTCGTTCGGCACAAACCGCTCTCAGGAGCTCCCTGCGCTCGCCACAATGTTGTGCGCAAAGAAGCCGCTTCTTCGCCTCCGGGAGAATCGGCGAGCGGCAGCTTCCCAAAGGCGAAGGTGCAAGCCGCACCATGCAGGCACAGTGTGGGCAGCATTCAGACTTAGAGAAACCAGTACTTTACCACTCTCCTGCCTTTTCCATTGTTATTATATTGGAAAAGAACGAGTTTTGGACAACTACCTTTCATTCTTGCAAAACTCTTTGCAGACCTCCGTGCAAGCTTTAGAACAAGATTTTGGATGTTTTCTTTACTGGCAGAGTTTCTCTTTGCAAGATATGGTGGAAAAGCTTTTTGCTGAGGTTTGAGCAGCAAGACACGCAGAAGACGCAGATACGCAGCTCTCCGAAGCTAAGTGCCGGTCCCGGGCTTCGTTCGGCACAAACCGCTCTCAGGAGCTCCCTGCGCTCGCCACAATGTTGTGCGCAAAGAAGCCGCTTCTTCGCCTCCGGGAGAATCGGCGAGTGGCAGCTTCCCAAAGGCGAAGGTGCAAGCCGCACCATGCAGGCACAGTGTGGGCAGCATTCAGACTTAGAGAAACCAGTACTTTACCACTCTCCTGCCTTTTCCATTGTTATTATATTGGAAAAGAACGAGTTTTGGACAACTATCTTTCATTCTTGCAAAACTCTTTGCAGACCTCCGTGCACGCTTTAGAACAAGATTTTGGATGTTTTCTTTACTGGCAGAGTTTCTCTTTGCAAGATATGGTGGAACAGCTTTTTGCTGAGTGTTGAGCGGCAAGACACGCAGAAGACGCAGATACACAGCTCTCCGAAGCTAAGTGCCGGTCCCGGGCTTCTTTCAGCACAAACCGCTCTCAGGAGCTCCCTGCGCTCGCCACAATGTTGTGCGCAAAGAAGCCGCTTCTTCGCCTCCGGGAGAATCGGCGAGCGGCAGCTTCCCAAAGGCGAAGGTGCAAGCCGCACCATGCAGGCACAGTGTGGCCAGCATTCAGACTTAGAGAAAACAGTACTTTACCACTCTCCTGCCTTTTCCATTGTTATTATATTCGAAAAGAATGAGTTTTGGACAACTACCTTTCATTCTTGCAAAACTCATTGCAGACCTCCGTGCAAGCTTTAGAACAAGATTTTGGATGTTTTCTGTACTGGCAGAGTTTCTCTTTGCAAGATATGGTGGAAAAGCTTTTGCTGAGTTTTGAGCAGCAAGACACGCAGAAGACGCAGATACGCAGCTCTCCGAAGCTAAGTGCCGGTCCCGGGCTTCGTTCGGCACAAACCGCTCTCAGGAGCTCCCTGCGCTCGCCACAATGTTGTGCGCAAAGAAGCCGCTTCTTCGCCTCCGGGAGAATCGGCGAGCGGCAGCTTCCCAAAGGCGAAGGTGCAAGCCGCACCATGCAGGCACAGTGTGGGCAGCATTCAGACTTAGAGAAACCAGTACTTTACCACACTCCTGCCTTTTCCATTGTTATTATATTCGAAAAGATTGAGTTTTGGACAACTATCTTTCATTCTTGCAAAACTCTTTGCAGACCTCCGTGCACGCTTTAGAACAAGATTTTGGATGTTTTCTTTACTGGCAGAGTTTCTCTTTGCAAGATATGGTGGAAAAGCTTTTTGCTGAGTGTTGAGCAGCAAGACACGCAGAAGACGCAGATACGCAGCTCTCCGAAGCTAAGTGCCGGTCCCGGGCTTCGTTCGGCACAAACCGCTCTCAGGAGCTCCCTGCGCTCGCCACAATGTTGTGCGCAAAGAAGCCGCTTCTTCGCCTCCGGGAGAATCGGCGAGCGGCAGCTTCCCAAAGGCGAAGGTGCAAGCCGCACCATGCAGGCACAGTGTGGGCAGCATTCAGACTTAGAGAAACCAGTACTTTACCACTCTCCTGCCTTTTCCATTGTTATGATATTGGAAAAGAACGAGTTTTGGACAACTAGCTTTCATTCTTGCAAAACTCTTTGCAGACCTCCGTGCAAGCTTTAGAACAAGATTTTGGATGTTTTCTTTACTGGCAGAGTTTCTCTTTGCAAGATATGGTGGAAAAGCTTTTTGCTGAGTGTTGAGCAGCAAGACACGCAGAAGACGCAGATACGCAGCTCTCCGAAGCTAAGTGCCGGTCCCGGGCTTCGTTCGGCACAAACCGCTCTCAGGAGCTCCCTGCGCTCGCCACAATGTTGTGCGCAAAGAAGCCGCTTCTTCGCCTCCGGGAGAATCGGCGAGCGGCAGCTTCCCAAAGGTGAAGGTGCAAGCCGCACCATGCAGGCACAGTGTGGGCAGCATTCAGACTTAGAGAAAACAGTACTTTACCACTCTCCTGCCTTTTCCATTGTTATTATATTCGAAAAGAACGAGTTTTGGACAACTACCTTTCATTCTTGCAAAACTCTTTGCAGACCTCCGTGCAAGCTTTAGAACAAGATTTTGGATGTTTTCTTTACTGGCAGAGTTTCTCTTTGCAAGAAATGGTGGTAAAGCTTTTTGCTGAGTGTTGAGCGGCAAGACACGCAGAAAACGCAGATACGCAGCTCTCCAAAGCTAAGTGCCGGTCCACGGCTTCTTTCGGCAGAAGCCGCTCTTAGGTGCTCACCGCGACCGGCCCAATGCTCTGTGTGCGAAGAAGCCGCTTCTTCGCCTCCGGGAGAATCGGCGAGCGGCAGCTTCCCAAAGGCGAAGGTGCAAGCCGCACCATGCAAGCACAGTGTGGGCAGCATTCAGACTTAGAGAAACCAGTACTTTACCACTCTCCTGCCTTTTCCATTGTTATTATATTGGAAAAGAACGAGTTTTGGACAACTACCTTTCATTCTTGCAAAACTCTTTGCAGACCTCCGTGCAAGCTTTAGAACAAGATTTTGGATGTTTTCTTTACTGGCAGAGTTTCTCTTTGCAAGATATGGTGGAAAAGCTTTTTCTGAGTGTTGAGCGGCAAGACACGCAGAAGACGCAGATACGCAGCTCTCCGAAGCTAAGTGCCGGTCCCGGGCTTCGTTCGGCACAAACCGCTCTCAGGAGCTCCCTGCGCTCGCCACAATGTTGTGCGCAAAGAAGCCGCTTCTTCGCCTCCGGGAGAATCGGCGAGCGGCAGCTTCCCAAAGGCGAAGGTGCAAGCCGCACCATGCAGGCACAGTGTGGGCAGCATTCAGACTTAGAGAAACCAGTACTTTACCACTCTCCTGCCTTTTCCATTGTTATTATATTCGAAAAGAACGAGTTTTGGACAACTACCTTTCATTCTTGCAAAACTCTTTGCAGACCTCCGTGCAAGCTTTAGAACAAGATTTTGGATGTTTTCTTTACTGGCAGAGTTTCTCTTTGCAAGATATGGTGGAAAAGCTTTTTGCTGAGGTTTGAGCAGCAAGACACGCAGAAGACGCAGATACGCAGCTCTCCGAAGCTAAGTGCCGGTCCCGGGCTTCGTTCGGCACAAACCGCTCTCAGGAGCTCCCTGCGCTCGCCACAATGTTGTGCGCAAAGAAGCCGCTTCTTCGCCTCCGGGAGAATCGGCGAGTGGCAGCTTCCCAAAGGCGAAGGTGCAAGCCGCACCATGCAGGCACAGTGTGGGCAGCATTCAGACTTAGAGAAACCAGTACTTTACCACTCTCCTGCCTTTTCCATTGTTATTATATTGGAAAAGAACGAGTTTTGGACAACTATCTTTCATTCTTGCAAAACTCTTTGCAGACCTCCGTGCACGCTTTAGAACAAGATTTTGGATGTTTTCTTTACTGGCAGAGTTTCTCTTTGCAAGATATGGTGGAACAGCTTTTTGCTGAGTGTTGAGCGGCAAGACACGCAGAAGACGCAGATACACAGCTCTCCGAAGCTAAGTGCCGGTCCCGGGCTTCGTTCGGCACAAACCGCTCTCAGGAGCTCCCTGCGCTCGCCACAATGTTGTGCGCAAAGAAGCCGCTTCTTCGCCTCCGGGAGAATCGGCGAGCGGCAGCTTCCCAAAGGCGAAGGTGCAAGCCGCACCATGCAGGCACAGTGTGGCCAGCATTCAGACTTAGAGAAAACAGTACTTTACCACTCTCCTGCCTTTTCCATTGTTATTATATTCGAAAAGAATGAGTTTTGGACAACTACCTTTCATTCTTGCAAAACTCATTGCAGACCTCCGTGCAAGCTTTAGAACAAGATTTTGGATGTTTTCAGTACTGGCAGAGTTTCTCTTTGCAAGATATGGTGGAAAAGCTTTTGCTGAGTTTTGAGCGGCAAGACACGCAGAAGACGCAGATACGCAGCTCTCCGAAGCTAAGTGCCGGTCCCGGGCTTCGTTCGGCACAAACCGCTCTCAGGAGCTCCCTGCGCTCACCACAATGTTGTGCGCAAAGAAGCCGCTTCTTCGCCTCCGGGAGAATCGGCGAGCGGCAGCTTCCCAAAGGCGAAGGTGCAAGCCGCACCATGCAGGCACAGTGTGGGCAGCATTCAGACTTAGAGAAACCAGTACTTTACCACTCTCCTGCCTTTTCCATTGTTATTATATTCGAAAAGATTGAGTTTTGGACAACTATCTTTCATTCTTGCAAAACTCTTTGCAGACCTCCGTGCACGCTTTAGAACAAGATTTTGGATGTTTTCTTTACTGGCAGAGTTTCTCTTTGCAAGATATGGTGGAAAAGCTTTTTGCTGAGTGTTGAGCAGCAAGACACGCAGAAGACGCAGATACGCAGCTCTCCGAAGCTAAGTGCCGGTCCCGGGCTTCGTTCGGCACAAACCGCTCTCAGGAGCTCCCTGCGCTCGCCACAATGTTGTGCGCAAAGAAGCCGCTTCTTCGCCTCCGGGAGAATCGGCGAGCGGCAGCTTCCCAAAGGCGAAGGTGCAAGCCGCACCATGCAGGCACAGTGTGGGCAGCATTCAGACTTAGAGAAACCAGTACTTTACCACTCTCCTGCCTTTTCCATTGTTATTATATTGGAAAAGAACGAGTTTTGGACAACTACCTTTCATTCTTGCAAAACTCTTTGCAGACCTCCGTGCAAGCTTTAGAACAAGATTTTGGATGTTTTCTTTACTGGCAGAGTTTCTCTTTGCAAGATATGGTGGAAAAGCTTTTTCTGAGTGTTGAGCGGCAAGACACGCAGAAGACGCAGATACGCAGCTCTCCAAAGCTAAGTGCCGGTCCCGGGCTTCGTTCGGCACAAACCGCTCTCAGGAGGTCCCTGCGCTCGCCACAATGTCGAGCGCAAAGAAGCCGCTTCTTCGCCTCCGGGAGAATCGGCGAGCGGCAGCTTCCCAAAGGCGAAGGTGCAAGCCGCACCATGCAGGCACAGTGTGGGCAGCATTCAGACTTAGAGAAACCAGTACTTTACCACTCTCCTGCCTTTTCCATTGTTATTATATTGGAAAAGAACGAGTTTTGGACAACTACCTTTCATTCTTGCAAAACTCTTTGCAGACCTCTGTGCAAGCTTTAGAACAAGATTTTGGATGTTTTCTTTACTGGCAGAGTTTCTCTTTGCAAGATATGGTGGAAAAGCTTTTTGCTGAGTGTTGAGCAGCAAGACACGCAGAAGACGCAGATACGCAGCTCTCCGAAGCTAAGTGCCGGTCCCGGGCTTCGTTCGGCACAAACCGCTCTCAGGAGCTCCCTGCGCTCGCCACAATGTTGTGCGCAAAGAAGCCGCTTCTTCGCCTCCGGGAGAATCAGCGAGCGGCAGCTTCCCAAAGGTGAAGGTGCAAGCCGCACCATGCAGGCACAGTGTGGGCAGCATTCAGACTTAGAGAAACCAGTACTTTACCACTCTCCTGCCTTTTCCATTGTTATTATATTGGAAAAGAACGAGTTTTGGACAACTACCTTTCATTCTTGCAAAACTCTTTGCAGACCTCCGTGCAAGCTTTAGAACAAGATTTTGGATGTTTTCTTTACTGGCAGAGTTTCTCTTTGCAAAAAATGGTGGTAAAGCTTTTTGCTGAGTGTTGAGCGGCAAGACACGCAGAAGACGCAGATACGCAGCTCTCCAAAGCTAAGTGCCGGTCCACGGCTTCTTTCGGCAGAAGCCGCTCTTAGGTGCTCACCGCGACCGGCCCAATGCTCTGTGTGCGAAGAAGCCGCTTCTTCGCCTCCGGGAGAATCGGCGAGCGGCAGCTTCCCAAAGGCGAAGGTGCAAGCCGCACCATGCAAGCACAGTGTGGGCAGCATTCAGACTTAGAGAAACCAGTACTTTACCACTCTCCTGCCTTTTCCATTGTTATTATATTGGAAAAGAACGAGTTTTGGACAACTACCTTTCATTCTTGCAAAACTCTTTGCAGACCTCCGTGCAAGCTTTAGAACAAGATTTTGGATGTTTTCTTTACTGGCAGAGTTTCTCTTTGCAAGATATGGTGGAAAAGCTTTTTGCTGAGTGTTGAGCAGCAAGACACGCAGAAGACGCAGATACGCAGCTCTCCGAAGCTAAGTGCCGGTCCCGGGCTTCGTTCGGCACAAACCGCTCTCAGGAGCTCCCTGCGCTCGCCACAATGTTGTGCGCAAAGAAGCCGCTTCTTCGCCTCCGGGAGAATCGGCGAGCGGCAGCTTCCCAAAGGCGAAGGTGCAAGCCGCACCATGCAGGCACAGTGTGGCCAGCATTCAGACTTAGAGAAACCAGTACTTTACCACTCTCCTGCCTTTTCCATTGTTATTATATTCGAAAAGATTGAGTTTTGGACAACTATCTTTCATTCTTGCAAAACTCTTTGCAGACCTCCGTGCACGCTTTAGAACAAGATTTTGGATGTTTTCTTTACTGGCAGAGTTTCTCTTTGCAAGATATGGTGGAAAAGCTTTTTCTGAGTGTTGAGCGGCAAGACACGCAGAAGACGCAGATACGCAGCTCTCCAAAGCTAAGTGCCGGTCCACGGCTTCTTTCGGCAGAAGCCGCTCTTAGGTGCTCACCGCGACCGGCCCAATGCTCTGTGTGCGAAGAAGCCGCTTCTTCGCCTCCGGGAGAATCGGCTAGCGGCAGCTTCCCAAAGGCGAAGGTGCAAGCCGCACCATGCAAGCACAGTGTGGGCAGCATTCAGACTTAGAGAAACCAGTACTTTACCACTCTCCTGCCTTTTCCATTGTTATTATATTGGAAAAGAACGAGTTTTGGACAACTACCTTTCATTCTTGCAAAACTCTTTGCAGACCTCCGTGCAAGCTTTAGAACAAGATTTTGGATGTTTTCTTTACTGGCAGAGTTTCTCTTTGCAAGATATGGTGGAAAAGCTTTTTCTGAGTGTTGAGCGGCAAGACACGCAGAAGACGCAGATACGCAGCTCTCCGAAGCTAAGTGCCGGACCCGGGCTTCGTTCGGCACAAACCGCTCTCAGGAGCTCCCTGCGCTCGCCACAATGTTGTGCGCAAAGAAGCCGCTTCTTCGCCTCCGGGAGAATCGGCGAGCGGCAGCTTCCCAAAGGCGAAGGTGCAAGCCGCACCATGCAGGCACAGTGTGGGCAGCATTCAGACTTAGAGAAACCAGTACTTTACCACTCTCCTGCCTTTTCCATTGTTATTATATTCGAAAAGAACGAGTTTTGGACAACTACCTTTCATTCTTGCAAAACTCTTTGCAGACCTCCGTGCAAGCTTTAGAACAAGATTTTGGATGTTTTCTTTACTGGCAGAGTTTCTCTTTGCAAGATATGGTGGAAAAGCCTTTTGCTGAGGTTTGAGCAGCAAGACACGCAGAAGACGCAGATACGCAGCTCTCCGAAGCTAAGTGCCGGTCCCGGGCTTCGTTCGGCACAAACCGCTCTCAGGAGCTCCCTGCGCTCGCCACAATGTTGTGCGCAAAGAAGCCGCTTCTTCGCCTCCGGGAGAATCGGCGAGCGGCAGCTTCCCAAAGGCGAAGGTGCAAGCCGCACCATGCAGGCACAGTGTGGGCAGCATTCAGACTTAGAGAAACCAGTACTTTACCACTCTCCTGCCTTTTCCATTGTTATTATATTCGAAAAGATTGAGTTTTGGACAACTATCTTTCATTCTTGCAAAACTCTTTGCAGACCTCCGTGCACGCTTTAGAACAAGATTTTGGATGTTTTCTTTACTGGCAGAGTTTCTCTTTGCAAGATATGGTGGAAAAGCTTTTTGCTGAGTGTTGAGCAGCAAGACACGCAGAAGACGCAGATACGCAGCTCTCCGAAGCTAAGTGCCGGTCCCGGGCTTCGTTCGGCACAAACCGCTCTCAGGAGCTCCCTGCGCTCGCCACAATGTTGTGCGCAAAGAAGCCGCTTCTTCGCCTCCGGGAGAATCGGCGAGCGGCAGCTTCCCAAAGGCGAAGGTGCAAGCCGCACCATGCAGGCACAGTGTGGGCAGCATTCAGACTTAGAGAAACCAGTACTTTACCACTCTCCTGCCTTTTCCATTGTTATTATATTGGAAAAGAACGAGTTTTGGACAACTACCTTTCATTCTTGCAAAACTCTTTGCAGACCTCCGTGCAAGCTTTAGAACAAGATTTTGGATGTTTTCTTTACTGGCAGAGTTTCTCTTTGCAAGATATGGTGGAAAAGCTTTTTCTGAGTGTTGAGCGGCAAGACACGCAGAAGACGCAGATACGCAGCTCTCCAAAGCTAAGTGCCGGTCCACGGCTTCTTTTGGCAGAAGCCGCTCTTAGGTGCTCACCGCGACCGGCCCAATGCTCTGTGTGCGAAGAAGCCGCTTCTTCGCCTCCGGGAGAATCGGCGAGCGGCAGCTTCCCAAAGGCGAAGGTGCAAGCCGCACCATGCAAGCACAGTGTGGGCAGCATTCAGACTTAGAGAAACCAGTACTTTACCACTCTCCTGCCTTTTCCATTGTTATTATATTCGAAAAGAACGAGTTTTGGACAACTATCTTTCATTCTTGCAAAACTCTTTGCAGACCTCCGTGCACGCTTTAGAACAAGATTTTGGATGTTTTCTTTACTGGCAGAGTTTCTCTTTGCAAGATATGGTGGAAAAGCTTTTTGCTGAGTGTTGAGCAGCAAGACACGCAGAAGACGCAGATACGCAGCTCTCCGAAGCTAAGTGCCGGTCCCGGGCTTCGTTCGGCACAAACCGCTCTCAGGAGCTCCCTGCGCTCGCCACAATGTTGTGCGCAAAGAAGCCGCTTCTTCGCCTCCGGGAGAATCGGCGAGTGGCAGCTTCCCAAAGGCGAAGGTGCAAGCCGCACCATGCAGGCACAGTGTGGGCAGCATTCAGACTTAGAGAAACCAGTACTTTACCACTCTCCTGCCTTTTCCATTGTTATTATATTGGAAAAGAACGAGTTTTGGACAACTATCTTTCATTCTTGCAAAACTCTTTGCAGACCTCCGTGCACGCTTTAGAACAAGATTTTGGATGTTTTCTTTACTGGCAGAGTTTCTCTTTGCAAGATATGGTGGAACAGCTTTTTGCTGAGTGTTGAGCGGCAAGACACGCAGAAGACGCAGATACACAGCTCTCCGAAGCTAAGTGCCGGTCCCGGGCTTCGTTCGGCACAAACCGCTCTCAGGAGCTCCCTGCGCTCGCCACAATGTTGTGCGCAAAGAAGCCGCTTCTTCGCCTCCGGGAGAATCGGCGAGCGGCAGCTTCCCAAAGGCGAAGGTGCAAGCCGCACCATGCAGGCACAGTGTGGCCAGCATTCAGACTTAGAGAAAACAGTACTTTACCACTCTCCTGCCTTTTCCATTGTTATTATATTCGAAAAGAATGAGTTTTGGACAACTACCTTTCATTCTTGCAAAACTCATTGCAGACCTCCGTGCAAGCTTTAGAACAAGATTTTGGATGTTTTCTGTACTGGCAGAGTTTCTCTTTGCAAGATATGGTGGAAAAGCTTTTGCTGAGTGTTGAGCGGCAAGACACGCAGAAGACGCAGATACGCAGCTCTCCGAAGCTAAGTGCCGGTCCCGGGCTTCGTTCGGCACAAACCGCTCTCAGGAGCTCCCTGCGCTCGCCACAATGTTGTGCGCAAAGAAGCCGCTTCTTCGCCTCCGGGAGAATCGGCGAGCGGCAGCTTCCCAAAGGCGAAGGTGCAAGCCGCACCATGCAAGCACAGTGTGGGCAGCATTCAGACTTAGAGAAACCAGTACTTTACCACTCTCCTGCCTTTTCCATTGTTATTATATTGGAAAAGAACGAGTTTTGGACAACTACCTTTCATTCTTGCAAAACTCTTTGCAGACCTCCGTGCAAGCTTTAGAACAAGATTTTGGATGTTTTCTTTACTGGCAGAGTTTCTCTTTGCAAGATATGGTGGAAAAGCTTTTTCTGAGTGTTGAGCGGCAAGACACGCAGAAGACGCAGATACGCAGCTCTCCGAAGCTAAGTGCCGGTCCCGGGCTTCGTTCGGCACAAACCGCTCTCAGGAGCTCCCTGCGCTCGCCACAATGTTGTGCGCAAAGAAGCCGCTTCTTCGCCTCCGGGAGAATCGGCGAGCGGCAGCTTCCCAAAGGCGAAGGTGCAAGCCGCACCATGCAGGCACAGTGTGGGCAGCATTCAGACTTAGAGAAACCAGTACTTTACCACTCTCCTGCCTTTTCCATTGTTATTATATTGGAAAAGAACGAGTTTTGGACAACTACCTTTCATTCTTGCAAAACTCTTTGCAGACCTCCGTGCAAGCTTTAGAACAAGATTTTGGATGTTTTCTTTACTGGCAGAGTTTCTCTTTGCAAGATATGGTGGAAAAGCTTTTTGCTGAGGTTTGAGCAGCAAGACACGCAGAAGACGCAGATACGCAGCTCTCCGAAGCTAAGTGCCGGTCCCGGGCTTCGTTCGGCACAAACCGCTCTCAGGAGCTCCCTGCGCTCGCCACAATGTTGTGCGCAAAGAAGCCGCTTCTTCGCCTCCGGGAGAATCGGCGAGTGGCAGCTTCCCAAAGGCGAAGGTGCAAGCCGCACCATGCAGGCACAGTGTGGGCAGCATTCAGACTTAGAGAAACCAGTACTTTACCACTCTCCTGCCTTTTCCATTGTTATTATATTGGAAAAGAACGAGTTTTGGACAACTATCTTTCATTCTTGCAAAACTCTTTGCAGACCTCCGTGCACGCTTTAGAACAAGATTTTGGATGTTTTCTTTACTGGCAGAGTTTCTCTTTGCAAGATATGGTGGAACAGCTTTTTTCTGAGTGTTGAGCGGCAAGACACGCAGAAGACGCAGATACACAGCTCTCCGAAGCTAAGTGCCGGTCCCGGGCTTCGTTCGGCACAAACCGCTCTCAGGAGCTCCCTGCGCTCGCCACAATGTTGTGCGCAAAGAAGCCGCTTCTTCGCCTCCGGGAGAATCGGCGAGCGGCAGCTTCCCAAAGGCGAAGGTGCAAGCCGCACCATGCAGGCACAGTGTGGGCAGCATTCAGACTTAGAGAAACCAGTACTTTACCACTCTCCTGCCTTTTCCATTGTTATTATATTGGAAAAGAACGAGTTTTGGACAACTACCTTTCATTCTTGCAAAACTCTTTGCAGACCTCCGTGCAAGCTTTAGAACAAGATTTTGGATGTTTTCTTTACTGGCAGAGTTTCTCTTTGCAAGATATGGTGGAACAGCTTTTTGCTGAGTGTTGAGCGGCAAGACACGCAGAAGACGCAGATACACAGCTCTCCGAAGCTAAGTGCCGGTCCCGGGCTTCGTTCGGCACAAACCGCTCTCAGGAGCTCCCTGCGCTCGCCACAATGTTGTGCGCAAAGAAGCCGCTTCTTCGCCTCCGGGAGAATCGGCGAGCGGCAGCTTCCCAAAGGCGAAGGTGCAAGCCGCACCGTGCAGGCACAGTGTGGCCAGCATTCAGACTTAGAGAAAACAGTACTTTACCACTCTCCTGCCTTTTCCATTGTTATTATATTCGAAAAGAATGAGTTTTGGACAACTACCTTTCATTCTTGCAAAACTCATTGCAGACCTCCGTGCAAGCTTTAGAACAAGATTTTGGATGTTTTCTGTACTGGCAGAGTTTCTCTTTGCAAGATATGGTGGAAAAGCTTTTGCTGAGTTTTGAGCGGCAAGACACGCAGAAGACGCAGATACGCAGCTCTCCGAAGCTAAGTGCCGGTCCCGGGCTTCGTTCGGCACAAACCGCTCTCAGGAGCTCCCTGCGCTCGCCACAATGTTGTGCGCAAAGAAGCCGCTTCTTCGCCTCCGGGAGAATCAGCGAGCGGCAGCTTCCCAAAGGCGAAGGTGCAAGCCGCACCATGCAGGCACAGTGTGGGCAGCATTCAGACTTAGAGAAACCAGTACTTTACCACTCTCCTGCCTTTTCCATTGTTATTATATTCGAAAAGAACGAGTTTTGGACAACTACCTTTCATTCTTGCAAAACTCTTTGCAGACCTCCGTGCAAGCTTTAGAACAAGATTTTGGATGTTTTCTTTACTGGCAGAGTTTCTCTTTGCAAGATATGGTGGAAAAGCTTTTTGCTGAGTGTTGAGCAGCAAGACACGCAGAAGACGCAGATACGCAGCTCTCCGAAGCTAAGTGCCGGTCCCGGGCTTCGTTCGGCACAAACCGCTCTCAGGAGCTCCCTGCGCTCGCCACAATGTTGTGCGCAAAGAAGCCGCTTCTTCGCCTCCGGGAGAATCGGCGAGCGGCAGCTTCCCAAAGGCGAAGGTGCAAGCCGCACCATGCAGGCACAGTGTGGGCAGCATTCAGACTTAGAGAAACCAGTACTTTACCACTCTCCTGCCTTTTCCATTGTTATTATATTCGAAAAGATTGAGTTTTGGACAACTATCTTTCATTCTTGCAAAACTCTTTGCAGACCTCCGTGCACGCTTTAGAACAAGATTTTGGATGTTTTCTTTACTGGCAGAGTTTCTCTTTGCAAGATATGGTGGAAAAGCTTTTTGCTGAGTGTTGAGCAGCAAGACACGCAGAAGACGCAGATACGCAGCTCTCCGAAGCTAAGTGCCGGTCCCGGGCTTCGTTCGGCACAAACCGCTCTCAGGAGCTCCCTGCGCTCGCCACAATGTTGTGCGCAAAGAAGCCGCTTCTTCGCCTCCGGGAGAATCGGCGAGCGGCAGCTTCCCAAAGGCGAAGGTGCAAGCCGCACCATGCAGGCACAGTGTGGGCAGCATTCAGACTTAGACAAACCAGTACTTTACCACTCTCCTGCCTTTTCCATTGTTATTATATTGGAAAAGAACGAGTTTTGGACAACTACCTTTCATTCTTGCAAAACTCTTTGCAGACCTCCGTGCAAGCTTTAGAACAAGATTTTGGATGTTTTCTTTACTGGCAGAGTTTCTCTTTGCAAGATATGGTGGAAAAGCTTTTTCTGAGTGTTGAGCGGCAAGACACGCAGAAGACGCAGATACGCAGCTCTCCGAAGCTAAGTGCCGGTCCCGGGCTTCGTTCGGCACAAACCGCTCTCAGGAGCTCCCTGCGCTCGCCACAATGTTGTGCGCAAAGAAGCCGCTTCTTCGCCTCCGGGAGAATCGGCAAGTGGCAGCTTCCCAAAGGCGAAGGTGCAAGCCGCACCATGCAGGCACAGTGTGGGCAGCATTCAGACTTAGAGAAACCAGTACTTTACCACTCTCCTGCCTTTTCCATTGTTATTATATTGGAAAAGAACGAGTTTTGGACAACTATCTTTCATTCTTGCAAAACTCTTTGCAGACCTCCGTGCACGCTTTAGAACAAGATTTTGGATGTTTTCTTTACTGGCAGAGTTTCTCTTTGCAAGATATGGTGGAACAGCTTTTTGCTGAGTGTTGAGCGGCAAGACACGCAGAAGACGCAGATACACAGCTCTCCGAAGCTAAGTGCCGGTCCCGGGCTTCGTTCGGCACAAACCGCTCTCAGGAGCTCCCTGCGCTCGCCACAATGTTGTGCGCAAAGAAGCCGCTTCTTCGCCTCCGGGAGAATCGGCGAGCGGCAGCTTCCCAAAGGCGAAGGTGCAAGCCGCACCATGCAAGCACAGTGTGGGCAGCATTCAGACTTAGAGAAACCAGTACTTTACCACTCTCCTGCCTTTTCCATTGTTATTATATTGGAAAAGAACGAGTTTTGGACAACTACCTTTCATTCTTGCAAAACTCTTTGCAGACCTCCGTGCAAGCTTTAGAAAAAGATTTTGGATGTTTTCTTTACTGGCAGAGTTTCTCTTTGCAAGATATGGTGGAAAAGCTTTTTGCTGAGTGTTGAGCAGCAAGACACGCAGAAGACGCAGATACGCAGCTCTCCGAAGCTAAGTGCCGGTCCCGGGCTTCGTTCGGCACAAACCGCTCTCAGGAGCTCCCTGCGCTCGCCACAATGTTGTGCGCAAAGAAGCCGCTTCTTCGCCTCCGGGAGAATCGGCGAGCGGCAGCTTCCCAAAGGCGAAGGTGCAAGCCGCACCATGCAGGCACAGTGTGGGCAGCATTCAGACTTAGAGAAACCAGTACTTTACCACTCTCCTGCCTTTTCCATTGTTATTATATTGGAAAAGAACGAGTTTTGGACAACTACCTTTCATTCTTGCAAAACTCTTTGCAGACCTCCGTGCAAGCTTTAGAACAAGATTTTGGATGTTTTCTTTACTGGCAGAGTTTCTCTTTGCAAGATATGGTGGAAAAGCTTTTTCTGAGTGTTGAGCGGCAAGACACGCAGAAGACGCAGATACGCAGCTCTCCAAAGCTAAGTGCCGGTCCCGGGCTTCGTTCGGCACAAACCGCTCTCAGGAGCTCCCTGCGCTCGCCACAATGTTGTGCGCAAAGAAGCCGCTTCTTCGCCTCCGGGAGAATCGGCGAGCGGCAGCTTCCCAAAGGCGAAGGTGCAAGCCGCACCATGCAGGCACAGTGTGGCCAGCATTCAGACTTAGAGAAACCAGTACTTTACCACTCTCCTGCCTTTTCCATTGTTATTATATTGGAAAAGAACGAGTTTTGGACAACTACCTTTCATTCTTGCAAAACTCTTTGCAGACCTCCGTGCAAGCTTTAGAACAAGATTTTGGATGTTTTCTTTACTGGCAGAGTTTCTCTTTGCAAGATATGGTGGAAAAGCTTTTTGCTGAGTGTTGAGCAGCAAGACACGCAGAAGACGCAGATACGCAGCTCTCCGAAACTAAGTGCCGGTCCCGGGCTTCGTTCGGCACAAACCGCTCTCAGGAGCTCCCTGCGCTCGCCACAATGTTGAGCGCAAAGAAGCCGCTTCTTCGCCTCCGGGAGAATCGGCGAGCGGCAGCTTCCCAAAGGCGAAGATGCAAGCCGCACCATGCAGGCACAGTGTGGCCAGCATTCAGACTTAGAGAAACCAGTACTTTACCACTCTCCTGCCTTTTCCATTGTTATTATATTCGAAAAGAACGAGTTTTGGACAACTACCTTTCATTCTTGCAAAACTCTTTGCAGACCTCCGTGCAAGCTTTAGAACAAGATTTTGGATGTTTTCTTTACTGGCAGAGTTTCTCTTTGCAAGAAATGGTGGTAAAGCTTTTTGCTGAGTGTTGAGCGGCAAGACACGCAGAAGACGCAGATACGCAGCTCTCCAAACCTAAGTGCCGGTCCACGGCTTCTTTCGGCAGAAGCCGCTCTTAGGTGCTCACCGCGACCGGCCCAATGCTCTGTGTGCGAAGAAGCCGCTTCTTCGCCTCCGGGAGAATCGGCGAGCGGCAGCTTCCCAAAGGCGAAGGTGCAAGCCGCACCATGCAAGCACAGTGTGGGCAGCATTCAGACTTAGAGAAACCAGTACTTTACCACTCTCCTGCCTTTTCCATTGTTATTATATTGGAAAAGAACGAGTTTTGGACAACTACCTTTCATTCTTGCAAAACTCTTTGCAGACCTCCGTGCAAGCTTTAGAAAAAGATTTTGGATGTTTTCTTTACTGGCAGAGTTTCTCTTTGCAAGATATGGTGGAAAAGCTTTTTGCTGAGTGTTGAGCAGCAAGACACGCAGAAGACGCAGATACGCAGCTCTCCGAAGCTAAGTGCCGGTCCCGGGCTTCGTTCGGCACAAACCGCTCTCAGGAGCTCCCTGCGCTCGCCACAATGTTGTGCGCAAAGAAGCCGCTTCTTCGCCTCCGGGAGAATCGGCGAGCGGCAGCTTCCCAAAGGCGAAGGTGCAAGCCGCACCATGCAGGCACAGTGTGGGCAGCATTCAGACTTAGAGAAAACAGTACTTTACCACTCTCCTGCCTTTTCCATTGTTATTATATTCGAAAAGATTGAGTTTTGGACAACTATCTTTCATTCTTGCAAAACTCTTTGCAGACCTCCGTGCACGCTTTAGAACAAGATTTTGGATGTTTTCTTTACTGGCAGAGTTTCTCTTTGCAAGATATGGTGGAAAAGCTTTTTCTGAGTGTTGAGCGGCAAGACACGCAGAAGACGCAGATACGCAGCTCTCCAAAGCTAAGTGCCGGTCCACGGCTTCTTTCGGCAGAAGCCGCTCTTAGGTGCTCACCGCGACCGGCCCAATGCTCTGTGTGCGAAGAAGCCGCTTCTTCGCCTCCGGGAGAATCGGCGAGCGGCAGCTTCCCAAAGGCGAAGGTGCAAGCCGCACCATGCAGGCACAGTGTGGGCAGCATTCAGACTTAGAGAAACCAGTACTTTACCACTCTCCTGCCTTTTCCATTGTTATTATATTGGAAAAGAACGAGTTTTGGACAACTACCTTTCATTCTTGCAAAACTCTTTGCAGACCTCCGTGCAAGCTTTAGAACAAGATTTTGGATGTTTTCTTTACTGGCAGAGTTTCTCTTTGCAAGATATGGTGGAAAAGCTTTTTGCTGAGGTTTGAGCAGCAAGACACGCAGAAGACGCAGATACGCAGCTCTCCGAAGCTAAGTGCCTGTCCCGGGCTTCGTTCGGCACAAACCGCTCTCAGGAGCTCCCTGCGCTCGCCACAATGTTGTGCGCAAAGAAGCCGCTTCTTCGCCTCCGGGAGAATCGGCAAGTGGCAGCTTCCCAAAGGCGAAGGTGCAAGCCGCACCATGCAGGCACAGTGTGGGCAGCATTCAGACTTAGAGAAACCAGTACTTTACCACTCTCCTGCCTTTTCCATTGTTATTATATTGGAAAAGAACGAGTTTTGGACAACTATCTTTCATTCTTGCAAAACTCTTTGCAGACCTCCGTGCACGCTTTAGAACAAGATTTTGGATGTTTTCTTTACTGGCAGAGTTTCTCTTTGCAAGATATGGTGGAACAGCTTTTTGCTGAGTGTTGAGCGGCAAGACACGCAGAAGACGCAGATACACAGCTCTCCGAAGCTAAGTGCCGGTCCCGGGCTTCGTTTGGCACAAACCGCTCTCAGGAGCTCCCTGCGCTCGCCACAATGTTGTGCGCAAAGAAGCCGCTTCTTCGCCTCCGGGAGAATCGGCGAGCGGCAGCTTCCCAAAGGCGAAGGTGCAAGCCGCACCATGCAAGCACAGTGTGGGCAGCATTCAGACTTAGAGAAACCAGTACTTTACCACTCTCCTGCCTTTTCCATTGTTATTATATTGGAAAAGAACGAGTTTTGGACAACTACCTTTCATTCTTGCAAAACTCTTTGCAGACCTCCGTGCAAGCTTTAGAACAAGATTTTGGATGTTTTCTTTACTGGCAGAGTTTCTCTTTGCAAGATATGGTGGAAAAGCTTTTTGCTGAGTGTTGAGCAGCAAGACACGCAGAAGACGCAGATACGCAGCTCTCCGAAGCTAAGTGCCGGTCCCGGGCTTCGTTCGGCACAAACCGCTCTCAGGAGCTCCCTGCGCTCGCCACAATGTTGTGCGCAAAGAAGCCGCTTCTTCGCCTCCGGGAGAATCGGCGAGCGGCAGCTTCCCAAAGGCGAAGGTGCAAGCCGCACCATGCAGGCACAGTGTGGGCAGCATTCAGACTTAGAGAAACCAGTACTTTACCACTCTCCTGCCTTTTCCATTGTTATTATATTCGAAAAGATTGAGTTTTGGACAACTATCTTTCATTCTTGCAAAACTCTTTGCAGACCTCCGTGCACGCTTTAGAACAAGATTTTGGATGTTTTCTTTACTGGCAGAGTTTCTCTTTGCAAGATATGGTGGAAAAGCTTTTTGCTGAGTGTTGAGCAGCAAGACACGCAGAAGACGCAGATACGCAGCTCTCCGAAGCTAAGTGCCGGTCCCGGGCTTCGTTCGGCACAAACCGCTCTCAGGAGCTCCCTGCGCTCGCCACAATGTTGTGCGCAAAGAAGCCGCTTCTTCGCCTCCGGGAGAATCGGCGAGCGGCAGCTTCCCAAAGGCGAAGGTGCAAGCCGCACCATGCAGGCACAGTGTGGGCAGCATTCAGACTTAGAGAAACCAGTACTTTACCACTCTCCTGCCTTTTCCATTGTTATTATATTGGAAAAGAACGAGTTTTGGACAACTACCTTTCATTCTTGCAAAACTCTTTGCAGACCTCCGTGCAAGCTTTAGAACAAGATTTTGGATGTTTTCTTTACTGGCAGAGTTTCTCTTTGCAAGATATGGTGGAAAAGCTTTTTCTGAGTGTTGAGCGGCAAGACACGCAGAAGACGCAGATACGCAGCTCTCCAAAGCTAAGTGCCGGTCCCGGGCTTCGTTCGGCACAAACCGCTCTCAGGAGCTCCCTGCGCTCGCCACAATGTTGTGCGCAAAGAAGCCGCTTCTTCGCCTCCGGGAGAATCGGCGAGCGGCAGCTTCCCAAAGGCGAAGGTGCAAGCCGCACCATGCAGGCACAGTGTGGGCAGCATTCAGACTTAGAGAAACCAGTACTTTACCACTCTCCTGCCTTTTCCATTGTTATTATATTGGAAAAGAACGAGTTTTGGACAACTACCTTTCATTCTTGCAAAACTCTTTGCAGACCTCCGTGCAAGCTTTAGAACAAGATTTTGGATGTTTTCTTTACTGGCAGAGTTTCTCTTTGCAAGATATGGTGGAAAAGCTTTTTGCTGAGTGTTGAGCGGCAAGACACGCAGAAGACGCAGATACACAGCTCTCCGAAGCTAAGTGCCGGTCCCGGGCTTCGTTCGGCACAAACCGCTCTCAGGAGCTCCCTGCGCTCGCCACAATGTTGTGCGCAAAGAAGCCGCTTCTTCGCCTCCGGGAGAATCGGCGAGCGGCAGCTTCCCAAAGGCGAAGGTGCAAGCCGCACCGTGCAGGCACAGTGTGGCCAGCATTCAGACTTAGAGAAAACAGTACTTTACCACTCTCCTGCCTTTTCCATTGTTATTATATTCGAAAAGAATGAGTTTTGGACAACTACCTTTCATTCTTGCAAAACTCATTGCAGACCTCCGTGCAAGCTTTAGAACAAGATTTTGGATGTTTTCTGTACTGGCAGAGTTTCTCTTTGCAAGATATGGTGGAAAAGCTTTTGCTGAGTTTTGAGCGGCAAGACACGCAGAAGACGCAGATACGCAGCTCTCCGAAGCTAAGTGCCGGTCCCGGGCTTCGTTCGGCACAAACCGCTCTCAGGAGCTCCCTGCGCTCGCCACAATGTTGTGCGCAAAGAAGCCGCTTCTTCGCCTCCGGGAGAATCAGCGAGCGGCAGCTTCCCAAAGGCGAAGGTGCAAGCCGCACCATGCAGGCACAGTGTGGGCAGCATTCAGACTTAGAGAAACCAGTACTTTACCACTCTCCTGCCTTTTCCATTGTTATTATATTCGAAAAGAATGAGTTTTGGACAACTACCTTTCATTCTGGCAAAACTCATTGCAGACCTCCGTGCAAGCTTTAGAACAAGATTTTGGATGTTTTCTGTACTGGCAGAGTTTCTCTTTGCAAGATATGGTGGAAAAGCTTTTGCTGAGTTTTGAGCGGCAAGACACGCAGAAGACGCAGATACGCAGCTCTCCGAAGCTAAGTGCCGGTCCCGGGCTTCGTTCGGCACAAACCGCTCTCAGGAGGTCCCTGCGCTCGCCACAATGTCGAGCGCAAAGAAGCCGCTTCTTCGCCTCCGGGAGAATCGGCGAGCGGCAGCTTCCCAAAGGCGAATGTGCAAGCCGCACCATGCAGGCACAGTGTGGGCAGCATTCAGACTTAGAGAAAACAGTACTTTACCACTCTCCTGCCTTTTCCATTGTTATTATATTGGAAAAGAACGAGTTTTGGACAACTATCTTTCATTCTTGCAAAACTCTTTGCAGACCTCAGTGCAAGCTTTAGAACAAGATTTTGGATGTTTTCTTTACTGGCAGAGTTTCTCTTTGCAAGATATGGTGGAAAAGCTTTTTGCTGAGTGTTGAGCAGCAAGACACGCAGAAGACGCAGATACGCAGCTCTCCGAAGCTAAGTGCCTGTCCCGGGCTTCGTTCGGCACAAACCGCTCTAAAGAGCTCCCTGCGCTCGCCACAATGTTGTGCGCAAAGAAGCCGCTTCTTCGCCTCCGGGAGAATCGGCGAGCGGCAGCTTCCCAAAGGCGAAGATGCAAGCCGCACCATGCAGGCACAGTGTGGGCAGCATTCAGACTTAGAGAAAACAGTACTTTACCACTCTCCTGCCTTTTCCATTGTTATTATATTGGAAAAGAACGAGTTTTGGACAACTACCTTTCATTCTTGCAATACTCATTGCAGACCTCCGTGCAAGCTTTAGAACAAGATTTTGGATGTTTTCTTTACTGGCAGAGTTTCTCTTTGCAAGATATGGTGGAAAAGCTTTTTGCTGAGTGTTGAGCAGCAAGACACGCAGAAGACGCAGATACGCAGCTCTCCGAAGCTAAGTGCCTGTCCCGGGCTTCGTTCGGCACAAACCGCTCTCAGGAGCTCCCTGCGCTCGCCACAATGTTGTGCGCAAAGAAGCCGCTTCTTCGCCTCCGGGAGAATCGGCGAGCGGCAGCTTCCCAAAGGCGAAGATGCAAGCCGCACCATGCAGGCACAGTGTGGGCAGCATTCAGACTTAGAGAAAACAGTACTTTACCACTCTCCTGCCTTTTCCATTGTTATTATATTGGAAAAGAACGAGTTTTGGACAACTACCTTTCATTCTTGCAATACTCATTGCAGACCTCCGTGCAAGCTTTAGAACAAGATTTTGGATGTTTTCTTTACTGGCAGAGTTTCTCTTTGCAAGAAATGGTGGTAAAGCTTTTTGCTGAGTGTTGAGCGGCAAGACACGCAGAAGACGCAGATACGCAGCTCTCCGAAGCTAAGTGCCGGTCCTGGGCTTCGTTCGGAACAAACCGCTCTTAGTTGCTCACCGCGACCGGCCCAATGCTCTGTGTGCGAAGAAGCCGCTTTTTCGCCTCCGGGGGACTCGGCTAGTAGCAGCTTCCGAAACGCGACAAACAAGTATTAACAACACCGGCATTGTGTCCTGGGCGTCTTTCGGCACAAGCGCCCCAGCGGAACGTACCGCCACCGGCACAATGCATTGTGCGCGAAGAACTCCCTTCTTCGCCTCCCAGGAACTGAAAGAAGAAGCCTAAGCTTAAAACGCCTTTGCCTCATTAGTGTACAGGTTTGGGCGCTCCTCTCGATTAATTGCGCCACTCCTGACAGCAGGCGTCGCTGTTGGTCAAGCTTTGAGTTTGCTTAATAAGTTGCGATGCTGGGTGGTCAAACATCTCAAGGTAAGATCAGTGATTTTAAATCAGGTTCTCACTGGTGTAGATACCATTAGTCATTGCACACTGCAAAATAATGCTGCTCTAGCTTTCTTGTTAGCACATGGGCAAGAGTGTGAGGATTTGGAAGGAATGTGTTTTTTGAACCTCTCTAACCATTCTGCAGTCATTCACTGGAAACTCAAACAAGGACAAGATAACATGAAGAAATTGATTGGGAATGAGAGGGTTACGCCTGAATGGTTTGAGAGATGGGAAACAACTCGATGGTTGAAAGATCTTGTAAAGGGAACTTTGTTGTTACTAGTAGTCATTATTATATTGCTTCTTGTTATTCCATGCATCATGAAACTGGTGAGCGTCTTGGAAGAAAATAAGGTGGGAAAGGGTTTAGCTGGTGCAAGACGAAGAAGGGGGAAATTGTAGCAATGTATCTGAACCTCTTAGACTAAAGGGTGCACCAGCCATCCAGCTGGAATATGTTCTTATCAGAATTTTCTCAGAGCCCTCTGGAATTCATCAAGGTTACTAAGACATAAGCCGTGCTAAAATAAGAAAGAGAAGCTGAGAAACCAAATTCCAAGACTACAAGAACTCGATAACGGGGGGCAGCAAAGCGCCTGGACTGTAACCAAACGTATCTTCTGAGACGTGCACACAGAATGCGTGGACATAACAAAGGCACCAAGATAAAAATGCGGGCCTAGCGTGTGCAGAGATTTAGAATGTGTAAGTGCATCATGTCAACAATCAACGGCTTCTGCTTAATCCTCTTGCTCCGTTGTCCTGGAGTCCTGAATTTCCCACAAGGAAAGCCCTACTAAAAGGGCTCTGATTTTAATGATAGTTGCTGTCTAGACGATGAATAATGGGAAGAGTTCTTTCAAATCCTTCCCTCGCTGACATCTGTAAGTTTCATCTTTTCCTGATTGTACTGGTGGCTATACATTAGTTATGACTAGAAAGGAATGAGTTTTAGGGATATGTTGCAAGGAAATTGGTAGCTCTGCTTCCATTTCCATTGTCTAAGAAGAATTCTGATGAGTTTTGGACTTTTCATAGACCTCTGACTAGATTGCATTTGTCTTTGATTGAGCCCGTAAATTTTAGGCTACTAGGCTTGACCAATGAATAGAAAAGGGAAAGTCACACAGCTTAGGTGGTTCTCTTGTCAACAACTTCTCAATAGTAGGGCGATTTCTGTCCTCAAGTTTGTTACTTCAGCTAGCAGATTATGCTCACTCCAAAAGAAGGTGAGAAGTTTGCTACCCTAAATGGTCCGATAATTCTTCCTGCTTCTTTGTGACTCTTTTGTATGACTGGATTCTGTATTATTGGAGTTTGTTATAAAAAGTTGGATTAAATTGCGTGCGTCCGCTCTTGGGGGAAACAGTATTTAGCCAATAACATCTAGGCTTTTATCGACCTGAGCTTGTCTGAACGGACGGGACGCTTTAAACACAGTAATTCCTGCTAGTTCCAATTCCATTTTTAGACTCGACAAACCAAATGGTAAACCTGCACCAGTAGGGAGGGACATTGGACTTTCTCCTTTTTAGAGAGAAAATAATGAAAAAGTTTCAGCAGAATCATAGCAGGCTGTAAAATAAGAAAAGCATCATGAAAAGAGGCCAATCCTATCCTCTTAGTATTGCCAGTTGTGATTGGACATGAATGAAATATGTCAACTCTGTGTTCCTGGGTATCACATCAGTAACAGCTACTTCAGCTGCTGTAGTTGTCTCCTAAAGCTAAGAACAGAATCCAAAGAATTGTGATTCCATGGTCACAATTCACCCTGTGATGGTGACAGGTGAAAAAGGAGTGGAAGGTGCGCGGGTAAATTAACTGGAATGGCCTATCTAAATCAGCAGCCACTGATTTCCTGAAAACTTCAACAGGTCAGTTGACTTGTTGGGATTCTTTTAATCCATGGTCATGTTTTTCTTGGGATTCTTGTAACCTTTCCCCATTCGTTCAGCCTTTGCCCTCAAGCCTTTGCTGACATTTCAAGTATCTCGACAAGCTGGAAATGTGTTGTCTTTCTTTATCATGTCATAATTCCCTTCAAAGGGTTGTTTGCCTCAAGTCTTATTTTTGCTGGTTTTCTGCTAGTTCATTGTCAGAGGGCAGCAGGTGCTTTGTAAGAGCAAGTACACAATCCTATAGCTTGCTTTTCTTTTGATTTGGCCTGTCTAGAAAACTGAATGACTGAACATTTCCAACAGGATTTTCTCTCCCCATTATGTTTCACCGGAAGGGCAGATGCAAATCATCTACTTAAACTCTTGGCACGGAAAAAAGTAGTGGTTTGCTGCTGCATATAGGTAGAAGCTTACAAAAGGAAGGCCTTGGGCTGAGGCCCGATACTTTGGCTAAGCAGAAAAGGACTATGGGAAGGTGAGGCCGCTGAATCAGAGGTAGATCAACAAGTTCTAGAATGGTCACGTGTTCACAGCGTGGTGTATGATGGTTGGTTGAATGAATTTTGTTATGGCTTAAAGCTATGGAACTGATAAAGGCCTGAGTGCTTCAAAAGCCTGGTTTTTGCAAAAAAGCAGCTCTCCTCTGCACCTGCCTGGGGACTCTGCATCACTAGGGACCCTCACTCCCAGTTTGCCAAGGAGATGATCAGTAGGAATGTTGCAGAGCTGCCGTGTCCATATGAACGGAATGGCAAAGAGTGAAGCGGTGGGTATTTTTGGGCTTTAATACAATGCTGCTGCATTGGTGCCAGTTTAGTCGGTTTTCCATCAGCGGCCTTTCTGTCTAGAAGTACACTGCCCAGTCTTTCTAGCATGTGATGCCATTTCCTTCCTGTTGTTTTAATACCTTCCTTCAGTTGAAAGGATGATACAATCTTTACATTTTGAAGATCCCTGTTAGGAAACACTATGCCAGAGGAGTCATTGCTCCCTTTTCTTCTGCCTCCTTTGTAATTTTCAGAGCCTCATTTCAAATTTCTGCTAATGTCGAGAAGAATACTGAGACTACTCAGCAGGGTTGACGCTCTCAGCTGCTTTCCTCTTTCATACTGCTTCATACTGTATGTGACTTAATGGCCTGGTTTTGTCATCCGCATTTTGCTGTGATCTGTGAACACAAAAAGAAGTCTTTGTTTTTTGCAAGAACTACCCCTAGGAGGATTTGTGTTCCTTTTGATTTCTACGGTGTTAGCCCTGTTGCAGAAAAAAAGGAGATTGTACCCTCTTCTTGTGCTCTCATTCCCTCCTCTCTGCTTTGCATGTCCTAGTTAATCTACTGCCATGACTCATTTGGCATCATCTCATAGTGCAAATTCTGCACAGTTTCATGCACTTACAAATGCCAGTTGCCAAGGAGCTTATATAACCATTCAAAGATTAAAGAATTGTAGGGCTGGGCAAGTCCAGCTGCTGAAACTGGAAGTGGTTAAGTCATGCCATATTAAAGAGACAGAGCAAATCAGTTCATCTAGGACTTTCAACTGGACACCTCTGAGAATAACAGCTTGACAGCAATGACACAGCCATCTTCCTAGCTGTATTCCAGAAAGAGAAAAGGGACACCTTCAATGGTTAAGATGTTTGGCATGAGAAAACAGCAAGAAATGTAGCACAAAATACTTGAGCCAGATAAAGTGCGTTTTTCTCGTGAGAATTTTGCAGTTGTTCTTTCTTGTCTGTGCCTTTACTTTTCACAGAAGACAGGGAGGGCGTTTAATTATTATTGTTCTTTTGTTTTCTATTCTTGGCCTCCCTCTTTCCACCTGCCATTAACAATTTTGCCTTTCTTTACTGGCTTCTCTTTCTTTACTTATAGAAGGTTACATGAGGTCCTCCAACCTTGTCATAAACATTCGCATACAGTGGAAAGGAGTAGAAGGTACATCTAAATGCACAAAACAGACCCAGAAAAATAGAGTTTTTTTACAGTCTTCTGTGAGAACAAGATATCTTTGAACTGAGTAATGCTTTAACTTTTAGTCCACTCATTACTATTATTACAAGTGTTTGGCCTTTAGTACATAGCCTTTGAAATCATCCAGCCCAATATTTTTGGCTAATTTTGTTTTATTTCTCTCGGGGACTTTGTTTCTTAAGGAATAGTCCAGAGCGAGAGCGTTCACAGTAGAGTTATGCTGCCATAATAAAAGCATCGTAAATTCTGGTACAGTTTGTGCTGGTAATACGTCTAGGAAAGAAAGGTTTTACATCTTTTTTGACTTTCAAATGTAACCATTATTTGAAAAAGTTAAGAGTTGGGCTTTCCCCCCCTCCAAAATACTTCTCTCTGGAATGTTACTCAGGGATTACACATAAAAGCTCACCCTGGAAAATATGTTGCGGATAATCTGCAGTAAGCGCAGCTTAGCAGCTAGAGATGATTATGTGGGTTAAATGACATTCCTTCTGCGGTGATGGAAACTCTGTCTACGCAGACATACTCAACAAAAGTTACCATGGCTTAGCTCCTCTCCTAAACTTCATGTGCATTTTAAAACTTTCCAAGAAGGTGAATTCAAGCTCCTTCATTGCTCTGTGCTGGAGTCCCAAGAAAATATCAGTGTGCTTTTTGTCATTTACAGCTGTCATTGCTTAGCTCTTGAACATGAGACTCTCATGACTGATGAAAGTTGTCTAGTTAAGAGTGGGTCAAAGACACGCTCCTGCTCTAGAAGGAGATGAGAAGGTTTCTGCAGTCTTTGTCATCTCTACTGCTTGTGATTTCTCTACAAAACCAGTGGGAAGTTTTCTGAAGGCAGTCCAGAAGCTGGCAATACGGACAGCTTACAACCAAACACTTGCTGCACTGCTATCACGGTGATACCAGGAAGGACTTAAAAAATTTAGAAGGGCAAACAAAGCAGTTGGAAGGAAAAGAACATTAACCATTATTCCATTCTTCTAATATGTCCTCCTTTAAGTCATCATTTTCATGCAGTTTAACGGCTTGCGTTGGTATCCCTCAAAAGGAATCTGAGACAGAGTAAGCTTTTTAATGCAGTAGATGTGACACGTGCAGGCCAAGTTGCCTTTGTTGACATCAAATGCCAGTTATGCTTGAGCTACCCTTTGCTTAAGGTACTTCGCTTACACGAAGAATTTTACTCATCATTGAGCAAATTTTGCTGTCATGATTGAGTAAATTTTATTCATGATAGAGTGAATTTTACTGTCACTCAGAATTTTACTGTCATGATTGGCATTGAAACTTTTCAAGGAAAGCTCTGGATAGCAATGTTTGTGTAAAAATAGTAGTTTATCTCCTGTATTTGTGTGAAGCAGGTAAGCCTTTTGCTGTCACCAGTGTTGCTTACCCTTTCATGTCATATCCCTCTTCATATCCATATTCTGCTGAAGGCTTATTAATCTGCTTTAAAATTGGCACGTGGAATAAGACTACTTTTCCTTTTTGAAAGCTAATGTCATTTGACCTAGTGACAGTAAATAATTCATTAATTGTAAGTCCCCAGCTAGCATCTTTTACGCATATTCTAACCTTCTAAAGAAGTAACAAAAACACTCTCCAATACTTGACTTTCTTAAGCACACAAAATGCTTCCCTCCTTTGCAGTTGGCATCTGGAAAATGAACCACATCTCTGCAGTATTTTAACGTGCACCATATTTAGCCAAGTAATTCAAAAGAAATAAAAAGCAGCCCCTTCAATTTGGAAATATTTTGGAATTGTTTTTGAATATACAAAACATACCCTTACCGTATGCATTGCATGCAGATTTAATCGTCGTGAAAGCAAACCCTATGTTTCTGTTGGGATAGCACGGTTTTCCAGTTTCCACAATTGTTCTTGGCACAGTTTTCTACTTATGTGACTGTTAGGACACTCGTAGGTACTTCTAAGGTACTGTAGTAAGCGGAGAAGGAGGAGAGGTTGTGCCTTATTTCTGGCTTCCTTTGGTTTTCTTTTTGGTTTTCTTCCTCTTGCTCTTTTTCATGTCACCTTTCTAGATACTGTGATTTAGATTTGCAGTTTACTAAGCTGTGTTTTCTGTCTGGAATTCTTTGAAATTCCGAGAGGAACCCCACCGGTAAATATGCATCTTTTTATGATTTGCTAGCTACATAGAAAATCTTCCTGCTGCTCTAAAATGCTTTTATTTGATATGCATTTTTATCACCATTCCAATGAAAAGAAAAGTTCCTCTATTCACTGCTTTTGTACTGGATTCAGTTCAATGTGCGCTAACGGTGCAAAAAAGTCCTGCTGGAAGAAGGGATCTGCATACAAATTGACCAAGACATGTGCTACAAGGGTCTTGGAAAGGTTCAAAGTTTCTCTACCTTTCTGGCAGTCTGTCTTCACAGCAGGACTTGATGAGGGATTTTGCTGGCGTTTCTTTGACAGAAACCAATAACAAAGCAAGCAAAATGGAGCAGCAAAAGAAGAATGGAGCAGCAAAAGGTACATTATCCCCTCTGTTATTATCATTGTCGAAACAGATTTTTTCACACCATGTTACATCAAATACCTTAGTAGAGCTAAAGACTAGAAAAACGCAGCTCTGTTCTGGTTCATTAAAAGCAAAGCCATCTGTGGACAGAAGTGCCCAGCGTGATGCTGGGAACTCCTAGCTGGTTTCAGTAAGCTGTCTGGAGAACGGCATTTTCGGTGGGCTTTACTAGCGTGTCTGTAAGGAGAAGGAGTTTATGTGCAGCTTTGAGCCCTGAGAGTGCCATAGGCAAAGAGACCCATCGTGTAGCTCTCTGACCAGCCACAGCACACTGAGGCGTGATGGATTACTCCCAGAGTTCACGTGGTAGAAAGGTTTTCTGCCCCCGTGAAGGACGACACATCCATTTGCTTGACTAGAGCCATTCTGTATGTTACAATGGTAACTTGAATTCATCAAGTTTGTGCTATTTGTACAATGGCAGTGAGCTTGGATTCTTAAGCTTCTCGTGTTTGACCTGTTTCCTGTTTCAGTAAATAGCAAAACTTCCAAGGACTGCAGCGACAAGAAGATGAAGCTGCTAGTGTATTTCAAATCTTTGCCTAATAAAATGGTGATTTTTGCACATATTCGCAATGGAAATTTACGGTACCGAAACACCAGCTCTGCTTAGGGCAATTTGAAATTGACTTGAGCTCTTTTCTGTGTTTCTTAGCAGGTGAACTGAGATACTTCTAGCTTCCAAGGCAAGGCGTTTGACAGCAGCTTCAAAAAGGCCCAGGCTGTTGGATGAAAAGGTGAAAAAACTGAGGGAAATGGGGGGAAATTTCACTTCTGGTTTATGTCATAGATTCAGCCAGATGATCAACAAGCATTAGTTTTATGAGGTACCAGCGTAGTCTTTCACTCTTGCAGATCCCCAAAAGCTTAACCATCCAGCAGCTTCTTCCTTGCAACAAGTGCCACAGCCAAAAGCCAGGCCTGGCCGTCACCTTCTCCTCGCAGCCTACAAACTCTGCCAAACGTACCGGTGATTCTCACTTTCCTTCTCAGCTACATGGACAAGCACATCCTCTCCATGTCTCCGAGTCCTTAGTGAAACCAAACAGCGGTTCACCTTCAAACAGCTCAGTGTGCCAGGACAGAAAGATTTCACTGGCCTGTCCCCTTGCTTTTTCCTTGCAGCCTTTTATTTTCAGAGCATACACCGAGGCATTGCACTTTGCTTCTCAGCTGAGTGCATTGCCATATTGCTGGAGTCCCACACGTCCATCTCCTTCTCGCACTAACTGCTTCTGTTGAAACATGCTGATGTGATGTGCTTTCCTGCTCAGCTATTCACACAGTCACATTCTATGTCCTGCTTGCAGTCTGAATCTAAAAGGAGACGTTTCTGACTATGTCTCACAGACACAGATGTACCAGGATGAAAAGGTTGCTTGGACCTTGCCACTTACGTTCGAAAACATCCATTCACTCCACAATCAAGAGACACCTTTCTTTGCTTTACATCCTGCAAACTTCACGCAGACACACACACACACACACACACACACACACACGAGAGCTACGCACTTTCTTTCTTTCTTTCTTAGCTGCACACACTCACCTATTTCCCACCTTGACCTCTCTACCACTTCTCCTTCGGCCTTGCTGTGCATGGACATTTCCTGTTAAGATACCCATTGTGTTGCCTATCCCTCCCCCACATTGCCTTGCCTTTCCTACCCAATCTTGCATTTCCTTGTCATTGCTGACAATTCCTTTCTTTTCCCTTGCCTTCCTGACCCATGCATGTCCTTCCCTTGCCCTTCATACCAACCCAGTGCCTTGTATTGACTTGCTCACCTATCCTTCTTTTCCTTCCCATTTGTCCAGCTCCAATCTTTCATTTCCTTCTCCTTCTAGGACTCTTATTGCCTTGTCTCCCTCTCTTTTGTGTTGCCTGGCAAAGCCACCACTTGTCTGGCCTTGTCCTTGAACCCCTTCCTTGCCTTGCATTACCTTGCTCACCAGTCCCCCACCTGGAATTCACCACCTCTCTTTTTGTGGAATCTCTTCCACATGCATTGCCCTGCCTGCTTCTCCTAGGATTCTCCAGGCTTCCACTGGCTTTTTTTTCTCAAGGCCCCAGCGTTTCAGGAGCTTGTGAGAGGAAGCCTGGAGGAGGCCACGTGCAAGCACACCTATCTGTCCTGACAGCTTTCTTCTGACATCTATGCTTACATGTCTTGAATTTTGGACACAAAGTTCATCTTTCACCCTTGGGCTTCAGGGGCAGAATGACAGTTCTTTTGCATACAAAGGAAAGCAGGCAACTCAAGTGTCTTAGGTGCAGATTAAACATGACCCATGCAAGATCAAGGCTGGACAGAGCGGTCGGTCCGGGCCGCTTTTGTGTACCAGCAGTCTTTGAATGGACCTGCCACCTGCCTTGCTTTGGGCAACCAACCAGTTTCCTTGCCATGCCCTGCTAATTCTCCATTGCTTTGCATTCCCTTGCATACCCATGCCTCACATTTGACCTGCCTGCAGTTTTCCTACAGGGCTTGGCCTTGCCTAGCCCTTCCGGTTACCATCACCTCCTATGCCCAGCCTTGCCTCTAACTTCTGGGACTTGTCTCACCTACCACTCCATTTGCTTTCCCCTCACGGCTTCAGTCTTGCCAACCTGTCCCTTGACTTGCCTACAATTGCCTACACTTGCTTTGCATTGCCTTACCTGCATGGAAGGCGAGGCAAAGAGTGGTAGACAAGGCAAAGCAAAGCCAGGAAGTTATTTGAAGGGCTAGGCAAGGCAGACATAGGCAAGCAAGCAAAGCTAGGGTAGGGTAGGCTAGGAAAACTAGGCATGGTACTGGAGGCAAGGCAAAGCCAAGTGACTTGGAGTGCCTTTCCTTGCTTGGGAAGTAAAAGATACGGTGGCAATGTTGGTAGGGCTGATGATAAGGTATCGTGGGAAGGTATAGTACAGCAAGACATTTCTGTCCTGGTCCTTTCTGTGTAGGAGCCATTGTTGGACAGAGTCAGTACCGGACGTGGTATGCAACTTTTGCTCGGTAAGTTCCTGAAGGAGAACAGCAATGCTTTCTCATGGGAAGGAAAGAACGTAGCCCCAGTGTTGGAGGTGCAGATAAGAAGCTGTGTCGTGCAGCTTAAGGGCGGCAGCAACTTTCTATCCTGGCATATTTGGTTTGGAAGCACTGACTCAATTTGTACAATCATGGAGTCGGTATCCATCTTTGGAAGGCAGTCTCCTTCCTGAAAGAATCCATTTGGCATGTGTTTTCCACTTTCTCAAGGCAGCCTTCTTGAAATTCTGCCAGCACACTTCTTTTGGACAAGGTAAAGAGCTGCGCTGGGTCTTGGTGTGCAGCCTAGCTAGTGCCCCGCACAGGTAATGCCCAAACACAGTGGTCTGACACCTTTGTAGAGGATCAGGCCCTGGATGCTTTGGATTTTGGAGGAGGGGATGCCATTTCTTTTGAGATGGGCTTCTAGTTCCTCCTCCCTTTGGCAAAGTTTGGGTGGCCACTTTGGGTGGTCTCAGTGAATTGAAAGGCTTTTCCCAATAGGCAGTTCTCTGGGTTCGAGTTGTTGAACTGTCAGTGGGAATGCAGAGGCCAGGCCAGGCCTCTGCAGGACAGGTTTTTGTCCCTTGTAGCTTTAGGGACTGTGTGAGCAGTCCCTGGTGCCATCCCATTTGGATCCTGACTCTGAGAGATTGAAGGCTTACGGTGGTACCTAGAGCTGAGAAGGAAAGTGGCGATAGCAGGGTGCACGTTTATAGTTTGATGGGTGCAATTGAAATTGTAGGCAGCAAAGAGCTTTCTCCACCAACAGTTTTGCGAGCTCGGCCGACATTTTCAAGTTTGTTACCAGGCTCTGTGAGAGAGAAAAAGTTTGTTAGGGCAGAAGATCTGGTGTCGGCCTTTGAGTGTGGGGCAAAGAAGAGTATCCACTTGGAAGGGGAAGATCGGTGAAATCTTTTTGTCCTGACACAGTTGATTGGAGAGCAGGGACGTTTCTGACTTGGCTGGGTCCTGGGGGTGGTTGTGAGCTGGGCTCGGTGCGTGTCCTGGTTTTGTGAGTTGACAATGCTGTGGTGTGGTTATTTAGAAGAGCGCTGACAGTGCCCAGGAAAAAGACAAGCACTTTTCTAGCCCAGCCCCGTTCGTGTGGGAGCAGTGTAGGGACAAGAGCTCCGCTGTGGATCCTGGCTCTCGGGTACTGACAGAATGGGATCCTGCATGTAGCAGAGAAGGAAGAAGAATCATTTCATTGTTGGCTGCACAGTTTAGAAGCTTCAAAATAAAAGGCAATTGCAGCATGGCCTCTTCATTTTAGAAAGTTTTCTGGGCCATCAGCTGCTCAACATGTAACTTGCACCCACTGAACTGCATTCAGCTTCCTGGAGATATGCACTTTCCCTCAAGATCTAGGTACCATCTTGCACTCTAACGCTTGAAGATCCCAAACCGCTTCAAAATGTCCAGCGGCAGCTGCTCTCAAAGAAAAAGTCCTACAACAAAAAGGCAGTGCTGGCCATAACGGTCCCTTTGCAGTCTGTCAACCAAACGAAACTTACTAGCGATTCTCACGTACTTTCTCAATGATATCTATACGTGCATCAGCACATTCTCTCAAAGTGACAGAGACTATCGCTACAGCCAAGCGTTTTCAGCTGCACTTCTGACTGACAGATGTGCCAGGACAGAAGGCATTTGCCAACCTACCCTCTTTCCTGTGCAACCTGACATTGGCAGCGCAAATATTTTCACATTCTTTCATTGTGGCCATGTCCAAAGCAGCTAAAGATCACACAGGTGGAAGTGTCAAGACAGAAGATGTTCTCAAAGTAACTCCTTTTTTTTCTAAACAGCTTTTAAACTGCGCACAATGCTTTGTATCTTCTTTCCCACATAGACCTGCCCTCACTTTTTCACACTCACATCTTTGTTGCAAACATCCAGCAGCTGTTTGTGTAGAAAAAGGCTCTAGAAATAAAAGCGAGACTTGGGCTGCACCTTCTGCCTGCCCTGTGTAAGCCACATCAAACTCACCAGTGCGCTCTGTCCTTCCCTTTTCCGCTGCAACTACCATTGTGTTCTCTGGATCTCGGAACCTAAAGGTAGGCACATTTGTTTCCACAGAAGGGCCATAGGTAGCAGCACAAATAGCTCTCACTGAACTTTAATCTTTACCACTGCCACCATGAGTTTGGTTGGTAGGCCAGTAGGAGTCATGCTCCTTTTACAGCTGGTATGCAGCAGCCACCAGCCCAGTGCTCTTCGACTCTTGTAACCAATCCCGCTTTTACTCTCCCGGAGGGGATTAGGCATCTGTTTCTCACACAGATCATTGTGGCAGCAGCCAACGGCTCTAGTGCACTGCTTCTGCCAAAAGACACTGGGGCCAGGCACTTACCTTCTCAGCACTACGTAGCCCCGTATTCTGCGTCTCTTGTCGTCCAGATCATACCACAAAGCGTTTCACAGAGAAAAAATGTGCCAGGACAACAAGCTTGGCTGAAGTGTACCCCTGAAACTGGTGGAAGTTTGTATTTGCACCACATTCAAGGGGCAGTCCTCTTTCCTATACAACCTGCAAACTGCTGTCTGTTCGCAGTGCCCTCTGCCCGCTCCTTCTTACCTTGAAGTACCATGCCAAAGAGGGCTCTGTGCTGAGGTCTCAGAAGAAGAGGGAAGCATATGTGTTTGTAAAGTGGACTGTCTGTTAGTCACTTCCCTCTTCAAAGCAGCGTGTTCCATGCCAAGCAGACAACAAAGCAACAAAGGATGAGTGTGACTCTGCATTCAAATCCTGCAATGTTCCCAGAAGTGAATTTCTCTCTTCTAGAGGACTGACTTGTATGAAGTGGCGTGGTTGTTTCCTTCCATTAGAAGGGAAAACTCATCTAGCCAGGCTTCATCACCCCCTGCATCTTTTGGGGTAGTTCTTGGAAGAAAATAGATAGCAACTTTTCCACTCCACATGATTCATGTTTCATTCTCTTCCTTCTGTACTTCAGGGAACAAGCTATCAATTCCCTACTCTTTCTATGAAAAGGCATGAAGGTATTAATTAAATTCCCATAGATATAATAAGGAATCAAAGTCTTTTATGCCTGCAAGCAGGCCCTTATGGTATGAAAAGTATGGATTGTCAAGGGTGGAAGAAGATCTGCATGAAAAGGGAGAAAGCCCAGAAGCATGCAGGGATTTTCAGGTATGAAAGGGAAAACGACATTAAATTGTCAAGGGAAAGAAATTGAAAGAGGGAGGAGGGAGAAGGGAGGCGGAGGAGGCAAATGCTGCCTTTGAGGCAGCTGACACAAGGACCGTCGGCCTCATGAGCAAACAAGAAAACCAAATGAAACTTCACAGCAATCTCATCCACAACTCAGTGGACAAATGTGCAAACCCATTTCTTCATTTATTATGTGTCTAATATATATAGAGATGTTCTTCATTCTGACCGAATTTTCAGGGAGCAAGCTAGTGTAAGGCACCTGGAACCAATGGTGTATTGGAAATGGCCAACATGCAGAACACGCTCCATCCTGAACGCTACCACAGCAGAATCACAGGATCATAGAATGGCCGGGGTAGACAAAGACCTTAAAGGCCATCTAGTTCTCTGACATGGGCGGGGACACCTTTTACTTGCTCAGGTTGCTCAGAGCCCCATCCAGCCTGGCCTTGAACACCAGGTTGGGGTGTCCATAACTTCTCCAGGCTGTCTGTGCCAGTGCTTCACCACCCTCACAGGGAAGAATTTCTTCCGAGTATCTAATTTCAACCTGCCCTCTTTCATTTTGAAGCCATTGCCCATTGTCCTGTCTCCAGAGTTCCTAATGAAGAGTCCCTCTCCTGCTTCCCTTCAGATATTGGAAGGTGTTGTGAGGTCTCCATGCAACCTTCTCTTCACCAGGCTAAACAGCCCTCATTCTCTCAGCCTGTGTGTCATGGCTTGACACTGGGACAATGCCAGTGCCCCCATGAGTATACTCTCTCCCTGGTTTCTGCTGAGAGATGTGACCAGGAATAAGCAAAGCAGGCTCCCACTTAGGGAAAAAAAAAATTATTAACTAAACTACAAGGGAAAGGAAAAAAAAAAAAAAAGAAACACACAAGGGAAATGAAAACTTCACAAATACATCTCCTCCTCCTCCTCCCCAAATTCCCAATACAATACATCCCCCAAATCATCGACTCTCGGTCCAGCACCACCCTTCAGAATACTCAATCCTCAGTTCATCAAGAGGACAAGGAGTCCTTCTTGTGCCAATGGTGACCTCTTCCTTTCATGTCCAGTGCTCTCACCACTGAACACAGACCAGAGCTGCTTCTAGGGTTGACTTTTAAGGATGCTTCGTCCCACTGCAAAAAGGCACAGTCTCAACTTTGGGACATCTGTCCCCCCATATTTTTCACCCCCTGGGGCCGAGGGGTACCCACACCGAACCCTCTTGGTCCTGAGGCATTGCCTCCCCCTAGAATGCAGTCCCTGTATCACAAGGAAACATGGCTCTGTCCATGGCTACACACAAAGAGTCCAGCATAAGCTACTTCATCATCTCTTCCACCTGCGTTCTTCTCTATTTCTCTCATGGCCCATTTCCTCTTATCTCCTCCATATCTCTCTTCTCATTCAACTCCAGGAGGATTAGCATTTGTAAGGTTTCCATCATCCAAGAAAAAGGTTAAAAATCTGAGGCTCTGTCTGTCCAGAACTCCCATGGCTGCCCTGCCAGGCACCTTCTTGCACTCCCCTCTTCTCCTTCTCGGCCGGCCAAGAACAGGCACCAGCTCTCTCTCTGTCTCTCCTGCGGTGGGGGGGGGGGGGGGGGGGGGGCTGCCCGATGCCTCTCAGTGCTCCTCCACCCTTCCATCCTGCAGGGGCCTTCACCTCCCTTCTGGCCAGGGCCCCAGCCTACCTCACCGGGCTGGGTGGCTTCCCCTCCCCCGCCCAGCCCACAGCCAGGCAGGGGAGATCTGAACCTTTCCCTGACCGGAACCCAAGAGAGCCTCCCAGGGGAGAGCCCTGCTTTTAACCCCGTGTTCTCAGAGGCGCATCCAATGTCCCAATGGCCACCTTAGATGCCAATATTAAAATCTGAACATCCATTGGCCTAACCACAGCATCCCAGAAAACACATTTCCTGTCAAACCACCACACTGTGGGATATGCTCTTGTCCTGAATACTGAACTGCAGTATTGTCTGATGATTTTTTGAATTTTTTGAAGGCATTTTGAATTTTGAATTCTTTTTCAGCCTTAAATTAGACTAAATAGCTTTGATTTGTGGGTATTGAGCAACAGAAATCACTGCCCTGGCTTGCCTTTTTTACAGCTCCTTTCCGTGGGAGACTCGCTGCAAACGTCACAGCTGGTGAGACAGTGGGCACACCATCATTCTGAAAGAGCTTTGCACAGTAAACATAGAGGAGGATTAAATATTGAAATGCAGATGACAGGAGCTGCCCAATGGACTCTGCTGGTGGAAATCAAATACTAGTCTAGTATTTTGAATGCAAATAATTCCTCCCAATGAGGCCAGACAGGCTTGTTTGCCTTTGAATCTGAGCATGTGGACAGTAGTGGATGGTCTACAGGTTGAAAACAGTGTAGATACTTCTCCTTTTTTTCAATAGTGGCTCAGAAACTGAAAAGGCAGCTACAAAATGGTAAATACATCCCTACAGATTCAAAAATGGTTGTTCTTAATTTGCATCTCCACCATAACAACAAATTGTTAGAACTAAAATACAGATGGGAATTTTATAGCTTCTCAGAAATGAAGCAGGAATTGGCCAATGGGCCTTCTCAGAAATGAAGCAGGAATTGGCCAATGGGCCTTAGCAGTAGCTACAAGTTTTTCAGCATGAGGCATCTCAAAAGTGTTTTAACCGTACAGAACTTTTCTGTACTTTTGGCCTTTTATCTCAAGGATGAATCAAAAAAAAAAAAAAAAAAAAGGAAAAAAAACCCAAGAAAAATAAAAAAGAACAAACCCTACCAAATATATATATATATATATATATAACATGACTAAGATAATAAGCACAATCAGTAACATATATAGAAACAGAACCCATGGTTTTTAACTTTCAACCTTGTCTTCTCAACACACTCTCGAAAATGGAATTATTTCCCTATCTGCCTTGAAACATTTTGGAGCAAAAAACACTCTAAGGTCCTGATAGGTGTTTTGGTCAAAAATCCCTTCTTCTGGTTTTCTGTCCATAAGCAGAGTAATGGAGGGGAAAACTGGTAGCTGGCCAAAGGAGGTAGGAAGAGTGATCATCATCCACAACACTGGGGCTAAGGAAATTTCCACAGAAAATTAGCTGCCTTATTACTTCTTCATGTGTTGGGTTGAAAGCTCAGAATCTGTTTCCATGTTTCCCATCCCTCGAATGTTCTATTTCACAGAATTCGAGCCCCTCAAACTTCAGTCCTGCCAGAACAGCCCGCCACGTGCTGTCATAGGGGATCTGCTGATGCCCACTGACTCTTAGCAGTCTAGTGCTTGTCACTGTTGCAGATCAAGAACTACTGAATAGTTCTGATTAATGCTCTTAGAGTGGTTGAAAACAAGGAAAGAATGACTAGACATTTGTATGATCAAATCCCCTGATGGAATAAAAACATGCCAGGACAACAAGCTTAATAAATGTATTCATTGTCATAAGAAGGGAGATGAAGGGTCCAAAAGATTACTTGCATACTTACTGTTCTAAATCCCTTGTTATCTGGTAAATTGCAAAGGATGCCCGGCTTTCACCAAAATGCAAATCAGATAAAAATGTGAAGCCTTACACTTTACTGGATATAAAACTTCATCGTCCATTTTTAAATCTTAGAGATTGCGATGTTGTCCTGGTTTAGGGCAAATTTGGAGGAGAATTTCCAAATTAGGGCCCCTCCCCCCAGCTGGTTCGGGAAGGATTCCTCAGAGAGAAGTGGAACGAACCTGTTCATTTAATAGGCACAGCACCCCCCAGCACGCAAAAGGAACAATTCTGGATGACAGCACTCTGAAAAAGATGACAAATTGAGAAAGTCTCTCTTGGGGGGGTGGTCACTTTGTTCTCAGTCCCTCCGGCGCTGGGCCAGCTGCTGCAGGCCACAAGGTGCAAACTCTCGGTGTTTCCCAGGTCCCAGTCCGGAGCAGGTTCAAAATGGTCAGGAAGACCTGAAGGAGAAACGGTCCAGGAAGAAATTTGGACAGTTTAGCTAAACTAGCCTAATGAGCAAAAGCAAGCAGAAGCGAAGCAAGCAAGAGTGAGAGAGAGCAAAGCGAAAAGCAAAAGCAGAAAAAGCAAAAGCTGCAGTCTCTGTGTCCCGCCAGGTTGATAAGAAAACCAAAACAAAACATTCCCTCTTCAGAGCCAGTCTTAAAGGTACAGAACATAATATCCAACATTCACAGAACACAAGAATGGGGATACAAGCATCATAACGTCACCCTAGGACAGATGTATTTCCTATTAATACCTTAATATTAATAAGGTTTAGAGCTGGAATTCAGAGGGAAAAGAAAGCTATTTTGAATTCATTCTATTCAATCATCTTGTCTGGACTGTCTCTTCCTGCTTTTCACTTCTGAAACTCTGTATGAAAGGCATAGAGTTCTGGATTAATTCTTTTCAGTTTCCCCTGTTATTCTTAACAGTTTCCCCTGTTATTCTTCTTTAAAGGCAAACCTGGAAAAATCCACACTTTCTTTCCCAACCACTTCTAAAATTCCATTGAGAAGCAAAAAACCCCATCAAACAACTAAATCTCTGCTCCAATTTGTAGGAAAAATCCCCATGCCATTAACTGCTTTCCTAACATTTTCTTTCTCTTGTATTAATATGGCAACCTTTTCTTGCTTTTATAGATTAGAACCAAATTCTTAAAGCTATAAGGAAACACAGGTTTACTGTAGCTGATTCTGAGATACAGTAGTCCAGCAAGGAGTTCAGACCTCAAAAGAAGAGTCTGTACAACAAGATTCAGCACAACGATGAGACATATTAGCTATTTTTTGAAGAAAAGCCGCCAAAATGAAACTGCTTAGACTTCTATACTATCATGGGTGCCTGCTTCCAGAACCTGACCTAAGTTGCTGGAAACTAGCTGCAATATTACTGCAAACAATGCTGTGAATGTAGGACATTGTTATTCTTCTCTTCCATTGAAAACCACAAGTGGAGTTGCGTCATTTTCTTAAAAATTCTCTATTTCCTTCCAAACTGGTAAGATAATGATAAATAAAGTGTTCTGTTCATACAGTTTAAATCTAATAATGTTCAAAATGAAAAAAAAAAAAAATTCATTCAGATATGGTCTGCAATAATACAGCCGAGACAAGATGAACCAGTCTGGCCTACAAAATAAAGTGAAGCAGAATTTGGGAATTTGGAACACCTTACGATGTAATATTTAAAGAAAAAAAAGAAATAAAATGTAACCTACCCAAACTCAATCAGTGATGCACCGACAGAGAAAAAAGAACTAATTACTACTAATATTCCTTTCATTCTCAGACAAGAAGTGAAATTATCCTCTTGAATGCGCGGAAGATTGTTGCGAAAGACAGCAGCCTTCTTCTTTACAACATATTCTTCAGAACTCCAGGAGACAAATCATTAGAGCTATGAGGCTCTTTCTCTCTGTAAAACTTCCAGAGCATAGCCAAGATTATATTCCTTTAGAGATCCTCACCGCCCTGGGCGACTGGTGGATAGTCTACAGCTCCAGTACATCAGCCAGACGCTCTGCCTTATTTAGCATGGCTACTGCAGCAAGGACATCATCTCTACTGGCTTTCTATCCAAAATATATGCAAGGCACAACAAAGAATATACCCAAAACACTGAGCACAGCTTATGGCCTTCAAAACAAAAATCTCACCATGGCAATACTGGATCTTCTGATCCAAACCATCAGGAAACATTTCTTTAGAGGCGAAAAAAGCTCCTGTTGATTGTACAAAAAATAGTGATGTAAACCAGAGTTGCATGACCCAATATTTCTATTGAACTGGAACTATTTTGATCAATATTATGGATCCATTTCTTTTCAGGGCATTTGGTAAAAAATGTAAAGTATAGTTTAAAAGGAATTATTGGATGCGTTCTAAGTACTAGGGATTAGTTAAGGTGTTGGTTTTGCATGGCTTGGTTTTTGGTGGGGAGGGAAGAAGCCAGCCACAGAAGTGAATCTTTTGTGAAAAGCTCCTAGAAGCTTCCTCCATGCCTGGCAAAGTGAATCCCTGCTTGGCACTAAGAACAGACATGCTGCTAAGCCAATTAGACAAGCAGTAATATATTTAAGAAGGAAATCAAAACTGCAGCCAGTTAACTTTTAAGTTTGCTAATTTTTTGGTTGGCACCTCTTCTGGTTTGAAAGCAAAAGCAGCAAGAGATGCTGTCGCTGTTGCAGTGTGTGTTTTTGATTGTAATGCAGTTTGAGTAGTCAGTTTTATAATACTTCCTGTTTTGTGCTGTTGTAGCATATTTTATTATTAATGGATTGTTCCTTTCCCCCCGTGGTGTTAGTTTTTGCCCTAGTTGTCCATCTCCCCAATGACCTGCCCTTTTGTTCCCTTTTCCTCCTCCCACTGAATGTCAATCCCTCCCCAAGCCTGCCCCTTTCTCTAGAAACTTCCCTATCAATTTTATAGTCTTCAAAACCCCATTGGTTTGTTTAAGTTATTCTCCTCCCCTGTAGTCCCCTATTGGTTTAAACATTGTATTCCCCGCCTTGTGGTCCACCCCCAGTTGCTCCCAGTGTGTTAAAGATTGTATCCTCCTCTGGGCCCTCTCCCCATTTCTAAGTTGATGTATGCATTTGAGTCAGTGTCTTTCTGTCCCTGACCCTCCAGGGAAGAAACTCCTTTGGAAAACATACAGAAGACCTCTCCCTGTTCCTTGTCCCTGCCCTCGGCGCAGTCCTATCCCCAATGCAGTCCACCTGTGCCATAGAGCAGCTGTGCCCTACAGCTGCACCCTGGATTCGACAGCTTTCTGGGGGCAGCCCACTCTGGCTGTTGGTGTCAGGAGCTAGTCGGTCAGAAGAAATCCAGCATGGCAGCAAGACTCCAAGTCAGAAATACAATTTATTAGGAAAAGGCAAAAAACCAAATACATGCAATAATACAAAAGAAAAACCACGGACAGAATACAACCTGTCACCCTGCTAGTTAGGGTGGTGGCAGCAGTCCGGATGAAATGGTCTTGTTGAAGTGGTGATCCTGTAGAAACCATCTGGTAGCTCTTGTCCTCTGAAGACCAGTGGGTGAGGGTGGCCGTTCTTCTAGGAAGCCAGTGGAGAGACTGCTTGTGGTGTCCCAAAACTCAGATTCTATCCAGCTGGGGATGCTTAGCTCCTGCCCCCTGGGCAGAGCATCTTGCAATGGGCTCAAATTGTTCTGAGTCATGCGGTGGTTCCTTGATTACCCTTTAAACAGAAATGGCTCCTGGAGGGAGTCATCTCTGAATCATGTGGCAAGACATGGATGGCCCCGTTAAGAGATAAGGAAAAAACGATGCCCCTCCCGGTTTCAGCAGCTCTTGAGGTTGGGAGCAGAATACATTTTTATATTGTAGCCTAGGACAATACAGGATGAATGCTTTTGCATTTGCAGGAAGTTTGTGTGGATTTGAAAAGCATCCTTATAGCAGAGGCACAAAAGTATTCTCATACCCTTTTAAATCATCTTCAAACCAAGCAATTCTCACAATAAGGTAGCGCATGAATGACTTGCAAGTGAGTTGAAGAAACACGGCAAAGATAAGTAGTGTTCAACTGCAGAGAATCGTTTAGGGACACCATACCTTTATATACCTTTATATTTTAAATCAGGAAGCATGGATGGACCGTTTTTTTCCCCTTAGTTGACTACAGAACCAGCGGTCCCTTGCGGGAGGGTGTTTGGATTCAAGATGACACTGGCAGCTAAGAGCATGGCTACATAGAAGGTGCTACTTTTAGACCAGAACATTCAACTACTTAAAGGCAGATAGGAGAATAGCTGACTAGTGACAGCTCTGAGCAGAAGAGCCTGTGGCTTATCCTGTGGGAACAATAGTAAGACATTTCAATTGAAAAACCCCATTCATTTCCAAGGACCAAACATCAGTAAAAATAAAAGGTCAAGTAAAGACACCCTAGTGCTCTTCCTATCAGAAGCATGTTCCTCCATATGAGAACATTTAGGAAAGGACAGTCCATTCATAAAGAAAGGTGTGCCAGTTAGAAAACCTGTAGAACAATACAAGACAAACTCACACAATATACATCCTCAAATGCAAAATGAAGAAATAATCATTTCAAGCTTCCGTGGAATTAATTGCATTTTATTTGTTCTTTTCATTTCAGCTGCTATCAAGTTATTTTTTAAGACTGAATTTTATGAATTCAGCAAAGCTCTCTTTTTGAATGTCTGCATACCCCTATAAAACACTGAGGTGACAAAGAGAACGGCAGTGGAAGGAAACCTGGTCCACCTCCCCCTCCTTGAAGCTTTAGGCCAGCGAGTGATTAGAATTTAGTCACTTCATTTTCTTTACCAAGAGAGAATGTTTTCCAGCCTTTCTCTTTCCTTTTGGAGCTGATTCACTTTGTAGTCATAAATTCTTGACTCAGTTGGTGAGAAACAATGGCATTACAGCCGTGGATGTTAAAGTGCACTGATGGGAAATGAAGTTTTCATCTTCAGGTCCTTGCTTCAGTAAATCTTCCAAATTCATCAGAAAGAAAGTTCCCAGACCAGTAATCCCCACTCAAATGACCTAATTCAAATTGTCTGTAGGCATAAGAGGCATCAAGCAGGTGCTGTCATCTGTTAGGGGAATACCCAGCCAGTACATGATTGTCTAGTTAGGCGGCAACAATTTTGGAAATAATTTAGTTTTTTTGTATTGCAAGTGAATGGTCAATACATTTTATTAGTGGATACGGGTAAAAGAATGTCTTCTGCATCCTTTCAGAGGGGAAGCTTCCCTAGATCTAAAGCTGCTCAGCTCCACGATAGGATGCTTTGTCTGAAAAGGGAACTCTAGTCTTTGTCCTTTTGGATTGCTTCCATAGTTTTTCACTCACTCTTCAGGTACCTGTTAATACGTTCTCTTATCCCTTGCAAACTTTTATGGGCATAGTCACTGAATTGGTACGTATTCCATGAAGTCCACAGGCCCTGTTGAGATGCAGCCACAGGTCTCAAGGGTGTTAGCAGATGTTATTCTGAGGCCACTCCTAATGATGTTTGATGGATCATAGTGACTGAGGAAAGTGCCCAAAGACTGGATGAAAGCAAATGTCACCCATCTTGGAAAAAGGCAACTAGGAGGACTTGGAAAAGTACAAGCCAGCCAGCCAGCGTCATTTTTATCCCCAGGAAGTTGATGGAGCAGCTATTGCTGGAAAGCATTGCCAGGCACATGAAGGAGGACAAAATAACATAGTCAGCATGGATTTACCAGGGGAGCTTCATGCTGAACAACTTTTTAAACTCCTCTGATGAATCAACTTGCCCGGTAGATGAAGGGAATATTGTCTGCCTGGGCTTCAGGAAGGTTTTTGACATTTCTCTAGGTGGCAGCACACATACATCCCAGAAGGAATAGTGCAAAGAGGAGGGAACCAGTGTCTTTTCAAGGATGCTCAGTGAAAAGACAAGAGGCAGTAGGCACACACTGAAATACAGGAGATTGCCTCTGCACATCAGCAAATGATTTTTTACTGTGAGGGCGACTGAACCACGGCACAGACTGCCCAGAAAGATTGTGGAGCCTGGATCTTTGAAGACATGAAAAGTACACCCAGATATAATCCTGGGCAAGAGGCTCTAGGTAGCCTGGTTTAAGCAGGGGGGTTGGACCTGGTGAGCCCCACTGACGCCTTCCACTCTCGTTCATTCTGTGCTAGTGAATTCTCTTAGAGATGCATTTCAAGCACTGGCATGACAAAGATCTGTGCAGAGAGAGATCCAAATGGACATGGGATCTAAGTTCCTTAAGTAGTGCTCAAGAAGAATGCAAAACTCTGGGATAAGTGTCTCTTCCATAACTGAATCCCTTTCATGGGAAAATTCCCCAGCTATAGAAAGATCTTCTGATAGGCATGCTTAAGACTGACACTGGCTGAGCAAATTTCTCCCTATGTGTGTTTAAGACCAGTTAGGATCTTCACCAATAGTGTTGTCAACATAATCACAGAATGTATATTGTTAAGAAGGGACAACTTACATCAGAATGGCAAATATTGGTCCACAAAATGTATTAATGTATGGGAACTATCTACTTGGGTTGAAAATAAAAAGAAAGAGTTAGTCTTTATTTATCAATTTCATCGCAATATTGATAAGGTAAGAAAAAGACCTTAGTCCTTAACCTTCTTAACTCAAACAAAGATTTTTAAAAATTCCTTGTAAAAAATGTATCCTAATTATCAGACTATGAAACAATTTTAGTTGGGAAAAAAGTTCCAAAATGGTGTAGATAGTGGTAAAGAAGCCAAGAAAATAGGTAAGAAACAAAAAGAGAGCAAAAGAGTCAGCTTCAGTCTGCAAGCTCGTTCTAGAAGTAATCTGCTAGAAAAAGGAACCCCCAGTTGAATTTCCAATGTATTCATGCACTTGATTCAGTAACTAGTCAATGTAAAAACCAATCCTTTTGTACGACTTCTCCCAGCAACAAAAACTCCAGCAGCTTGACACCACCATCATGCCTGTCCCAGATGTATTTTAAAAGAAATTATCCTTTCTTGAAACTCTGTTTGCATAAAAGTTGCAAGACATTGGAGGGATTCTCCACATTCTCATTTCTCCGTGTGGCTTGAAAGTATATTTGATAAAATATGCAACAAAGCATATGATTTATAAGGTAGGGTAAAATGGATGATTTGGGAATTGATCTCTTGTTGATATTAAACTTCATATCCACTCTCTGTGAAGTTTCTAAAACAAATGATGGAGCTGAGGCATGAATCTGCCACAACAAGTGTTAAGCAAACATACACACTCCCCTTCACATGCCCCCCTTCCACACACACCTAGGCCCACGCAGAGGTCAGCATAGCAGATGATGAACACCTTGGAAAAGACCGAAATGCTAAATACCTCTCTTTGGGGGCAAAATAGCTGGTGCAACAATTCAAATATCTGGTGTAAAAATTCTGTTTAATATCTACTTCCTATTTAAAACACAGCTTTTCATTTAATTATATGTAGGGAATATTTTCATATTATTTGTTTCTTTACAATTACTTCGTTCTCATGTGTTGTATGTCTAGGAATATTTTCATCTAAAAATAGAAAAAAATAGATAATATCTTTTCAGAAGAAAACATTGGTTTATACAATTTTAAACCATCATGATATGGAAGAATTCTTTTGTCCCTCACTAAGGTGGAAGAACTATTTGGATCACAGATCATTTACAATGAAATACTTTACCTTTTTAAGATGCTTTCAGTCAATTTTATATCCTCATTGCTTATTCATTGTATACAGTAATTTTTCAGTGAAGGGAAAGTGTGTGGTATATCTGCATTATGTTCAAACCCAATTCCTACTAAAGGCCAGGCTGAACTCCAGTAAATAATGTCCTGAATGATATTTTGCCGCCTTCTTTGGCACTTCATGAAATCCTAACATGAGGAAGTGTGGAAATACAGAGATTTTGTCCCATGTAGAAACCCATCCCATGTATTTTATGCTGTAATTCTTCTCTCTTTTAAAATTTGCTATCTTCTGCATAGTTTTCATTAACCTGTTACAGTAGTGAAAATCACAGATCAAGGTAATTTTGTAACACTTTGATTTTACCCCAAGAGCTGAGGGAAAACTTGCTCCTATACTTCAATCTGAGTTTCTTCTAGATTCAAACTTTGTTTCTCTACCATCAAGAGTCTCCTGTGTTGCTGCTCAAAGCCCCATCCAACCTGACCTTGAATACTTTCAGGGATGGGACACCCACTACTTCTCTGGGTAACCTGTTCCAGTGTTCCAGCACCCCCACAGTAAAAAATGTCTTCCTTTCATCTAATATGTGTCAGAAGTATTAAATCTAGGCATATAAACTTTGAGGAAAGGTTTGAAATTCTTTTGATTTGAATCACATTTTATATGAATACTGACTTACAGATGACTAAAATATGTTGATGGGCATTTGAGCTGACACTTTTTGAAAAGGTGCATGGAATTTAAAATTAAAACCAGCACCATTAAAAGCTTTGTGCCGTTTTCTTTTTCCTCTGGTATTCAAAATTGCATATATCAAATATCTGTGCTTCATACAAAGCTCTTAGACACTCTCAGAAAAAAGCTTTTCTTTCAGACTAAGTTGCAGTTTACGTAGAACACTAGTACTAGTGAAGGTTTTTCTGGGCATAGGGGGAACACCTTCTCATTGGATTTGTGTGCAGAATGCATTTTATCCAAACTGGAAAATTGATCCCAGCTGTGTTCTAGTCATCATTCTTACTGCATCAGGCCTGAAGATTCTATGAAAAGTAGCCTGTGGACCTTGAACATAGCTCATGTGAAACAGATGAGAGGCGATGGAGAAGTTGAGGGAGAGAATAAAGAGCATATGGCCCAGTACAGACTAACAATTGTTTGGCATCCTTTAAAGGCTGTGTTTGACAAGCAGGGCTGAAGCAGGTCTGCAAAATATCCGGGAGATCAAAATCCATTGAAGCAAATTGCCCTGGCCAGTCACCTTGCTGCCGATAATTCCCTCTCCATACCAGCTGATCAGGCCTAACAATGCTGCTGCAGAAGTATTGTGAAAAAGGTAGGCATATTTTCACAGATGCAGGGGAAAATCCCCTTGGATGATGGTTCCAAGGGATTACTTGATGGAGCAAGTTATGTACCCTTATCTACCGTGCAATATCTAAGTTGGTGAGTTCACTATCTGTCAGCATCACTTTAGAAAATAAATGTTTGATCCACAAAAAAATATTTCATATGTCCTGTCTACCTGCTTCATTTCAACCAATGAATAGGCTACGTTCCATCAGCAAAGGGTTTATGATCCTATGTTTCTTTAAACTGTGGTAATTCTTTATTTTTTTCTAAATCAGACACTGTCTATTCATAAGATTCAGATGTCCATGGCAGGGGTGGAATTAAATTCACATGTTAAAAAATAACCTTCTTCTTGTTATCTTTTTATTAAATTACTGACATGTAACATCAGTCTGAGAGCTGAAGAAAACCCCTTCATTTGCTGTTTGCCAAGTATCATCTATGTGATACAAATTCTGCTTGAGAAATCACACCCGTACATTGCCATGTAGCACTACTAGTAATGCTTTCACAACCTTTTCTTCATCATTAGGTCTTTTGGTGAAGTGAATGATTAGAACATAAGCAAGGGCATTTGTTCAAGATGCTCCAGAAAGAGCTGTGGTCTGTTCTCTTCTTTGCTGCCTATGTTAGCACTGAGCTGCAAAAAATGAAAGATTACTAGGAAAAGTGTTACTTTCAGTCTAAACTTGTAAATGATGTTTGGAATACCCTGCTAAATGACAAGGTGCTCTTTTAAAATATGGCATCTCAAGGGAAAATGTCAGCTTTAAAAAGGTTTTGAGACAGTTGCTTCTGGAAAAAAAAAAAAAAACAACAAAAGAATTGGAGGCATCTAAGGTCTTTAGGCATACTATTTTGAAGATTGATTCAAAACACAGTTTCTTCATATAGGAAGAACAGAGGACCATAGATGCAACCCATTTGAAAATGGATTTCTATATGTTTCTGGTTGGGATTACCAGACATCATTTCTTGTGAAGTCGAGGGACTGCAGTTAGCACTCCAATAATTTCCTTCCCTGAAATTCAACTGCATTTGCTCCTTTTTCCAGAGTCCCCATTTATTAGTGAAGGTATGCTCTATCTATGCATTAGAATATTCCATTAGAGTGAGTGACTCATACTTGCTAGTTAAAATTAGCTGGAACGGAATGGATAGTTACAGTTGCTTATATACAATAGTCTTATTTTGGCAAGTTTTCTTTAGACAATGTTGAAGCAACACTAGCAAATAGGAAGCACAGCTTGCAGCAGGGAAGGACACTCTTCTGCTTTCTCAAGTTTCCTGTAGTTAAATAGACGCCAAAAGGCTTTTCCTAGTACTACTACTGTCTTGTAGGAATACTTGATCTAATCCTATCTTTGATCAAATTACTAATGGGTTACTTTTCTACAAGGCAGAACATTTTTCTTTTAATAATATGTATTTTGTAAGGTGGAAACATGAACTTGTGCACCAGTCACGTGGAATGTACTCCTTATTAAGTTTCACAACCTTCTTTAGAAAATATTGACTGTGTGTAACTTCAAAAGAAGAATTCTGGGCATCTTCATTCTATTGATGTAATTGTTTTTCTGCCATGCTGGTATTGTTTTCTATCATTTTTACCAACAGAAATATTTTTCCCTGACACCTATGGAAAAGACCTATGTTTACTCAACAGTGCGGCATCAGTACATTGTTTAGAATGATTTCAACATGGTCCCAAACATATCGGACAGCTAGACAGCAGAGGTTAGCAACAGGGAATGGGAATAACTTCTGAACCGTTTCAGTAGATTTCCCAGGAAAGGCTTGCTTTCTGCCACTGCAAATTTTCCCAGAGATTTTGTCTGGTTAAGAGTTGCATCAAAAGAGTATTTTTGCACAAACCTTGGGGCAAGCTCTGTCTCCGATTTACTAGTGAATGCAAAGAGGGTGAAAGTGCTGCTTCAAAGCCCTCTGTGTGCTTTCTGTACCAAGAGGGGGGGTGACCCCAGAAATAAGTTTTGATCTCTCTTCAGAACACAAGGCATGTCATCACCTCATTCATCTTCTTCCGGGACTCATAGCATCTAAAGACTAAGAAGCTCTCTTGCTTGCTGAAGTGCGTTCAGCAAAAAAACCTTGTCTCATCAGCAAATTTGAACACAACTACAGTCGAGTCAATTCCAATGCTGGCAGGGCAATACTCTACCCCACTAGTAACACGCCACTATTAGAAGACTGTGTAAAACTATTTTTGTACAAAGTAATCGGAGGGAAAAATAGAATTGGGAAGAACTGCACATTGTTCTGGAAAAAGCCTCCTGCCTCAGTCTTACAGACATCATTTGCTGGTATCATTTTTAATAGTTGGGGTTTTTTAAATTTTGTAGAAGAAAAAATATTACTGCACCTTTATGTTTCCTTAATAGAAGTACAGCCATTTCTTAATAGAATAGAAGTAAGCCATTTGAATATGTACAAATGGTCTTTTCAAATACATATGCTATAGCACACTGTGAAAGTAATTAGCTATAAAGAGAAATCTAAAGGTTTAAAAAGATTTTGGAAGAAAGTAAGTCTAAGGTGATAGAAGAAGAAGAAGAAAACAGCAGTTTTCTTCTGGTGAAAAAAAAACAAACGGAGGACCTTGTACAGTGGAGATGTATTATTTGACTTCCTGAAAAACTGAGTAGGTTTGCTATTGCCAATGGTTTTCATTAGGAAGGAAGAGATTCCTTTGGCAAAAAAACCCCTTCAAATTGACTTGACAAAAATGTTATGACACTTAACTTCACCAATCCTGACGAAAAATTCTCATCACTTGATCTGGAAATCATGATGGTAATGGAGACAAGGATGTCTAAGCCATGCCATCAGTAACATAAAAAAGCATTAGAATGCAGGTAAGACTGAGCTCCTGAACTAGTGTGAAGAGAATGCAACAAAGACATTTTCCTTTAAGAGTCTTCAGGATGGAAGGCAGAGCAAATTTTTTCATGTGAAGTATTTCTGAATAGAATGAATCTTCAAAATAACATTGTTTTCCAAAACCTGTTTACAGTATCTCTTACCATGATACACAGTTCCTATGAATAGAAAAAGCAAAGCACTTTTTTCCAAACTGTTGTGCACTCTTAAGCAATCTACAATAAAAATAGTATTTTTTCATGCTGGGAATGATGTGAATTACAAAAAAGCCTTGTAGCACACTTGGCACTGCAGTCTCTTGATTAGCATAGCTTTTTATTCATCAAACACGTTTCACATTGACTATTTTTCTCTTTTAAATAACGGCGTCTTTGTACTTATGCAGCATCCAGGAAGAATTTCTTGGGTGTTATTTTGTACCTGATCCTAAATGGCAGGTTCTGCATTCTGCCATCTGTCTAGCTTTGCCATTTGATGCAGCTTCTGAGAGGTATTTTCAGAATCGAGAACTACTTGCAAGAATGATGCTAAATCCATGCATTTTACTCCTTGGTTAATGCAAAACTATTTTTCCTTTACAGTTCAATGAGAACAGGAAAATAATGATGGTGAGTTCAATCCTTAGAGTAATACAAAGAGGACTATTATCATCATTAGAAACCAAGCAAGGTGTATTTATTGCACATGCAGTATACTCACTAATGCAAATTACCCTGTAAATTCAAAAGGAATCTGTATCATAGGAGTGGATGGAATGTTTCTATTGATATTTTGCTTAAAGCAGAAAATTAATTCTTTTGACAGCCAACTCATGATTGCAAGCTCACTTTCAACTACAGCTTTCAAACAGATGAAACATGTCTGTTTATAAAATGATACAGTACAGTACACAATAGCAAGTCAGGTCATAGACATTCAAAAGAAAAAAACAGATCAAAGGACACATTCATTCACATCTACAAGCCCTCAAGAGTGTACAGGTCAAATGTCCCCAGAAAACTAGGCTGGTGGCGCAAATTCTCTATGTTGGCACCAGCAGAAGCAGCTGCTATCTTTATAGGATGCAATCTTGCTTACATCACCCTTCAGAGCAATCTTCTGTACCCCTGCCCAATACACCTTCTGCTCTATTCCTTGGACTTCACATTTGCATTTCTACAGAGTCCTGTCCTGCAAACTGACTCAAAGTTCAGGTAATAGATTTCCAAGATTTAGAAATGTTGTGTGAGGTTTATTTATTTCATATTTCCTTCCATCTAAGCAAACTGTAACTTTCTGAAGTGAAATATTTCGAGTATGTCACGTGTATTTTAATGTTAGCTCTGCTTCACATTCAAACTTCTCACAGACCCCTGTGATGCCTTGCTGCAAAAATAGATAGCTGCCAAGAGTGGTTGTGGGAAGTTAGAATTGCCAGAAAACCATACAAACAATCTAACAATAGAGCCTTGGATTTCTGAATATAATTGCACAGTGTAAAGTCAAAATATAATATTTCAATGATTTTATATAATGATGAGTGTGGGCTAGAGAGAATCCAGATAGAATTTTATTTTTTTAAACAGTTCCGGGAAAAACATGGCCTTGACTTGGAAGTATAGCACGAAATATTTTTATACAGCATGAGTTCTCATTACCTAATCATATGATTTGTAGACCTGAATTGGAAACCAGGAAATAAACGAAGAAAAATATTCAAGCTATAAAAGATGGGAGTTTAAAATTTTCTTTGTATTTCTGATTAAAGCTATTAGGTAGCTAAATGGTCACCCATGATTTTAAAAAGCATCTGGACATTAAAAATAGGTAAATTTCTGCGGGACTTGGATGTCAGCTATTCCTGAAAAGCTTTATTTCACTGCTTTCCAACCCTGAATCAATCCACTTAAACGCAGCTGTATTTCAGATGCTCAGTGGAACTGTCCATGTAATGCATATAGTTGACAAATAGTCTGCAGAAAAATCTAGATCCATTTGAAGATCTTTTTCTGTAAATGGTATTCACGTTATTTGTACAAACACACAGATGGGATTTCTGCTGTCTTCTTCAGGCCACTTCCTCCAGAGAGCTCTCCATCAAATCTCTCTAGTTCTACTCTTCTGGTGATCCAAAGTCAGCACTGGGATGGTCCAACTGCATGAATTACTGTCTGCTAGAGGTGCACCCCGAGGGCTTCTGTGTGCAGCATCACGTGAGCCCTACTAATGTCACCCTGTTGGTATAAACTGAGCTAGCGGGACCTTAAGGGACAAGATTGTGCGCTGATATTGTAATAGAAATTAGGTACTAAGAAGGAGGCTGGAAGATTTAAATATTTCTGCCTCCAGCTTAAGCAACACTAAATCTTGGTCTTTATCTGAAAAACTAGGTGAATTAACCTATTTGGCATTCCTATGCCAAAAATGTCAGTAATACAACAAGAACCGTCAAAAGCGTAACAATTCCAATCATTACTTTGTAAAAATAATTCATTGGAAGAAGTCGGGAAGAAGGATGAAACATGCCAATATCCTACCCTGAGAATCATTCTGTTGATTTGCACAGGTTTCTTATTATATACCCATCTAATGCATTGGACATGCATGCTTGTGATGACACAAATACTTGCAAAGCTTACCAGATAAACCATGTTCTCTTCAGACAGCAAAACATTGCTTGATGGTTGTGTTTGCTAATTACATTTAGACTCAATGTTCTTAAAGGTCTTTTCCAACCAAAGTGATTCCATCATTCTCTAAATCGCAGATCCTGCTTGTCTTGGTTTAGGGCAAATTTGGCAGCAATCCTCAAGAAGGGGTGATTTATTAAAAATATTGATCTAGTACTGATATCCAACTGTGACGGACCAAGGCTCTCTAACAGTTCAAAATTAGAAAGTGTATGTTTATTGCAACGCTGGGCAGCGTGCGGGATAGCTCCCAAATACACACTGTGATTTAGAGGTGATAACAGAGTCTTTTTATCTATACAAGGATTGAATACCCAAAAGACAAATACATATTCATAATTTAGGTACATCCCATCATTCCTCACTTCGTATGGTAATTAGTTCAAAAGCTATTAAGCACGCGTAGTTTGTTCCTCAAAATGAATCGGTGGTCCCTTTCATGGGGAGGGGTTCCAAAATGAGGAAATAAATGAAGTCTTCCTGGTTCTGAACTTTCTACATTTTCAATGCAAATATGACAAATGAACCCATTGGTAGAACTCCCATTACCCATCTTCAATTGGTTTCAGAACAGAGGTGGCCTACAATTGTCTTATGTTCCTAAAAGCTATTTATGAGTTTCTATATTCTTCATGATAAACCCAGCTAAGCAAACATGATGTTGACAAGCAATCAATTATTAGTTAACTACTAACTCTTAACTTCAACAAGGCCTACCTATTTATTTTGATAAACTCTCATAAGGCTTATCTCTAACTAAAACCTCAGCTCCTCTAAAAACCCTAAATTTCTTTAAAGTTTATGTCTCAGGGGGCCCCCCCCCAGAAAGCCCACCTACACGGCCCCTCCCCTCAACTGGTCTGGGAAACATTTCCTCTGAGAGAAGTGGAAAAAATCTGTTTATTTAACAGGGAAAGCACCCCCCAGCACAAAAAATGAACAATACCAGATGACAAAACTCAATCGCCGCTCTGAAGAGACAACAAATTCAGAAAGTCTCTCCTGTGGATGCTTGCTCTGTTATCAATCCCTCCGGCACTAGGAAAGGCTGCTGCCCAGAGTAGGCCCCCATAGGCCACAAAGTGCAAGCTCTCAGTGCTCTCCAGGTCCCAGTCTGGAGCAGGTTTGAACAGTTCCAAGAAAAGGGAAAGAAAAAAGACAGTCCAGGGAAAACTCTGCCTCAGCCAGCTAAACCAACTGAAAAGCAAAGAACACTCTGTTCTGCTCCATCAGTGCCCAGACAACACAGTGCAGCACCGAATGTGGAGCAGTGTTGCTTTTAGAAGAGTGAGTGCAGCCTGTGATAACAAACTCCGTACTTCTTCTTCTCCCCACCTTTGCTCTCAGAAGCAGTCTTGAAGGCAGAGAATATAATATCCAGCATTAACAGAACAGATGGCTGGGGATACAACATCATAAAGTCACCCTAGGACACTGCTCTACTGAGATATGTCACCAGACTATGCTAAGACAAAGTTTTGGAACTGCTAATTAAAATTCTACTATCACAGTGAAGCTGAGGAGGAAACACAGCTCACTCCAGTTACCTTGTGGCATGCCAATACTTCCTTTCAATCACAATGGTTTTCGTCTTTAAGTCCGTGACATCACAGGCATAATTCAACATCTTTTGGGCAGGAAGGAAGATATTCTTCTTCTCATTATACTGATGGGTAAGCTGAAATGCAAAGCAGTTAATTCAAAGTGAAACAGCGATAAAGTCAATAGTAAAACTCACCACAGTTTTGTTTACCAACCCAAGTCCTTACGATCCCAAAATACAGGAACAGCTGTAAAAGCCTTGTGGTTTCTTAATTTTTTCCTATACCTACATGGGAGGGTAAGGGATAAATGATCCCAAACAATGGTAATCCACAACAAAGCATTCTTGACATCATATTCAGCTTTTGCATAGCGAGCTCTTCACCTGATCAAGTTATTCCATTGCAATAGTTTGGGGAGTATCTTAGAGGGCTGCCTGTTGTTGGTTTAAACCATCTTGATCATTCAGGAACCCAGTAGCAATGAGAAAGTTCAAAATGAGATAGTGCTACGCATTGATTTTCCTATATGACAGACATATTTCTACAAGACAGAAGGCTGACCTAATGCTTCCCTACAACATGGCTGAAGTGGCATCCTGTTCCCCATAGGTTTTTCCGTTTAATTTTAGCAGCTTTCTTACTAGATTAATGAGCTGAACTAACTCAAAAAGGAATCAGATAAGTGCCAGAGCTTTAAAACAAACAACAACAACAAAGATGCAAAATGGTGATTTGTGGGTGCGTTTGAAAACAGAAATTTTTTTGTAGTTTTCATAGAGACATGGCATTCTCTAGAATGATATTGCTCCAACGGTTTGAGTTTGGTTTTCTTTTTCCCCCTCAATTGTAAATGTTATGCATTCTTTTTGGCCATTTCAGTAAATAGATTTTCTGATACGTGTGAAAGACAGTCTAAAGTTCCCCTCATTTGCCTCACGACCATTCCCAGGACAGACACTGGGACCCTAAAGACACCGATGGGACCTCTGGCCTGCCAGTAATGGATGAACACCAAAAATCCTGAGGCCCCTGAGCAGAATTCTGGCCTGCCAAGTGATTGTTCACAGCTGTGTCTTCAGTGACTGCTTCTAGCAGGGCCTGCCAAAGGGCGACCCGGCCTATATGCTTGCACCTGCTTCACGACAATAGACCAGGAATTTTCCCACCTCTTGGCCAGATGAACTTGCTGGGGCAACTTGGTAGCTCCCCCATGGAAAATCCTTCATCTCCACTACCAGCGTGAGGCACCGAGGTTGAAGCCCCCCTACCAAGGACTGAGACTGAGACACCTGTAATTCTGATGCAGGGGTGCTGGCCTGACTGAAGCAGGATGCCTGCTGAGTGTTGCCTACAGATGTGTTCACCGGACCTAGACTGGTTTCCCCCAGAAAGCAGTCCTGAAACAGTGGGTCCCACTCACTGCTGATACTGACTTATCCTGCTGAGAACATGGACTGTCTGTACCCGTCTTCAATACCTTTTTCCCCCTCAGCAATTTCAATAGACTTCTTCTTCTTGATTGTATCTGTTCCCCCTCAGCCATTTCAAGATTCTGTTTCCCCCCTCAGCAATGGACTATAATAGAACCTTGAGTTAACCAGGACTTAACCTTGAGTTAACCAGGCAGGGCCATTTTCTTCCCAACGTGACTAGGCAAACTCTGTCGGCTGGACTATGAGGACTTAGTCTCTCCACATTTGGTAGCTATACTCCTGTCTTGGTTCAGGGCAAATTTTGGGGAGAACCCCCAAAGGGGCTCCTCTGGGAAAGCAGATTCATTTGGCCCCTCCCCTATGAAATATTAATCCCAATATTACCGGGTGGGACGTGCCTGGGCTCGTCTGACCCTTGCTGCTGGGCCAAAGGCGGCAGCTGTGATGTTTCACCTCAGAGATACATTTGGCCGGCTGGATCGTGCAGCTAGGCACTCGCAACAAATCCAGGCATAGTAGAAACTCAGTTTACCTCTGGTGGAAAAGGTTCAGGGGACGGTGAAGAGAAAAAGGAGAGGATTCTGCTGTAGAGTTTTAATCCAGAGTTTATTCCAGGATGACAGACCTCTGAATCTTGTAACAGCTCCCAACAGAATCCAGACCACATGGTCCCGTCTCCTTTTAAGCCCGGGGACAGGGGGAGGGGAAGGCACAGGTGAGCCACCAACCAGGTGGGAGGAGGGGAAGGCTCAAAGGATAAAGACACTTGGACAGGCCAATGAGCCCGGACCTGAGGGGCATCTTTTGAACTTCTGCCAACCACACCATGACCCTGCTGGAATGTTAAGATTGATGGACAGCACTTAGCAGGAGGGCAAAGGGGGAGGGGAAAGGACAGATTTCACCTATCCCAACACCTGAGGGATTTTCCTGTTTCCTGAAACAGGAAATGGCATCACACTGCAACACTCCCCCCAACCGGTCCAGGAGAAAATAGCTCCGTGGAAAGAGGTGGAAAAAACCTGTTTATTAAACAATAAAACCTAAACAATATTGAACAATAAAACCCCTTGTTGCTCCAAAAGAGATGACAAACTGAGAAAGTCCCCTCCCTCGGTTGCAGTTCAGCTCACACAGGCTCTTATCAGTCCCTCTGGTGCTGGAAATGTTGCGGGCCGGGCACGGCCTGGTGGGCCACAGGTGCGAGCTGCCGGTGCTCTTCTGGGTGTTCAGTCCAGAGCAGGTTTCAAGAGGTCCAAAGAAAAGGGAAAAAAGAAAAGAAACCACAGTCCAGGGAACTTCCTTGCCTCAGCTAGCTAAAACTAACTAAAAGCAAAGGAGAGCTCTGTCCCACTGTCTGTTCATCCACAGACAACACAGTCCAGGAGCAGGAATGTGGAGGAGTGAATGCAGTGTCTGAAAACAAACTGCTGCTTCCTCTCTCCCCCCTTCACTCTCTGCAACAAGTCTTAAAGGTGCAAAACTTATTATGCAGCATAAACAGAACAAGATGATTGGGGTTAAAAGCATCATATAATCAGCTTAGGACAACTCCCTCTCTCTTTCTCCCCCTCTTTTCTATTCTTTTCCTCTCCCTAATTCCTTTCATGCATTTGCTGTGGTCATTCTATAAAGGTGCATTTGTTTGGATTGATACTGCAATCCCCTTTCCGTGTTGTCTGTTGCACTCCGAGATCAGTTAACCAACCATCACCACCCCCATTGGTATGAGCGGATCGTGACATTAAATTGGCATCATGGACAGGATTCTGATAGACAGAAGGGTCTGCAAGGCTGTTTGTAGTCTGTAAAAGGGGAAGGACGATTTGCTTCAGCCACACCTAGCCCCTCATCGCGAAAGGGTTGAACGAAGCTGGAAAGCAAGGAAAGCTCTTTGAATTTCCCACAAACTGCACACGCCCAGGTGAAATACGCCCCCATACTCTATTGAGAGTTCTGTCTTTAGAATTTCCCAAAAAAATCTCTTAGCGCAAAAGGGGAAACTGTTTTTGTTTATGTGTGAATTTGGACTGTCTGGGAAGGAAGGGACAACTTGAAGGAACTAAGCAGGGCCTCCCAGGGAGATTTGGTCTCTTCACCCAGCCAGGGAAGCAAAGGGGAACACAGCAAAGGCTGTGAGATTGTCTAACTTAAGTTTGCACCTCCCTGTCATGGTTTTGGTCCCTTCATAAAATGACTGAAAACTCTAGCACAAAAGTTAAAGCTGAATTTTCTGCTCTGCTTGCTAAATAGAATGCCAAGCCTTCTCCAAGGGGGGAGGTTTGGGCAGAGAACAGCTGGTTTAATTTAGAAAATGTCATAGATAGAATTCATTCTTTACAACATGAAACAGAAGTTAAACTGGGCAAAAATAAAACCATCCTCTGCTCAGTTTTGGCAGCTTGTCTCACAGCAGCCATAGAAACTCTTTTTAAGTAAAGAAACGAGGAAATAGCAAGAATAGATTCCCTTCAAAACCTAGTTGAAATTTTGCAGAAAGAATTAAAGGAAGATAGAAATGAGATCTATATGTTGCGAGCTGCCCTTAGAGAGGAACTTGCTAAGAATTCACATCATACTGATTCCTCTACAGAGCCAGAGGAAAAGGAAACTCCTGACATGAAACAAATCTATCCCCGTCAGGAACTTGAGGCAGTAAAAAATTGGAGAGAATACTGCTGTCCTCGCTTGAGACCCTTGGTTCCAACAGAATAGAACTATATTAATGATGAGGATTGTTGGAATGTTGGGGGACATAAGACAGATGATGCACTTTGGACCTGGTTAACATAAGAGATTTGATAACAGGATGCCTTGGCATAAACAAACGGAACTTTGAAAATTAGACCTGGATTGCAAGAAGATTAAATCAAACGGGTTTACTGGCAAAAGAAAATCCCATTAAACTCTGCAAGCAAGAGATGTTGTTATATGCGTAAGTTTGTGTATGTGATTTTAACCTAATCATTGTAGTACACATTACTAGTCTCCCTGAAATGGTATATAAGTGCTTGTATCCCACAATAAAATTGGATTCTGATTACCGAGTGGGTCTCCCTGTCTCTCTGCATTGCCGAAAGAGGATCTTGACCCACATATCACAACTAAACAAATACCCTTCAGTGCTACCGAATTAGCTAAGCTGTAAAAAGAATTCGGGCGCCTCCCACAAGAATCAGAGACAGAATATGTCTTCCGAGTGTCCCTCGATGGTGGAGATCAAATTAAATTAACCGGAGGCCAGTGGGTACTGGGGACATGGAGCCTTCTTCATAACAGGAGATAAGGAGGTAAGAGTGATGCATGGTCCCTGACACAGGGTGCGTCTTTCTGGGCCGGGAGAATGAATCCTTTGGAAAGGGGTGACCCCCTGGCAATCGTTGACACCACCGACCAGCTCTTAGAAAGTGTCCACAAAGCCGCCTGCCTGCAAATGATTGATGAAAAGAAATTAGTTCCTGGTTTTGAATGCCCAATGCAATTACCTGTGAAGCCAGAACTAATGACCAATTGAACTCATGGGCTTCCAGAAACACTTAAACATACAGCAATGACTCTACAGAAAACCATAATGGCTTTGAATCCTGTAGAAAGACTAGATAAGATTCCTCAGGAATTCCCCTGACCAAAGTGGACCTAGAGATCCTGGCTTCACTCCCTACTCTTCCCCCTCACAGCCCTCAGCTTCTCAGTCTGATTCACCTGCCAGTAGCCATAAAGTTTGGACATGAGCTGAAGTTGCAGTAGATCTAATTAATTATTGTAGACAATATGGAGCTATAAAAACCCCGGCATAGAAATCAGAAAATAACAAAGGTGTCTGGTTTATTGGGGCTCCTCATAGTGAAAATATAGAGAAAGGAAAACAGATCTCTAACTGCCACCGTTGGTGGTTGTTGGGAATTCAAAAGTGGGTCCCCAAAGAGGTGATGGATGGTTTGCCCCTTGAGAAATTGCAGAAAATAATAAATAATTGGCACCAGCGAAAACCGAATCCATTGGCTCAACCCAGTGCACCCCTCCCTTCTCAGGGACAAAAACTAACCCTCCCCCAGCCTCTCCCACAGAGCACAGGCAGTGAACCAAAACCAACAGGGTTTTCGGGAAACAAATCTCTCTGCCGCTTACAGGTGGGCAAAGGGGCGGAGTTTGGGTTTATTTAAGAATGCTCACTAAAAATAAATCAGGATATAAATTAAGCCCAGCTATCACGGGCCTCCACAGGCTACTAGTAACCTTTTTGATTGACATTGGGGCTCAAATCTCTGCACTAACAAAAAAGGATGCCCAGAGGTGTGGAATTGTTCCAACTAAGAGACAATGCTGTGTTCTTAATGCTCTGGGAACTACAGAATCTATGAATGTTGCCTTAGCCTAACTGACGCGCCCTGGAAATGAGCATCAACTAGCCATCAAAATGGTAAGTGGGAACATTCCAAATAATTGATTAGGAATGGGTGTCCTTGCTGGGAGGCAGTGGGAAGACTCTGAGGGATTTCTGTGGTCTTTTGGCACACTGCCACTTAACATTAGGCTGCTTCAAACCGCACCCTCCCTACCCTATAATCAAACAACTAATGTAAAACAATACCCTCTACCTTCTGGTGCCAGAGAAGGTATCAAAGCGGTTCTACAGGACTTGAGAAACCAAGGGGTAATAATTCACACACATTCTCCTTTTAATTCACCGGTATGGCCAGTCTGAAAAGCCAGTGGAAAGTGGAGATTAACAGTAGATTTTCGCAGGCTTAATGCCAACACAGACCCTCTTACAGCACTGGTCCCAAACTTAGCTGAATTAATAACATCAATTCAAGAAAAGGCTCACTCAATCATGGCAATGGCAACTATGGATGTCAAAGACATCTTCCTTATGATACCTATACAGCCAGAAGATAGGGACCATTTTGCCTTCCCATGGGAAAGGACAGAAATACACTTGCACTAGGCTTCCCCAAGGCAACAAACACTCCTCCACTTTGGCCCACCATGCTTTAGTTCAGGAATTAGAAAAAATACCCAAACCTGATCCTGCTGATCCTGTAGCTGATAATCAATACATTTAAGACACTCTGGGGGGGGGGGGTGGTGGGGACGGGGGGAAGGATGAAATAGAGGTAGTAGGGAAACATCAGCAGAAAATAATCTCTCACTTAAAAAGTCTTGATTTGCAGATACCCGCAGAGAAAATTCAGAAACCTTCTCAGGAAGTGAAGATTTTGAGAATTTGGTGGAAAGGAGGCATGACATGTATTCCACCCGATACCCTAACCTCTTTAGATCAGATTCAAAGGCCTGAATTGAGGAAAGATCTCCAGCAAGCTCTAGGACTATTAGTGTTCTGGAGAAAACACATCCCAGATTTCTCAATAATTGCTAGGCCGCTTTTTGACTTGCTGAGGAAAAGGATGAAATGGGATTGGACTCCTTCTCAGGAAGAAGCATTGCAATTACTGATTTTTGAGGCAACAGCTCACCAAGCACTAGGCCCTATCCATCCCACAGATCCCTTTCAGGTGGAATGGGGATTTGCCTCCTCAGGGCTATCAGTACACATTTGGCAGTGGGGTCCCGAGGGTCCAACGGGGCCTCTTGGTTTTTATTCCTGTGGTTTCATAGATGCTGAGAAAAGATACACTACCTGGGAAAAGGGGTTGTTTGTAGTTAGCTTAGCTCTCCTAGAAGAGGAAAAAATTGCATGACAAGAGCATATTGTATTAAGAAGCCCTTTCAAAGTTATCAAAATTGTCACTAATGGGAGCCCCACCCCCCCCGCCCCCAACCTGACGGGGTAGCCCAAAGGGCCTCAGTTAGGAAATGGTATGCTCAGATGGAAGGCTATTGTAATACCGTCTCAATAACGGAAGATGCTGCTAAAAATCTAACAATCCAAGGCACTGAGAGCCTGGTTAGCAGCCAAGATAAATCTGCCTCTGTAATCAAAGCTGCCCTTCCTTTCTCCCCCGAACAAGCAGCAAGTTCTTGGTTCACAGATGCCTCTGCAAAACGGGAAGGGAAGGTATGGAGATATAGAACAGCTGTCTTACACAATTCATCTGGTGAAAGAATCATTACCGAAGGGGAAGGCAGCGCTCAGGCTGGGGAACTCATAGCTGTTTGGAGTGTTTTCCGATGTGAGGCACAGAACATTTCTCTTGTCTGCATTTATACCGACTCTTACGCAGTGTACAAAGGTTGTACCGAGTGGCTTCCTTTCTGGCAGCAAAATGATTGGGAAGTTCACAGAATTCCAGTGTGGCAAAAGGAAAAGGGGCAAGAAATTTTAGATGTTGCAAGCCAAGGAAATGTTGCTATTGGTTGGGTAGCTTCTCAGCAAACAGATGGAAATCCAGCAGGAGAGTGGAAGAATAGAGCTGATGAACTAGCAAGGCTCAGCCCCCTGAAAAAGGAACTCATTACTGAGGACTGGGATCAACTATTAGAATGGCTGCATGGAAAAAGACAGCACACAGGTGCGAAAGATTTGTACAAAGAAGCTCATGCTTGTGGTTGGCTGGTTACCAGGGAAATGTGTAAAACATGCGTATCAGCCTGCGAGCAATGTCACAGGTGAGTGGAGAGACATCCTTTAGAAGATGACCCTCTGCATTTAAGAAAGGGTAAAGGCTTATGGGACGCGTGGCAGGTAGACTATATTGGCCCCTTTAAGAAGTCAGGAGGTAAACACTTTGTGCTAGTAGGAGTAGAAATTGTATCTGGGTTGGTTCAAGCTGATGCTTTGAAAAGAGCTACAGGTGATAATGCAGTTAAAGCTTTGCGGGGGTGGTTTGGAACTTTCCCAAAGCCACAGGAAATTCAATCTGATAACAGGTCCCACTTCACTGCTAGAGGTGTACAGCATTGGGCAAAAGGTGAAGGAATTAAGCGGTCTTTGCACACCCCTTTCCACTACCCTCAAGCTAAGGGGATCTTAGAAAGGACCAAGGGTTTTTTGAAAGGACTTCTGAAGCCCCGGGAGGGAAATTGGGACGTTCGGTTATGGGAAGCTGTTAAAAGAGTGAACAGTAGATGGGGGGTGAATGGATGTCCCAAAATCACTGCCTTTTGCCCAACAGCTCCAAGCATTGTTCCCTTACTTCGGCGACCTGACGATTCAAAAAGTCCAGCACATTACCCTGGACAACCTGTTCTGGTGGACCTCCCTCCTGTAGGGGAAGTAGCACTAGTGCTGAAAACCCCTCTGAAGAAATATGCATGGGTAGCCTCTGATGCTCTAGGGAAAGAGCATTGGATAAATACATGCTGGATAATCCTATCATTTTAACTCTTTTCTGCCCTCAGTGGAAGGATTTCTGTTGTTTTTACTTTTACAGAAGAACCCTGAGGAACATGAAAATCATCTGAACCATGATAACACTGGTGATGCTTTTCTGCATCCTACCACAATTCCATGGACAGGATCCTGCTGAGTGGTTGTGGTCTGAAGCTACCCTCCATCCCACTAATGTTCTAGGAGCGTATCCCAAGGGTGGCCACCCGAACCTAGAGCCTATAGTGCTGCATGACCCCCAGGTATATGGTCCAAGTGAGTGGGGATGGGATCAGAAGGACTGGACTAGAGCCCTAACTGGAACAATTGGTGAGTCGGTTGTGGAAGCATGCAGAAAAATGGAAGGATCTCTCTATGAGAAATCCACCTCCATCACAGTTGCCGGAAATTTTATGGAACCAGATGGGAAAAATGATTGGGATATCCCTTCAGCGAGACTGTGTCCTACAAACAAGTGGGAGTGTGCCAAACAAATTCCCCTTACTCTGTGTTGCTGCCAGGAGTATGTTGGTAATTACACTCTAGGTCGCAAAACGAACAATGTTGCAAGTACAAAGGATTGTAAAAATGAACCAGTTGATTGCTGGCATAATTTTACGTTAACTAAACCGACATAAGTGACATGCCGCTGGCAAAATAACTTGACCAACCTGTTAGGTTGAAAAGGCTTAGCTCATAAATTTAAGATAGACGCTATAACAAAACCCACGCTGAGTACCGTAGTTACATCCCAGTGGAATAGACGGGACTGAGAGCATGAAGCCCACACTGAGCACCATAGTTACACCCCAATGGGTAGAAGGGACTGAGAGCACAAAGCTGACATTGAGTACAGTAGTTACATCCTAGTGGGCAGAAGGGACTGAGAGTCCCCTTAGTCAATGTGGCCTTGGTCCCAAGCTTTTGTTCACTTGGCAGGAATGGGAAAAACAAAAAGCCTGGCAGCTTCAAGGGGTAGTGGGAGAAGGAATTAGCCGAAGGATTTGTGGAACTGCTTATAGCAAAGCAATCTCAATCAGTGTTTTGACAGATCAGACAAATAAGCGTGAACAGGTTTGTACGCCCCCAAGCGTACAAGACTTTTGGCACAATTTTACATTAACACAAACTGCAGAAGTAGTTTGTCTTTGGTCCAAAACTAGTGAAGGCTTTTCTTTTAAGTTGATAATAAATGGTATGAACCAACCTTCTACTACCACCACTCCAGCCCAACCACCGCTTATGCTTAGCCTGAGAAGTTTTGAAATTGGACCATATATAATCAGGAAAACTGGTCAACAACACATATTGTTCAATCTGGCACGGTCTCTTAAACAAGTCAAATTGCTGATGATGCAAAACAATGTCTCAGAAATTCAGCCGGCCTGTTTGCCTTTTTTGCGGACTTCCTTTGAGGGTTGGACCACCTGGCTGCAAAAACAGAAAGTCCGTTTTTTCTTTAAAAACGGACACTAAGAGACATAACCGGTGTTTTGGGAACAGGTTTTGGAATTCTAAATAGTATTGATTCTGAAGTACACTAATGGATAAATTGGCTGCCACAAAATGGTTAGAGATTTGACCAAATTAAAACAACCACTGCAATCATCCTTATTGGCTTTGGGAACACAGCAGTGCTTGCTATCAAACATATTACCAGCTTGGGAAAAGGTAAATGTAAGTGATCACAAATTGGTATACTGATGCACTCGGTGCTACACAAAACAACCTTTCTTTGGCTCTTAGCTCTATCCAGGCACAATTGTCGATGCAGTCAGTTGCTGCCTCAATGATAAGAGAAGGTGAAGGCAATTTTCCTACTGAAATTCAGAAAAGAATTTGGGACAGTGCCACTGATTTTGAAAGAGAATTCCAGTCCTGGTGGAACTTGGTGAATTTTACTTATCACCCCATTACAAACACAGCCACAGCTCTTGTGTTAACCGTACACAATGCCTCAGTGCATTTGAGATTTCCTATTATTGCATTAGGGCTAAATCATGATGGAGCTATGTTAATTTGGAATCTTCTATTGTCCGAGAACAAGGCTTCATCTGTGAAAGTAATGCAATTCCAGCTCAGGATGTTTGTTTGGACACAGAACAAAATATCTGTCATTTTGAAATTCATCCTAACGAGACTTTCGAAACAGTCCTTAAATATATAGGCAATGGGTGTGGGTGCTTTAGAACTGCTTGTGATATGGTATTTGTAGAAAATGCAGTAGTGGATAGTAAAAATCATTCAAATTTTTGCGCTTGTAACTTTACAAAATTGAGGGATGTGATTTTTCTTCAGAAGCTCCAGTTACCTCCCATTACCTTTTACAATCCAATTAAAGACTGATTCACAAACTATTACTGTCCTAGGGTGACGTTATGATGCTTGTATCCCCATCCGTGTGTTCTGTTTATGCTGGATATCATGTTCTGTGCCTTCAAGACTGGCTGTGAAGAGCGAATGTTTTGTTTCGGTTTTGCTATCAGCCGCTCCCCCACAGCTGGCGCGACACAGAGACAGGGCAGTACATGGGTGCTGCTTTTGCTTTTTGCTTTGCTTTTCGCTTTGCTCTTGCTTCGGCTTTGCTCCTGCTTTGCTCTTGCTTTTTTGCTCCTGCTCATTAGTTAGTTTAGCTAAGCAGTCCAAATTTTCCCTGGACTGTTTCTCCTTTCCCTTTTTTGGACCTACTCGGACCTGCTCCGGACTGGGACCTGGGAAACACCGAGAGTTTGCACCTTGTGGCCAAGGTGCAGCAGCTACCCCAGCACAGGACAGACTGATAACAGAGCGAGCACTCCCAAGAGAGACTTTCTGAAGCTGTCTACTTTTTCAGAGAGGTGAAAGAGTGGTGCCATCTGGTATTGTTCCTTTTGTGTGCTGGGGGGTGCTTTGCCTGTTACAGAAACAGGTTCTTTCCACTTGTTTCCAAGGAATCCTTCCCGACCCGGTTGGGGGGAGGGGCCGTGTGGGTTTGTTTTCTGGAGGGTCCACCTTTTGGAGGTTTTCTCCCAAATTTGCCCTAAACCAGGACATTTACCTACTCCCATTGGGATGAACATTACTTTGGTAAAGCAATCTTTGCTTCATCAGGACTTCATGGAAATATTGGAGAAGATCAAGAAGAATAGACAGAAAGCACTGGTAACTGTTCATCACAATGTGAAAGAAATACACCATGTCATAGAGAGAGTAAGAAAAGATGCTGAACACAGGTGGTAGGATACTCTTTTTGGGTGGTCACCTATTGCCACAAGAGTCCTGAACAGTATGTGTCATCCCATCATTGCCCTTTTGCGTTTCGTTTTGATTGGGGTTTTTTAATCAGCAATCTTACTCATTATGAATTGGAGAATGATGAAAGAGTTAACAAAATTGATGTCTGTAATTAATGCACACAACTTGGCTGATGTCCTTTTCACTGTGGACATCTCCAAGACTATTGACACAAGGCGACTATAAATGAGAGGATGTGTTTTGAAATCGTCTTCAATTTTCTTTGATGATTATAAGAAAATTACTTTTGATTTTTGGTGAATTGTTTTGAAAAAAAATATTTTAAATTAACTGTTGTGGATTTGTTTATTGCTTTATTGCCTTTGATTATTTGTGATTAGTTTCAGATATTTGAAAAAAATGTTTCAAAATAATATGGTTTAAATTACTGTTATTATATTTGTTTTTTGTTTCCTTACTCCCGCCTTTTTCTATCTTTTCTTGTCCTTCCCTTCTCTCTCTCTGTCTGACGTATTGTCTCTGCTTTCCAGGATATGCTACCAATGTGCCACAAGTACACAACAATAGTACAGAACACTGCTGATGAAGACCCTTTGAAGCCTGTCGTGAGTCACCAGGTGCTGTGAAAGACGGTCTGAGGTTCCCCTCATTTGCCTCACGACCGTCCACAGGACCGATATCAGGACCCTGAGGACCCCGATGGGACCTCTGGCCTGCCAGTAATGGATGAACACCAAAAATCCTGAGGCCCCTGAGCAGAATTCTGGCCTGCCAAGTGATTGTTCACAGCTGTGTCTTCAGTGACTGCTTCTAGCAGGGCCTGCCAAAGGGCGACCCGGCCTATATGCTTGCACCTGCTTCACGACAATAGACCAGGAATTTTCCCACCTCTTGGCCAGATGAACTTGCTGGGGCAACTTGGTAGCTCCCCCATGGAAAATCCTTCATCTCCACTACCAGCGTGAGGCACCGAGGTTGAAGCCCCCCTACCAAGGACTGAGACTGAGACACCTGTAATTCTGATGCAGGGGTGCTGGCCTGACTGAAGCAGGATGCCTGCTGAGTGTTGCCTACAGATGTGTTCACCGGACCTAGACTGGTTTCCCCCAGAAAGCAGTCCTGAAACAGTGGGTCCCACTCACTGCTGATACTGACTTATCCTGCTGAGAACATGGACTGTCTGTACCCGTCTTCAATACCTTTTTCCCCCTCAGCAATTTCAATAGACTTCTTCTTCTTGATTGTATCTGTTCCCCCTCAGCCATTTCAAGATTCTGTTTCCCCCCTCAGCAATGGACTATAATAGAACCTTGAGTTAACCAGGACTTTGAGATCTTCCCAACGTGACTAGGCAAACTCTATCGGCTGGACTAAGAGGACTTAGTCTCTCCATGTTTGGTAGCTATACTCCTCTCTCTTTCTCCCCCTCTTTTTTATTCTTTTCCTCTCCCTGATTCCTTTCAGGCATTTGCTGTGGTCATTCTATAAAGGTGCATTTGTTTGGATTGATACTGCAATCCCCTTTCCAGGTTGTCTGTTGCACTCCGAGATCAGTTAACCAACCAACCAGTTAACCAACCCCTTGGTATCAGCGGATCGTGACAATACCTTCTTTCAAGCTGACATTGGTTCTAGTCCATATAAGCACACTGGTAGGTAAAAGTAGACTCTAAAAGATAACATTCAAAATGTATTTCCCTTGTCTTCCCATTAAAGCAAGTGAAGAAAGCAGACAGGAGATCTTCAGATAACATGCTATGCAAATTGAAAAGATTCTGTCCTTATTTGAAGCAACTGAGAAACTCACACAATGAAATACAGTTCAGACAGATGGAAGGGTCACAGATGATGTCAAATCTGTACTTTCAATGTTTGAATGAAGCAAGATTTCTTGAAGTACAATCCTATAAAATGAAGGTGAGTTTGCAGAAGCAATTGAACTGGGTCTGTTTTATAAACACAATGTTTTCTAAGTAACTGAGGATTCAGGAAGGCAACCTTGGAATTTAAAGGATTTAGAAAGATACAAATACCAAGACTGGCAGTTCATTAGCTTTAACAGTCTCTTCAAATAAGATCTATTTTTAACTTCTTCTTGTAGTAGGTCTGAAGACATTAGGAATGATGCAATAAAACAAAACAAACAACAAACCAAAACAAAACCAAAACAGCTTTCTCAAAAAGCTTGGAGAAACCAGAGAAATTATGATTTTTAGGGGTTAAGTAGTCCTTTAAAAGTTGTCTCTGGGAAAAGAGATAAAAAACCACTAATTGACTGTGGAGTATATTCCAAACCTGTCCTGAATCATGTAAGGGACAAGAGCCTGGAATAAAACTACTATGCTGGGTTCATCTGTTAAAAGCATTCCAGAATGGTTGAAATTATCAATCACATAATGTGGGATTAAAAAAAAAAAAAAAAGAAAAAAAGAAAAAGAAAAAAGAAGAAAACATAGAGAAAAAATATTTTGAACGTGTTTTCCCATTCCCAGATGGCATAACAGCTTTATTTCATTTTGTTCCTAAGACTGATTAATAGCTTATGAAGTGTTTTACAATTGAGAGTGAGAGTGTTCACACTAACCATACAATTTGGATGGATCTCTTTTACTTTGCACAGCAGCAGATACGGTTTAGCACTCCACAGTTCAGTCCCCGAAAGTGAATGGGTGTGGCAGATTTAACCTAACTGGCCAGTCCACCAGAATGCTTAATTATCTTGGAAAATGCTTTGCTCTGTCTCATTATCTGGACATGTCTCTCTAGCTCCGCTTTGAGCTCCTTGATCTTTCATCTACAGGATGAGATCCAATTTAGCTTAGCAAGGACATAGCCTTTCAAAACCACATCTTTTATCTTCTGCATTCATACAAGTACATTTCTACTGCAGGGAACCCTGTGGAAGATCCTAGTTGTTTTGTTTCTCAGATAGTTGTTGCATAAAAGAGCTCTTCTTTTAATTTTTTCCCTGCTAAAGTATAGGCTCTGTACTTAACTGATTGTGATGCTAACTCATTATCATCTATTCTTCAGTCGTACAGAGTAGGCAGCAAAGTTTTCTTCTGAAGACATTCCTTTAATGAGAAATGCTGAAGGTCTGACTTTAGTTGCAAAGGTCACTGATTGACCGGTTGCAAAATTGTTAAGTCTAGTAAGAGCAGGAAAAGTGTGCTGTTGCTGTGCCTGTAAATGTCGTGTCAGCTGCTGTTGGGATAAAAAGCATGAGCATAAGAAAAGATATCTGCGTGGATAGAAAAGAAATTTGTTGTGATTTCTGCACAAGAGGAAGTATGAAGCACTTATTTCAGTGGCTAAGACAGTATCATCATTGGGCCAGTTCTCTTCAACATCTTTTGAACAACCTGGACACAGCACTTGAAGGAATATTAAGACAGTTTGCCAAAGACACTAAATTGGGAGGAGCTGTGAACTAACTCCCTTGAGGGCACAGAGACCTTGCAGAGAGATCTTGCCAAATAGGAGAGATGGGCAATTCTTGCTGGCCGGGAGTCTATGCACAAATCACAAAAGGGGCGGGACTGCTGGGGACGGCGTCTCAAGCTGGTTTTTTTCCAGCATCAGTCTCATTACATGGTGATGACAATGGGAAGCTGCCAGCAGCTCACGTCCCCAGCAGCAGACAAAGAACTTAATGTTACAACTTACTTGAAAAGTTTTTTGACCAATCACACAAAGCAAAAGCATATTGACAGTACTTCTGTCCAATCACTATAAAGACATGTACCTGGGCTTAGAACGATGCTCGCTTCTTTCGAATAAAAGACCTGCTTGTAAGCCTTAAGATACAATGCACAGAGCTCCATTATTAAGCTTAGAACTACCTAACATCGCGCTAGATATACTTTGCTGTAGCTTAGGGAGTTATTCTAGACAAGCATTAATACACAGACCATTGTTCCATTTGTCCTTACTTTTCTACTTCTCATCTAATTTTTCTGCTGACAAACCTTATGACTACTGCTTAGCTCCAATGACAGTTCTGCTGTCTCTGAGGCCTTCCTTTTGCAGCTTTCCCAAACCCCTCTGTTTTTGAGGATTCCCACAGGCAATCACCAACCAGATGGAGTGGAACAAGGGCAAGTGCTGGATTCAGCACCTGCAACAGGGCAATCCTGGTGGGTGTATAGACTGGGGAGGGAGCAAGAGGCTGGGAGAAGCACTGCAGAAAGGGACCCAGGCTCCTGGCCAATGGCAAGCTGAATGTGCATCAGCAGTGCCCTGGCAGCCAGGAGGGCCAAGCCTGTCCTGGGGTGCATCAGGCACAGTATCACCAGCTGGGCAAGGGAGGGGATTGTCTTGCTCTGCTCTGCTCTGCTCTTCTCTGCTCTGGGGCGGAATCACCTTGGTATTAGAAAGTCCTCAAATGAGGTCTACAAAGACAGGACTCAAAGAAATGGCATGCAGCTGAGTCAGGGGAGGTTTAGGTCGGGTATCCGGAAAAAGTTTTTAACCAGAGAATGGCTGGGCACTGGAAGAGTCTTTCCAGGGAGTGGTCACACCATCACACCTGTCTGAGTTTGGGACATTGCTCTCAGGCATATGGTGTGATTCTCAAGGATGGCCCCAGGCAGGGCCAGGAGTTGGACTGATGATGATCCTGATGGGGTCCTTCCAATTCAACAGATTCGACGACTCGATGGTTCTGTCCTGGCCACTCAAGGTATATTGCTTGGTCTCATCAGATTTTGATCTGCTCTTGTTGGTCAGACTTTGTCCCTACTGGCTAATGATATTTATCACAAAAGACAAAGTGCCTTTTCTCAATTTTCTCAAGCAATTGGAACATGCGCCTTAGAATCCTAAAAAAGTCTTTTCTTTGAAACAACACTGTAGTGTTTTTCAGTGCCCAGTAGTCTTTCCAGATCTTAAGGAGAAAGAAGGCAAAATGAGGGGACGTATTACAATGAATGATTGTCAATTTTCCGGTTCTTTAGCAGTATATTTGTACTTCCACTATTCTTTGCTGTAAAATCATGGTTTCCTATAGTATCCAATTTTCTAGCAAGACGCATTTCTGCAACTGAGCCCATCAGTCTTTGTGAAAATATATTGTCAAAAGTACAAAACATATGAATAGGCAGTGACAAGTGAGGGAAAAAAGAAGTATGAGAAGCAGCTGCATGATACTAAAGTGAGACAAGAAGGAGGAGAAGGTGCTCCAGTTGACACAGCAAAGAATCCCCCACAGTCCCTGGAGGACATCATCATCAAGCAGGTTGTCTCCCAGCAGTCCCTGGAGAACCGTGGAGGAACACAATGGAGCTCGTGGGGAGCTCCATTGCACAGCAGGTGAATGTGCTTTGAAGGAAGCTGCAGCTTGTGGAGGGAGGGAGGGCCAGAAAAGCATCCTTGACCTCTTGGAAGAGTGGAAGAGTACGTGCAAATCTTAAACAGCTGCTAACTCTAATCTATTCTCTTTCCACTTCTTGTCTTAGGTAAGTAAGAAGACAACCCAAGAATTAGAAGCCTAAATTCTTTTGCTTGAGGCTCCCATTCTTTCTGCCATTCTCTTAAAATTTACTTTGAAGTAAAACTCATGATAAAGTTCTTAAGGCTTGATGTTCAGGCTTTTCAGAAAATAGGGAGTGCAAATAACTCTTGTCACTGTCATTTTTTTCATAGAAGGAAAAAAGGGAAATTACTGGTTTTCAAGGACTTACAGAAATCCATTGGTAACGGTGGTGAGACTGAAGAGTTTAATTAATCTGAAAAGAGAATGTCGTGGAGCTACCTCAGCGCTGTACAAGTTTTTTTACCAGGAAGTCTAGACTTTTAAACAGACTAAGGACACAATAGTTATCTCTGGGAATATTTTAGTATGTATAGTACATTCATCTTTAAATAGTTCTATCTGTTTGACAGTTATGACTTAGGCTTTAAATTTGATGTGAAAAGAAATATTTGTGATTCAGATCATTTCCATTTCTGAAGCATTTCAGTTGTTGACTGTTTTTGCTGTCTCCTGAGGGCGGGAAAATAGTCTTTGTACCAATACTGAAACAAACTAGATGGAAAAATTTGTTTTCCTCATTCTTTTCTGTCTATTTGAACAGGCACAGCAGCAAGACCACTGCTATGCGTCTGAGTGGCCCTTCCACTCCTGGATGACAAACTTGTAGTGGCTAGTATGTTATTTGCACACATTTCTGATGCCGGCTGTTAACTGTTGTGCAGAAAGATCTGTCAACCTTTTTCACAGGAGGACACTTCTGAATTGCTTCACTTGTCTCTGAAGCAGAGAACTAAGCTGGCACTCCATTTCTGAGATCTTGATGCGTTAGCCCCCAAACCCATTTCTTTCAAATGCCTTTTACTTTCAACCAAAGCACTTCATTACTTCATGATGTAATCTCTTGTTCTTAATGTTCGGGGGATTGTTTTAGACTGATAAGACCATATTGCAGTAAGCAGGTAGAACATCTATCTTAAGCAGTATCCATCACTTGGCTTTGGTTCATGTATCATAACATCTGCAAGGAATGTCATTTACAATCAATGGATGGGCTGGGGTAACGGGCCACAGGTTTAGGAATCTTTCTCCAATTAATTTTGCATTAAAATTTAGCTCTTATCATTTCAATTGTGTCTTTATTAAAACAATCATCTATTTATTACCTGTACCACAATGAACTGTGTACCTGTACCACAGTCAACAGTGGTTGAGCATCCTACAACAATTCAAGAAGAAGAATGATCTGAGCCCCCAGTGCAGCACATGAAGTCTGTCATCAAGTCAGAGTCCCGCAGGCGTTTTCTCAGCCTGGAGAAGAGCAGACTCTGGGCAAATTGTTAGAGCAGCTCTCCAGTAGCTGAAGACAGCCTACCAGAAGGAGGCAGGTGAGCTACACAAGGGCACAGAGCGATAGGAAAAGTGTGGATGGCTTTAAAACCTGAAGAGTATAGGTTTCCTTTGGCTATTGGGAAGAAATTCCTTGCCAAGATGGTTGTGAGACACTAGAACATGTTGTGGGTGACCAATTCCTGGAAGTGATCAAGGCCAGCTTGAATGGGTCTTTGAGCTTAAGGCGGTCTAGTGGAAGGTGTCCCTGACAATGACATGGTGGGGAGGACGTAGGTGAATTTAAGGTCCCTTCCAAAGCCAACCATTCCATTATTCTATGGTAATCATTCTGTACAGTAGCAGTAAGAAGTTGAAGCTAGAAATAACATATTCATGCTGAGAAACTGCTATCCAATGAGTTGAACTGTTTGGGTCTCACATTTATGTGCCATTTAGCAATACTATATCTAATATCTAGTCCTCGCTCTTTATCATACACGCAAGTATTTTATCATCTTTAACGTTTCTGACATTTGGGAATTTTCTTCCCTTCTCTTTCTTTCTTTCTTTCTTTCTTTCTTTCTTTCTTTCTTTCTTTCTTTCTTTCTTTCTTTCTTTCTTTCTTTCTTTCTTTCTTTCTTTCTTTCTTTCTTTCTTTCTTTCTTTCTTTCCCTCGTTCCTTCTTTTTCCCTTCCTTTTCTTTCTTTCTTTTTCTTTCTTTCTTTCTTTTTCTCTTTCTCTCTTTCCTTCTTTCTTTTCTTTCCTTCCCCCACTTCCTTCCTTCACTGCCTTCCTTCCACTATGTCCTTCTTTCTGCCATGTCCTTCTGCCACTTCCTTCCCTCCCTCCCTCCACTTTGATGTTAATTTGCAAACTGTCAAGTAGTTACAGGAAATTACTCTTCTTAAATATCATTTTGAAGCTTAGAAATGAATAACAAAATTGTGTCAAACCATGGCATTTAAAAGCCACCTGAAAGTGAGAACTAGCTATTGAAAAGACAAAAATACAAAAATGAAATGATGGAGTGGATGGTTTTAAGGGATATTCTTTGTATTGCTTTGATACAAATGAGGATCTCAATTTTTACACCTTCTAAAAACACATCTTGAAACTTACTACTTTCCGTGACAAAAATATTTCCAAAACAAGGAAATTGATTTATGCAGATGGAAATATCATCTCCCAAATAGTCATCATCAAGTCCAAAAGATTACCCTGCTTTTACGTAGTAAGCTTTATGGAGATTTCTATTCTCACACAAACCAAGAAGAATCTTTCAAATGACTAGAAAATCTTTAAAAGCAAAATAACCTTGAAGAAAAAAGATCCAAAAAAGAGCCGGGAATTAGATACGTCCACACTTGTTACATGTTGGTTACTAATATTGGCTCTAGTTTGTTGGCGAGTACACTTCCCATTCACGCACGCACGCACCCCTCTTCCTCCTGCACACAGATGTGTGCTATTGGGTCTCAAAGAATGGACTATTTTCTCTTAGATAGGTTTTGGTTCTCAAAGTCAAAGCGTAGTCTTCCTGGCTCTATTACCAGGATTTTGTTCCGGGAAGGGAATGTGCTTGTGCCTGTTAGAAATGGGGAGGAGGGGACAGAAAGCAAAGCCATTTGAAGACAACCTGCAGCAGAACTAAGAAAGTGGGGTGCTTCTTGACTGCACAGCAAAAGAAAGATCGGGAGTAAAATGGAGGAAAACTTGAGGTGCTGATAGAGTTTCTCCTTGTGACAGCTTTCAAACGGACAGAAAACAGCACTTCCTCATTCTCCTGCCTTTTCAATTCACATTAACATTGGAAGAAAAGGGGTTTTGGACAACTTTCTCTGGCTTCTTGCTAAACACTCTGCTGACACTCCGTGCAACTTCCAGAAAAAGATCCGGGATGCTTTTTGTACTGGGAGAGTTTCTCCTTGCGAGACCTAGTAGAAAAGCTTTTTGCTAAGATGTAGGCGACAAGAGACGCAGATTCAGAGATACGGAGCTCTCCGAAGGTAAGGGCCGCTCCCGGGCGTCTTTCCGCAGAAGCCGTGCTCCGGAGCGCAGCGCGACCAGCACAATGCTCTGTGTGCAAAGAAGCGGCTTCTTCGCCTCCAGGAGACGGAGACCGCGGCCGCGTCGTTAAAAGCGAAGAAAAAAGTCGCACAACATGGGGATTGTGTGTGCAGCTCTCAAACCTAAAGAAAACAGTACCTTACCACTCTCCGGCCTTTTCCATTCACATTACCATTCCAAAAGAAGGAGTTGTGGAAAACTTTCTTTTGCTTCTTGCAAAACACTCTGCAGACCTCCGTGCAACTTCTAGAACAAGAGCGGAGATGCTTTCCGTACTGGCACAGTTTGTCCTTGCAAGACATAGTAAAAAAGCTTTTTGCTAAGTTTTATGCGACCAGAAAGGCAGAAGGCAGAGTAAAGAGCTCTCCAAAACTAAGCCCCCTGCCAGGGCGTGTTTCGTCAGAAGCCGCTCTCCGGAGAACACCGCCACGGGCACAATGCTCTGTGCGCGAAGAAGCCGCTTCTTCGCCTCCGGGAGATGGAGAGAACGGCAGCTTCCCAAAGATGAAGATGCAAGCCGCAGCACACCGATAGAGCGTGTGCAGCTTTCAAATTGATAGAAACGAGTACTTTAGCATTCTCCTGCCGTTTCATTAACATTATATTCGAATAAAAGGAGTTTTGGGACACTATCTTTTTCATCTTGTTAAACACTCTGCAGTCTTCTGTGCAACTTTTAGAAGAAGATTGGGGATGTTTTCTTTACTGGCACAGTTTCTCTTTGCAAGATATGGTGGAAAAGCTTTTTGCTGAATGTTGAGCGGCAAGACATGCAGAAGACGCAGATACGGAGCTCACCGAAGCTAAGTGCCGGTCCCGGGCATCTTTCGGCACAAACCGCTCTCAGGAGCTCCCTGCGCTCGCCACAATGTTGTGCGCAAAGAAGCCGCTTCTTCACCTCCGGGAGAATCGGCGAGCAGCAGCTTCCCAAAGGCGAAGATGCAAGCCGCACCATGCAGGCACAGTGTGGGCAGCATTCAGACTTAGAGAAACCAGTACTTTACCACTCTCCTGCCTTTTCCATTGTTATTATATTCGAAAAGAACGAGTTTTGGACAACTACCTTTCATTCTTGCAAAACTCTTTGGAGACATCCGTGCAAGCTTTAGAACAAGATTTTGGATGTTTTCTTTACTGGCAGAGTTTCTCTTTGCAAGATATGGTGGAAAAGCTTTTTGCTGAGTGTTGAGCGGCAAGACACGCAGAAGACGCAGATACGCAGCTCTCCGAAGCTAAGTGCCGGTCCCGGGCTTCGTTCGGCACAAACCGCTCTTAGGTGCTCACCGCGACCGGCCCAATGCTCTGTGTGCGAAGAAGCCGCTTCTTCGCCTCCGGGAGAATCGGCAAGCAGCAGATTCCCAAAGGTGAAGATGCAAGCCGCACCATGCAGGCACAGTGTGGGCAGCATTCAGACTTAGAGAAACCAGTACTTTACCACTCTCCTGCCTTTTCCATTGTTATTATATTGAAAAAGAACGAGTTTTGGACAACTACCTTTCATTCTTGCAAAACTCTTTGCAGACCTCCGTGCAAGCTTTAGAACAAGATTTTGGATGTTTTCTTTACTGGCCGAGTTTCTCTTTGCAAGATATGGTGGAAAAGCTTTTTGCTGAGTGTTGAGCGGCAAGACACGCAGAAGACGCAGATACGCAGCTCTCCGAAGCTAAGTGCCGGTCCCGGGCTTCTTTCGGCACAAACCGCTCTTAGGACCTCACAGAGACGGGCCCAATGCTCTGTGTGCGAAGAAGCCGCTTCTTCGCCTCCGAGAGACTCGGCGAGCGGCAGCTTCCCAAAGGCGAAGATGCAAGCCGCACCATGCAGGCACAGTGTGGGCAGCATTCAGACTTAGAGAAACCATTACTTTGCCTCTCTCTCTTCCTTTTCCATTGTTATTATATTGGAAAAGAACGAGTTTTGGACAACTACCTTTCTTTCTTGGAAAACTCTTTGCAGACCTCCGTGCAAGCTTTAGAACAAGATTTTGGATGTTTTCTTTACTGGCAGAGTTTCTCTTTGCAAGATATGGTGGAAAAGCTTTTTGCTGAGTTTTGAGCGGCAAGATACGCAGAAGACGCAGATACGCAGCTCTCCAAAGCTAAGTGCCGGTCCCGGGCTTCGTTCGGCACAAACCGCTCTTAGTTGCTCACCGCGACCGGCCCAATGCTCTGTGTGCGAAGAAGCCGCTTCTTCGCCTCCGGGAGAATCGGCGAGCGGCAGCTTCCCAAAGGTGAAGATGCAAGCCGCACCATGCAGGCACAGTGTGGGCAGCATTCAGACTTAGAGAAACCAGTACTTTACCACTCTCCTGCCTTTTCCATTGTTATTATATTCGAAAAGAACGAGTATTGGACAACAAACTTTCATTCTTGCAAAACTCTTTGCAGACCTCCGTGCAAGCTTTAGAACAAGATTTTGGATGTTTTCTTTACTGGCAGAGTTTCTCTTTGCAAGATATGGTGGAAAAGTTTTTTGCTGAGTGTTGAGCGGCAAGACACGCAGAAGACGCAGATACGCAGCTCTCCGAAGCTAAGTGCCGGTCCCGGGCTTCGTTCGGCACAAACCGCTCTCAGGAGCTCCCTGCGCTCGCCACAATGTTGTGCGCAAAGAAGCCGCTTCTTCGCCTCCGGGAGAATCGGCGAGCGGCAGCTTCCCAAAGGCGAAGATGCAAGCCGCACCATGCAGGCACAGTGTGGGCAGCATTCAGACTTAGAGAAACCAGTACTTTACCACTCTCCTGCCTTTTCCATTGTTATTATATTCGAAAAGAACGAGTATTGGACAACAAACTTTCATTCTTGCAAAACTCTTTGCAGACCTCCGTGCAGCTTTAGAACACGATTTTGGATGTTTTCTTTACTGGCCGAGTTTCTCTTTGCAAGATATGGTGGAAAAGCTTTTTGCTGAGTGTTGAGCGGCAAGACACGCAGAAGACGCAGATACGCAGCTCTCCGAAGCTAAGTGCCGGTCCCGGGCTTCGTTCGGCACAAACCGCTCTCAGGAGCTCCCTGCCCTCGCCACAATGTTGTGTGCAAAGAAGCCGCTTCTTCGCCTCCGGGAGAATCGGCGAGCGGCAGCTTCCCAAAGGCGAAGGTGCAAGCCGCACCATGCAGGCACAGTGTGGGCAGCATTCAGACTTAGAGAAACCAGTACTTTACCACTCTCCTGCCTTTTCCATTGTTATTATATTCGAAAAGAACGGGTTTTGGACATCTACATTTCATTCTTGCAAAACTCTTTGCAGACCTCCGTGTAAGCTTTAGAACAAGATTTTGGATGTTTTCTTTACTGGCCGAGTTTCTCTTTGCAAGATATGGTGGAAAAGCTTTTTGCTGAGTGTTGAGCGGCAAGACACGCAGAAGACGCAGATACGCAGCTCTCCGAAGCTAAGTGCCGGTCCCGGGCTTCGTTCGGCACAAACCGCTCTCAGGAGCTCCCTGCGCTCACCACAATGTTGTGCGCAAAGAAGCCGCTTCTTCGCCTCCGGGAGAATCGGCGAGCAGCACCTTCCCAAAGGCGAAGGTGCAAGCCGCACCATGCAGGCACAGTGTGGGCAGCATTCAGACTTAGAGAAACCAGTACTTTACCACTCCCCTGCCTTTTCCATTGTTATTATATTCGAAAAGAATGGGTTTGGACAACTACATTTCATTCTTGCAAAACTCTTTGCAGACCTCCGTGTAAGCTTTAGAACAAGATTTTGGATGTTTTCTTTACTGGCAGAGTTTCTCTTTGCAAGATATGGTGGAAAAGCTTTTTGCTGAGTGTTGAGCGGCAAGACACGCAGAAGACGCAGATACGCAGCTCTCCGAAGCTAAGTGCCGGTCCCGGGCTTCGTTCGGCACAAACCGCTCTCAGGAGCTCCCTGCCCTCGCCACAATGTTGTGCGCAAAGAAGCCGCTTCTTCGCCTCCGGGAGAATCGGCGAGCGGCAGCTTCCCAAAGGCGAAGGTGCAAGCTGCACCATGCAGGCACAGTGTGGGCAGCATTCAGACTTAGAGAAACCAGTACTTTACCACTCTCCTGCCTTTTCCATTGTTATTATATTCGAAAAGAACGGGTTTTGGACAACTACATTTCATTCTTGCAAAACTCTTTGCAGACCTCCGTGCAAGCTTTAGAACACGATTTTGGATGTTTTCTTTACTGGCCGAGTTTCTCTTTGCAAGATATGGTGGAAAAGCTTTTTGCTGCGTGTTGAGCGGCAAGACACGCAGAAGACGCAGATACGCAGCTCTCCAAAGCTAAGTGCCGGTCCCGGGCTTCGTTCGGCACAAACCGCTCTCAGGAGCTCCCTGCCCTCGCCACAATGTTGTGCGCAAAGAAGCCGCTTCTTCGCCTCCGGGAGAATCGGCGAGCGGCAGCTTCCCAAAGGCGAAGGTGCAAGCCGCACCATGCAGGCACAGTGTGGGCAGCATTCAGACTTAGAGAAAACAGTACTTTACCACTCTCCTGCCTTTTCCATTGTTATTATATTGGAAAAGAACGAGTTTTGGTCAACTACCTTTCCTTCTTGCAAAACTCTTTGCAGACCTCCGTGCAAGCTTTAGAACAAGATTTTGGATGTTTTCTTTACTGGCCGAGTTTCTCTTTGCAAGATATGGTGGAAAAGCTTTTTGCTGAGTGTTGAACGGCAAGACACGCAGAAGACGCAGATACGCAGCTCTCCGAAGCTTAGTGCCGGTCCCGGGCTTCGTTCGGCACAAACCGCTCTCAGGAGCTCCCTGCGCTCGCCACAATGTTGTGCGCAAGGAAGCCGCTTCTTCGCCTCCGGGAGAATCGGCGAGCAGCAACTTCCCAAAGGCGAAGATGCAAGCCGTACCATGCAGGCACAGTGTGGGGAGCATTCAGACCTAGAGAAACCAGTACTTTACCACTCTCCTGCCTTTTCCATTGTTATGATATTGGAAAAGAACGAGTTTTGGACAACTACCTTTCATTCTTGCAAAACTCTTTGCAGACCTCCGTGCAAGCTTTAGAACAAGATTTTGGATGTTTTCTTTACTGGCAGAGTTTCTCTTTGCAAGATATGGTGGAAAAGCTTTTTGCTGAGTGTTGAACGGCAAGACACGCAGAAGACGCAGATACGCAGCTCTCCGAAGCTTAGTGCCGGTCCCGGGCTTCATTCGGCACAAACCGCTCTCAGGAGCTCCCTGCGCTCGCCACAATGTTGTGCGCAAAGAAGCCGCTTCTTCGCCTCCGGGAGAATTGGTGAGCGGCAGCTTCCCAAAGGCGAAGGTGCAAGCCGCACCATGCAGGCACAGTGTGGGCAGCATTCAGACTTAGAGAAACCAGTACTTTACCACTCTCCTGCCTTTTCCATTGTTATTATATTAGAAAAGAACGGGTTTTGGACAACTACCTTTCATTCTTGCAAAACTCTTTGCAGACCTCCGTGCAGCTTTAGTACACGATTTTGGATGTTTTCTTTACTGGCCGAGTTTCTCTTTGCAAGATATGGTGGAAAAGCTTTTTTCTTAGTGTTGAGCGGCAAGACACGCTGAAGACGCAGATACGCAGCTCTCCGAAGCTAAATGCCGGTCCACGGCTTCTTTCGGCAGAAGCCGCTCTTAGGTGCTCACCGCGACCGGCCCAATGCTCTGTGTGCGAAGAAGCCGCTTCTTCGCCTCCGGGAGAATCGGCTAGTGGCAGCTTCCCAAAGGAGAAGGTGCAAGCCGCACCATGCAGGCACAGTGTGGGCAGCATTCAGACTTAGAGAAACCAGTACTTTACCACTCTCCTGCCTTTTCCATTGTTATTATATTAGAAAAGAACGGGTTTTGGACAACTACCTTTCATTCTTTCAAAACTCTTTGCAGACCTCCGTGCAGCTTTAGAACAAGATTTTGGATGTTTTCTTTACTGGCCGAGTTTCTCTTTGCAAGATATGGTGGAAAAGATTTTTGCTGAGGGTTGAGCGGTGAGAGACGCAGAAGACGCAGATACGCAGCTCTCCGAAGCTAAGTGCCGGTCCCGGGCTTCGTTCGGCACAAACCGCTCTCAGGAGCTCCCTGAGCTCGCCACAATGTTGTGCGCAAAGAAGCCGCTTCTTCGCCTCCGGGAGAATCGGCGAGCGGCAGCTTCCCAAAGGCGAAGATGCAAGCCGCACCATGCAGGCACAGTGTGGGAAGCATTCAGACTTAGAGAAACCAGTACTTTACCACTCTCCTGCCTTTTCAACTGTATTATATTGGAAAAGAACGAGTTCTGGACAACTACCTTTCATTCTTGCAAAACTCTTTGCAGACCTCCGTGCAAGCTTTAGAACAAGATTTTGGATGTTTTCTTTACTGGCCGAGTTTCTCTTTGCAAGATATGGTGGAAAAGCTTTTTGCTGAGTGTTGAGCGGCAAGACACGCAGAAGACGCAGATACGAAGCTCTCCGAAGCTTAGCGCCGGTCCTGGGCTTCGTTCGGCACAAACCGCTCTCAGGAGCTCCCTGCGCTCACCACAATGTTGTGCGCAAAGAAGCCGCTTCTTCGCCTCCGGGAGAATCGGCGAGCAGCAGCTTCCCAAAGGCGAAGGTGCAAGCCGCACCATGCAGGCACAGTGTGGGCAGCATTCAGACTTAGAGAAACCAGTACTTTACCACTCTCCTGCCTTTTCCATTGTTATTATATTCGAAAAGAACGGGTTTGGACAACTACCTTTCATTCTTGCAAAACTCTTTGCAGACCTCCGTGTAAGCTTTAGAACAAGATTTTGGATGTTTTCTTTACTGGCCGAGTTTCTCTTTGCAAGATATGGTGGAAAAGCTTTTTGCTGAGTGTTGAGCGGCAAGACACGCAGAAGACGCAGATACGCAGCTCTCCGAAGCTAAGTGCCGGTCCCGGGCTTCGTTCGGCACAAACCGCTCTCAGGAGCTCCCTGCGCTCACCAAAATGTTGTGCGCAAAGAAGCCGCTTCTTCGCCTCCGGGAGAATCGGCGAGCAGCAGCTTCCCAAAGGCGAAGGTGCAAGCCGCACCATGCAGGCACAGTGTGGGCAGCATTCAGACTTAGAGAAACCAGTACTTTACCACTCTCCTGCCTTTTCCATTGTTATTATATTCGAAAAGAACGGGTTTGGACAACTACTTTTCATTCTTGCAAAACTCTTTGCAGACCTCCGTGTAAGCTTTAGAACAAGATTTTGGATGTTTTCTTTACTGGCCGAGTTTCTCTTTGCAAGATATGGTGGAAAAGCTTTTTGCTGAGTGTTGAGCGGCAAGACACGCAGAAGACGCAGATACGCAGCTCTCCGAAGCTAAGTGCCGGTCCCGGGCTTCGTTCGGCACAAACCGCTCTCAGGAGCTCCCTGCCCTCGCCACAATGTTGTGCGCAAAGAAGCCGCTTCTTCGCCTCCGGGAGAATCGGCGAGCGGCAGCTTCCCAAAGGCGAAGATGCAAGCCGCACCATGCAGGCACAGTGTGGGAAGCATTCAGACTTAGAGAAACCAGTACTTTACAACTCTCCTGCCTTTTCCATTGTATTATATTGGAAAAGAACGAGTTCTGGAAAACTACCTTTCATTCTTTCAAAACTCTTTGCAGACCTCCGTGCAAGCTTTAGAACAAGATTTTGGATGTTTTCTTTACTGGCAGAGTTTCTCTTTGCAAGATATGGTGGAAAAGCTTTTTGCTGAGTGTTGAGCGGTGAGAGACGCAGAAGACGCAGATACGCAGCTCTCCGAAGCTAAGTGCCGGTCCCGGGCTTCGTTCGGCGCAAACCGCTCTCAGGAGCTCCCTGAGCTCGCCACAATGTTGTGCGCAAAGAAGCCGCTTCTTCGCCTCCGGGAGAATCGGCGAGCGGCAGCTTCCCAAAGGCGAAGGTGCAAGCCGCACCATGCAGGCACAGTGTGGGAAGCATTCAGACTTAGAGAAACCAGTACTTTACCACTCTCCTGCCTTTTCAATTGTATTATATTGGAAAAGAACGAGTTCTGGACAACTACCTTTCATTCTTGCAAAACTCTTTGCAGACCTCCGTGCAAGCTTTAGAACAAGATTTTGGATGTTTTCTTTACTGGCCGAGTTTCTCTTTGCAAGATATGGTGGAAAAGCTTTTTGCTGAGTGTTGAGCGGCAAGACACGCTGAAGACGCAGATACGCAGCTCTCCGAAGCTAAATGCCGGTCCACGGCTTCTTTCGGCAGAAGCCGCTCTTAGGTGCTCACCGCGACCGGCCCAATGCTCTGTGTGCGAAGAAGCCGCTTCTTCGCCTCCGGGAGAATCGGCTAGTGGCAGCTTCCCAAAGGAGAAGGTGCAAGCCGCACCATGCAGGCACAGTGTGGGCAGCATTCAGACTTAGAGAAACCAGTACTTTACCACTCTCCTGCCTTTTCCATTGTTATTATATTAGAAAAGAACGGGTTTTGGACAACTACCTTTCATTCTTTCAAAACTCTTTGCAGACCTCCGTGCAGCTTTAGAACAAGATTTTGGATGTTTTCTTTACTGGCCGAGTTTCTCTTTGCAAGATATGGTGGAAAAGATTTTTGCTGAGGGTTGAGCGGTGAGAGACGCAGAAGACGCAGATACGCAGCTCTCCGAAGCTAAGTGCCGGTCCCGGGCTTCGTTCGGCACAAACCGCTCTCAGGAGCTCCCTGAGCTCGCAACAATGTTGTGCGCAAAGAAGCCGCTTCTTCGCCTCCGGGAGAATCGGCGAGCGGCAGCTTCCCAAAGGCGAAGATGCAAGCCGCACCATGCAGGCACAGTGTGGGAAGCATTCAGACTTAGAGAAACCAGTACTTTACCACTCTCCTGCCTTTTCAATTGTATTATATTGGAAAAGAACGAGTTCTGGACAACTACCTTTCATTCTTGCAAAACTCTTTGCAGACCTCCGTGCAAGCTTTAGAACAAGATTTTGGATGTTTTCTTTACTGGCCGAGTTTCTCTTTGCAAGATATGGTGGAAAAGCTTTTTGCTGAGTGTTGAGCGGCAAGACACGCAGAAGACGCAGATACGCAGCTCTCCGAAGCTTAGCGCCGGTCCCGGGCTTCGTTCGGCACAAACCGCTCTCAGGAGCTCCCTGCGCTCACCACAATGTTGTGCGCAAAGAAGCCGCTTCTTCGCCTCCGGGAGAATCGGCGAGCAGCAGCTTCCCAAAGGCGAAGGTGCAAGCCGCACCATGCAGGCACAGTGTGGGCAGCATTCAGACTTAGAGAAACCAGTACTTTACCACTCTCCTGCCTTTTCCATTGTTATTATATTCGAAAAGAACGGGTTTGGACAACTACCTTTCATTCTTGCAAAACTCTTTGCAGACCTCCGTGTAAGCTTTAGAACAAGATTTTGGATGTTTTCTTTACTGGCCGAGTTTCTCTTTGCAAGATATGGTGGAAAAGCTTTTTGCTGAGTGTTGAGCGGCAAGACACGCAGAAGACGCAGATACGCAGCTCTCCGAAGCTAAGTGCCGGTCCCGGGCTTCGTTCGGCACAAACCGCTCTCAGGAGCTCCCTGCGCTCACCACAATGTTGTGCGCAAAGAAGCCGCTTCTTCGCCTCCGGGAGAATCGGCGAGCAGCAGCTTCCCAAAGGCGAAGGTGCAAGCCGCACCATGCAGGCACAGTGTGGGCAGCATTCAGACTTAGAGAAACCAGTACTTTACCACTCTCCTGCCTTTTCCATTGTTATTATATTCGAAAAGAACGGGTTTGGACAACTACTTTTCATTCTTGCAAAACTCTTTGCAGACCTCCGTGTAAGCTTTAGAACAAGATTTTGGATGTTTTCTTTACTGGCAGAGTTTCTCTTTGCAAGATATGGTGGAAAAGCTTTTTGCTGAGTGTTGAGCGGCAAGACACGCAGAAGACGCAGATACGCAGCTCTCCGAAGCTAAGTGCCGGTCCCGGGCTTCGTTCGGCACAAACCGCTCTCAGGAGCTCCCTGCCCTCGCCACAATGTTGGGCGCAAAGAAGCCGCTTCTTCGCCTCCGGGAGAATCGGCGAGCGGCAGCTTCCCAAAGGCGAAGGTGCAAGCCGCACCATGCAGGCACAGTGTGGGAAGCATTCAGACTTAGAGAAACCAGTACTTTACCACTCTCCTGCCTTTTCAATTGTATTATATTGGAAAAGAACGAGTTCTGGACAACTACCTTTCATTCTTTCAAAACTCTTTGCAGACCTCCGTGCAAGCTTTAGAACAAGATTTTGGATGTTTTCTTTACTGGCAGAGTTTCTCTTTGCAAGATATGGTGGAAAAGCTTTTTGCTGAGTGTTGAACGGCAAGACACGCAGAAGACGCAGATACGCAGCTCTCCGAAGCTTAGTGCCGGTCCCGGGCTTCATTCGGCACAAACCGCTCTCAGGAGCTCCCTGCGCTCGCCACAATGTTGTGCGCAAAGAAGCCGCTTCTTCGCCTCCGGGAGAATCGGCGAGCAGCAGCTTCCCAAAGGCGAAGGTGCAAGCCGCACCATGCAGGCACAGTGTGGGCAGCATTCAGACTTAGAGAAACCAGTACTTTACCACTCTCCTGCCTTTTCCATTGTTATTATATTCGAAAAGAACGGGTTTGGAGAACTACTTTTCATTCTTGCAAAACTCTTTGCAGACCTCCGTGTAAGCTTTAGAACAAGATTTTGGATGTTTTCTTTACTGGCAGAGTTTCTCTTTGCAAGATATGGTGGAAAAGCTTTTTGCTGAGTGTTGAGCGGCAAGACACGCAGAAGACGCAGATACGCAGCTCTCCGAAGCTAAGTGCCGGTCCCGGGCTTCGTTCGGCACAAACCGCTCTCAGGAGCTCCCTGCCCTCGCCACAATGTTGGGCGCAAAGAAGCCGCTTCTTCGCCTCCGGGAGAATCGGCGAGCGGCAGCTTCCCAAAGGCGAAGATGCAAGCCGCACCATGCAGGCACAGTGTGGGAAGCATTCAGACTTAGAGAAACCAGTACTTTACCACTCTCCTGCCTTATCAATTGTATTATATTGGAAAAGAACGAGTTCTGGACAACTACCTTTCATTCTTTCAAAACTCTTTGCAGACCTCCGTGCAAGCTTTAGAACAAGATTTTGGATGTTTTCTTTACTGGCAGAGTTTCTCTTTGCAAGATATGGTGGAAAAGCTTTTTGCTGAGTGTTGAACGGCAAGACACGCAGAAGACGCAGATACGCAGCTCTCCGAAGCTTAGTGCCGGTCCCGGGCTTCATTCGGCACAAACCGCTCTCAGGAGCTCCCTGCGCTCGCCACAATGTTGTGCGCAAAGAAGCCGCTTCTTCGCCTCCGGGAGAATCGGCGAGCGGCAGCTTCCCAAAGGCGAAGGTGCAAGCCGCACCATGCAGGCACAGTGTGGGCAGCATTCAGACTTAGAGAAACCAGTACTTTACCACTCTCCTGCCTTTTCCATTGTTATTATATTGGAAAAGAACGAGTTTTGGTCAACTACCTTTCATTCTTGCAAAACTCTTTGCAGACCTCCGTGCAAGCTTTAGAACAAGATTTTGGATGTTTTCTTTACTGGCAGAGTTTCTCTTTGCAAGATATGGTGGAAAAGCTTTTTGCTGAGTGTTGAACGGCAAGACACGCAGAAGATGCAGATACACAGCTCTCCGAAGCTTAGTGCCGGTCCCGGGCTTCGTTCGGCACAAACCGCTCTCAGGAGCTCCCTGCGCTCGCCACAATGTTGTGCGCAAAGAAGCCGCTTCTTCGCCTCCGGGAGAATCGGCGAGCGGCAGCTTCCCAAAGGCGAAGATGCAAGCCGCACCATGCAGGCACAGTGTGGGAAGCATTCAGACTTAGAGAAACCAGTACTTTACCACTCTCCTGCCTTTTCAATTGTATTATATTGGAAAAGAACGAGTTCTGGACAACTACCTTTCATTCTTGCAAAACTCTTTGCAGACCTCCGTGCAAGCTTTAGAACAAGATTTTGGATGTTTTCTTTACTGGCAGAGTTTCTCTTTGCAAGATATGGTGGAAAAGCTTTTTGCTGAGTGTTGAACGGCAAGACACGCAGAAGACGCAGATACGCAGCTCTCCGAAGCTTAGTGCCGGTCCCGGGCTTCATTCGGCACAAACCGCTCTCAGGAGCTCCCTGCGCTCGCCACAATGTTGTGCGCAAAGAAGCCGCTTCTTCGCCTCCGGGAGAATCGGCGAGCGGCAGCTTCCCAAAGGCGAAAGGGCAAGCCGCACCATGCAGGCACGGTGTGGGCAGCATTCAGACTTAGAGAAACCAGTACTTTACCACTCTCCTGCCTTTTCCATTGTTATTATATTAGAAAAGAACGGGTTTTGGACAACTACCTTTCATTCTTTCAAAACTCTTTGCAGACCTCCGTGCAGCTTTAGAACAAGATTTTGGATGTTTTCTTTACTGGCCAAGTTTCTATTTGCAAGATATGGTGGAAAAGATTTTTGCTGAGTGTTGAGCGGTGAGAGACGCAGAAGACGCAGATACGCAGCTCTCCGAAGCTAAGTGCCGGTCCCGGGCTTCGTTCGGCGCAAACCGCTCTCAGGAGCTCCCTGAGCTCGCCACAATGTTGTGCGCAAAGAAGCCGCTTCTTCGCCTCCGGGAGAATCGGCGAGCGGCAGCTTCCCAAAGGCGAAGGTGCAAGCCGCACCATGCAGGCACAGTGTGGCCAGCATTCAGACTTAGAGAAACCAGTACTTTACCACTCTCCTGCCTTTTCAATTGTATTATATTGGAAAAGAACGAGTTCTGGACAACTACCTTTCATTCTTGCAAAACTCTTTGCAGACCTCCGTGCAAGCTTTAGAACAAGATTTTGGATGTTTTCTTTACTGGCCGAGTTTCTCTTTGCAAGATATGGTGGAAAAGCTTTTTGCTGAGTGTTGAGCGGCAAGACACGCAGAAGACGCAGATACGCAGCTCTCCGAAGCTAAGTGCCGGTCCCGGGCTTCGTTCGGCACAAACCGCTCTCAGGAGCTCCCTGCCCTCGCCACAATGTTGTGCGCAAAGAAGCCGCTTCTTCGCCTCCGGGAGAATCGGCGAGCGGCAGCTTCCCAAAGGCGAAGGTGCAAGCCGCACCATGCAGGCACAGTGTGGGCAGCATTCAGACTTCGAGAAACCAGTACTTTACCACTCTCCTGCCTTTTCCATTGTTATTATATTGGAAAAGAACGAGTTTTGGTCAACTACCTTTCATTCTTGCAAAACTCTTTGCAGACCTCCGTGCAAGCTTTAGAACAAGATTTTGGATGTTTTCTTTACTGGCAGAGTTTCTCTTTGCAAGATATGGTGGAAAAGCTTTTTGCTGAGTGTTGAACGGCAAGACACGCAGAAGACGCAGATACGCAGCTCTCCGAAGCTTAGTGCCGGTCCCGGGCTTCGTTCGGCACAAACCGCTCTCAGGAGCTCCCTGCGCTCGCCACAATGTTGTGCACAAAGAAGCCGCTTCTTCGCCTCTGGGAGAATCGGCGAGCAGCAGCTTCCCAAAGGCGAAGATGCAAGCCGTACCATGCAGGCACACTGTGGGCAGCATTCAGACTTAGCGAAACCAGTACTTTACCACTCTCCTGCCTTTTCCATTGTTATTATATTAGAAAAGGACGGGTTTTGGACAACTACCTTTCATTCTTGCAAAACTCTTTGCAGACCTCCGTGCAGCTTTAGAACACGATTTTGGATGTTTTCTTTACTGGCCGAGTTTCTCTTTGCAAGATATGGTGGAAAAGCCTTTTGCTGAGTGTTGAGCGGCAAGACACGCAGAAGACGCAGATACGCAGCTCTGCGAAGCTAAATGCCGGTCCACGGCTTTTTTCGGCAGAAGCCGCTCTTAGGTGCTAACCGCGACCGGCCCAATGCTCTGTGTGCGAAGAAGCCGCTTCTTCGCCTCCGGGAGAATCGGCTAGTGGCAGCTTCCCAAAGGCGAAGGTGCAAGCCGCACCATGCAGGCACAGTGTGGGCAGCATTCACACTTAGAGAAACCATTACTTTGCCTCTCTCTCTTCCTTTTCCATTGTTATTATATTGGAAAAGAACGAGTTCTGGACAACTACCTTTTATTCTTGCAAAACTCTTTGCAGACCTCCGTGCAGCTTTAGAACATGATTTTGGATGTTTTCTTTACTGGCCGAGTTTCTCTTTACAAGATATGGTGGAAAAGATTTTTGCTGAGTGTTGAGCGGTGAGAGACGCAGAAGACGCAGATACGCAGCTCTCCGAAGCGAAGTGCCGGTCCCGGGCTTCGTTCGGCACAAACCGCTCTCAGGAGCTCCCTGAGCTCGCCACAATGTTGTGCGCAAAGAAGCCGCTTCTTCGCCTCCGGGAGAATCGGCGAGCGGCAGCTTCCCAAAGGCGAAGGTGCAAGCCGCACCATGCAGGCACAGTGTGGGAAGCATTCAGACTTAGAGAAACCAGTACTTTACCACTCTCCTGCCTTTTCCATTGTATTATATTGGAAAAGAACGGGTTCGGGACAACTACCTTTCATTCATGCAAAACTCTTTGCAGACCTCCGTGCAAGCTTTAGAACAAGATTTTGGATGTTTTCTTTACTGGCCGAGTTTCTCTTTGCAAGATATGGTGGAAAAGCTTTTTGCTGAGTGTTGAGCGGCAAGACACGCAGAAGACGCAGATACGCAGCTCTCCGAAGCTAAATGCCGGTCCCGGGCTTCGTTCGGCACAAACCGCTCTCAGGAGCTCCCTGCGCTCGCCACAATGTTGTGCGCAAAGAAGCCGCTTCTTCGCCTCTGGGAGAATCGGCGAGCAGCAGCTTCCCAAAGGCGAAGGTGCAAGCCGCACCATGCAGGCACAGTGTGGGCAGCATTCAGACTTAGAGAAACCAGTACTTTACCACTCTCCTGCCTTTTCCATTGTTATTATATTCGAAAAGAACGGGTTTGTACAACTACCTTTCATTCTTGCAAAACTCTTTGCAGACCTCCGTGTAAGCTTTAGGACAAGATTTTGGATGTTTTCTTTACTGGCAGAGTTTCTCTTTGCAAGATATGGTGGAAAAGCTTTTTGCTGAGTGTTGAGCGGCAAGACACGCAGAAGACGCAGATACGCAGCTCTCCGAAGCTAAGTGCCGGTCCCGGGCTTCGTTCGGCACAAACCGCTCTCAGGAGCTCCCTGCCCTCGCCACAATGTTGTGCGCAAAGAAGCCGCTTCTTCGCCTCCGGGAGAATCGGCTAGCGGCAGCTTCCCAAAGGAGAAAGTGCAAGCCGCACCATGCAGGCACAGTGTGGGCAGCATTCAGACTTAGAGAAACCAGTACTTTACCACTCTCCTGCCTTTTCCATTGTTATTATATTGGAAAAGAACGAGTCTTGGACAACTACCTTTCATTCTTGCAAAACTCTTTGCAGACCTCCGTGCAAGCTTTAGAACAAGATTTTGGATGTTTTCTTTACTGGCCGAGTTTCTCTTTGCAAGATATGGTGGAAAAGCTTTTTGCTGAGTGTTGAGCGGCGAGACACGCAGAAGACGCAGATACGAAGCTCTCCGAAGCTAAATGCCGGTCCACGGCTTCTTTCGACAGAAGCTGCTGTTAGGTGCTCACCGCGACCGGCCCAATGCCCTGTGTGCGAAGAAGCCGCTTCTCCGCCTCCGGGAGAATCAGCGAGCAGCAGCTTCCCAAAGGCGAAGATGCAAGCCGCACTACGCAGGCACAGTGTGGGCAGCATTAAGACTTAGAGAAACCAGTACTTTACCACTCTCCTGCCTTTTCCATTGTTATTATTTTGGAAAAGATTGAGTTTTGGACAACTACCCTTCATTCTTGCAATACTCTTTGCAGACCTCCGTGCAAGCTTTAGAACAAGATTTTGGATGTTTTCTTTACTGGCAGAGTTTCTCTTTGCAAGATATGGTGGAAAAGCTTTTTGCTGAGTGTTGAGCGGCAAGACACGCAGAAGACGCAGATACGCAGCTCTCCGAAGCTTAGTGCCGGTCCCGGGCTTCGTTCGGCACAAACCGCTCTCAGGAGCTCCCTGCGCTCGCCACAATGTTGTACACAAAGAAGCCGCTTCTTCGCCTCTGGGAGAATCGGCGAGCAGCAGCTTCCCAAAGGCGAAGATGCAAGCCGTACCATGCAGGCACACTGTGGGCAGCATTCAGACTTAGCGAAACCAGTACTTTACCACTCTCCTGCCTTTTCCATTGTTATTATATTAGAAAAGGACGGGTTTTGGACAACTACCTTTCATTCTTGCAAAACTCTTTGCAGACCTCCGTGCAGCTTTAGGACACGATTTTGGATGTTTTCTTTACTGGCCGAGTTTCTCTTTGCAAGATATGGTGGAAAAGCCTTTTGCTGAGTGTTGAGCGGCAAGACACGCAGAAGACGCAGATACGCAGCTCTGCGAAGCTAAATGCCGGTCCACGGCTTCTTTCGGCAGAAGCCGCTCTTAGGTGCTAACCGCGACCGGCCCAATGCTCTGTGTGCGAAGAAGCCGCTTCTTCGCCTCCGGGAGAATCGGCTAGTGGCAGCTTCCCAAAGGCGAAGGTGCAAGCCGCACCATGCAGGCACAGTGTGGGCAGCATTCACACTTAGAGAAACCATTACTTTGCCTCTCTCTCTTCCTTTTCCATTGTTATTATATTGGAAAAGAACGAGTTCTGGACAACTACCTTTTATTCTTGCAAAACTCTTTGCAGACCTCCGTGCAGCTTTAGAACATGATTTTGGATGTTTTCTTTACTGGCCGAGTTTCTCTTTACAAGATATGGTGGAAAAGATTTTTGCTGAGTGTTGAGCGGTGAGAGACGCAGAAGACGCAGATACGCAGCTCTCCGAAGCGAAGTGCCGGTCCCGGGCTTCGTTCGGCACAAACCGCTCTCAGGAGCTCCCTGAGCTCGCCACAATGTTGTGCGCAAAGAAGCCGCTTCTTCGCCTCCGGGAGAATCGGCGAGCGGCAGCTTCCCAAAGGCGAAGATGCAAGCCGCACCATGCAGGCACAGTGTGGGAAGCATTCAGACTTAGAGAAACCAGTACTTTACCACTCTCCTGCCTTTTCCATTGTATTATATTGGAAAAGAACGGGTTCGGGACAACTACCTTTCATTCATGCAAAACTCTTTGCAGACCTCCGTGCAAGCTTTAGAACAAGATTTTGGATGTTTTCTTTACTGGCAGAGTTTCTCTTTGCAAGATATGGTGGAAAAGCTTTTTGCTGAGTGTTGAGCGGCAAGACACGCAGAAGACGCAGATACGCAGCTCTCCGAAGCTAAATGCCGGTCCCGGGCTTCGTTCGGCACAAACCGCTCTCAGGAGCTCCCTGCGCTCGCCACAATGTTGTGCGCAAAGAAGCCGCTTCTTCCCCTCTGGGAGAATCGGCGAGCAGCAGCTTCCCAAAGGCGAAGGTGCAAGCCGCACCATGCAGGCACAGTGTGGGCAGCATTCAGACTTAGAGAAACCAGTACTTTACCACTCTCCTGCCTTTTCCATTGTTATTATATTCGAAAAGAACGGGTTTGTACAACTACCTTTCATTCTTGCAAAACTCTTTGCAGACCTCCGTGTAAGCTTTAGGACAAGATTTTGGATGTTTTCTTTACTGGCAGAGTTTCTCTTTGCAAGATATGGTGGAAAAGCTTTTTGCTGAGTGTTGAGCGGCAAGACACGCAGAAGACGCAGATACGCAGCTCTCCGAAGCTAAGTGCCGGTCCCGGGCTTCGTTCGGCACAAACCGCTCTCAGGAGCTCCCTGCCCTCGCCACAATGTTGTGCGCAAAGAAGCCGCTTCTTCGCCTCCGGGAGAATCGGCGAGCGGCAGCTTCCCAAAGGCGAAGGTGCAAGCCGCACCATGCAGGCACAGTGTGGGCAGCATTCAGACTTAGAGAAACCAGTACTTTACCACTCTCCTGCCTTTTCCATTGTTATTATATTGGAAAAGAACGAGTCTTGGACAACTACCTTTCATTCTTGCAAAACTCTTTGCAGACCTCCGTGCAAGCTTTAGAACAAGATTTTGGATGTTTTCTTTACTGGCCGAGTTTCTCTTTGCAAGATATGGTGGAAAAGCTTTTTGCTGAGTGTTGAGCGGCAAGACACGCAGAAGACGCAGATACGAAGCTCTCCGAAGCTAAATGCCGGTCCACGGCTTCTTTCGACAGAAGCTGCTCTTAGGTGCTCACCGCGACCGGCCCAATGCCCTGTGTGCGAAGAAGCCGCTTCTCCGCCTCCGGGAGAATCAGCGAGCGGCAGCTTCCCAAAGGCGAAGATGCAAGCCGCACTACGCAGGCACAGTGTGGGCAGCATTAAGACTTAGAGAAACCAGTACTTTACCACTCTCCTGCCTTTTCCATTGTTATTATTTTGGAAAAGATTGAGTTTTGGACAACTACCCTTCATTCTTGCAATACTCTTTGCAGACCTCCGTGCAAGCTTTAGAACAAGATTTTGGATGTTTTCTTTACTGGCAGAGTTTCTCTTTGCAAGATATGGTGGAAAAGCTTTTTGCTGAGTGTTGAGCGGCAAGACACGCAGAAGACGCAGATACGCAGCTCTCCGAAGCTAAGTGCCGGTCCCGGGCTTCGTTCGGCACAAACCGCTCTCAGGAGCTCCCTGCCCTCGCCACAATGTTGTGCGCAAAGAAGCAAGAAGCCGCTTCTTCGCCTCCGGTAGAATCGGCGAGCGGCAGCTTCCCAAAGGCGAAGATGCAAGCCGCACCATGCAGGCACGGTGTGGCCAGCCTTCAGACTTAGAGAAACCAGTACTTTACCACTCTCCTGCCGTTTCCATTGTTATTATATTGGAAAAGAACGGGTTCTGGACAAATACCTTTCATTCTTGCAAAACTCTTTGCAGACCTCCGTGCAAGCTTTAGAACAAGATTTTGGATGTTTTCTTTACTGGCAGAGTTTCTCTTTGCTAGATATGGTGGAAAAGCTTTTTGCTGAGTGTTGTGCGGCAAGACACGCAGAAGACGCAGATACGCAGCTCTCCGAAGCTAAGTGCCGGTCCCGGGCTTCGTTCGGCACAAACCACTCTCAGGAGCTCCCTGCGCTCGCCACAAGGTTGTGCGCAAAGAAGCAAGAATCGCTTCTTCGCCTCCGGGAGAATCGGCGAGCGGCAGCTTCCCAAAGGTGAAGGTGCAAGCCGCACCATGCAGGCACAGTGTGGGCAGCATTCAGACTTAGAGAAACCAGTACTTTACCACTCTCCTGCCTTTTCCATTGTTATTATATTGGAAAAGAACGAGTTTTGGACAACTACCTTTCATTCTTGCAATACTCTTTGCAGACTTCCGTGCAAGCTTTAGAACAAGATTTTGGATGTTTTCTTTACTGGCAGAGTTTCTCTTTGCAAGATATGGTGGAAAAGCTTTTTGCTGAGTGTTGAGCGGCAAGACACGCAGAAGACGCAGATACGCAGCTCTCCGAAGCTAAGTGCCGGTCCCGGGCTTCGTTCGGCACAAACCGCTCTCAGGAGCTCCCTGCGCTCGCCACAATGTTGTGCGCAAAGAAGCCGCTTCTTCGCCTCCGGGAGAATCGGCGAGCGGCAGCTTCCCAAAGGCGAAGGTGCAAGCCGCACCATGCAGGCACAGTGTGGGCAGCATTCAGACTTAGAGAAACCAGTACTTTACCACTCTCCTGCCTTTTCCATTGTTATTATATTGGAAAAGAACGAGTCTTGGACAACTACCTTTCATTCTTGCAAAACTCTTTGCAGACCTCTGTGCGAGCTTTAGAACAAGATTTTGGATGTTTTCTTTACTGGCCGAGTTTCTCTTTGCAAGATATGGTGGAAAAGCTTTTTGCTGAGTGTTGAGCGGCAAGACACGCAGAAGACGCAGATACGAAGCTCTCCGAAGCTAAATGCCGGTCCACGGCTTCTTTCGACAGAAGCTGCTCTTAGGTGCTCACCGCGACCGGCCCAATGCCCTGTGGGCGAAGAAGCCGCTTCTCCGCCTCTGGGAGAATCAGCGAGCGGCAGCTTCCCAAAGGCGAAGATGCAAGCCGCACTACGCAGGCACAGTGTGGGCAGCATTCAGACGTAGAGAAACCAGTACTTTACCACTCTCCTGCCTTTTCCATTGTTATTATTTTGGAAAAGATTGAGTTTTGGACAACTACCCTTCATTCTTGCAATACTCTTTGCAGACCTCCGTGCAAGCTTTAGACCAAGATTTTGGATGTTTTCTTTACTGGCAGAGTTTCTCTTTGCAAGATATGGTGGAAAAGCTTTTTGCTGAGTGTTGAGCGGCAAGACACGCAGAAGACGCAGATACGCAGTTCTCCGAAGCTAAGTGCCGGTCCCGGGCTTCGTTCGGCACAAACCGCTCTCAGGAGCTCCCTGCGCTCGCCACAATGTTGTGCGCAAAGAAGCATGAAGCCGCTTCTTTGCCTCCGGGAGAATCGGCGAGCGGCAGCTTCCCAAAAGCGAAGAGGCAAGCCGCACCATGCAGGCACAGTGTGGGCAGCATTCAGACTTAGAGAAACCAGTACTTTACCACTCTCCTGCCTTTTCCATTGTTATTATATTGGAAAAGATTGAGTTTTGGACAACTACCTTTCATTCTTGCAAACCTCTTTGCAGACCTCCGTGCAAGCTTTAGAACAAGATTTTGGATGTTTTCTTTACTGGCCGAGTTTCTCTTTGCAAGATATGGTGGAAAAGCTTTTTGCTGAGTGTTGAGCGGCAAGACACGCAGAAGACGCAGATACGCAGCTCTCCGAAGCTAAGTGCCGGTCCCGGGCTTCGTTCGGCACAAACCGCTCTCAGGAGCTCCCTGCCCTCGCCACAATGTTGTGCGCAAAGAAGCAAGAAGCCGCTTCTTCGCCTCCGAGAGAATCGGCGAGCGGCAGCTTCCCAAAGGCGAAGATGCAAGCCGCACCATGCAGGCACTGTGTGGCCAGCCTTCAGACTTAGAGAAACCAGTACTTTACCACTCTCCTGCCTTTTCCATTGTTATTATATTGGAAAAGAACGAGTTCTGGACAAATACCTTTCATTCTTCCAAAACTCTTTGCAGACCTCCGTGCAAGCTTTAGAACAAGATTTTGGATGTTTTCTTTACTGGCAGAGTTTCTCTTTGCTAGATATGGTGGAAAAGCTTTTTGCTGAGTGTTGAGCGGCAAGACACGCAGAAGACGCAGATACGCAGCTCTCCGAAGCTAAGTGCCGGTCCCGGGCTTCGTTCGGCACAAACCACTCTCAGGAGCTCCCTGCGCTCGCCACAATGTTGTGCGCAAAGAAGCAAGAATCGTTTCTTCGCCTCCGGGAGAATCGGCGAGCGGCAGCTTCCCAAAGGTGAAGGTGCAAGCCGCACCATGCAGGCACAGTGTGGGCAGCATTCAGACTTAGAGAAACCAGTACCTTACCACTCTCCTGCCTTTTCCATTGTTATTATATTGGAAAAGAACGAGTTTTGGATAACTACCTTTCATTATTGCAAAACTCTTTGCAGACCTCCGTGCAAGCTTTAGAACAAGATTTTGGATGTTTTCTTTACTGGCCGAGTTTCTCTTTGCAAGATATGGTGGAAAAGCTTTTTGCTGAGTGTTGAGCGGCAAGACACGCAGAAGACGCAGATACGCAGCTCTCCGAAGCTAAGTGCCGGTCCACGGCTTCTTTCGGCAGAAGCCGCTCTTAGGTGCTCACCGCGACCGGCCCAATGCCCTGTGTGCGAAGAAGCCGCTTCTTCGCCTCCGGGAGAATCGGCGAGCAGCAGCTTCCCAAAGGCGAAGATGCAAGCCGTACCATGCAGGCACAGTGTGGGGAGCATTCAGACTTAGAGAAACCAGTACTTTACCACTCTCCTGCCTTTTCCATTGTTATTATATTGGAAAAAAACGAGTTTTGGACAACTACCTTTCATTCTTGCAAAACTCTTTGCAGACCTCCGTGCAGCTTTAGAACACGATTTTGGATGTTTTCTTTACTGGCCGAGTTTCTCTTTGCAAGATATGGTGGAAAAGCCTTTTGCTGAGTGTTGAGCGGCAAGACACGCAGAAGACGCAGATACGCAGCTCTGCGAAGCTAAATGCCGGTCCACGGCTTCTTTCGGCAGAAGCCGCTCTTAGGTGCTAACCGCGACCGGCCCAATGCTCTGTGTGCGAAGAAGCCGCTTCTTCGCCTCCGGGAGAATCGGCTAGTGGCAGCTTCCCAAAGGCGAAGGTGCAAGCCGCACCATACAGGCACAGTGTGGGCAGCATTCAGACTTAGAGAAACCAGTACTTTACCACTCTCCTGCCTTTTCCATTGTTATTATATTCGAAAAGAACGGGTTTTGGACAACTACCTTTCATTCTTGCAAAACTCTTTGCAGACCTCCGTGTAAGCTTTAGAACACGATTTTGGATATTTTCTGTACTGGCCGAGTTTCTCTTTGCAAGATATGGTGGAAAAGCTTTTTGCTGAGTGTTGAGCGGCAAGACACGCAGAAGACGCAGATACGCAGCTCTCCGAAGCTAAGTGCCGGTCCCGGGCTTCGTTCGGCACAAACCGCTCTCAGGAGCTCCCTGCGCTCGCCACAATGTTGTGCGCAAAGAAGCCGCTTCTTCGCCTCCGGGAGACTCGGCGAGCGGCAGCTTCCCAAAGGCGAAGGTGCAAGCCGCACCATGCAGGCACAGTGTGGGCAGCATTCAGACTTAGAGAAACCAGTACTTTACCACTCTCCTGCCTTTTCCATTGTTATTATATTCGAAAAGAACGGGTTTGGACAACTACATTTCATTCTTGCAAAACTCTTTGCAGACCTCCGTGTAAGCTTTAGAACAAGATTTTGGATGTTTTCTTTACTGGCAGAGTTTCTCTTTGCAAGATATGGTGGAAAAGCTTTTTGCTGAGTGTTGAGCGGCAAGACACGCAGAAGACGCAGATACGCAGCTCTCCGAAGCTAAGTGCCGGTCCCGGGCTTCGTTCGGCACAAACCGCTCTCAGGAGCTCCCTGCCCTCGCCACAATGTTGTGCGCAAAGAAGCCGCTTCTTCGCCTCCGGGAGAATCGGCGAGCGGCAGCTTCCCAAAGGCGAAGGTGCAAGCCGCACCATGCAGGCACAGTGTGGGCAGCATTCAGACTTAGAGAAACCAGTACTTTACCACTCTCCTGCCTTTTCCATTGTTATTATATTCGAAAAGAACGGGTTTTGGACAACTACATTTCATTCTTGCAAAACTCTTTGCAGACCTCCGTGTAAGCTTTAGAACAAGATTTTGGATGTTTTCTTTACTGGCCGAGTTTCTCTTTGCAAGATATGGTGGAAAAGCTTTTTGCTGAGTGTTGAGCGGCAAGACACGCAGAAGACGCAGATACGCAGCTCTCCGAAGCTAAGTGCCGGTCCCGGGCTTCGTTCGGCACAAACCGCTCTCAGGAGCTCCCTGCGCTCACCACAATGTTGTGCGCAAAGAAGCCGCTTCTTCGCCTCCGGGAGAATCGGCGAGCAGCAGCTTCCCAAAGGCGAAGGTGCAAGCCGCACCATACAGGCACAGTGTGGGCAGCATTCAGACTTAGAGAAACCAGTACTTTACCACTCTCCTGCCTTTTCCATTGTTATTATATTCGAAAAGAACGGTTTTGGACAACTACCTTTCATTCTTGCAAAACTCTTTGCAGACCTCCGTGTAAGCTTTAGAACAAGATTTTGGATGTTTTCTTTACTGGCAGAGTTTCTCTTTGCAAGATATGGTGGAAAAGCTTTTTGCTGAGTGTTGAGCGGCAAGACACGCAGAAGACGCAGATACGCAGCTCTCCGAAGCTAAGTGCTGGTCCCGGGCTTCGTTCGGCACAAACCGCTCTCAGGAGCTCCCTGCCCTCGCCACAATGTTGTGCGCAAAGAAGCCGCTTCTTCGCCTCCGGGAGAATCGGCGAGCGGCAGCTTCCCAAAGGCGAAGGTGCAAGCCGCACCATGCAGGCACAGTGTGGGCAGCATTCAGACTTAGAGAAACCAGTACTTTACCACTCTCCTGCCTTTTCCATTGTTATTATATTCGAAAAGAACGGGTTTTGGACAACTACATTTCATTCTTGCAAAACTCTTTGCAGACCTCCGTGTAAGCTTTAGAACACGATTTTGGATGTTTTCTGTGCTGGCCGAGTTTCTCTTTGCAAGATATGGTGGAAAAGCTTTTTGCTGAGTGTTGAGCGGCAAGACACGCAGAAGACGCAGATACGCAGCTCTCCGAAGCTTAGTGCCGGTCCCGGGCTTCATTCGGCACAAACCGCTCTCAGGAGCTCCCTGCGCTCGCCACAATGTTGTGCGCAAAGAAGCCGCTTCTTCGCCTCCGGGAGAATCGGCGAGCAGCAGCTTCCCAAAGGCGAAGGTGCAAGCCGCACCATGCAGGCACAGTGTGGGCAGCATTCAGACTTAGACAAACCAGTACTTTACCACTCTCCTGCCTTTTCCATTGTTATTATATTGGAAAAGAACGAGTTTTGGTCAACTACCTTTCATTCTTGCAAAACTCTTTGCAGACCTCCGTGCAAGCTTTAGAACAAGATTTTGGATGTTTTCTTTACTGGCCGAGTTTCTCTTTGCAAGATATGGTGGAAAAGCTTTTTGCTGAGTGTTGAACGGCAAGACACGCAGAAGACGCAGATACGCATCTCTCCGAAGCTTAGTGCCGGTCCCGGGCTTCGTTCGGCACAAACCGCTCTCAGGAGCTCCCTGCGCTCGCCACAATGTTGTGCACAAAGAAGCCGCTTCTTCGCCTCCGGGAGAATCGGCGAGCAGCAGCTTCCCAAAGGCGAAGGTGCAAGCCGCACCATACAGGCACAGTGTGGGCAGCATTCAGACTTAGAGAAACCAGTACTTTACCACTCTCCTGCCTTTTCCATTGTTATTATATTCGAAAAGAACGGTTTTGGACAACTACCTTTCATTCTTGCAAAACTCTTTGCAGACCTCCGTGTAAGCTTTAGAACAAGATTTTGGATGTTTTCTTTACTGGCAGAGTTTCTCTTTGCAAGATATGGTGGAAAAGCTTTTTGCTGAGTGTTGAGCGGCAAGACACGCAGAAGACGCAGATACGCAGCTCTCCGAAGCTAAGTGCCGGTCCCGGGCTTCGTTCGGCACAAACCGCTCTCAGGAGCTCCCTGCGCTCGCCACAATGTTGTGCGCAAAGAAGCAAGAAGCCGCTTCTTCGCCTCCGGGAGAATTGGCGAGCGGCAGCTTCCCAAAGGCGAAGGGGCAAGCCGCACCATGCAGGCACAGTGTGGGCAGCATTCAGACTTAGAGAAACCAGTACTTTACCACTCTCCTGCCTTTTCCATTGTTATTATATTGGAAAAGAATGGGTTTTGGACAACTACCTTTCATTCTTGCAAAACTCTTTGCAGACCTCCGTGCAGCTTCAGAACACGATTTTGGATGTTTTCTTTACTGGCCGAGTTTCTCTTTGCAAGATATGGTGGAAAAGCTTTTTGCTGAGTGTTGAGCGGCAAGACACGCAGAAGACGCAGATACGCAGCTCTCCGAAGCTAAGTGCCGGTCCCGGGCTTCGTTCGGCACAAACCGCTCTCAGGAGCTCCCTGCGCTCACCACAATGTTGTGCGCAAAGAAGCCGCTTCTTCGCCTCCGGGAGAATCGGCGAGCAGCAGCTTCCCAAAGGCGAAGGTGCAAGCCGCACCATGCAGGCACAGTGTGGGCAGCATTCAGACTTAGAGAAACCAGTACTTTACCACTCTCCTGCCTTTTCCATTGTTATTATATACGAAAAGAACGGTTTTGGACAACTACCTTTCATTCTTGCAAAACTCTTTGCAGACCTCCGTGTAAGCTTTAGAACAAGATTTTGGATGTTTTCTTTACTGGCAGAGTTTCTCTTTGCAAGATATGGTGGAAAAGCTTTTTGCTGAGTGTTGAGCGGCAAGACACGCAGAAGACGCAGATACGCAGCTCTCCGAAGCTAAGTGCTGGTCCCGGGCTTCGTTCGGCACAAACCGCTCTCAGGAGCTCCCTGCCCTCGCCACAATGTTGTGCGCAAAGAAGCCGCTTCTTCGCCTCCGGGAGAATCGGCGAGCGGCAGCTTCCCAAAGGCGAAGGTGCAAGCCGCACCATGCAGGCACAGTGTGGGCAGCATTCAGACTTAGAGAAACCAGTACTTTACCACTCTCCTGCCTTTTCCATTGTTATTATATTCGAAAAGAACGGGTTTTGGACAACTACATTTCATTCTTGCAAAACTCTTTGCAGACCTCCGTGTAAGCTTTAGAACACGATTTTGGATGTTTTCTGTGCTGGCCGAGTTTCTCTTTGCAAGATATGGTGGAAAAGCTTTTTGCTGAGTGTTGAGCGGCAAGACACGCAGAAGACGCAGATACGCAGCTCTCCGAAGCTTAGTGCCGGTCCCGGGCTTCATTCGGCACAAACCGCTCTCAGGAGCTCCCTGCGCTCGCCACAATGTTGTGCGCAAAGAAGCCGCTTCTTCGCCTCCGGGAGAATCGGCGAGCAGCAGCTTCCCAAAGGCGAAGGTGCAAGCCGCACCATGCAGGCACAGTGTGGGCAGCATTCAGACTTAGACAAACCAGTACTTTACCACTCTCCTGCCTTTTCCATTGTTATTATATTGGAAAAGAACGAGTTTTGGTCAACTACCTTTCATTCTTGCAAAACTCTTTGCAGACCTCCGTGCAAGCTTTAGAACAAGATTTTGGATGTTTTCTTTACTGGCCGAGTTTCTCTTTGCAAGATATGGTGGAAAAGCTTTTTGCTGAGTGTTGAACGGCAAGACACGCAGAAGACGCAGATACGCATCTCTCCGAAGCTTAGTGCCGGTCCCGGGCTTCGTTCGGCACAAACCGCTCTCAGGAGCTCCCTGCGCTCGCCACAATGTTGTGCACAAAGAAGCCGCTTCTTCGCCTCCGGGAGAATCGGCGAGCAGCAGCTTCCCAAAGGCGAAGGTGCAAGCCGCACCATACAGGCACAGTGTGGGCAGCATTCAGACTTAGAGAAACCAGTACTTTACCACTCTCCTGCCTTTTCCATTGTTATTATATTCGAAAAGAACGGTTTTGGACAACTACCTTTCATTCTTGCAAAACTCTTTGCAGACCTCCGTGTAAGCTTTAGAACAAGATTTTGGATGTTTTCTTTACTGGCAGAGTTTCTCTTTGCAAGATATGGTGGAAAAGCTTTTTGCTGAGTGTTGAGCGGCAAGACACGCAGAAGACGCAGATACGCAGCTCTCCGAAGCTAAGTGCCGGTCCCGGGCTTCGTTCGGCACAAACCGCTCTCAGGAGCTCCCTGCGCTCGCCACAATGTTGTGCGCAAAGAAGCAAGAAGCCGCTTCTTCGCCTCCGGAAGAATTGGCGAGCGGCAGCTTCCCAAAGGCGAAGGGGCAAGCCGCACCATGCAGGCACAGTGTGGGCAGCATTCAGACTTAGAGAAACCAGTACTTTACCACTCTCCTGCCTTTTCCATTGTTATTATATTGGAAAAGAATGGGTTTTGGACAACTACCTTTCATTCTTGCAAAACTCTTTGCAGACCTCCGTGCAGCTTCAGAACACGATTTTGGATGTTTTCTTTACTGGCCGAGTTTCTCTTTGCAAGATATGGTGGAAAAGCTTTTTGCTGAGTGTTGAGCGGCAAGACACGCAGAAGACGCAGATACGCAGCTCTCCGAAGCTAAGTGCCGGTCCCGGGCTTCGTTCGGCACAAACCGCTCTCAGGAGCTCCCTGCGCTCACCACAATGTTGTGCGCAAAGAAGCCGCTTCTTCGCCTCCGGGAGAATCGGCGAGCAGCAGCTTCCCAAAGGCGAAGGTGCAAGCCGCACCATGCAGGCACAGTGTGGGCAGCATTCAGACTTAGAGAAACCAGTACTTTACCACTCTCCTGCCTTTTCCATTGTTATTATATACGAAAAGAAAGGGTTTGGACAACTACATTTCATTCTTGCAAAACTCTTTGCAGACCTCCGTGTAAGCTTTAGAACAAGATTTTGGATGTTTTCTTTACTGGCAGAGTTTCTCTTTGCAAGATATGGTGGAAAAGCTTTTTGCTGAGTGTTGAGCGGCAAGACACGCAGAAGACGCAGATACGCAGCTCTCCGAAGCTAAGTGCCGGTCCCGGGCTTCGTTCGGCACAAACCGCTCTCAGGAGCTCCCTGCCCTCGCCACAATGTTGTGCGCAAAGAAGCCGCTTCTTCGCCTCCGGGAGAATCGGCGAGCGGCAGCTTCCCAAAGGCGAAGGTGCAAGCCGCACCATGCAGGCACAGTGTGGGCAGCATTCAGACTTAGAGAAACCAGTACTTTACCACTCTCCTGCCTTTTCCATTGTTATTATATTCGAAAAGAACGGGTTTTGGACAACTACATTTCATTCTTGCAAAACTCTTTGCAGACCTCCGTGTAAGCTTTAGAACAAGATTTTGGATGTTTTCTTTACTGGCCGAGTTTCTCTTTGCAAGATATGGTGGAAAAGCTTTTTGCTGAGTGTTGAGCGGCAAGACACGCAGAAGACGCAGATACGCAGCTCTCCGAAGCTAAGTGCCGGTCCCGGGCTTCGTTCGGCACAAACCGCTCTCAGGAGCTCCCTGCGCTCACCACAATGTTGTGCGCAAAGAAGCCGCTTCTTCGCCTCCGGGAGAATCGGCGAGCAGCAGCTTCCCAAAGGCGAAGGTGCAAGCCGCACCATACAGGCACAGTGTGGGCAGCATTCAGACTTAGAGAAACCAGTACTTTACCACTCTCCTGCCTTTTCCATTGTTATTATATTCGAAAAGAACGGGTTTTGGACAACTACATTTCATTCTTGCAAAACTCTTTGCAGACCTCCGTGTAAGCTTTAGAACACGATTTTGGATGTTTTCTGTACTGGCCGAGTTTCTCTTTGCAAGATATGGTGGAAAAGCTTTTTGCTGAGTGTTGAGCGGCAAGACACGCAGAAGACGCAGATACGCAGCTCTCCGAAGCTAAGTGCCGGTCCCGGGCTTCGTTCGGCACAAACCGCTCTCAGGAGCTCCCTGCGCTCGCCACAATGTTGTGCGCAAAGAAGCCGCTTCTTCGCCTCCGGGAGAATCGGCGAGCAGCAGCTTCCCAAAGGCGAAGGTGCAAGCCGCACCATGCAGGCACAGTGTGGGCAGCATTCAGACTTAGAGAAACCAGTACTTTACCACTCTCCTGCCTTTTCCATTGTTATTATATTCGAAAAGAACGGGTTTGGACAACTACATTTCATTCTTGCAAAACTCTTTGCAGACCTCCGTGTAAGCTTTAGAACAAGATTTTGGATGTTTTCTTTACTGGCAGAGTTTCTCTTTGCAAGATATGGTGGAAAAGCTTTTTGCTGAGTGTTGAGCGGCAAGACACGCAGAAGACGCAGATACGCAGCTCTCCGAAGCTAAGTGCCGGTCCCGGGCTTCGTTCGGCACAAACCGCTCTCAGGAGCTCCCTGCCCTCGCCACAATGTTGTGCGCAAAGAAGCCGCTTCTTCGCCTCCGGGAGAATCGGCGAGCGGCAGCTTCCCAAAGGCGAAGGTGCAAGCCGCACCATGCAGGCACAGTGTGGGCAGCATTCAGACTTAGAGAAACCAGTACTTTACCACTCTCCTGCCTTTTCCATTGTTATTATATTCGAAAAGAACGGGTTTTGGACAACTACATTTCATTCTTGCAAAACTCTTTGCAGACCTCCGTGTAAGCTTTAGAACAAGATTTTGGATGTTTTCTTTACTGGCCGAGTTTCTCTTTGCAAGATATGGTGGAAAAGCTTTTTGCTGAGTGTTGAGCGGCAAGACACGCAGAAGACGCAGATACGCAGCTCTCCGAAGCTAAGTGCCGGTCCCGGGCTTCGTTCGGCACAAACCGCTCTCAGGAGCTCCCTGCGCTCACCACAATGTTGTGCGCAAAGAAGCCGCTTCTTCGCCTCCGGGAGAATCGGCGAGCAGCAGCTTCCCAAAGGCGAAGGTGCAAGCCGCACCATACAGGCACAGTGTGGGCAGCATTCAGACTTAGAGAAACCAGTACTTTACCACTCTCCTGCCTTTTCCATTGTTATTATATTCGAAAAGAACGGTTTTGGACAACTACCTTTCATTCTTGCAAAACTCTTTGCAGACCTCCGTGCAAGCTTTAGAACAAGATTTTGGATGTTTTCTTTACTGGCAGAGTTTCTCTTTGCAAGATATGGTGGAAAAGCTTTTTGCTGAGTGTTGAGCGGCAAGACACGCAGAAGACGCAGATACGCAGCTCTCCGAAGCTAAGTGCTGGTCCCGGGCTTCGTTCGGCACAAACCGCTCTCAGGAGCTCCCTGCCCTCGCCACAATGTTGTGCGCAAAGAAGCCGCTTCTTCGCCTCCGGGAGAATCGGCGAGCGGCAGCTTCCCAAAGGCGAAGGTGCAAGCCGCACCATGCAGGCACAGTGTGGGCAGCATTCAGACTTAGAGAAACCAGTACTTTACCACTCTCCTGCCTTTTCCATTGTTATTATATTCGAAAAGAACGGGTTTTGGACAACTACATTTCATTCTTGCAAAACTCATTGCAGACCTCCGTGTAAGCTTTAGAACACGATTTTGGATGTTTTCTGTACTGGCCGAGTTTCTCTTTGCAAGATATGGTGGAAAAGCTTTTTGCTGAGTGTTGAGCGGCAAGACACGCAGAAGACGCAGATACGCAGCTCTCCGAAGCTTAGTGCCGGTCCCGGGCTTCATTCGGCACAAACCGCTCTCAGGAGCTCCCTGCGCTCGCCACAATGTTGTGCGCAAAGAAGCCGCTTCTTCGCCTCCGGGAGAATCGGCGAGCAGCAGCTTCCCAAAGGCGAAGGTGCAAGCCGCACCATGCAGGCACAGTGTGGGCAGCATTCAGACTTAGACAAACCAGTACTTTACCACTCTCCTGCCTTTTCCATTGTTATTATATTGGAAAAGAACGAGTTTTGGTCAACTACCTTTCATTCTTGCAAAACTCTTTGCAGACCTCCGTGCAAGCTTTAGAACAAGATTTTGGATGTTTTCTTTACTGGCCGAGTTTCTCTTTGCAAGATATGGTGGAAAAGCTTTTTGCTGAGTGTTGAACGGCAAGACACGCAGAAGACGCAGATACGCAGCTCTCCGAAGCTTAGTGCCGGTCCCGGGCTTCGTTCGGCACAAACCGCTCTCAGGAGCTCTCTGCGCTCGCCACAATGTTGTGCACAAAGAAGCCGCTTCTTCGCCTCCTGGAGATTCGGCGAGCAGCAGCTTCCCAAAGGCGAAGATGCAAGCCGTACCATGCAGGCACAGTGTGGGGAGCATTCAGACTTAGAGAAACCAGTACTTTACCACTCTCCTGCCTTTTCCATTGTTATTATATTGGAAAAAAACGAGTTTTGGACAACTACCTTTCATTCTTGCAAAACTCTTTGCAGACCTCCGTGCAGCTTTAGAACACGATTTTGGATGTTTTCTTTACTGGCCGAGTTTCTCTTTGCAAGATATGGTGGAAAAGCCTTTTGCTGAGTGTTGAGCGGCAAGACACGCAGAAGACGCAGATACGCAGCTCTGCGAAGCTAAATGCCGGTCCACGGCTTCTTTCGGCAGAAGCCGCTCTTAGGTGCTAACCGCGACCGGCCCAATGCTCTGTGTGCGAAGAAGCCGCTTCTTCGCCTCCGGGAGAATCGGCTAGTGGCAGCTTCCCAAAGGCGAAGGGGCAAGCCGCACCATGCAGGCACAGTGTGGGCAGCATTCAGACTTAGAGAAACCATTACTTTGCCTCTCTCTCTTCCTTTTCCATTGTTATTATATTCGAAAAGAACGGGTTTTGGAAAACTACATTTCATTCTTGCAAAACTCTTTGCAGACCTCCGTGTAAGCTTTAGGACAAGATTTTGGATGTTTTCTTTACTGGCAGAGTTTCTCTTTGCAAGATATGGTGGAAAAGCTTTTTGCTGAGTGTTGAGCAGCAAGACACGCAGATGACGCAGATACGCAGCTCTCCGAAGCTAAATGCCGGTCCACGGCTTCTTTCGACAGAAGCTGCTCTTAGGTGCTCACCGCGACCGGCCCAATGCCCTGTGTGCGAAGAAGCCGCTTCTCCGCCTCCGGGAGAATCAGCCAGCGGCAGCTTCCCAAAGGCGAAGATGCAAGCCGCACCATGCAGGCACAGTGTGGGCAGCATTCAGACTTAGAGAAACCAGTACTTTACCACTCTCCTGCCTTTTCCATTGTTATTATTTTGGAAAAGATTGAGTTTTGGACAACTACCTTTCATTCTTGCAAACCTCTTTGCAGACCTCCGTGCAAGCTTTAGAACAAGATTTTGGATATTTTCTTTACTGGCAGAGTTTCTCTTTGCAAGATATGGTGGAAAAGCTTTTTGCTGAGTGTTGAGCGGCAAGACACGCAGAAGACGCAGATACGCAGCTCTCCGAAGCTAAGTGCTGGTCCCAGGATTCGTTCGGCACAAACCGCTCTCAGGAGCTCCCTGCGCTCGCCACAATGTTGTGCGCAATGAAGACACTTCTTCGCCTCCGGGAGACTCGGCGAGCGGCAGCTTCCCAAAGGCGAAGGTGCAAGCCGCACCATGCAGGCACAGTGTGGCCAGCCTTCAGACTTAGAGAAACCAGTACTTTACCACTCTCCTGCCGTTTCCATTGTTATTATTTTGGAAAAGAACGAGTAAGGGACAACTACCTTTCATTCTTGCAAAACTCTTTGCAGACCTCCGTGCAAGCTTTAGAACAAGATTTTGGATGTTTTCTTTACTGGCAGAGTTTCTCTTTGCAAGATATGGTGGAAAAGCTTTTTGCTGAGTGTTGAGCGGCAAGACACGCAGAAGACGCAGATACGCAGCTCTCCGAAGCTAAGTGCTGGTCCCGGGCTTCGTTCGGCACAAACCGCTCTCAGGAGCTCCCTGCCCTCGCCACAATGTTGTGCGCAAAGAAGCCGCTTCTTCGCCTCCGGGAGAATCGGCGAGCGGCAGCTTCCCAAAGGCGAAGGTGCAAGCCGCACCATGCAGGCACAGTGTGGGCAGCATTCAGACTTAGAGAAACCAGTACTTTACCACTCTCCTGCCTTTTCCATTGTTATTATATTCGAAAAGAACGGGTTTTGGACAACTACATTTCATTCTTGCAAAACTCTTTGCAGACCTCCGTGTAAGCTTTAGAACACGATTTTGGATGTTTTCTGTACTGGCCGAGTTTCTCTTTGCAAGATATGGTGGAAAAGCTTTTTGCTGAGTGTTGAGCGGCAAGACACGCAGAAGACGCAGATACGCAGCTCTCCGAAGCTTAGTGCCGGTCCCGGGCTTCATTCGGCACAAACCGCTCTCAGGAGCTCCCTGCGCTCGCCACAATGTTGTGCGCAAAGAAGCCGCTTCTTCGCCTCCGGGAGAATCGGCGAGCAGCAGCTTCCCAAAGGCGAAGGTGCAAGCCGCACCATGCAGGCACAGTGTGGGCAGCATTCAGACTTAGACAAACCAGTACTTTACCACTCTCCTGCCTTTTCCATTGTTATTATATTGGAAAAGAACGAGTTTTGGTCAACTACCTTTCATTCTTGCAAAACTCTTTGCAGACCTCCGTGCAAGCTTTAGAACAAGATTTTGGATGTTTTCTTTACTGGCCGAGTTTCTCTTTGCAAGATATGGTGGAAAAGCTTTTTGCTGAGTGTTGAACGGCAAGACACGCAGAAGACGCAGATACGCAGCTCTCCGAAGCTTAGTGCCGGTCCCGGGCTTCGTTCGGCACAAACCGCTCTCAGGAGCTCCCTGCGCTCGCCACAATGTTGTGCACAAAGAAGCCGCTTCTTCGCCTCCGGGAGAATCGGCGAGCAGCAGCTTCCCAAAGGCGAAGATGCAAGCCGTACCATGCAGGCACAGTGTGGGGAGCATTCAGACTTAGAGAAACCAGTACTTTACCACTCTCCTGCCTTTTCCATTGTTATTATATTGGAAAAAAACGAGTTTTGGACAACTACCTTTCATTCTTGCAAACCTCTTTGCAGACCTCCGTGAAAGCTCTAGAACAAGATTTTGGATGTTTTCTTTACTGGCCGAGTTTCTCTTTGCAAGATATGGTGGAAAAGCTTTTTGCCGAGTGTTGAGCGGCAAGACACGCAGAAGACGCAGATACGCAGCTCTCCGAAGCTAAGTGCCGGTCCACGGCTTCTTTCGGCAGAATCCGCTCTTAGGCGCTCACCGCGACCGGCCCAATGCCCTGTGTGCGAAGAAGCCGCTTCTCCGCCTCCGGGAGAATCAGCGAGCGGCAGCTTCCCAAAGGCGAAGCTGCAAGCCGCACCATGCAGGCACAGTGTGGGCAGCATTCAGACTTAGAGAAACCAGCACTTTACCACTCTCCTGCCTTTTCCATTGTTATTATTTTGGAAAAGATTGAGTTTTGGACAACTACCTTTCATTCTTGCAATACTCTTTGCAGACCTCCGTGCAAGCTTTAGAACAAGATTTTGGATGTTTTCTTTACTGGCAGAGTTTCTCTTTGCAAGAAATGGTGGAAAAGCTTTTTGCTGAGTGTTGAGCGGCAAGACACGCAGAAGACGCAGATACGCAGCTCTCCGAAGCTAAGTGCTGGTCCCGGGCTTCGTTCGGCACAAACCGCTCTCAGGAGCTCCCTGCCCTCGCCACAATGTTGTGCGCAAAGAAGCCGCTTCTTCGCCTCCGGGAGAATCGGCGAGCGGCAGCTTCCCAAAGGCGAAGGTGCAAGCCGCACCATGCAGGCACAGTGTGGGCAGCATTCAGACTTAGAGAAACCAGTACTTTACCACTCTCCTGCCTTTTCCATTGTTATTATATTCGAAAAGAACGGGTTTTGGACAACTACATTTCATTCTTGCAAAACTCTTTGCAGACCTCCGTGTAAGCTTTAGAACACGATTTTGGATGTTTTCTGTACTGGCCGAGTTTCTCTTTGCAAGATATGGTGGAAAAGCTTTTTGCTGAGTGTTGAGCGGCAAGACACGCAGAAGACGCAGATACGCAGCTCTCCGAAGCTTAGTGCCGGTCCCGGGCTTCATTCGGCACAAACCGCTCTCAGGAGCTCCCTGCGCTCGCCACAATGTTGTGCGCAAAGAAGCCGCTTCTTCGCCTCCGGGAGAATCGGCGAGCAGCAGCTTCCCAAAGGCGAAGGTGCAAGCCGCACCATGCAGGCACAGTGTGGGCAGCATTCAGACTTAGAGAAACCAGTACTTTACCACTCTCCTGCCTTTTCCATTGTTATTATATTCGAAAAGAACGGGTTTTGGAAAACTACATTTCATTCTTGCAAAACTCTTTGCAGACCTCCGTGTAAGCTTTAGGACAAGATTTTGGATGTTTTCTTTACTGGCAGAGTTTCTCTTTGCAAGATATGGTGGAAAAGCTTTTTGCTGAGTGTTGAGCAGCAAGACACGCAGAAGACGCAGATACGCAGCTCTCCGAAGCTAAATGCCGGTCCACGGCTTCTTTCGACAGAAGCTGCTCTTAGGTGCTCACCGCGACCGGCCCAATGCCCTGTGTGCGAAGAAGCCGCTTCTCCGCCTCCGGGAGAATCAGCCAGCGGCAGCTTCCCAAAGGCGAAGATGCAAGCCGCACTACGCAGGCACAGTGTGGGCAGCATTCAGACTTAGAGAAACCAGTACTTTACCACTCTCCTGCCTTTTCCATTGTTATTATTTTGGAAAAGATTGAGTTTTGGACAACTACCTTTCATTCTTGCAATACTCTTTGCAGACCTCCGTGCAAGCTTTAGAACAAGATTTTGGATGTTTTCTTTACTGGCAGAGTTTCTCTTTGCAAGATATGGTGGAAAAGCTTTTTGCTGAGTGTTGAGTGGCAAGACACGCAGAAGACGCAGATACGCAGTTCTCCGAAGCTAAGTGCCGGTCCCGGGCTTCGTTCGGCACAAACCGCTCTCAGGAGCTCCCTGCGCTCGCCACAATGTTGTGCGCAAAGAAGCAAGAAGCCGCTTCTTTGCCTCCGGGAGAATCGGCGAGCGGCAGCTTCCCAAAAGCGAAGAGGCAAGCCTCACCATGCAGGCACAGTGTGGGCAGCATTCAGACTTAGAGAAACCAGTACTTTACCACTCTCCTGCCTTTTCCATTGTTATTATTTTGGAAAAGATTGAGTTTTGGACAACTACCTTTCATTCTTGCAAACCTCTTTGCAGACCTCCGTGCAAGCTTTAGAACAAGATTTTGGATATTTTCTTTACTGGCAGAGTTTCTCTTTGCAAGATATGGTGGAAAAGCTTTTTGCTGAGTGTTGAGCGGCAAGACACGCAGAAGACGCAGATACGCAGCTCTCCGAAGCTAAGTGCCGGTCCCGGGATTCGTTCGGCACAAACCGCTCTCAGGAGCTCCCTGCGCTCGCCACAATGTTGTGCGCAAAGAAGACACTTCTTCGCCTCCGGGAGACTCGGCGAGCGGCAGCTTCCCAAAGGCGAAGGTGCAAGCCGCACCATGCAGGCACAGTGTGGCCAGCCTTCAGACTTAGAGAAACCAGTACTTTACCACTCTCCTGCCGTTTCCATTGTTATTATATTGGAAAAGAACGAGTAAGGGACAACTACCTTTCATTCTTGCAAAACTCTTTGCAGACCTCCGTGCAAGCTTTAGAACAAGATTTTGGATGTTTTCTTTACTGGCAGAGTTTCTCTTTGCAAGATATGGTGGAAAAGCTTTTTGCTGAGTGTTGAGCGGCAAGACACGCAGAAGACGCAGATACGCAGCTCTCCGAAGCTAAGTGCCGGTCCCGGGCTTCGTTCGGCACAAACCGCTCTCAGGAGCTCCCTGCGCTCGCCACAATGTTGTGCGCAAAGAAGCAAGAAGCCGCTTCTTCGCCTCCGGGAGACTCGGCGAGCGGCAGCTTCCCAAAGGCGAAGGTGCAAGCCGCACCATGCAGGCACAGTGTGGGCAGCATTCAGACTTAGAGAAAACAGTACTTTACCACTCTCCTGCCTTTTCCATTGTTATTATATTCGAAAAGAACGAGTTTTGGACAACTACCTTTCATTCTTGCAAACCTCTTTGCAGACCTCCGTGAAAGCTCTAGAACAAGATTTTGGATGTTTTCTTTACTGGCAGAGTTTCTCTTTGCAAGAAATGGTGGAAAAGCTTTTTGCCGAGTGTTGAGCGGCAAGACACGCAGAAGACGCAGATACGCAGCTCTCCGAAGCTAAGTGCCGGTCCACGGCTTCTTTCGGCAGAATCCGCTCTTAGGTGCTCACCGCGACCGGCCCAATGCCCTGTGTGCGAAGAAGCCGCTTCTCCGCCTCCGGGAGAATCAGCGAGCGGCAGCTTCCCAAAGGCGAAGCTGCAAGCCGCACCATGCAGGCACAGTGTGGGCAGCATTCAGACTTAGAGAAACCAGCACTTTACCACTCTCCTGCCTTTTCCATTGTTATTATTTTGGAAAAGATTGAGTTTTGGACAACTACCTTTCATTCTTGCAATACTCTTTGCAGACCTCCGTGCAAGCTTTAGAACAAGATTTTGGATGTTTTCTTTACTGGCAGAGTTTCTCTTTGCAAGAAATGGTGGAAAAGCTTTTTGCTGAGTGTTGAGCGGCAAGACACGCAGAAGACGCAGATACGCAGCTCTCCGAAGCTAAGTGCCGGTCCCGGGCTTCGTTCGGCACAAACCGCTCTCAGGAGCTCCCTGCGCTCGCCACAATGTTGTGCGCAAAGAAGCAAGAAGCCGCTTCTTTGCCTCCGGGAGAATCGGCGAGCGGCAGCTTCCCAAAGGCGAAGATGCAAGCCGCACCATGCAGGCACAGTGTGGGCAGCATTCAGACTTAGAGAAACCAGTACTTTACCACTCTCCTGCCTTTTCCATTGTTATTATTTTGGAAAAGATTGAGTTTTGGACAACTACCTTTCATTCTTGCAATACTCTTTGCAGACCTCCATGCAAGCTTTAGAACAAGATTTTGGATGTTTTCTTTACTGGCAGAGTTTCTCTTTGCAAGAAATGGTGGAAAAGCTTTTTGCTGAGTGTTGAGCAGCAAGACACGCAGAAGACGCAGATACGCAGCTCTCCGAAGCTAAGTGCCGGTCCCGGGCTTCGTTCGGCACAAACCGCTCTCAGGAGCTCCCTGCGCTCGCCACAATGTTGTGCACAAAGAAGACACTTCTTCGCCTCTGGGAGACTCGGCGAGCGGCAGCTTCCCAAAGGCGAAGGGGCAAGCCGCACCATGCAGGCACAGTGTGGCCAGCCTTCAGACTTAGAGAAACCAGTACTTTACCACTCTCCTGCTGTTTCCATTGTTATTATATTGGAAAAGAACGAGTAAGGGACAACTACCTTTCATTCTTGCAAAACTCTTTGCAGACCTCCGTGCAAGCTTTAGAACAAGATTTTGGATGTTTTCTTTACTGGCAGAGTTTCTCTTTGCAAGATATGGTGGAAAAGCTTTTTGCTGAGTGTTGAACGGCAAGACACGCAGAAGACGCAGATACGCAGCTCTCCGAAGCTAAGTGCCGGTCCCGGGCTTCGTTCGGCACAAACCGCTCTCAGGAGCTCCCTGCGCTCGCCACAATGTTGTGCGCAAAGAAGCAAGAAGCCGCTTCTCCGCCTCCGGGAGAATCGGCGAGCGGCAGCTTCCCAAAGGTGAAGGTGCAAGCCGCGCCATGCAGGCACAGTGTGGGCAGCATTCAGACTTAGAGAAACCAGTACTTTACCACTCTCCTGCCTTTTCCATTGTTATTATATTGAAAAAGAACGAGTTTTGGACAACTACTTTTCATTCTTGCAAAATTCTTTGAAGACCTCTGTGCAAGCTTTAGAACAAGATTTTGGATGTTTTCTTTACTGGCAGAGTTTCTCTTTGCAAGATATGGTGGAAAAGCTTTTTGCTGAGTGTTGAGCAGCAAGACACGCAGAAGACGCAGATACACAGCTCTCCGAAGCTAAGTGCCGGTCCACGGCTTCTTTCGGCAGAAGCCGCACTTAGGTGCTCACCGCGACCGGCCCAATGCCCTGTGTGCGAAGAAGCCGCTTCTCCGCCTCCGGGAGAATCACCGAGCGGCAGCTTCCCAAAGGCGAAGATGCAAGCCGCACCATGCAGGCACAGTGTGGGCAGCATTCAGACTTAGAGAAACCAGTACTTTACCACTCTCCTGCCTTTTCCATTGTTATTATTTTGGAAAAGATTGAGTTTTGGACAACTAGCTTTCATTCTTGCAATACTCTTTGCAGACCTCCGTGCAAGCTTTAGAACAAGATTTTGGATGTTTTCTTTACTGGCAGAGTTTCTCTTTGCAAGATATGGTGGAAAAGCTTTTTGCTGAGTGTTGAGCAGCAAGACACGCAGAAGACGCAGATACGCAGCTCTCCGAAGCTAAGTGCAGGTCCCGGGCTTCGTTCGGCACAAACCGCTCTCAGGAGCTCCCTGCGCTCGCCACAATGTTGTGCGCAAAGAAGCAAGAAGCCGCTTCTTTGCCTCCGGGAGAATCGGCGAGCGGCAGCTTCCCAAAGGCGAAGATGCAAGCCGCACCAGGCAGGCACAGTGTGGGCAGCATTCAGACTTAGAGAAACCAGTACTTTACCACTCTCCTGCCTTTTCCATTGTTATTATTTTGGAAAAGACTGAGTTTTGGACAACTACCTTTCATTCTTGCAATACTCTTTGCAGACCTCCATGCAAGCTTTAGAACGAGATTTTGGATGTTTTCTTTACTGGCAGAGTTTCTCTTTGCAAGAAATGGTGGAAAAGCTTTTTGCTGAGTGTTGAGCAGCAAGACACGCAGAAGACGCAGATACGCAGCTCTCCGAAGCTAAGTGCCGGTCCCGGGCTTCGTTCGGCACAAACCGCTCTCAGGAGCTCCCTGCGCTCGCCACAATGTTCTGCGCAAAGAAGCAAGAAGCCGCTTCTTCGCCTCCGGGAGAATCGGCTAGTGGCAGCTTCCCAAAGGCGAAGGTGCAAGCCGCACCATGCAGGCACAGTGTGGGCAGCATTCAGACTTAGAGAAACCAGTACTTTACCACTCTCCTGCCTTTTCTATTGTTATTATATTGGAAAAGAACGAGTTTTGGACAACTACTTTTCATTCTTGAAAACTCTTTGCAGACCTCTGTGCAAGCTTTAGAACAAGATTTTGGATGTTTTCTTTACTGGCAGAGTTTCTCTTTGCAAGATATGGTGGAAAAGCTTTTTGCTGAGTGTTGAGCGGCAAGACACGCAGAAGACGCAGATACGCAGCTCTCCGAAGCTAAGTGCCGGTCCACGGCTTCTTTCGGCAGAAGCCGCTCTTAGGTGCTCACCGCGACCGGCCCAATGCCCTGTGTGCGAAGAAGCCGCTTCTCCGCCTCCGGGAGAATCGGCGCGCGGCAGCTTCCCAAAGGCGAAGATGCAAGCCGCACCATGCAGGCACAGTTTGGGCAGCATTCAGACTTAGAGAAACCAGTACTTTACCACTCTCCTGCCTTTTCCATTGTTATTATATTGGAAAAGAACGAGTTTTGGACAACTACCTTTCATCCTTGCAATACTCTTTGAAGACTTCCGTGCAAGCTTTAGAACAAGATTTTGGATGTTTTCTTTACTGGCAGAGTTTCTCTTTGCAAGATATGGTGGAAAAGCTTTTTGCTGAGTGTTGAGCGGCAAGACACGCAGAAGACGCAGATACGCAGCTCTCCGAAGCTAAGTGCCGGTCCCGGGCTTCGTTCGGCACAAACCGCTCTCAGGAGCTCCCTGTGCTCGCCACAATGTTCTGCGCAAAGAAGCAAGAAGCCGCTTCTTCGCCTCCGGGAGAATCGGCGAGCGGCAGCTTCCCAAAGGTGAAGGTGCAAGCCGCACCATGCAGGCACAGTGTGGGCAGCATTCAGACTTAGAGAAACCAGTACTTTACCACTCTCCTGCCTTTTCCATTGTTATTATATTGGAAAAGAACGAGTTTTGGACAACTACTTTTCATTCTTGAAAACTCTTTGCAGACCTCTGTGCAAGCTTTAGAACAAGATTTTGGATGTTTTCTTTCCTGGCAGAGTTTCTCTTTGCAAGATATGGTGGAAAAGCTTTTTGCTGAGTGTTGAGCGGCAAGACACGCAGAAGACGCAGATACGCAGCTCTCCGAAGCTAAGTGTCGGTCCCGGGCTTCGTTCGGCACAAACCGCTCTCAGGAGCTCCCTGCGCTCGCCTCAATGTTGTGCTCAAAGAATCCGCTTCTTCGCCTCCGGGAGAATCGGCGAGCGGCAGCTTCGCCAAGGTGAAGGTGCAAGCCGCACCATGCAGGCACAGTGTGGGCAGCATTCAGACTTAGAGAAACCAGTACTTTACCACATTCCTTCCTTTTCCATTGTTATTATATTGGAAAAGAACGAGTTCTGGATAACTACCTTTCATTCTTGCAAAACTCTTTGCAGACCTCCGTGCAAGCTTTAGAACAAGATTTTGGATGTTTTCTTTACTGGCAGAGTTTCTCATAGCAAGAAGTGGTGGAAAAGCTTTTTGCTGAGTGTTGAGCGGCAAGACACGCAGATGACGCACATACGCAGCTCTCCGAAGCTAAGTGCCGGTCCACGGCTTCGTTCGGCAGAAGCCGCTCTTAGTTGCTCACCGCGACCGGCCCAATGCTCTGTGTGCGAAGAAGCCGCTTCTTCGCCTCCGGGAGAATCGGCGAGCGGCAGCTTCCCAAAGGCGAAGATGCAAGCCGCACCATGCAGGCACAGTGTGGGCAGCATTCAGACTTTGAGAAACCAGTACTTTACCACTCTCCTGCCTTTTCCATTGTTATTATATTCGAAAAGAACGAGTTTTGGACAACTACCTTTCATTCTTGCAAAACTCTTTGCAGTCCTCCGTGCAAGATTTAGAACAAGATTTTGGATGTTTTCTTTACTGGCAGAGTTTCTCTTTGCAAGATATGGTGGAAAAGCTTTTTGCTGAGTATTGAGCGGCAAGACACGCAGAAGACGCAGATACGCAGCTCTCCGAAGCTAAGTGCCGGTCCCGGGCTTCGTTCGGCACAAACCGCTCTCAGGAGCTCCCTGCGCTCGCCACAATGTTGTGCGCAAAGAAGCCGCTTCTTCGCCTCCGGGAGAATCGGCGAGCGGCAGCTTCCCAAAGGCGAAGGTGCAAGCCGCACAATGCAGGCACAGTGTGGGCAACATTCAGACTTAGAGAAACCAGTACTTTACCACTCTCCTGCCTTTTCCATTGTTATTATATTGGAAAAGAACGAGTTTTGGACAACTACCTTTCATTCTTGCAAAACTCTTCGCAGACCTCCGTGCAAGCTTTAGAACAAGATTTTGGATGTTTTCTTTACTGGCAGAGTTTCTCATTGCAAGAAATGGTGGAAAAGCTTTTTGCTGAGTGTTGAGCGGCAAGAAGCGCAGATGACGCAGATACGCAGCTCTCCGAAGCTAAGTGCCGGTCCACGGCTTCTTTCGGCAGAAGCCGCTCTTAGTTGCTCACCGCGACCGGCCCAATCCCCTGTGTGCGAAGAAGCCGCTTCTTCGCCTCCGGGAGAATCGGCGAGCGGCAGCTTCCCAAAGGCGAAGGTGCAAGCCGCACCATGCAGGCACAGTGTGGGCAGCATTCAGACTTAGAGAAACCAGTACTTTACCACTCTCCTGCCTTTTCCATTGTTATTATATTGGAAAAGAACGAGTTTTGCACAACTACCTTTCATTCTTGCAAAACTCTTTGCAGACCTCCGTGCAAGCTTTAGAACAAGATTTTGGATGTTTTCTTTACTGGCAGAGTTTCTCTTTGCAAGATATGGTGGAAAAGCTTTTTGCTGAGTGTTGAGCGGCGAGACACGCAGAAGACGCAGATACGTAGCTCTCCGAAGCTAAGTGCCGGTCCCGGGCTTCGTTCGGCACAAACCGCTCTCAGGAGCTCCCTGCGCTCGCCACAATGTTGTGCACAAAGAAGACACTTCTTCGCCTCCGGGAGACTCGGCGAGCGGCAGCTTCCCAAAGGCGAAGGTGCAAGCCGCACCATGCAGGCACAGTGTGGCCAGCCTTCAGACTTAGAGAAACCAGTACTTTACCACTCTCCTGCTGTTTCCATTGTTATTATATTGGAAAAGAACGAGTTCTGGACAACTACCTTTCATTCTTGCAAAACTCTTTGCAGACCTCCGTGCAAGCTTTAGAACAAGATTTTGGATGTTTTCTTTACTGGCAGAGTTTCTCCTTGCAAGATATGGTGGAAAAGCTTTTTGCTGAGTGTTGAGCGGCAAGACACGCAGAAGACGCAGATACGCAGCTCTCCGAAGCTAAGTGCCGGTCCCGGGCTTCGTTCGGCACAAACCGCTCTCAGGAGCTCCCTGCGCTCGCCACAATGTTCTGCGCAAAGAAGCAAGAAGCCGCTTCTTCGCCTCCGGGAGAATCGGCGGGCGGCAGCTTCCCAAAGGTGAAGGTGCAAGCCGCACCATGCAGGCACAGTGTGGGCAGCATTCAGACTTAGAGAAACCAGTACTTTACCACTCTCCTGCCTTTTCTATTGTTATTATATTGGAAAAGAACGAGTTTTGGACAACTACTTTTCATTCTTGAAAACTCTTTGCAGACCTCTGTGCAAGCTTTAGAACAAGATTTTGGATGTTTTCTTTACTGGCAGAGTTTCTCTTTGCAAGATATGGTGGAAAAGCTTTTTGCTGAGTGTTGAGCGGCAAGACACGCAGAAGACGCAGATACGCAGCTCTCCGAAGCTAAGTGCCGGTCCCGGGCTTCGTTCGGCACAAACCGCTCTCAGGAGCTCCCTGCCCTCGCCACAATGTTGTGCGCAAAGAAGCCGCTTCTTCGCCTCCGGGAGAATCGGCGAGCGGCAGCTTCCCAAAGGCGAAGGTGCAAGCCGCACCATGCAGGCACAGTGTGGGCAGCATTCAGACTTAGAGAAACCAGTACTTTACCACTCTCCTGCCTTTTCCATTGTTATTATATTCGAAAAGAACGGGTTTTGGACAACTACATTTCATTCTTGCAAAACTCTTTGCAGACCTCCGTGTAAGCTTTAGAACAAGATTTTGGATGTTTTCTTTACTGGCCGAGTTTCTCTTTGCAAGATATGGTGGAAAAGCTTTTTGCTGAGTGTTGAGCGGCAAGACACGCAGAAGACGCAGATACGCAGCTCTCCGAAGCTAAGTGCCGGTCCCGGGCTTCGTTCGGCACAAACCGCTCTCAGGAGCTCCCTGCGCTCGCCACAATGTTGTGCGCAAAGAAGCCGCTTCTTCGCCTCCAGGAGAATCGGCGAGCAGCAGCTTCCCAAAGGCGAAGGTGCAAGCCGCACCATACAGGCACATTGGGGCAGCATTCAGACTTAGACAAACCAGTACTTTACCACTCTCCTGCCTTTTCCATTGTTATTATATTCGAAAAGAACGGTTTTGGACAACTACCTTTCATTCTTGCAAAACTCTTTGCAGACCTCCGTGTAAGCTTTAGAACAAGATTTTGGATGTTTTCTTTACTGGCAGAGTTTCTCTTTGCAAGATATGGTGGAAAAGCTTTTTGCTGAGTGTTGAGCGGCAAGACACGCAGAAGACGCAGATACGCAGCTCTCCGATGCTAAGTGCTGGTCCCGGGCTTCGTTCGGCACAAACCGCTCTCAGGAGCTCCCTGCCCTCGCCACAATGTTGTGCGCAAAGAAGCCGCTTCTTCGCCTCCGGGAGAATCGGCGAGCGGCAGCTTCCCAAAGGCGAAGGTGCAAGCCGCACCATGCAGGCACAGTGTGGGCAGCATTCAGACTTAGAGAAACCAGTACTTTACCACTCTCCTGCCTTTTCCATTGTTATTATATTCGAAAAGAACGGGTTTTGGACAACTACATTTCATTCTTGCAAAACTCTTTGCAGACCTCCGTGTAAGCTTTAGAACACGATTTTGGATGTTTTCTGTACTGGCCGAGTTTCTCTTTGCAAGATATGGTGGAAAAGCTTTTTGCTGAGTGTTGAGCGGCAAGACACGCAGAAGACGCAGATACGCAGCTCTCCGAAGCTTAGTGCCGGTCCCGGGCTTCATTCGGCACAAACCGCTCTCAGGAGCTCCCTGCGCTCGCCACAATGTTGTGCGCAAAGAAGCCGCTTCTTCGCCTCCGGGAGAATCGGCGAGCAGCAGCTTCCCAAAGGCGAAGGTGCAAGCCGCACCATGCAGGCACAGTGTGGGCAGCATTCAGACTTAGACAAACCAGTACTTTACCACTCTCCTGCCTTTTCCATTGTTATTATATTGGAAAAGAACGAGTTTTGGTCAACTACCTTTCATTCTTGCAAAACTCTTTGCAGACCTCCGTGCAAGCTTTAGAACAAGATTTTGGATGTTTTCTTTACTGGCCGAGTTTCTCTTTGCAAGATATGGTGGAAAAGCTTTTTGCTGAGTGTTGAACGGCAAGACACGCAGAAGACGCAGATACGCAGCTCTCCGAAGCTTAGTGCCGGTCCCGGGCTTCGTTCGGCACAAACCGCTCTCAGGAGCTCCCTGCGCTCGCCACAATGTTGTGCACAAAGAAGCCGCTTCTTCGCCTCCGGGAGAATCGGCGAGCAGCAGCTTCCCAAAGGCGAAGATGCAAGCCGTACCATGCAGGCACAGTGTGGGGAGCATTCAGACTTAGAGAAACCAGTACTTTACCACTCTCCTGCCTTTTCCATTGTTATTATATTGGAAAAAAACGAGTTTTGGACAACTACCTTTCATTCTTGCAAAACTCTTTGCAGACCTCCGTGCAGCTTTAGAACACGATTTTGGATGTTTTCTTTACTGGCCGAGTTTCTCTTTGCAAGATATGGTGGAAAAGCCTTTTGCTGAGTGTTGAGCGGCAAGACACGCAGAAGACGCAGATACGCAGCTCTGCGAAGCTAAATGCCGGTCCACGGCTTCTTTCGGCAGAAGCCGCTCTTAGGTGCTAACCGCGACCGGCCCAATGCCCTGTGTGCGAAGAAGCTGCTTCTCCGCCTCCGGGAGAATCAGCCAGCGGCAGCTTCCCAAAGGCGAAGATGCAAGCCGCACTACGCAGGCACAGTGTGGGCAGCATTCAGACTTAGAGAAACCAGTACTTTACCACTCTCCTGCCTTTTCCATTGTTATTATTTTGGAAAAGATTGAGTTTTGGACAACTAGCTTTCATTCTTGCAATACTCTTTGCAGACCTCCGTGCAAGCTTTAGAACAAGATTTTGGATGTTTTCTTTACTGGCAGAGTTTCTCTTTGCAAGATATGGTGGAAAAGCTTTTTGCTGAGTGTTGAGTGGCAAGACACGCAGAAGACGCAGATACGCAGTTCTCCGAAGCTAAGTGCCGGTCCCGGGCTTCGTTCGGCACAAACCGCTCTCAGGAGCTCCCTGCGCTCGCCACAATGTTGTGCGCAAAGAAGCAAGAAGCCGCTTCTTTGCCTCCGGGAGAATCGGCGAGCGGCAGCTTCCCAAAAGCGAAGAGGCAAGCCGCACCATGCAGGCACAGTGTGGGCAGCATTCAGACTTAGACAAACCAGTACTTTACCACTCTCCTGCCTTTTCCATTGTTATTATTTTGGAAAAGATTGAGTTTTGGACAACTACCTTTCATTCTTGCAAACCTCTTTGCAGACCTCCGTGCAAGCTTTAGAACAAGATTTTGGATATTTTCTTTACTGGCAGAGTTTCTCTTTGCAAGATATGGTGGAAAAGCTTTTTGCTGAGTGTTGAGCGGCAAGACACGCAGAAGACGCAGATACGCAGCTCTCCGAAGCTAAGTGCTGGTCCCGGGATTCGTTCGGCACAAACCGCTCTCAGGAGCTCCCTGCGCTCGCCACAATGTTGTGCGCAAAGAAGACACTTCTTCGCCTCCGGGAGACTCGGCGAGCGGCAGCTTCCCAAAGGCGAAGGTGCAAGCCGCACCATGCAGGCACAGTGTGGCCAGCCATCAGACTTAGAGAAACCAGTACTTTACCACTCTCCTGCTGTTTCCATTGTTATTATATTGGAAAAGAACGAGTAAGGGACAACTACCTTTCATTCTTGCAAAACTCTTTGCAGACCTCCGTGCAAGCTTTAGAACAAGATTTTGGATGTTTTCTTTACTGGCAGAGTTTCTCTTTGCAAGATATGGTGGAAAAGCTTTTTGCTGAGTGTTGAGCGGCAAGACACGCAGAAGACGCAGATACGCAGCTCTCCGAAGCTAAGTGCCGGTCCCGGGCTTCGTTCGGCACAAACCGCTCTCAGGAGCTCCCTGCGCTCGCCACAATGTTGTGCGCAAAGAAGCAAGAAGCCGCTTCTTCGCCTCCGGGAGACTCGGCGAGCGGCAGCTTCCCAAAGGCGAAGATGCAAGCCGCACCATGCAGGCACAGTGTGGGCAGCATTCAGACTTAGAGAAAACAGTACTTTACCACTCTCCTGCCTTTTCCATTGTTATTATATTGGAAAAAAACGAGTTTTGGACAACTACCTTTCATTCTTGCAAAACTCTTTGCAGACCTCCGTGAAAGCTCTAGAACAAGATTTTGGATGTTTTCTTTACTGGCAGAGTTTCTCTTTGCAAGATATGGTGGAAAAGCTTTTTGCCGAGTGTTGAGCGGCAAGACACGCAGAAGACGCAGATACGCAGCTCTCCGAAGCTAAGTGCCGGTCCACGGCTTCTTTCGGCAGAATCCGCTCTTAGGTGCTCACCGCGACCGGCACAATGCCCTGTGGGCGAAGAAGCCGCTTCTCCGCCTCCGGGAGAATCAGCGAGCGGCAGCTTCCCAAAGGCGAAGCTGCAAGCCGCACCATGCAGGCACAGTGTGGGCAGCATTCAGACTTAGAGAAACCAGTACTTTACCACTCTCCTGCCTTTTCCATTGTTATTATTTTGGAAAAGATTGAGTTTTGGACAACTACCTTTCATTCTTGCAATACTCTTTGCAGACCTCCGTGCAAGCTTTAGAACAAGATTTTGGATGTTTTCTTTACTGGCAGAGTTTCTCTTTGCAAGAAATGGTGGAAAAGCTTTTTGCTGAGTGTTGAGCGGCAAGACACGCAGAAGACGCAGATACGCAGCTCTCCGAAGCTAAGTGCTGGTCCCGGGCTTCGTTCGGCACAAACCGCTCTCAGGAGCTCCCTGCCCTCGCCACAATGTTGTGCGCAAAGAAGCCGCTTCTTCGCCTCCGGGAGAATCGGCGAGCGGCAGCTTCCCAAAGGCGAAGGTGCAAGCCGCACCATGCAGGCACAGTGTGGGCAGCATTCAGACTTAGAGAAACCAGTACTTTACCACTCTCCTGCCTTTTCCATTGTTATTATATTCGAAAAGAACGGGTTTTGGACAACTACCTTTCATTCTTGCAAAACTCTTTGCAGACCTCCGTGTAAGCTTTAGAACACGATTTTGGATGTTTTCTGTACTGGCCGAGTTTCTCTTTGCAAGATATGGTGGAAAAGCTTTTTGCTGAGTGTTGAGCGGCAAGACACGCAGAAGACGCAGATACGCAGCTCTCCGAAGCTTAGTGCCGGTCCCGGGCTTCATTCGGCACAAACCGCTCTCAGGAGCTCCCTGCGCTCGCCACAATGTTGTGCGCAAAGAAGCCGCTTCTTCGCCTCCGGGAGAATCGGCGAGCAGCAGCTTCCCAAAGGCGAAGGTGCAAGCCGCACCATGCAGGCACAGTGTGGGCAGCATTCAGACTTAGACAAACCAGTACTTTACCACTCTCCTGCCTTTTCCATTGTTATTATATTGGAAAAGAACGAGTTTTGGTCAACTACCTTTCATTCTTGCAAAACTCTTTGCAGACCTCCGTGCAAGCTTTAGAACAAGATTTTGGATGTTTTCTTTACTGGCCGAGTTTCTCTTTGCAAGATATGGTGGAAAAGCTTTTTGCTGAGTGTTGAACGGCAAGACACGCAGAAGACGCAGATACGCAGCTCTCCGAAGCTTAGTGCCGGTCCCGGGCTTCGTTCCGCACAAACCGCTCTCAGGAGCTCCCTGCGCTCGCCACAATGTTGTGCACAAAGAAGCCGCTTCTTCGCCTCCGGGAGAATCGGCGAGCAGCAGCTTCCCAAAGGCGAAGATGCAAGCCGTACCATGCAGGCACAGTGTGGGGAGCATTCAGACTTAGAGAAACCAGTACTTTACCACTCTCCTGCCTTTTCCATTGTTATTATATTGGAAAAAAACGAGTTTTGGACAACTACCTTTCATTCTTGCAAAACTCTTTGCAGACCTCCGTGCAGCTTTAGAACACGATTTTGGATGTTTTCTTTACTGGCCGAGTTTCTCTTTGCAAGATATGGTGGAAAAGCCTTTTGCTGAGTGTTGAGCGGCAAGACACGCAGAAGACGCAGATACGCAGCTCTGCGAAGCTAAATGCCGGTCCACGGCTTCTTTCGGCAGAAGCCGCTCTTAGGTGCTAACCGCGACCGGCCCAATGCTCTGTGTGCGAAGAAGCCGCTTCTTCGCCTCCGGGAGAATCGGCTAGTGGCAGCTTCCCAAAGGCGAAGGTGCAAGCCGCACCATGCAGGCACAGTGTGGGCAGCATTCAGACTTAGAGAAACCATTACTTTGCCTCTCTCTCTTCCTTTTCCATTGTTATTATATTCGAAAAGAACGGGTTTTGGAAAACTACATTTCATTCTTGCAAAACTCTTTGCAGACCTCCGTGTAAGCTTTAGGACAAGATTTTGGATGTTTTCTTTACTGGCAGAGTTTCTCTTTGCAAGATATGGTGGAAAAGCTTTTTGCTGAGTGTTGAGCAGCAAGACACGCAGAAGACGCAGATACGCAGCTCTCCGAAGCTAAATGCCGGTCCACGGCTTCTTTCGACAGAAGCTGCTCTTAGGTGCTCACCGCCACCGGCCCAATGCCCTGTGTGCGAAGAAGCCGCTTCTCCGCCTCCGGGAGAATCAGCCAGCGGCAGCTTCCCAAAGGCGAAGATGCAAGCCGCACTACGCAGGCACAGTGTGGGCAGCATTCAGACTTAGAGAAACCAGTACTTTACCACTCTCCTGCCTTTTCCATTGTTATTATTTTGGAAAAGATTGAGTTTTGGACAACTACCTTTCATTCTTGCAATACTCTTTGCAGACCTCCGTGCAAGCTTTAGAACAAGATTTTGGATGTTTTCTTTACTGGCCGAGTTTCTCTTTGCAAGATATGGTGGAAAAGCTTTTTGCTGAGTGTTGAGTGGCAAGACACGCAGAAGACGCAGATACGCAGTTCTCCGAAGCTAAGTGCCGGTCCCGGGCTTCGTTCGGCACAAACCGCTCTCAGGAGCTCCCTGCGCTCGCCACAATGATGTGCGCAAAGAAGCAAGAAGCCGCTTCTTTGCCTCCGGGAGAATCGGCGAGCGGCAGCTTCCCAAAAGCGAAGAGGCAAGCCGCACCATGCAGGCACAGTGTGGGCAGCATTCAGACTTAGACAAACCAGTACTTTACCACTCTCCTGCCTTTTCCATTGTTATTATATTCGAAAAGAACGGGTTTTGGACAACTACATTTCATTCTTGCAAAACTCTTTGCAGACCTCCGTGTAAGCTTTAGAACACGATTTTGGATGTTTTCTGTACTGGCCGAGTTTCTCTTTGCAAGATATGGTGGAAAAGCTTTTTGCTGAGTGTTGAGCGGCAAGACACGCAGAAGACGCAGATACGCAGCTCTCCGAAGCTTAGTGCCGGTCCCGGGCTTCATTCGGCACAAACCGCTCTCAGGAGCTCCCTGCGCTCGCCACAATGTTGTGCGCAAAGAAGCCGCTTCTTCGCCTCCGGGAGAATCGGCGAGCAGCAGCTTCCCAAAGGCGAAGGTGCAAGCCGCACCATGCAGGCACAGTGTGGGCAGCATTCAGACTTAGACAAACCAGTACTTTACCACTCTCCTGCCTTTTCCATTGTTATTATATTGGAAAAGAACGACTTTTGGTCAACTACCTTTCATTCTTGCAAAACTCTTTGCAGACCTCCGTGCAAGCTTTAGAACAAGATTTTGGATGTTTTCTTTACTGGCCGAGTTTCTCTTTGCAAGATATGGTGGAAAAGCTTTTTGCTGAGTGTTGAACGGCAAGACACGCAGAAGACGCAGATACGCAGCTCTCCGAAGCTTAGTGCCGGTCCCGGGCTTCGTTCCGCACAAACCGCTCTCAGGAGCTCCCTGCGCTCGCCACAATGTTGTGCACAAAGAAGCCGCTTCTTCGCCTCCGGGAGAATCGGCGAGCAGCAGCTTCCCAAAGGCGAAGATGCAAGCCGTACCATGCAGGCACAGTGTGGGGAGCATTCAGACTTAGAGAAACCAGTACTTTACCACTCTCCTGCCTTTTCCATTGTTATTATATTGGAAAAAAACGAGTTTTGGACAACTACCTTTCATTCTTGCAAAACTCTTTGCAGACCTCCGTGCAGCTTTAGAACACGATTTTGGATGTTTTCTTTACTGGCCGAGTTTCTCTTTGCAAGATATGGTGGAAAAGCCTTTTGCTGAGTGTTGAGCGGCAAGACACGCAGAAGACGCAGATACGCAGCTCTGCGAAGCTAAATGCCGGTCCACGGCTTCTTTCGGCAGAAGCCGCTCTTAGGTGCTAACCGCGACCGGCCCAATGCTCTGTGTGCGAAGAAGCCGCTTCTTCGCCTCCGGGAGAATCGGCGAGCGGCAGCTTCCCAAAGGCGAAGGTGCAAGCCGCACCATGCAGGCACAGTGTGGGCAGCATTCAGACTTAGAGAAACCATTACTTTGCCTCTCTCTCTTCCTTTTCCATTGTTATTATATTCGAAAAGAACGGGTTTTGGAAAACTACATTTCATTCTTGCAAAACTCTTTGCAGACCTCCGTGTAAGCTTTAGGACAAGATTTTGGATGTTTTCTTTACTGGCAGAGTTTCTCTTTGCAAGATATGGTGGAAAAGCTTTTTGCTGAGTGTTGAGCAGCAAGACACGCAGAAGACGCAGATACGCAGCTCTCCGAAGCTAAATGCCGGTCCACGGCTTCTTTCGACAGAAGCTGCTCTTAGGTGCTCACCGCGACCGGCCCAATGCCCTGTGTGCGAAGAAGCCGCTTCTCCGCCTCCGGGAGAATCAGCCAGCGGCAGCTTCCCAAAGGCGAAGATGCAAGCCGCACTACGCAGGCACAGTGTGGGCAGCATTCAGACTTAGAGAAACCAGTACTTTACCACTCTCCTGCCTTTTCCATTGTTATTATTTTGGAAAAGATTGAGTTTTGGACAACTACCTTTCATTCTTGCAATACTCTTTGCAGACCTCCGTGCAAGCTTTAGAACAAGATTTTGGATGTTTTCTTTACTGGCAGAGTTTCTCTTTGCAAGATATGGTGGAAAAGCTTTTTGCTGAGTGTTGAGTGGCAAGACACGCAGAAGACGCAGATACGCAGTTCTCCGAAGCTAAGTGCCGGTCCCGGGCTTCGTTCGGCACAAACCGCTCTCAGGAGCTCCCTGCGCTCGCCACAATGTTGTGCGCAAAGAAGCAAGAAGCCGCTTCTTTGCCTCCGGGAGAATCGGCGAGCGGCAGCTTCCCAAAAGCGAAGAGGCAAGCCGCACCATGCAGGCACAGTGTGGGCAGCATTCAGACTTAGACAAACCAGTACTTTACCACTCTCCTGCCTTTTCCATTGTTATTATATTCGAAAAGAACGGGTTTTGGACAACTACATTTCATTCTTGCAAAACTCTTTGCAGACCTCCGTGTAAGCTTTAGAACACGATTTTGGATGTTTTCTGTACTGGCCGAGTTTCTCTTTGCAAGATATGGTGGAAAAGCTTTTTGCTGAGTGTTGAGCGGCAAGACACGCAGAAGACGCAGATACGCAGCTCTCCGAAGCTTAGTGCCGGTCCCGGGCTTCATTCGGCACAAACCGCTCTCAGGAGCTCCCTGCGCTCGCCACAATGTTGTGCGCAAAGAAGCCGCTTCTTCGCCTCCGGGAGAATCGGCGAGCAGCAGCTTCCCAAAGGCGAAGGTGCAAGCCGCACCATGCAGGCACAGTGTGGGCAGCATTCAGACTTAGACAAACCAGTACTTTACCACTCTCCTGCCTTTTCCATTGTTATTATATTGGAAAAGAACGAGTTTTGGTCAACTACCTTTCATTCTTGCAAAACTCTTTGCAGACCTCCGTGCAAGCTTTAGAACAAGATTTTGGATGTTTTCTTTACTGGCCGAGTTTCTCTTTGCAAGATATGGTGGAAAAGCTTTTTGCTGAGTGTTGAACGGCAAGACACGCAGAAGACGCAGATACGCAGCTCTCCGAAGCTTAGTGCCGGTCCCGGGCTTCGTTCCGCACAAACCGCTCTCAGGAGCTCCCTGCGCTCGCCACAATGTTGTGCACAAAGAAGCCGCTTCTTCGCCTCCGGGAGAATCGGCGAGCAGCAGCTTCCCAAAGGCGAAGATGCAAGCCGTACCATGCAGGCACAGTGTGGGGAGCATTCAGACTTAGAGAAACCAGTACTTTACCACTCTCCTGCCTTTTCCATTGTTATTATATTGGAAAAAAACGAGTTTTGGACAACTACCTTTCATTCTTGCAAAACTCTTTGCAGACCTCCGTGCAGCTTTAGAACACGATTTTGGATGTTTTCTTTACTGGCCGAGTTTCTCTTTGCAAGATATGGTGGAAAAGCCTTTTGCTGAGTGTTGAGCGGCAAGACACGCAGAAGACGCAGATACGCAGCTCTGCGAAGCTAAATGCCGGTCCACGGCTTCTTTCGGCAGAAGCCGCTCTTAGGTGCTAACCGCGACCGGCCCAATGCTCTGTGTGCGAAGAAGCCGCTTCTTCGCCTCCGGGAGAATCGGCTAGTGGCAGCTTCCCAAAGGCGAAGGTGCAAGCCGCACCATGCAGGCACAGTGTGGGCAGCATTCAGACTTAGAGAAACCATTACTTTGCCTCTCTCTCTTCCTTTTCCATTGTTATTATATTCGAAAAGAACGGGTTTTGGAAAACTACATTTCATTCTTGCAAAACTCTTTGCAGACCTCCGTGTAAGCTTTAGGACAAGATTTTGGATGTTTTCTTTACTGGCAGAGTTTCTCTTTGCAAGATATGGTGGAAAAGCTTTTTGCTGAGTGTTGAGCAGCAAGACACGCAGAAGACGCAGATACGCAGCTCTCCGAAGCTAAATGCCGGTCCACGGCTTCTTTCGACAGAAGCTGCTCTTAGGTGCTCACCGCGACCGGCCCAATGCCCTGTGTGCGAAGAAGCCGCTTCTCCGCCTCCGGGAGAATCAGCCAGCGGCAGCTTCCCAAAGGCGAAGATGCAAGCCGCACTACGCAGGCACAGTGTGGGCAGCATTCAGACTTAGAGAAACCAGTACTTTACCACTCTCCTGCCTTTTCCATTGTTATTATTTTGGAAAAGATTGAGTTTTGGACAACTACCTTTCATTCTTGCAATACTCTTTGCAGACCTCCGTGCAAGCTTTAGAACAAGATTTTGGATGTTTTCTTTACTGGCAGAGTTTCTCTTTGCAAGATATGGTGGAAAAGCTTTTTGCTGAGTGTTGAGTGGCAAGACACGCAGAAGACGCAGATACGCAGTTCTCCGAAGCTAAGTGCCGGTCCCGGGCTTCGTTCGGCACAAACCGCTCTCAGGAGCTCCCTGCGCTCGCCACAATGATGTGCGCAAAGAAGCAAGAAGCCGCTTCTTTGCCTCCGGGAGAATCGGCGAGCGGCAGCTTCCCAAAAGCGAAGAGGCAAGCCGCACCATGCAGGCACAGTGTGGGCAGCATTCAGACTTAGACAAACCAGTACTTTACCACTCTCCTGCCTTTTCCATTGTTATTATATTCGAAAAGAACGGGTTTTGGACAACTACATTTCATTCTTGCAAAACTCTTTGCAGACCTCCGTGTAAGCTTTAGAACACGATTTTGGATGTTTTCTGTACTGGCCGAGTTTCTCTTTGCAAGATATGGTGGAAAAGCTTTTTGCTGAGTGTTGAGCGGCAAGACACACAGAAGACGCAGATACGCAGCTCTCCGAAGCTTAGTGCCGGTCCCGGGCTTCATTCGGCACAAACCGCTCTCAGGAGCTCCCTGCGCTCGCCACAATGTTGTGCGCAAAGAAGCCGCTTCTTCGCCTCCGGGAGAATCGGCGAGCAGCAGCTTCCCAAAGGCGAAGGTGCAAGCCGCACCATGCAGGCACAGTGTGGGCAGCATTCAGACTTAGACAAACCAGTACTTTACCACTCTCCTGCCTTTTCCATTGTTATTATATTGGAAAAGAACGAGTTTTGGTCAACTACCTTTCATTCTTGCAAAACTCTTTGCAGACCTCCGTGCAAGCTTTAGAACAAGATTTTGGATGTTTTCTTTACTGGCCGAGTTTCTCTTTGCAAGATATGGTGGAAAAGCTTTTTGCTGAGTGTTGAACGGCAAGACACGCAGAAGACGCAGATACGCAGCTCTCCGAAGCTTAGTGCCGGTCCCGGGCTTCGTTCCGCACAAACCGCTCTCAGGAGCTCCCTGCGCTCGCCACAATGTTGTGCACAAAGAAGCCGCTTCTTCGCCTCCGGGAGAATCGGCGAGCAGCAGCTTCCCAAAGGCGAAGATGCAAGCCGTACCATGCAGGCACAGTGTGGGGAGCATTCAGACTTAGAGAAACCAGTACTTTACCACTCTCCTGCCTTTTCCATTGTTATTATATTGGAAAAAAACGAGTTTTGGACAACTACCTTTCATTCTTGCAAAACTCTTTGCAGACCTCCGTGCAGCTTTAGAACACGATTTTGGATGTTTTCTTTACTGGCCGAGTTTCTCTTTGCAAGATATGGTGGAAAAGCCTTTTGCTGAGTGTTGAGCGGCAAGACACGCAGAAGACGCAGATACGCAGCTCTGCGAAGCTAAATGCCGGTCCACGGCTTCTTTCGGCAGAAGCCGCTCTTAGGTGCTAACCGCGACCGGCCCAATGCTCTGTGTGCGAAGAAGCCGCTTCTTCGCCTCCGGGAGAATCGGCTAGTGGCAGCTTCCCAAAGGCGAAGGTGCAAGCCGCACCATGCAGGCACAGTGTGGGCAGCATTCAGACTTAGAGAAACCATTACTTTGCCTCTATCTCTTCCTTTTCCATTGTTATTATATTCGAAAAGAACGGGTTTTGGAAAACTACATTTCATTCTTGCAAAACTCTTTGCAGACCTCCGTGTAAGCTTTAGGACAAGATTTTGGATGTTTTCTTTACTGGCAGAGTTTCTCTTTGCAAGATATGGTGGAAAAGCTTTTTGCTGAGTGTTGAGCAGCAAGACACGCAGAAGACGCAGATACGCAGCTCTCCGAAGCTAAATGCCGGTCCACGGCTTCTTTCGACAGAAGCTGCTCTTAGGTGCTCACCGCGACCGGCCCAATGCCCTGTGTGCGAAGAAGCCGCTTCTCCGCCTCCGGGAGAATCAGCCAGCGGCAGCTTCCCAAAGGCGAAGATGCAAGCCGCACTACGCAGGCACAGTGTGGGCAGCATTCAGACTTAGAGAAACCAGTACTTTACCACTCTCCTGCCTTTTCCATTGTTATTATTTTGGAAAAGATTGAGTTTTGGACAACTACCTTTCATTCTTGCAATACTCTTTGCAGACCTCCGTGCAAGCTTTAGAACAAGATTTTGGATGTTTTCTTTACTGGCAGAGTTTCTCTTTGCAAGATATGGTGGAAAAGCTTTTTGCTGAGTGTTGAGTGGCAAGACACGCAGAAGACGCAGATACGCAGTTCTCCGAAGCTAAGTGCCGGTCCCGGGCTTCGTTCGGCACAAACCGCTCTCAGGAGCTCCCTGCGCTCGCCACAATGTTGTGCGCAAAGAAGCAAGAAGCCGCTTCTTTGCCTCCGGGAGAATCGGCGAGCGGCAGCTTCCCAAAAGCGAAGAGGCAAGCCGCACCATGCAGGCACAGTGTGGGCAGCATTCAGACTTAGACAAACCAGTACTTTACCACTCTCCTGCCTTTTCCATTGTTATTATATTCGAAAAGAACGGGTTTTGGACAACTACATTTCATTCTTGCAAAACTCTTTGCAGACCTCCGTGTAAGCTTTAGAACACGATTTTGGATGTTTTCTGTACTGGCCGAGTTTCTCTTTGCAAGATATGGTGGAAAAGCTTTTTGCTGAGTGTTGAGCGGCAAGACACGCAGAAGACGCAGATACGCAGCTCTCCGAAGCTTAGTGCCGGTCCCGGGCTTCATTCGGCACAAACCGCTCTCAGGAGCTCCCTGCGCTCGCCACAATGTTGTGCGCAAAGAAGCCGCTTCTTCGCCTCCGGGAGAATCGGCGAGCAGCAGCTTCCCAAAGGCGAAGGTGCAAGCCGCACCATGCAGGCACAGTGTGGGCAGCATTCAGACTTAGACAAACCAGTACTTTACCACTCTCCTGCCTTTTCCATTGTTATTATATTGGAAAAGAACGAGTTTTGGTCAACTACCTTTCATTCTTGCAAAACTCTTTGCAGACCTCCGTGCAAGCTTTAGAACAAGATTTTGGATGTTTTCTTTACTGGCCGAGTTTCTCTTTGCAAGATATGGTGGAAAAGCTTTTTGCTGAGTGTTGAACGGCAAGACACGCAGAAGACGCAGATACGCAGCTCTCCGAAGCTTAGTGCCGGTCCCGGGCTTCGTTCCGCACAAACCGCTCTCAGGAGCTCCCTGCGCTCGCCACAATGTTGTGCACAAAGAAGCCGCTTCTTCGCCTCCGGGAGAATCGGCGAGCAGCAGCTTCCCAAAGGCGAAGATGCAAGCCGTACCATGCAGGCACAGTGTGGGGAGCATTCAGACTTAGAGAAACCAGTACTTTACCACTCTCCTGCCTTTTCCATTGTTATTATATTGGAAAAAAACGAGTTTTGGACAACTACCTTTCATTCTTGCAAAACTCTTTGCAGACCTCCGTGCAGCTTTAGAACACGATTTTGGATGTTTTCTTTACTGGCCGAGTTTCTCTTTGCAAGATATGGTGGAAAAGCCTTTTGCTGAGTGTTGAGCGGCAAGACACGCAGAAGACGCAGATACGCAGCTCTGCGAAGCTAAATGCCGGTCCACGGCTTCTTTCGGCAGAAGCCGCTCTTAGGTGCTAACCGCGACCGGCCCAATGCTCTGTGTGCGAAGAAGCCGCTTCTTCGCCTCCGGGAGAATCGGCTAGTGGCAGCTTCCCAAAGGCGAAGGTGCAAGCCGCACCATGCAGGCACAGTGTGGGCAGCATTCAGACTTAGAGAAACCATTACTTTGCCTCTATCTCTTCCTTTTCCATTGTTATTATATTCGAAAAGAACGGGTTTTGGAAAACTACATTTCATTCTTGCAAAACTCTTTGCAGACCTCCGTGTAAGCTTTAGGACAAGATTTTGGATGTTTTCTTTACTGGCAGAGTTTCTCTTTGCAAGATATGGTGGAAAAGCTTTTTGCTGAGTGTTGAGCAGCAAGACACGCAGAAGACGCAGATACGCAGCTCTCCGAAGCTAAATGCCGGTCCACGGCTTCTTTCGACAGAAGCTGCTCTTAGGTGCTCACCGCGACCGGCCCAATGCCCTGTGTGCGAAGAAGCCGCTTCTCCGCCTCCGGGAGAATCAGCCAGCGGCAGCTTCCCAAAGGCGAAGATGCAAGCCGCACTACGCAGGCACAGTGTGGGCAGCATTCAGACTTAGAGAAACCAGTACTTTACCACTCTCCTGCCTTTTCCATTGTTATTATTTTGGAAAAGATTGAGTTTTGGACAACTACCTTTCATTCTTGCAATACTCTTTGCAGACCTCCGTGCAAGCTTTAGAACAAGATTTTGGATGTTTTCTTTACTGGCAGAGTTTCTCTTTGCAAGATATGGTGGAAAAGCTTTTTGCTGAGTGTTGAGTGGCAAGACACGCAGAAGACGCAGATACGCAGTTCTCCGAAGCTAAGTGCCGGTCCCGGGCTTCGTTCGGCACAAACCGCTCTCAGGAGCTCCCTGCGCTCGCCACAATGTTGTGCGCAAAGAAGCAAGAAGCCGCTTCTTTGCCTCCGGGAGAATCGGCGAGCGGCAGCTTCCCAAAAGCGAAGAGGCAAGCCGCACCATGCAGGCACAGTGTGGGCAGCATTCAGACTTAGACAAACCAGTACTTTACCACTCTCCTGCCTTTTCCATTGTTATTATTTTGGAAAAGATTGAGTTTTGGACAACTACCTTTCATTCTTGCAAACCTCTTTGCAGACCTCCGTGCAAGCTTTAGAACAAGATTTTGGATATTTTCTTTACTGGCAGAGTTTCTCTTTGCAAGATATGGTGGAAAAGCTTTTTGCTGAGTGTTGAGCGGCAAGACACGCAGAAGACGCAGATACGCAGCTCTCCGAAGCTAAGTGCCGGTCCCGGGATTCGTTCGGCACAAACCGCTCTCAGGAGCTCCCTGCGCTCGCCACAATGTTGTGCGCAAAGAAGACACTTCTTCGCCTCCGGGAGACTCGGCGAGCGGCAGCTTCCCAAAGGCGAAGGGGCAAGCCGCACCATGCCGGCACAGTGTGGCCAGCCTTCAGACTTAGAGAAACCAGTACTTTACCACTCTCCTGCTGTTTCCATTGTTATTATATTGGAAAAGAACGAGTTCTGGACAACTACCTTTCATTCTTGCAAAACTCTTTGCAGACCTCCGTGCAAGCTTTAGAACAAGATTTTGGATGTTTTCTTTACTGGCAGAGTTTCTCTTTGCAAGATATGGTGGAAAAGCTTTTTGCTGAGTGTTGAACGGCAAGACACGCAGAAGACGCAGATACGCAGCTCTCCGAAGCTAAGTGCCGGTCCCGGGCTTCGTTCGGCACAAACCGCTCTCAGGAGCTCCCAGCGCTCGCCACAATGTTGTGCGCAAAGAAGCAAGAAGCCGCTTCTCCGCCTCCGGGAGAATCGGCGAGCGGCAGCTTCCCAAAGGTGAAGGTGCAAGCCGCGCCATGCAGGCACAGTGTGGGCAGCATTCAGACTTAGAGAAACCAGTACTTTACCACTCTCCTGCCTTTTCCATTGTTATTATATTCGAAAAGAACGAGTTTTGGACAACTACCTTTCATTCTTGCAAAACTCTTTGCAGTCCTCCGTGCAAGATTTAGAACAAGATTTTGGATGTTTTCTTTACTGGCAGAGTTTCTCTTTGCAAGATATGGTGGAAAAGCTTTTTGCTGAGTGTTGAGCGGCAAGACACGCAGAAGACGCAGATACGCAGCTCTCCGAAGCTAAGTGCCGGTCCCGGGCTTCGTTCGGCACAAACCGCTCTCAGGAGCTCCCTGCGCTCGCCACAGTGTTGTGCGCAAAGAATCCGCTTCTTCGGCTCTGGGAGAATCGGCCAGTGGCAGCTTCCCAAAGGCAAAGGTGCAAGCCGCACCATGCAGGCACAGTGTGGGCAGCATTCAGACTTAGAGAAACCAGTACTTTACCACTCTCCTGCCTTTTCCATTGTTATTATATTCGAAAAGAACGAGTTTTGCACAACTACCTTTCATTCTTGCAAAATTCATTGCAGACCTCCGTGCAAGCTTTAGAACAAGATTTTGGATGTTTTCTTTACTGGCCGAGTTTCTCTTTGCAAGATATGCTGGAAAAGCTTTTTGCTGAGTGTTGAGCGGCAAGACACGCAGAAGACGCAGATACCCAGCTCTCCGAAGCTAAGTGCCGGTCCCGGGCTTCGTTCCGCACAAACCGCTCTCAGGAGCTCCCTGCGCTCGCCACAATGTGGTGCGCAAAGAAGCCGCTTCTTCGCCTCCGGGAGAATCGGCGAGCGGCAGCTTCCCAAAGGCAAAGATGCAAGCCGCACCATGCAGGCACAGTGTGGGCAGCATTCAGACTTAGAGAAACCAGTACTTTACCACATTCCTGCCTTTTCCATTGTTATTATATTCGAAAAGAGCGAGTTCTGGACAACTACCTTTCATTCTTGCAAAACTCTTGGCAGACCTCCGTGAAAGCTTTAGAACAAGATTTTGGATGTTTTCTTTACTGGCCGAGTTTCTATTTGCAAGATATGGTGGAAAAGCTTTTTGCTGAGTGTTGAGCGGCAAGACACGCAGAAGACGCAGATACGCAGCTCGCCGAAGCTAAGTGCCGGTCCCGGGCTTCGTTCGGCACAAACCGCTCTCAGGAGCTCCCTGCGCTCGCCACAATGTTGTGCGCAAAGAAGCCGCTTCTTCGCCTCCGGGAGAATCGGCGAGCAGCAGCTTCCCAAAGGCGAAGGTGCAAGCCGCACCATGCAGGCACAGTGTGGGCAGCATTCAGACTTAGAGAAACCAGTACTTTACCACTCTCCTGCCTTTTCCATTGTTATTATATTCGAAAAGAACGGGTTTGGACAACTACATTTCATTCTTGCAAAACTCTTTGCAGACCTCCGTGTAAGCTTTAGAACAAGATTTTGGATGTTTTCTTTACTGGCAGAGTTTCTCTTTGCAAGATATGGTGGAAAAGCTTTTTGCTGAGTGTTGAGCGGCAAGACACGCAGAAGACGCAGATACGCAGCTCTCCGAAGCTAAGTGCCGGTCCCGGGCTTCGTTCGGCACAAACCGCTCTCAGGAGCTCCCTGCCCTCGCCACAATGTTGTGCGCAAAGAAGCCGCTTCTTCGCCTCCGGGAGAATCGGCGAGCGGCAGCTTCCCAAAGGCGAAGGTGCAAGCCGCACCATGCAGGCACAGTGTGGGCAGCATTCAGACTTAGAGAAACCAGTACTTTACCACTCTCCTGCCTTTTCCATTGTTATTATATTCGAAAAGAACGGGTTTTGGACAACTACATTTCATTCTTGCAAAACTCTTTGCAGACCTCCGTGTAAGCTTTAGAACAAGATTTTGGATGTTTTCTTTACTGGCCGAGTTTCTCTTTGCAAGATATGGTGGAAAAGCTTTTTGCTGAGTGTTGAGCGGCAAGACACGCAGAAGACGCAGATACGCAGCTCTCCGAAGCTAAGTGCCGGTCCCGGGCTTCGTTCGGCACAAACCGCTCTCAGGAGCTCCCTGCGCTCACCACAATGTTGTGCGCAAAGAAGCCGCTTCTTCGCCTCCGGGAGAATCGGCGAGCAGCAGCTTCCCAAAGGCGAAGGTGCAAGCCGCACCATACAGGCACAGTGTGGGCAGCATTCAGACTTAGAGAAACCAGTACTTTACCACTCTCCTGCCTTTTCCATTGTTATTATATTCGAAAAGAACGGTTTTGGACAACTACCTTTCATTCTTGCAAAACTCTTTGCAGACCTCCGTGTAAGCTTTAGAACAAGATTTTGGATGTTTTCTTTACTGGCAGAGTTTCTCTTTGCAAGATATGGTGGAAAAGCTTTTTGCTGAGTGTTGAGCGGCAAGACACGCAGAAGACGCAGATACGCAGCTCTCCGATGCTAAGTGCTGGTCCCGGGCTTCGTTCGGCACAAACCGCTCTCAGGAGCTCCCTGCCCTCGCCACAATGTTGTGCGCAAAGAAGCCGCTTCTTCGCCTCCGGGAGAATCGGCGAGCAGCAGCTTCCCAAAGGCGAAGGTGCAAGCCGCACCATGCAGGCACAGTGTGGGCAGCATTCAGACTTAGACAAACCAGTACTTTACCACTCTCCTGCCTTTTCCATTGTTATTATATTGGAAAAGAACGAGTTTTGGTCAACTACCTTTCATTCTTGCAAAACTCTTTGCAGACCTCCGTGCAAGCTTTAGAACAAGATTTTGGATGTTTTCTTTACTGGCCGAGTTTCTCTTTGCAAGATATGGTGGAAAAGCTTTTTGCTGAGTGTTGAACGGCAAGACACGCAGAAGACGCAGATACGCAGCTCTCCGAAGCTTAGTGCCGGTCCCGGGCTTCGTTCGGCACAAACCGCTCTCAGGAGCTCCCTGCGCTCGCCACAATGTTGTGCACAAAGAAGCCGCTTCTTCGCCTCCGGGAGAATCGGCGAGCAGCAGCTTCCCAAAGGCGAAGATGCAAGCCGTACCATGCAGGCACAGTGTGGGGAGCATTCAGACTTAGAGAAACCAGTACTTTACCACTCTCCTGCCTTTTCCATTGTTATTATATTGGAAAAAAACGAGTTTTGGACAACTACCTTTCATTCTTGCAAAACTCTTTGCAGACCTCCGTGCAGCTTTAGAACACGATTTTGGATGTTTTCTTTACTGGCCGAGTTTCTCTTTGCAAGATATGGTGGAAAAGCCTTTTGCTGAGTGTTGAGCGGCAAGACACGCAGAAGACGCAGATACGCAGCTCTGCGAAGCTAAATGCCGGTCCACGGCTTCTTTCGGCAGAAGCCGCTCTTAGGTGCTAACCGCGACCGGCCCAATGCTCTGTGTGCGAAGAAGCCGCTTCTTCGCCTCCGGGAGAATCGGCTAGTGGCAGCTTCCCAAAGGCGAAGGTGCAAGCCGCACCATGCAGGCACAGTGTGGGCAGCATTCAGACTTAGAGAAACCATTACTTTGCCTCTCTCTCTTCCTTTTCCATTGTTATTATATTCGAAAAGAACGGGTTTTGGAAAACTACATTTCATTCTTGCAAAACTCTTTGCAGACCTCCGTGTAAGCTTTAGGACAAGATTTTGGATGTTTTCTTTACTGGCAGAGGTTCTCTTTGCAAGATATGGTGGAAAAGCTTTTTGCTGAGTGTTGAGCAGCAAGACACGCAGAAGACGCAGATACGCAGCTCTCCGAAGCTAAATGCCGGTCCACGGCTTCTTTCGACAGAAGCTGCTCTTAGGTGCTCGCCGCGACCGGCCCAATGCCCTGTGTGCGAAGAAGCCGCTTCTCCGCCTCCGGGAGAATCAGCCAGCGGCAGCTTCCCAAAGGCGAAGATGCAAGCCGCACTACGCAGGCACAGTGTGGGCAGCATTCAGACTTAGAGAAACCAGTACTTTACCACTCTCCTGCCTTTTCCATTGTTATTATTTTGGAAAAGATTGAGTTTTGGACAACTACCTTTCATTCTTGCAATACTCTTTGCAGACCTCCGTGCAAGCTTTAGAACAAGATTTTGGATGTTTTCTTTACTGGCAGAGTTTCTCTTTGCAAGATATGGTGGAAAAGCTTTTTGCTGAGTGTTGAGTGGCAAGACACGCAGAAGACGCAGATACGCAGTTCTCCGAAGCTAAGTGCCGGTCCCGGGCTTCGTTCGGCACAAACCGCTCTCAGGAGCTCCCTGCGCTCGCCACAATGTTGTGCGCAAAGAAGCAAGAAGCCGCTTCTTTGCCTCCGGGAGAATCGGCGAGCGGCAGCTTCCCAAAAGCGAAGAGGCAAGCCGCACCATGCAGGCACAGTGTGGGCAGCATTCAGACTTAGACAAACCAGTACTTTACCACTCTCCTGCCTTTTCCATTGTTATTATTTTGGAAAAGATTGAGTTTTGGACAACTACCTTTCATTCTTGCAAACCTCTTTGCAGACCTCTGTGCAAGCTTTAGAACAAGATTTTGGATATTTTCTTTACTGGCAGAGTTTCTCTTTGCAAGATATGGTGGAAAAGCTTTTTGCTGAGTGTTGAGCGGCAAGACACGCAGAAGACGCAGATACGCAGCTCTCCGAAGCTAAGTGCTTAAGTGCTGGTCCCGGGATTCGTTCGGCACAAACCGCTCTCAGGAGCTCCCTGCGCTCGCCACAATGTTGTGCGCAAAGAAGACACTTCTTCGCCTCCGGGAGAATCGGCGAGCGGCAGCTTCCCAAAGGCGAAGGTGCAAGCCGCACCATGCAGGCACAGTGTGGCCAGCCTTCAGACTTAGAGAAACCAGTACTTTACCACTCTCCTGCCGTTTCCATTGTTATTATATTGGAAAAGAACGAGTAAGGGACAACTACCTTTCATTCTTGCAAAACTCTTTGCAGACCTCCGTGCAAGCTTTAGAACAAGATTTTGGATGTTTTCTTTACTGGCAGAGTTTCTCTTTGCAAGATATGGTGGAAAAGCTTTTTGCTGAGTGTTGAGCGGCAAGACACGCAGAAGACGCAGATACGCAGCTCTCCGAAGCTAAGTGCCGGTCCCGGGCTTCGTTCGGCACAAACCGCTCTCAGGAGCTCCCTGCGCTCGCCACAATGTTGTGCGCAAAGAAGCAAGAAGCCGCTTCTTCGCCTCCGGGAGACTCGGCGAGCGGCAGCTTCCCAAAGGCGAAGGTGCAAGCCGCACCATGCAGGCACAGTGTGGGCAGCATTCAGACTTAGAGAAAACAGTACTTTACCACTCTCCTGCCTTTTCCATTGTTATTATATTCGAAAAGAACGAGTTTTGGACAACTACCTTTCATTCTTGCAAACCTCTTTGCAGACCTCCGTGAAAGCTCTAGAACAAGATTTTGGATGTTTTCTTTACTGGCAGAGTTTCTCTTTGCAAGATATGGTGGAAAAGCTTTTTGCCGAGTGTTGAGCGGCAAGACACGCAGAAGACGCAGATACGCAGCTCTCCGAAGCTAAGTGCCGGTCCACGGCTTCTTTCGGCAGAATCCGCTCTTAGGTGCTCACCGCGACCGGCCCAATGCCCTGTGTGCGAAGAAGCCGCTTCTCCGCCTCCGGGAGAATCAGCCAGCGGCAGCTTCCCAAAGGCGAAGCTGCAAGCCGCACCATGCAGGCACAGTGTGGGCAGCATTCAGACTTAGAGAAACCAGTACTTTACCACTCTCCTGCCTTTTCCATTGTTATTATTTTGGAAAAGATTGAGTTTTGGACAACTACCTTTCATTCTTGCAATACTCTTTGCAGACCTCCGTGCAAGCTTTAGAACAAGATTTTGGATGTTTTCTTTACTGGCAGAGTTTCTCTTTGCAAGAAATGGTGGAAAAGCTTTTTGCTGAGTGTTGAGCGGCAAGACACGCAGAAGACGCAGATACGCAGCTCTCCGAAGCTAAGTGCTGGTCCCGGGCTTCGTTCGGCACAAACCGCTCTCAGGAGCTCCCTGCCCTCGCCACAGTGTTGTGCGCAAAGAAGCCGCTTCTTCGCCTCCGGGAGAATCGGCGAGCGGCAGCTTCCCAAAGGCGAAGGTGCAAGCCGCACCATGCAGGCACAGTGTGGGCAGCATTCAGACTTAGAGAAACCAGTACTTTACCACTCTCCTGCCTTTTCCATTGTTATTATATTCGAAAAGAACGGGTTTTGGACAACTACATTTCATTCTTGCAAAACTCTTTGCAGACCTCCGTGTAAGCTTTAGAACACGATTTTGGATGTTTTCTGTACTGGCCGAGTTTCTCTTTGCAAGATATGGTGGAAAAGCTTTTTGCTGAGTGTTGAGCGGCAAGACACGCAGAAGACGCAGATACGCAGCTCTCCGAAGCTTAGTGCCGGTCCCGGGCTTCATTCGGCACAAACCGCTCTCAGGAGCTTCCTGCGCTCGCCACAATGTTGTGCGCAAAGAAGCCGCTTCTTCGCCTCCGGGAGAATCGGCGAGCAGCAGCTTCCCAAAGGCGAAGGTGCAAGCCGCACCATGCAGGCACAGTGTGGGCAGCATTCAGACTTAGACAAACCAGTACTTTACCACTCTCCTGCCTTTTCCATTGTTATTATATTGGAAAAGAACGAGTTTTGGTCAACTACCTTTCATTCTTGCAAAACTCTTTGCAGACCTCCGTGCAAGCTTTAGAACAAGATTTTGGATGTTTTCTTTACTGGCCGAGTTTCTCTTTGCAAGATATGGTGGAAAAGCTTTTTGCTGAGTGTTGAACGGCAAGACACGCAGAAGACGCAGATACGCAGCTCTGCGAAGCTAAATGCCGGTCCACGGCTTCTTTCGGCAGAAGCCGCTCTTAGGTGCTAACCGCGACCGGCCCAATGCTCTGTGTGCGAAGAAGCCGCTTCTTCGCCTCCGGGAGAATCGGCTAGTGGCAGCTTCCCAAAGGCGAAGGTGCAAGCCGCACCATGCAGGCACAGTGTGGGCAGCATTCAGACTTAGAGAAACCATTACTTTGCCTCTCTCTCTTCCTTTTCCATTGTTATTATATTCGAAAAGAACGGGTTTTGGAAAACTACATTTCATTCTTGCAAAACTCTTTGCAGACCTCCGTGTAAGCTTTAGGACAAGATTTTGGATGTTTTCTTTACTGGCAGAGTTTCTCTTTGCAAGATATGGTGGAAAAGCTTTTTGCTGAGTGTTGAGCAGCAAGACACGCAGAAGACGCAGATACGCAGCTCTCCGAAGCTAAATGCCGGTCCACGGCTTCTTTCGACAGAAGCTGCTCTTAGGTGCTCACCGCCACCGGCCCAATGCCCTGTGTGCGAAGAAGCCGCTTCTCCGCCTCCGGGAGAATCAGCCATCGGCAGCTTCCCAAAGGCGAAGATGCAAGCCGCACTACGCAGGCACAGTGTGGGCAGCATTCAGACTTAGAGAAACCAGTACTTTACCACTCTCCTGCCTTTTCCATTGTTATTATATTCGAAAAGAACGAGTTTTGCACAACTACCTTTCATTCTTGCAAAATTCATTGCAGACCTCCGTGCAAGCTTTAGAACAAGATTTTGGATGTTTTCTTTACTGGCCGAGTTTCTCTTTGCAAGATATGCTGGAAAAGCTTTTTGCTGAGTGTTGAGCGGCAAGACACGCAGAAGACGCAGATACCCAGCTCTCCGAAGCTAAGTGCCGGTCCCGGGCTTCGTTCCGCACAAACCGCTCTCAGGAGCTCCCTGCGCTCGCCACAATGTGGTGCGCAAAGAAGCCGCTTCTTCGCCTCCGGGAGAATCGGCGAGCGGCAGCTTCCCAAAGGCGAAGATGCAAGCCGCACCATGCAGGCACAGTGTGGGCAGCATTCAGACTTAGAGAAACCAGTACTTTACCACATTCCTGCCTTTTCCATTGTTATTATATTCGAAAAGAGCGAGTTCTGGACAACTACCTTTCATTCTTGCAAAACTCTTGGCAGACCTCCGTGAAAGCTTTAGAACAAGATTTTGGATGTTTTCTTTACTGGCCGAGTTTCTATTTGCAAGATATGGTGGAAAAGCTTTTTGCTGAGTGTTGAGCGGCAAGACACGCAGAAGACGCAGATACGCAGCTCGCCGAAGCTAAGTGCCGGTCCCGGGCTTCGTTCGGCACAAACCGCTCTCAGGAGCTCCCTGCGCTCGCCACAATGTTGTGCGCAAAGAAGCCGCTTCTTCGCCTCCGGGAGAATCGGCGAGCAGCAGCTTCCCAAAGGCGACGGTGCAAGCCGCACCATGCAGGCACAGTGTGGGCAGCATTCAGACTTAGAGAAACCAGTACTTTACCACTCTCCTGCCTTTTCCATTGTTATTATATTCGAAAAGAACGGGTTTTGGACAACTACATTTCATTCTTGCAAAACTCTTTGCAGACCTCCGTGTAAGCTTTAGAACAAGATTTTGGATGTTTTCTTTACTGGCCGAGTTTCTCTTTGCAAGATATGGTGGAAAAGCTTTTTGCTGAGTGTTGAGCGGCAAGACACGCAGAAGACGCAGATACGCAGCTCTCCGAAGCTAAGTGCCGGTCCCGGGCTTCGTTCGGCACAAACCGCTCTCAGGAGCTCCCTGCGCTCACCACAATGTTGTGCGCAAAGAAGCCGCTTCTTCGCCTCCGGGAGAATCGGCGAGCGGCAGCTTCCCAAAGGCGAAGGTGCAAGCCGCACCATACAGGCACAGTGTGGGCAGCATTCAGACTTAGAGAAACCAGTACTTTACCACTCTCCTGCCTTTTCCATTGTTATTATATTCGAAAAGAACGGTTTTGGACAACTACCTTTCATTCTTGCAAAACTCTTTGCAGACCTCCGTGTAAGCTTTAGAACAAGATTTTGGATGTTTTCTTTACTGGCAGAGTTTCTCTTTGCAAGATATGGTGGAAAAGCTTTTTGCTGAGTGTTGAGCGGCGAGACACGCAGAAGACGCAGATACGCAGCTCTCCGATGCTAAGTGCTGGTCCCGGGCTTCGTTCGGCACAAACCGCTCTCAGGAGCTCCCTGCCCTCGCCACAATGTTGTGCGCAAAGAAGCCGCTTCTTCGCCTCCGGGAGAATCGGCGAGCGGCAGCTTCCCAAAGGCGAAGGTGCAAGCCGCACCATGCAGGCACAGTGTGGGCAGCATTCAGACTTAGAGAAACCAGTACTTTACCACTCTCCTGCCTTTTCCATTGTTATTATATTCGAAAAGAACGGGTTTTGGACAACTACATTTCATTCTTGCAAAACTCTTTGCAGACCTCCGTGTAAGCTTTAGAACACGATTTTGGATGTTTTCTGTACTGGCCGAGTTTCTCTTTGCAAGATATGGTGGAAAAGCTTTTTGCTGAGTGTTGAGCGGCAAGACACGCAGAAGACGCAGATACGCAGCTCTCCGAAGCTTAGTGCCGGTCCCGGGCTTCATTCGGCACAAACCGCTCTCAGGAGCTCCCTGCGCTCGCCACAATGTTGTGCGCAAAGAAGCCGCTTCTTCGCCTCCGGGAGAATCGGCGAGCAGCAGCTTCCCAAAGGCGAAGGTGCAAGCCGCACCATGCAGGCACAGTGTGGGCAGCATTCAGACTTAGACAAACCAGTACTTTACCACTCTCCTGCCTTTTCCATTGTTATTATATTGGAAAAGAACGAGTTTTGGTCAACTACCTTTCATTCTTGCAAAACTCTTTGCAGACCTCCGTGCAAGCTTTAGAACAAGATTTTGGATGTTTTCTTTACTGGCCGAGTTTCTCTTTGCAAGATATGGTGGAAAAGCTTTTTGCTGAGTGTTGAACGGCAAGACACGCAGAAGACGCAGATACGCAGCTCTCCGAAGCTTAGTGCCGGTCCCGGGCTTCGTTCGGCACAAACCGCTCTCAGGAGCTCCCTGCGCTCGCCACAATGTTGTGCACAAAGAAGCCGCTTCTTCGCCTCCGGGAGAATCGGCGAGCAGCAGCTTCCCAAAGGCGAAGATGCAAGCCGTACCATGCAGGCACAGTGTGGGGAGCATTCAGACTTAGAGAAACCAGTACTTTACCACTCTCCTGCCTTTTCCATTGTTATTATATTGGAAAAAAACGAGTTTTGGACAACTACCTTTCATTCTTGCAAAACTCTTTGCAGACCTCCGTGCAGCTTTAGAACACGATTTTGGATGTTTTCTTTACTGGCCGAGTTTCTCTTTGCAAGATATGGTGGAAAAGCCTTTTGCTGAGTGTTGAGCGGCAAGACACGCAGAAGACGCAGATACGCAGCTCTGCGAAGCTAAATGCCGGTCCACGGCTTCTTTCGGCAGAAGCCGCTCTTAGGTGCTAACCGCGACCGGCCCAATGCTCTGTGTGCGAAGAAGCCGCTTCTTCGCCTCCGGGAGAATCGGCTAGTGGCAGCTTCCCAAAGGCAAAGGTGCAAGCCGCACCATGCAGGCACAGTGTGGGCAGCATTCAGACTTAGAGAAACCATTACTTTGCCTCTCTCTCTTCCTTTTCCATTGTTATTATATTCGAAAAGAACGGGTTTTGGAAAACTACATTTCATTCTTGCAAAACTCTTTGCAGACCTCCGTGTAAGCTTTAGGACAAGATTTTGGATGTTTTCTTTACTGGCAGAGTTTCTCTTTGCAAGATATGGTGGAAAAGCTTTTTGCTGAGTGTTGAGCAGCAAGACACGCAGAAGACGCAGATACGCAGCTCTCCGAAGCTAAATGCCGGTCCACGGCTTCTTTCGACAGAAGCTGCTCTTAGGTGCTCACCGCGACCGGCCCAATGCCCTGTGTGCGAAGAAGCCGCTTCTCCGCCTCCGGGAGAATCAGCGAGCGGCAGCTTCCCAAAGGCGAAGCTGCAAGCCGCACCATGCAGGCACAGTGTGGGCAGCATTCAGACTTAGAGAAACCAGTACTTTACCACTCTCCTGCCTTTTCCATTGTTATTATTTTGGAAAAGATTGAGTTTTGGACAACTACCTTTCATTCTTGCAATACTCTTTGCAGACCTCCGTGCAAGCTTTAGAACAAGATTTTGGATGTTTTCTTTACTGGCAGAGTTTCTCTTTGCAAGAAATGGTGGAAAAGCTTTTTGCTGAGTGTTGAGCGGCAAGACACGCAGAAGACGCAGATACGCAGCTCTCCGAAGCTAAGTGCTGGTCCCGGGCTTCGTTCGGCACAAACCGCTCTCAGGAGCTCCCTGCCCTCGCCACAATGTTGTGCGCAAAGAAGCCGCTTCTTCGCCTCCGGGAGAATCGGCGAGCGGCAGCTTCCCAAAGGCGAAGGTGCAAGCCGCACCATGCAGGCACAGTGTGGGCAGCATTCAGACTTAGAGAAACCAGTACTTTACCACTCTCCTGCCTTTTCCATTGTTATTATATTCGAAAAGAACGGGTTTTGGACAACTACCTTTCATTCTTGCAAAACTCTTTGCAGACCTCCGTGTAAGCTTTAGAACACGATTTTGGATGTTTTCTGTACTGGCCGAGTTTCTCTTTGCAAGATATGGTGGAAAAGCTTTTTGCTGAGTGTTGAGCGGCAAGACACGCAGAAGACGCAGATACGCAGCTCTCCGAAGCTTAGTGCCGGTCCCGGGCTTCATTCGGCACAAACCGCTCTCAGGAGCTTCCTGCGCTCGCCACAATGTTGTGCGCAAAGAAGCCGCTTCTTCGCCTCCGGGAGAATCGGCGAGCAGCAGCTTCCCAAAGGCGAAGGTGCAAGCCGCACCATGCAGGCACAGTGTGGGCAGCATTCAGACTTAGACAAACCAGTACTTTACCACTCTCCTGCCTTTTCCATTGTTATTATATTGGAAAAGAACGAGTTTTGGTCAACTACCTTTCATTCTTGCAAAACTCTTTGCAGACCTCCGTGCAAGCTTTAGAACAAGATTTTGGATGTTTTCTTTACTGGCCGAGTTTCTCTTTGCAAGATATGGTGGAAAAGCTTTTTGCTGAGTGTTGAGCGGCAAGACACGCAGAAGACGCAGATACGCAGCTCTCCGAAGCTTAGTGCCGGTCCCGGGCTTCGTTCGGCACAAACCGCTCTCAGGAGCTCCCTGCGCTCGCCACAATGTTGTGCACAAAGAAGCCGCTTCTTCGCCTCCGGGAGAATCGGCGAGCAGCAGCTTCCCAAAGGCGAAGATGCAAGCCGTACCATGCAGGCACAGTGTGGGCAGCATTCAGACTTTGAGAAACCAGTACTTTACCACTCTCCTGCCTTTTCCATTGTTATTATATTGGAAAAAAACGAGTTTTGGACAACTACCTTTCATTCTTGCAAAACTCTTTGCAGACCTCCGTGCAGCTTTAGAACACGATTTTGGATGTTTTCTTTACTGGCCGAGTTTCTCTTTGCAAGATATGGTGGAAAAGCCTTTTGCTGAGTGTTGAGCGGCAAGACACGCAGAAGACGCAGATACGCAGCTCTGCGAAGCTAAATGCCGGTCCACGGCTTCTTTCGGCAGAAGCCGCTCTTAGGTGCTAACCGCGACCGGCCCAATGCTCTGTGTGCGAAGAAGCCGCTTCTTCGCCTCCGGGAGAATCGGCTAGTGGCAGCTTCCCAAAGGCGAAGGTGCAAGCCGCACCATGCAGGCACAGTGTGGGCAGCATTCAGACTTAGAGAAACCATTACTTTGCCTCTCTCTCTTCCTTTTCCATTGTTATTATATTCGAAAAGAACGGGTTTTGGAAAACTACATTTCATTCTTGCAAAACTCTTTGCAGACCTCCGTGTAAGCTTTAGGACAAGATTTTGGATGTTTTCTTTACTGGCAGAGTTTCTCTTTGCAAGATATGGTGGAAAAGCTTTTTGCTGAGTGTTGAGCAGCAAGACACGCAGAAGACGCAGATACGCAGCTCTCCGAAGCTAAATGCCGGTCCACGGCTTCTTTCGACAGAAGCTGCTCTTAGGTGCTCACCGCCACCGGCCCAATGCCCTGTGTGCGAAGAAGCCGCTTCTCCGCCTCCGGGAGAATCAGCCAGCGGCAGCTTCCCAAAGGCGAAGATGCAAGCCGCACTACGCAGGCACAGTGTGGGCAGCATTCAGACTTAGAGAAACCAGTACTTTACCACTCTCCTGCCTTTTCCATTGTTATTATTTTGGAAAAGATTGAGTTTTGGACAACTACCTTTCATTCTTGCAATACTCTTTGCAGACCTCCGTGCAAGCTTTAGAACAAGATTTTGGATGTTTTCTTTACTGGCAGAGTTTCTCTTTGCAAGATATGGTGGAAAAGCTTTTTGCTGAGTGTTGAGTGGCAAGACACGCAGAAGACGCAGATACGCAGTTCTCCGAAGCTAAGTGCCGGTCCCGGGCTTCGTTCGGCACAAACCGCTCTCAGGAGCTCCCTGCGCTCGCCACAATGTTGTGCGCAAAGAAGCAAGAAGCCGCTTCTTTGCCTCCGGGAGAATCGGCGAGCGGCAGCTTCCCAAAAGCGAAGAGGCAAGCCGCACCATGCAGGCACAGTGTGGGCAGCATTCAGACTTAGACAAACCAGTACTTTACCACTCTCCTGCCTTTTCCATTGTTATTATTTTGGAAAAGATTGAGTTTTGGACAACTACCTTTCATTCTTGCAAACCTCTTTGCAGACCTCCGTGCAAGCTTTAGAACAAGATTTTGGATATTTTCTTTACTGGCAGAGTTTCTCTTTGCAAGATATGGTGGAAAAGCTTTTTGCTGAGTGTTGAGCGGCAAGACACGCAGAAGACGCAGATACGCAGCTCTCCGAAGCTAAGTGCCGGTCCCGGGATTCGTTCGGCACAAACCGCTCTCAGGAGCTCCCTGCGCTCGCCACAATGTTGTGCGCAAAGAAGACACTTCTTCGCCTCCGGGAGACTCGGCGAGCGGCAGCTTCCCAAAGGCGAAGGTGCAAGCCGCACCATGCAGGCACAGTGTGGCCAGCCTTCAGACTTAGAGAAACCAGTACTTTACCACTCTCCTGCCGTTTCCATTGTTATTATATTGGAAAAGAACGAGTAAGGGACAACTACCTTTCATTCTTGCAAAACTCTTTGCAGACCTCCGTGCAAGCTTTAGAACAAGATTTTGGATGTTTTCTATACTGGCAGAGTTTCTCTTTGCAAGATATGGTGGAAAAGCTTTTTGCTGAGTGTTGAGCGGCAAGACACGCAGAAGACGCAGATACGCAGCTCTCCGAAGCTAAGTGCCGGTCCCGGGCTTCGTTCGGCACAAAGCGCTCTCAGGAGCTCCCTGCGCTCGCCACAATGTTGTGCGCAAAGAAGCAAGAAGCCGCTTCTTCGCCTCCGGGAGACTCGGCGAGCGGCAGCTTCCCAAAGGCGAAGGTGCAAGCCGCACCATGCAGGCACAGTGTGGGCAGCATTCAGACTTAGAGAAAACAGTACTTTACCACTCTCCTGCCTTTTCCATTGTTATTATATTCGAAAAGAACGAGTTTTGGACAACTACCTTTCATTCTTGCAATACTCTTTGCAGACCTCCATGCAAGCTTTAGAACAAGATTTTGGATGTTTTATTTACTGGCAGAGTTTCTCTTTGCAAGAAATGGTGGAAAAGCTTTTTGCTGAGTGTTGAGCAGCAAGACACGCAGAAGACGCAGATACGCAGCTCTCCGAAGCTAAGTGCCGGTCCCGGGCTTCGTTCGGCACAAACCGCTCTCAGGAGCTCCCTGCGCTCGCCACAATGTTGTGCACAAAGAAGACACTTCTTCGCCTCCGGGAGACTCGGCGAGCGGCAGCTTCCCAAAGGCGAAGGTGCAAGCCGCACCATGCAGGCACAGTGTGGCCAGCCTTCAGACTTAGAGAAACCAGTACTTTACCACTCTCCTGCTGTTTCCATTGTTATTATATTGGAAAAGAACGAGTTCTGGACAACTACCTTTCATTCTTGCAAAACTCTTTGCAGACCTCCGTGCAAGCTTTAGAACAAGATTTTGGATGTTTTCTTTACTGGCAGAGTTTCTCTTTGCAAGATATGGTGGAAAAGCTTTTTGCTGAGTGTTGAACGGCAAGACACGCAGAAGACGCAGATACGCAGCTCTCCGAAGCTAAGTGCCGGTCCCGGGCTTCGTTCGGCGCAAACCGCTCTCAGGAGCTCCCAGCGCTCGCCACAATGTTGTGCGCGAAGAAGCAAGAAGCCGCTTCTCCGCCTCCGGGAGAATCGGCGAGCGGCAGCTTCCCAAAGGTGAAGGTGCAAGCCGCGCCATGCAGGCACAGTGTGGGCAGCATTCAGACTTAGAGAAACCAGTACTTTACCACTCTCCTGCCTTTTCCATTGTTATTATATTGAAAAAGAACGAGTTTTGGACAACTACTTTTCATTCTTGCAAAATTCTTTGAAGACCTCTGTGCAAGCTTTAGAACAAGATTTTGGATGTTTTCTTTACTGGCAGAGTTTCTCTTTGCAAGATATGGTGGAAAAGCTTTTTGCTGAGTGTTGAGCAGCAAGACACGCAGAAGACGCAGATACACAGCTCTCCGAAGCTAAGTGCCGGTCCACGGCTTCTTTCGGCAGAAGCCGCACTTAGGTGCTCACCGCGACCGGCCCAATGCCCTGTGTGCGAAGAAGCCGCTTCTCCGCCTCCGGGAGAATCACCGAGCGGCAGCTTCCCAAAGGCGAAGATGCAAGCCGCACCATGCAGGCACAGTGTGGGCAGCATTCAGACTTAGAGAAACCAGTACTTTACCACTCTCCTGCCTTTTCCATTGTTATTATTTTGGAAAAGATTGAGTTTTGGACAACTACCTTTCATTCTTGCAATACTCTTTGCAGACCTCCGTGCAAGCTTTAGAACAAGATTTTGGATGTTTTCTTTACTGGCAGAGTTTCTCTTTGCAAGATATGGTGGAAAAGATTTTTGCTGAGTGTTGAGCAGCAAGACACGCAGAAGACGCAGATACGCAGCTCTCCGAAGCTAAGTGCAGGTCCCGGGCTTCGTTCGGCACAAACCGCTCTCAGGAGCTCCCTGCGCTCGCCACAATGTTGTGCGCAAAGAAGCAAGAAGCCGCTTCTTCGCCTCCGGGAGAATCGGCGAGCGGCAGCTTCCCAAAGGCGAAGGTGCAAGCCGCACCATGCAGGCACAGTGTGGGCAGCATTCAGACTTAGAGAAACCAGTACTTTACCACTCTCCTGCCTTTTCCATTGTTATTATTTTGGAAAAGACTGAGTTTTGGACAACTACCTTTCATTCTTGCAATACTCTTTGCAGACCTCCATGCAAGCTTTAGAACAAGATTTTGGATGTTTTCTTTACTGGCAGAGTTTCTCTTTGCAAGAAATGGTGGAAAAGCTTTTTGCTGAGTGTTGAGCAGCAAGACACGCAGAAGACGCAGATACGCAGCTCTCCGAAGCTAAGTGCCGGTCCCGGGCTTCGTTCGGCACAAACCGCTCTCAGGAGCTCCCTGCGCTCGCCACAATGTTGTGCGCAAAGAAGACACTTCTTCGCCTCCGGGAGACTCGGCGAGCGGCAGCTTCCCAAAGGCGAAGGTGCAAGCCGCACCATGCAGGCACAGTGTGGCCAGCCTTCAGACTTAGAGAAACCAGTACTTTACCACTCTCCTGCTGTTTCCATTGTTATTATATTGGAAAAGAACGAGTTCTGGACAACTACCTTTCATTCTTGCAAAACTCTTTGCAGACCTCCGTGCAAGCTTTAGAACAAGATTTTGGATGTTTTCTTTACTGGCAGAGTTTCTCCTTGCAAGATATGGTGGAAAAGCTTTTTGCTGAGTGTTGAGCGGCAAGACACGCAGAAGACGCAGATACGCAGCTCTCCGAAGCTAAGTGCCGGTCCCGGGCTTCGTTCGGCACAAACCGCTCTCAGGAGCTCCCTGCGCTCGCCACAGTGTTCTGCGCAAAGAAGCAAGAAGCCGCTTCTTCGCCTCCGGGAGAATCGGCGAGCGGCAGCTTCCCAAAGGCGAAGGTGCAAGCCGCACCATGCAGGCACAGTGTGGGCAGCATTCAGACTTAGAGAAACCAGTACTTTACCACTCTCCTGCCTTTTCTATTGTTATTATATTGGAAAAGAACGAGTTTTGGACAACTACTTTTCATTCTTGAAAACTCTTTGCAGACCTCTGTGCAAGCTTTAGAACAAGATTTTGGATGTTTTCTTTACTGGCAGAGTTTCTCTTTGCAAGATATGGTGGAAAAGCTTTTTGCTGAGTGTTGAGCGGCAAGACACGCAGAAGACGCAGATACGCAGCTCTCCGAAGCTAAGTGCCGGTCCACGGCTTCTTTCGGCAGAAGCCGCTCTTAGGTGCTCACCGCGACCGGCCCAATGCCCTGTGTGCGAAGAAGCCGCTTCTCCGCCTCCGGGAGAATCGGCGCGCGGCAGCTTCCCAAAGGCGAAGATGCAAGCCGCACCATGCAGGCACAGTTTGGGCAGCATTCAGACTTAGAGAAACCAGTACTTTACCACTCTCCTGCCTTTTCCATTGTTATTATATTGGAAAAGAACGAGTTTTGGACAACTACCTTTCATCCTTGCAATACTCTTTGAAGACTTCCGTGCAAGCTTTAGAACAAGATTTTGGATGTTTTCTTTACTGGCAGAGTTTCTCTTTGCAAGATATGGTGGAAAAGCTTTTTGCTGAGTGTTGAGCGGCAAGACACGCAGAAGACGCAGATACGCAGCTCTCCGAAGCTAAGTGCCGGTCCCGGGCTTCGTTCGGCACAAACCGCTCTCAGGGGCTCCCTGCGCTCGCCACGATGTTCTGCGCAAAGAAGCAAGAAGCCGCTTCTTCGCCTCCGGGAGAATCGGCAAGCGGCAGCTTCCCAAAGGTGAAGGTGCAAGCCGCACCATGCAGGCACAGTGTGGGCAGCATTCAGACTTAGAGAAACCAGTACTTTACCACTCTCCTGCCTTTTCCATTGTTATTATATTGGAAAAGAACGAGTTTTGGACAACTACTTTTCATTCTTGAAAACTCTTTGCAGACCTCTGTGCAAGCTTTAGAACAAGATTTTGGATGTTTTCTTTACTGGCAGAGTTTCTCTTTGCAAGATATGGTGGAAAAGCTTTTTGCTGAGTGTTGAGCGGCAAGACACGCAGAAGACGCAGATACGCAGCTCTCCGAAGCTAAGTGTCGGTCCCGGGCTTCGTTCGGCACAAACCGCTCTCAGGAGCTCCCTGCGCTCGCCTCAATGTTGTGCTCAAAGAATCCGCTTCTTCGCCTCCGGGAGAATCGGCTAGTGGCAGCTTCCCAAAGGCGAAGGTGCAAGCCGCACCATGCAGGCACAGTGTGGGCAGCATTCAGACTTAGAGAAACCAGTACTTTACCACATTCCTTCCTTTTCCATTGTTATTATATTGGAAAAGAACGAGTTCTGGATAACTACCTTTCATTCTTGCAAAACTCTTTGCAGACCTCCGTGCAAGCTTTAGAACAAGATTTTGGATGTTTTCTTTACTGGCAGAGTTTCTCATAGCAAGAAGTGGTGGAAAAGCTTTTTGCTGAGTGTTGAGCGGCAAGACACGCAGATGACGCACATACGCAGCTCTCCGAAGCTAAGTGCCGGTCCACGGCTTCGTTCGGCAGAAGCCGCTCTTAGTTGCGCACCGCGACCGGCCCAATGCTCTGTGTGCGAAGAAGCCGCTTCTTCGCCTCCGGGAGAATCGGCGAGCGGCAGCTTCCCAAAGGCGAAGATGCAAGCCGCACCATGCAGGCACAGTGTGGGCAGCATTCAGACTTTGAGAAACCAGTACTTTACCACTCTCCTGCCTTTTCCATTGTTATTATATTCGAAAAGAACGAGTTTTGGACAACTACCTTTCATTCTTGCAAAACTCTTTGCAGTCCTCCGTGCAAGATTTAGAACAAGATTTTGGATGTTTTCTTTACTGGCAGAGTTTCTCTTTGCAAGATATGGTGGAAAAGCTTTTTGCTGAGTGTTGAGCGGCAAGACACGCAGAAGACGCAGATACGCAGCTCTCCGAAGCTAAGTGCCGGTCCCGGGCTTCGTTCGGCACAAACCGCTCTCAGGAGCTCCCTGCGCTCGCCACAATGTTGTGCGCGAAGAAGCCGCTTCTTCGCCTCCGGGAGAATCGGCGAGCGGCAGCTTCCCAAAGGCGAAGATGCAAGCCGCACCATGCAGGCACAGTGTGGGCAGCATTCAGACTTAGAGAAACCAGTACTTTACCACTCTCCTGCCTTTTCCATTGTTATTATATTGGAAAAGAACGAGTTTTGGACAACTACCTTTCATTCTTGCAAAACTCTTCGCAGACCTCCGTGCAAGCTTTAGAACAAGATTTTGGATGTTTTCTTTACTGGCAGAGTTTCTCTTTGCAAGAAATGGTGGAAAAGCTTTTTGCTGAGTGTTGAGCGGCAAGACACGCAGATGACGCAGATACGCAACTCTCCGAAGCTAAGTGCCGGTCCACGGCTTCTTTCGGCAGAAGCCGCTCTTAGTTGCTCACCGCGACCGGCCCAATCCCCTGTGTGCGAAGAAGCCGCTTCTTCGCCTCCGGGAGAATCGGCGAGCGGCAGCTTCCCAAAGGCGAAGATGCAAGCCGCACCATGCAGGCACAGTGTGGGCAGCATTCAGACTTAGAGAAACCAGTACTTTACCACTCTCCTGCCTTTTCCATTGTTATTATTTTGGAAAAGATTGAGTTATGGACAACTACCTTTCATTCATGCAAAACTCTTTGCAGACCTCCGTGCAAGCTTTAAAACAAGATTTTGGATGATTTCTTTACTGGCAGAGTTTCTCTTTGCAAGAAATGGTGGAAAAGCTTTTTGCTGAGTGTTGAGCGGCAAGACACGCAGAAGACGCAGATACGCAGCTCTCCGAAGCTAAGTGCCGGTCCCGGGCTTCGTTCGGCACAAACCGCTCTCAGGAGCTCCCTGCGCTCGCCACAATGTTGTGCGCAAAGAAGCAAGAAGCCGCTTCTTCGCCTCCGGGAGAATCGGCGAGCGGCAGCTTCCCAAAGGTGAAGGTGCAAGCCGCACCATGCAGGCACAGTGTGGGCAGCATTCAGACTTAGAGAAACCAGTACTTTACCACATTCCTTCCTTTTCCATTGTTATTATATTGGAAAAGAACGAGTTCTGGATAACTACCTTTCATTCTTGCAAAACTCTTTGCAGACCTCCGTGCAAGCTTTAGAACAAGATTTTGGATGTTTTCTTTACTGGCAGAGTTTCTCATTGCAAGAAGTGGTGGAAAAGCTTTTTGCTGAGTGTTGAGCAGCAAGACACGCAGATGACGCACATACGCAGCTCTCCGAAGCTAAGTGCCGGTCCACGGCTTCGTTCGGCAGAAGCCGCTCTTAGTTGCTCACCGCGACCGGCCCAATGCTCTGTGTGCGAAGAAGCCGCTTCTTCGCCTCCGGGAGAATCGGCGAGCGGCAGCTTCCCAAAGGCGAAGATGCAAGCCGCACCATGCAGGCACAGTGTGGGCAGCATTCAGACTTAGAGAAACCAGTACTTTACCACTCTCCTGCCTTTTCCATTGTTATTATATTCGAAAAGAACGAGTTTTGGACAACTACCTTTCATTCTTGCAAAACTCTTTGCAGTCCTCCGTGCAAGATTTAGAACAAGATTTTGGATGTTTTCTTTACTGGCAGAGTTTCTCTTTGCAAGATATGGTGGAAAAGCTTTTTGCTGAGTGTTGAGCGGCAAGACACGCAGAAGACGCAGATACCCAGCTCTCCGAAGCTAAGTGCCGGTCCCGGGCTTCGTTCCGCACAAACCGCTCTCAGGAGCTCCCTGCGCTCGCCACAATGTGGTGCGCAAAGAAGCCGCTTCTTCGCCTCCGGGAGAATCGGCGAGCGGCAGCTTCCCAAAGGCGAAGATGCAAGCCGCACCATGCAGGCACAGTGTGGGCAGCATTCAGACTTAGAGAAACCAGTACTTTACCACATTCCTGCCTTTTCCATTGTTATTATATTCGAAAAGAGCGAGTTCTGGACAACTAGCTTTCATTCTTGCAAAACTCTTGGCAGACCTCCGTGAAAGCTTTAGAACAAGATTTTGGATGTTTTCTTTACTGGCCGAGTTTCTATTTGCAAGATATCGTGGAAAAGCTTTTTGCTGAGTGTTGAGCGGCAAGACACGCAGAAGACGCAGATACCCAGCTCTCCGAAGCTAAGTGCCGGTCCCGGGCTTCGTTCCGCACAAACCGCTCTCAGGAGCTCCCTGCGCTCGCCACAATGTTGTGCGCAAAGAAGCCGCTTCTTCGCCTCCGGGAGACTCGGCGAGCGGCAGCTTCCCAAAGGCGAAGGTGCAAGCCGCACCATGCAGGCACAGTGTGGGCAGCATTCAGACTTAGAGAAACCAGTACTTTACCACTCTCCTGCCTTTTCCATTGTTATTATATTCGAAAAGAACGAGTTTTGGACAACTACCTTTCATTCTTGCAAAACTCTTTGCAGACCTCCGTGCAAGCTTTAGAACAAGATTTTGGATGTTTTCTTTACTGGCCGAGTTTCTCTTTGCAAGATATGGTGGAAAAGCTTTTTGCTGAGTGTTGAGCGGCAAGACACGCATAAGACGCAGATACGCAGCTCTCCGAAGTTAAGTGCCGGTCCCGGGCTTCGTTCGGCACAAACCGCTCTCAGGAGCTCCCTGCGCTCGCCACAATGTTGTGCGCAAAGAAGCCGCTTCTTCGCCTCCGGGAGACTCGGCGAGCGACAGCTTCCCAAAGGCGAAGGTGCAAGCCGCACCATGCAGGCACAGTGTGGGCAACATTCAGACTTAGAGTAACCAGTACTTTACCACTCTCCTGCCTTTTCCATTGTTATTATATTCGAAAAGAACGGGTGTTGGACAACTAGCTTTCATTCTTGCAAAACTCTTTGCAGAACTCCGTGCAAGCTTTAGAATAAGATTTTGGATGTTTTCTTTACTGGCAGAGTTTCTCATTGCAAGAAATGGTTTAAAAGCTTTTTGCTGAGTGTTGAGTGGCAAGACACGCAGATGACGCACATACGCAGCTCTCCGTAGCTAAGTGCCGGTCCACGGCTTCGTTCCGCACAAACCGCTCTCAGGAGCTCCCTGCGCTCGCCACAATGTTGTGCGCAAAGAAGCCGCTTCTTCGCCTCCGGGAGAATCGGCGAGCGGCAGCTTCCCATAGACGAAGGTGCAAGCCGCACCATGGAGGCACAGTGTGGGCAGCATTCAGACTTAGAGAAACCAGTACTTTACCACTCTCCTGCCTTTTCCATTGTTATTATATTGGAAAAGAACGAGTTCTGGACAACTACTTTTCATTCTTGCAATACTCTTTGCAGACCTCCGTGCAAGCTTTAGAACAAGATTTTGGATGTTTTCTTTACTGGCAGAGTTTCTCTTTGCAAGATATGGTGGAAAAGCTTTTTGCTGAGTGTTGAGCGGCAAGACACGCAGAAGACGCAGATACGCAGCTCTCCGAAGTTAAGTGCCGGTCCCGGGCTTCGTTCCGCACAAACCGCTCTCAGGAGCTCCCTGCGCTCGCCACAATGTTGTGCGCAAAGAAGCCGCTTCTTCGCCTCCGGGAGAATCGGCGAGCGGCAGCTTCCCAAAGGCCAAGGTGCAAGCCGCACCATGCAGGCAAAATGTGGGCAACATTCAGACTTAGAGAAACCAGTACTTTACCACTCTCCTGCCTTTTCCATTGTTATTATATTGGAAAAGAACGAGTTTTGGACAACTAACTTTCATTCTTGCAAAACTCTTTGCAGAGCTCCGTGCAAGCTTTAGAACAAGATTTTGGATGTTTTCTTTACTGGCAGAGTTTCTCATTGCAAGAAATGGTGGAAAAGCTTTTCGCTGAGTGTTGAGCGGCAAGACACGCAGATGACGCAGATACGCAGCTCTCCGAAGCTAAGTGCCGGTCCACGGCTTCTTTCGGCAGAAGCCGCTCTTAGTTGCTCTCCGCGACCGGCCCAATGCCCTGTGTGCGAAGAAGCCGCTTCTTCGCCTCCGGGAGAATCGGCGAGCGGCAGCTTCCCAAAGGCGAAGATGCAAGCCGCACCATGCAGGCACAGTGTGGGCAGCATTCAGACTTAGAGAAACCAGTACTTTACCACTCTCCTGCCTTTTCCATGGTTATTATATTGGAAAAGAACGATTTCTGGACAACTACTTTTCATTCTTGCAAAACTCTTTGCAGACCTCCGTGAAGCTTTACAACAAGATTTTGGATGTTTTCTTTACTGGCCGAGTTTCTCTTTGCAAGATATGGTGGAAAAGCTTTTTGCTGAGTGTTGAGCGGCAAGACACGCAGAAGACGCAGATACCCAGCTCTCCGAAACTAAGTGCCGGTCCCGGGCTTCGTTCGGCACAAACCGCTCTCAGGAGCTCCCTGCGCTCGCCACAATGTTGTGCGCAAAGAAGCCGCTTCTTCGCCTCCGGGAGAATCGGCGAGCGGCAGCTTCCCAAAGGCGAAGATGCAAGCCGCACCATGCAGGCACAGTGTGGGCCGCATTCAGACTTAGAGAAAACAGTACTTTACCACATTCCTGCCTTTTCCATTGTTATTATATTGGAAAAGAACGAGTTCTGGACAACTACCTTTCATTCTTGCAAAACTCTTTGCAGACCTCCGTGCAAGCTTTAGAACAAGATTTTGGATGTTTTCTTTACTGGCAGAGTTTCTCTTTGCAAGATATGGTGGAAAAGCTTTTTGCTGAGTGTTGAGAGGCAAGACACGCAGAAGACGCAGATACGCAGCTCTCCGAAACTAAGTGCCGGTCCCGGGCTTCGTTCGTCACAAACCGCTCTCAGGAGCTCCCTGCGCTCGCCACAATGTCGAGCGCAAAGAAGCCGCTTCTTTGCCTCCGGGAGAATCGGCGAGTGGCAGCTTCCCAAAGGCGAAGATGCAAGCCGCACCATGCAGGCACAGTGTGGGCAGCATTCAGACTTAGACAAACCAGTACTTTACCACTCTCTTGCCTTTTCCATTGTTATTATATTGGAAAAGAACGAGTTTTGGACAACTACCTTTCATTCTTGCAAAACTCTTTGCAGACCTCCGTGCAAGCTTTAGAACAAGATTTTGGATGTTTTCTTTACTGGCAGAGTTTCTCTTTGCAAGATATGGTGGAAAAGCTTTTTGCTGAGTGTTGAGCGGCAAGACACGCAGAAGACGCAGATACGCAGCTCTCCGAAGCTAAGTGCCGGTCCCGGGCTTCATTCGGCAGAAGCCGCTCTCAGTTGCTCACCGCGACCGGCCCAATGCTCTGTGTGCGAAGAAGCCGCTTCTTCGCCTCCGGGAGAATCGGCTAGTAGCAGCTTCCGAAACGCGACAAAAAAATATTAACAACACCGGCATTGTGTCCTGGGCGTCTTTCGGCACAAGCGCCCCAGCGGAACGTACCGCCACCGGCACAATGCATTGTGCGCGAAGAACTCCCTTCTTCGCCTCCCGGGAACTGAAAGAAGAAGCCTAAGCTTAAAACGCCTTTGCCTCATTTGTGTACAGGTTTGGGCGCTCCTCTCGATTAATTGCGCCACTCCTGACAGCAGGCGTCGCTGTTGGTCAAGCTTTGAGTTTGCTTAATAAGTTGCGATGCTGGGTGGTCAAACATCTCAAGGTAAGATCAGCGATTTTAAATCAGGTTCTCACTGGTGTAGATACCATTAGTCATTGCACACTGCAAAATAATGCTGCTCTAGCTTTCTTGTTAGCACATGGGCAAGAGTGTGAGGATTTGGAAGGAATGTGTTTTTTGAACCTCTCTAACCATTCTGCAGTCATTCACTGGAAACTCAAACAAGGACAAGATAACATGAAGAAATTGATTGGGAATGAGAGGGTTACGCCTGAATGGTTTGAGAGATGGGAAACAACTCGATGGTTGAAAGATCTTGTAAAGGGAACTTTGTTGTTACTAGTAGTCATTATTATATTGCTTCTTGTTATTCCATGCATCATGAAACTGGTGAGCGTCTTGGAAGAAAATAAGGTGGGAAAGGGTTTAACTGGTGCAAGACGAAGAAGGGGGAAATTGTAGCAATGTATCTGAACCTCTTAGACTAAAGGGTGCACCAGCCATCCAGCTGGAATATGTTCTTATCAGAATTTTCTCAGAGCCCTCTGGAATTCATCAAGGTTACTAAGACATAAGCCGTGCTAAAATAAGAAAGAGAAGCTGAGAAACCAAATTCCAAGACTACAAGAACTCGATAACGGGGGGCAGCAAAGCGCCTGGACTGTAACCAAACGTATCTTCTGAGAGGTGCACACAGAATGCATGGACATAACAAAGGCACCAAGATAAAAATGCGGGCCTAGCATGTGCAGAGATTTAGAATGTGTAAGTGCATCATGTCAACAATCAACGGCTTCTGCTTAATCCTCTTGCTCCGTTGTCCTGGAGTCCTGAATTTCCCACAAGGAAAGCCCTACTAAAAGGGCTCTGATTTTAATGATAGTTGCTGTCTAGACGATGAATAATGGGAAGAGTTCTTTCAAATCCTTCCCTCGCTGACATCTGTAAGTTTCATCTTTTCCTGATTGTACTGGTGGCTATACATTAGTTATGACTAGAAAGGAATGAGTTTTAGGGATATGTTGCAAGGAAATTGGTAGCTCTGCTTCCATTTCCATTGTCTAAGAAGAATTCTGATGAGTTTTGGACTTTTCATAGACCTCTGACTAGATTGCATTTGTCTTTGATTGAGCCCGTAAATTTTAGGCTACTAGGCTTGACCAATGAATAGAAAAGGGAAAGTCACACAGCTTAGGTGGTTCTCTTGTCAACAACTTCTCAATAGTAGGGCGATTTCTGTCCTCAAGTTTGTTACTTCAGCTAGCAGATTATGCTCACTCCAAAAGAAGGTGAGAAGTTTGCTACCCTAATTGGTCCGATAATTCTTCCTGCTTCTTTGTGACTCTTTTGTATGACTGGATTCTGTATTATTGGAGTTTGTTATAAAAAGTTGGATTAAATTGCGTGCGTCCGCTCTTGGGGGAAACAGTATTTAGCCAATAACATCTAGGCTTTTATCGACCTGAGATTGTCTGAACGGACGGGACGCTTTAAACACAGTAATTCCTGCTAGTTCCAATTCCATTTTTAGACTCGACAAACCGAATGGTAAACCTGCACCAGTAGGGAGGGACATTGGACTTTCTCCTTTTTAGAGAGAAACTAATGAAAAAGTTTCAGCAGAATCATAGCAGGCTGTAAAATAAGAAAAGCATCATGAAAAGAGGCCAATCCTATCCTCTTAGTATTGCTAGTTGTGATTGGACATGAATGAAATATGTCAACTCTGTGTTCCTGGGTATCACATCAGTAACAGCTACTTCAGCTGCTGTAGTTGTCTCCTAAAGCTAAGAACAGAATCCAAAGAATTGTGATTCCATGGTCACAATTCACCCTGTGATGGTGACAGGTGAAAAAGGAGTGGAAGGTGCGCGGGTAAATTAACTTGAATGGCCTATCTAAATCAGCAGCCACTGATTTCCTGAAAACTTCAACAGGTCAGTTGACTTGTTGGGATTCTTTTAATCCATGGTCATGTTTTTCTTGGGATTCTTGTAACCTTTCCCCATTTGTTCAGCCTTTGCCCTCAAGCCTTTGCTGACATTTCAAGTATCTCGACAAGCTGGAAATGTGTTGTCTTTCTTTATCATGTCATAATTCCCTTCAAAGGGTTGTTTGCCTCAAGTCTTATTTTTGCTGGTTTTCTGCTAGTTCATTGTCAGAGGGCAGCAGGTGCTTTGTAAGAGCAAGTACACAATCCTATAGCTTGCTTTTCTTTTGATTTGGCCTGTCTAGAAAACTGAATGACTGAACATTTCCAACAGGATTTTCTCTCCCCATTATGTTTCACCGGAAGGGCAGATGCAAATCATCTACTTAAACTCTTGGCACGGAAAAAAGTAGTGGTTTGCTGCTGCATATAGGTAGAAGCTTACAAAAGGAAGGCCTCGGGCTGAGGCCCGATACTTTGGCTAAGCAGAAAAGGACTATGGGAAGGTGAGGCCGCTGAATCAGAGGTAGATCAACAAGTTCTAGAATGGTCACGTGTTCACAGCGTGGTGTATGATGGTTGGTTGAATGAATTTTGTTATGGCTTAAAGCTATGGAACTGATAAAGGCCTGAGTGCTTCAAAAGCCTGGTTTTTGCAAAAAAGCAGCTCTCCTCTGCACCTGCCTGGGGACTCTGCATCACTAGGGACCCTCACTCCCAGTTTGCCAAGGAGATGATCAGTAGGAATGTTGCAGAGCTGCCGTGTCCATATGAACGGAATGGCAAAGAGTGAAGCGGTGGGTATTTTTGGGCTTTAATACAATGCTGCTGCATTGGTGCCAGTTTAGTCGGTTTTCCATCAGTGGCCTTTCTGTCTAGAAGTACACTGCCCAGTCTTTCTAGCATGTGATGCCATTTCCTTCCTGTTGTTTTAATACCTTCCTTCAGTTGAAAGGATGATACAATCTTTACATTTTGAAGATCCCTGTTAGGAAACACTATGCCAGAGGAGTCATTGCTCCCTTTTCTTCTGCCTCCTTTGTAATTTTCAGAGCCTCATTTCAAATTTCTGCTAATGTCGAGAAGAATACTGAGACTACTCAGCAGGGTTGACGCTCTCAGCTGCTTTCCTCTTTCATACTGCTTCATACTGTATGTGACTTAATGGCCTGGTTTTGTCATCCGCATTTTGCTGTGATCTGTGAACACAAAAAGAAGTCTTTGTTTTTTGCAAGAACTACCCCTAGGAGGATTTGTGTTCCTTTTGATTTCTACGGTGTTAGCCCTGTTGCAGAAAAAAAGGAGATTGTACCCTCTTCTTGTGCTCTCATTCCCTCCTCTCTGCTTTGCATGTCCTAGTTAATCTACTGCCATGACTCATTTGGCATCATCTCATAGTGCAAATTCTGCACAGTTTCATGCACTTACAAATGCCAGTTGCCAAGGAGCTTATATAACCATTCAAAGATTAAAGAATTGTAGGGCTGGGCAAGTCCAGCTGCTGAAACTGGAAATGGTTAAGTCATGCCATATTAAAGAGACAGAGCAAATCAGTTCATCTAGGACTTTCAACTGGACACCTCTGAGAATAACAGCTTGACAGCAATGACACAGCCATCTTCCTAGCTGTATTCCAGAAAGAGAAAAGGGACACCTTCAATGGTTAAGATGTTTGGCATGAGAAAACAGCAAGAAATGTAGCACAAAATACTTGAGCCAGATAAAGTGCGTTTTTCTCGTGAGAATTTTGCAGTTGTTCTTTCTTGTCTGTGCCTTTACTTTTCACAGAAGACAGGGAGGGCGTTTAATTATTATTGTTCTTTTGTTTTCTATTCTTGGCCTCCCTCTTTCCACCTGCCATTAACAATTTTGCCTTTCTTTACTGGCTTCTCTTTCTTTACTTATAGAAGGTTACATGAGGTCCTCCAACCTTGTCATAAACATTCGCATACAGTGGAAAGGAGTAGAAGGTACATCTAAATGCACAAAACAGACCCAGAAAAATAGAGTTTTTTTACAGTCTTCTGTGAGAACAAGATATCTTTGAACTGAGTAATGCTTTAACTTTTAGTCCACTCATTACTATTATTACAAGTGTTTGGCCTTTAGTACATAGCCTTTGAAATCATCCAGCCCAATATTTTTGGCTAATTTTGTTTTATTTCTCTCGGGGACTTTGTTTCTTAAGGAATAGTCCAGAGCGAGAGCGTTCACGGTAGAGTTATGCTGCCATAATAAAAGCATCGTAAATTCTGGTACAGTTTGTGCTGGTAATACGTCTAGGAAAGAAAGGTTTTACATCTTTTTTGACTTTCAAATGTAACCATTATTTGAAAAAGTTAAGAGTTGGGCTTTCCCCCCCTCCAAAATACTTCTCTCTGGAATGTTACTCAGGGATTACACATAAAAGCTCACCCTGGAAAATATGTTGCGGATAATCTGCAGTAAGCGCAGCTTAGCAGCTAGAGATGATTATGTGGGTTAAATGACATTCCTTCTGCGGTGATGGAAACTCTGTCTACGCAGACATACTCAACAAAAGTTACCATGGCTTAGCTCCTCTCCTAAACTTCACGTGCATTTTCAAACTTTCCAAGAAGGTGAATTCAAGCTCCTTCATTGCTCTGTGCTGGAGTCCCAAGAAAATATCAGTGTGCTTTTTGTCATTTACAGCTGTCATTGCTTAGCTCTTGAACATGAGACTCTCTCATGACTGATGAAAGTTGTCTAGTTAAGAGTGGGTCAAAGACACGCTCCTGCTCTAGAAGGAGATGAGAAGGTTTCTGCAGTCTTTGTCATCTCTACTGCTTGTGATTTCTATACAAAACCAGTGGGAAGTTTTCTGAAGGCAGTCCAGAAGCTGGCAATATGGACAGCTTACAACCAAACACTTGCTGCACTGCTATCACGGTGATACCAGGAAGGACTTAAAAAATTTAGAAGGGCAAACAAAGCAGTTGGAAGGAAAAGAACATTAACCATTATTCCATTCTTCTAATATGTCCTCCTTTAAGTCATCATTTTCATGCAGTTTAACGGCTTGTGTTGGTATCCCTCAAAAGGAATCTGAGACAGAGTAAGCTTTTTAATGCAGTAGATGTGACACGGGCAGGCCAAGTTGCCTTTGTTGACATCAAATGCCAGTTATGCTTGAGCTACCCTTTGCTTAAGGTACTTCGCTTACACGAAGAATTTTACTCATCATTGAGCAAATTTTGCTGTCATGATTGAGTAAATTTTATTCATGATAGAGTGAATTTTACTGTCACTCAGAATTTTACTGTCATGATTGGCATTGAAACTTTTCAAGGAAAGCTCTGGATAGCAATGTTTGTGTAAAAATAGTAGTTTATCTCCTGTATTTGTGTGAAGCAGGTAAGCCTTTTGCTGTCACCAGTGTTGCTTACCCTTTCATGTCATATCCCTCTTCATATCCATATTCTGCTGAAGGCTTATTAATCTGCTTTAAAATTGGCACGTGGAATAAGACTACTTTTCCTTTTTGAAAGCTAATGTCATTTGACCTAGTGACAGTAAATAATTCATTAATTGTAAGTCCCCAGCTAGCATCTTTTACGCATATTCTAACCTTCTAAAGAAGTAACAAAAACACTCTCCAATACTTGACTTTCTTAAGCACACAAAATGCTTCCCTCCTTTGCAGTTGGCATCTGGAAAATGAACCACATCTCTGCAGTATTTTAACGTGCACCATATTTAGCCAAGTAATTCAAAAGAAATAAAAAGCAGCCCCTTCAATTTGGAAATATTTTGGAATTGTTTTTGAATATACAAAACATACCCTTACCGTATGCATTGCATGCAGATTTAATCGTCGTGAAAGCAAACCCTATGTTTCTGTTGGGATAGCACGGTTTTCCAGTTTCCACAATTGTTCTTGGCACAGTTTTCTACTTATGTGACTGTTAGGACACTCGTAGGTACTTCTAAGGTACTGTAGTAAGCGGAGAAGGAGGAGAGGTTGTGCCTTATTTCTGGCTTCCTTTGGTTTTCTTTTTGGTTTTCTTCCTCTTGCTCTTTTTCATGTCACCTTTCTAGATACTGTGATTTAGATTTGCAGTTTACTAAGCTGTGTTTTCTGTCTGGAATTCTTTGAAATTCCGAGAGGAACCCCACCGGTAAATATGCATCTTTTTATGATTTGCTAGCTACATAGAAAATCTTCCTGCTGCTCTAAAATGCTTTTATTTGATATGCATTTTTATCACCATTCCAATGAAAAGAAAAGTTCCTCTATTCACTGCTTTTGTACTGGATTCAGTTCAATGTGCGCTAACGGTGCAAAAAAGTCCTGCTGGAAGAAGGGATCTGCATACAAATTGACCAAGACATGTGCTACAAGGGTCTTGGAAAGGTTCAAAGTTTCTCTACCTTTCTGGCAGTCTGTCTTCACAGCAGGACTTGATGAGGGATTTTGCTGGCGTTTCTTTGACAGAAACCAATAACAAAGCAAGCAAAATGGAGCAGCAAAAGAAGAATGGAGCAGCAAAAGGTACATTATCCCCTCTGTTATTATCATTGTCGAAACAGATTTTTTCACATCATGTTACATCAAATACCTTAGTAGAGCTAAAGACTAGAAAAACGCAGCTCTGTTCTGGTTCATTAAAAGCAAAGCCATCTGTGGACAGAAGTGCCCAGCGTGATGCTGGGAACTCCTAGCTGGTTTCAGTAAGCTGTCTGGAGAACGGCATTTTCAGTGGGCTTTACTAGCGTGTCTGTAAGGAGAAGGAGTTTATGTGCAGCTTTGAGCCCTGAGAGTGCCATAGGCAAAGAGACCCATCGTGTAGCTCTCTGACCAGCCACAGCACACTGAGGCATGATGGATTACTCCCAGAGTTCACGTGGTAGAAAGGTTTTCTGCCCCCGTGAAGGACGACACATCCATTTGCTTGACTAGAGCCATTCTGTATGTTACAATGGTAACTTGAATTCATCAAGTTTGTGCTATTTGTACAATGGCAGTGAGCTTGGATTCTTAAGCTTCTCGTGTTTGACCTGTTTCCTGTTTCAGTAAATAGCAAAACTTCCAAGGACTGCAGCGACAAGAAGATGAAGCTGCTAGTGTATTTCAAATCTTTGCCTAATAAAATGGTGATTTTTGCACATATTCGCAATGGAAATTTACGGTACCGAAACACTAGCTCTGCTCAGGGCAATTTGAAATTGACTTGAGCTCTTTTCCCTGTTTCTTAGCAGGTGAACTGAGATACTTCTAGCTTCCAAGGCAAGGCGTTTGACAGCAGCTTCAAAAAGGCCCAGGCTGTTGGATGAAAAGGTGAAAAAACTGAGGGAAATGGGGGGAAATTTCACTTCTGGTTTATGTCATAGATTCAGCCAGATGATCAACAAGCATTAGTTTTATGAGGTACCAGCGTAGTCTTTCACTCTTGCAGATCCCCAAAAGCTTAACCATCCAGCAGCTTCTTCCTTGCAACAAGTGCCACAGCCAAAAGCCAGGCCTGGCCGTCACCTTCTCCTCGCAGCCTACAAACTCTGCCAAACGTACCGGTGATTCTCACTTTCCTTCTCAGCTACATGGACAAGCACATCCTCTCCATGTCTCCGAGTCCTTAGTGAAACCAAACAGCGGTTCACCTTCAAACAGCTCAGTGTGCCAGGACAGAAAGATTTCACTGGCCTGTCCCCTTGCTTTTTCCTTGCAGCCTTTTATTTTCAGAGCATACACCGAGGCATTGCACTTTGCTTCTCAGCTGAGTGCATTGCCATATTGCTGGAGTCCCACACGTCCATCTCCTTCTCGCACTAACTGCTTCTGTTGAAACATGCTGATGTGATGTGCTTTCCTGCTCAGCTATTCACACAGTCACATTCTATGTCCTGCTTGCAGTCTGAATCTAAAAGGAGACGTTTCTGACTATGTCTCACAGACACAGATGTACCAGGATGAAAAGGTTGCTTGGACCTTGCCACTTACGTTCGAAAACATCCATTCACTCCACAATCAAGAGACACCTTTCTTTGCTTTACATCCTGCAAACTTCACGCAGACACACACACACACACACACACACACACACACGAGAGCTACGCACTTTCTTTCTTTCTTTCTTAGCTGCACACACTCACCTATTTCCCACCTTGACCTCTCTACCACTTCTCCTTCGGCCTTGCTGTGCATGGACATTTCCTGTTAAGATACCCATTGTGTTGCCTATCCCTCCCCCACATTGCCTTGCCTTTCCTACCCAATCTTGCATTTCCTTGTCATTGCTGACAATTCCTTTCTTTTCCCTTGCCTTCCTGACCCATGCATGTCCTTCCCTTGCCCTTCATACCAACCCAGTGCCTTGTATTGACTTGCTCACCTATCCTTCTTTTCCTTCCCATTTGTCCAGCTCCAATCTTTCATTTCCTTCTCCTTCTAGGACTCTTATTGCCTTGTCTCCCTCTCTTTTGTGTTGCCTGGCAAAGCCACCACTTGTCTGGCCTTGTCCTTGAACCCCTTCCTTGCCTTGCATTACCTTGCTCACCAGTCCCCCACCTGGAATTCACCACCTCTCTTTTTGTGGAATCTCTTCCACATGCATTGCCCTGCCTGCTTCTCCTAGGATTCTCCAGGCTTCCACTGGCTTTTTTTTCTCAAGGCCCCAGCGTTTCAGGAGCTTGTGAGAGGAAGCCTGGAGGAGGCCACGTGCAAGCACACCTATCTGTCCTGACAGCTTTCTTCTGACATCTATGCTTACATGTCTTGAATTTTGGACACAAAGTTCATCTTTCACCCTTGGGCTTCAGGGGCAGAATGACAGTTCTTTTGCATACAAAGGAAAGCAGGCAACTCAAGTGTCTTAGGTGCAGATTAAACATGACCCATGCAAGATCAAGGCTGGACAGAGCGGTCGGTCCGGGCCGCTTTTGTGTACCAGCAGTCTTTGAATGGACCTGCCACTTGCCTTGCTTTGGGCAACCAACCAGTTTCCTTGCCATGCCCTGCTAATTCTCCATTGCTTTGCATTCCCTTGCATACCCATGCCTCACATTTGACCTGCCTGCAGTTTTCCTACAGGGCTTGGCCTTGCCTAGCCCTTCCGGTTACCATCACCTCCTATGCCCAGCCTTGCCTCTAACTTCTGGGACTTGTCTCACCTACCACTCCATTTGCTTTCCCCTCACGGCTTCAGTCTTGCCAACCTGTCCCTTGACTTGCCTACAATTGCCTACACTTGCTTTGCATTGCCTTACCTGCATGGAAGGCAAGGCAAAGAGTGGTAGACAAGGCAAAGCAAAGCCAGGAAGTTATTTGAAGGGCTAGGCAAGGCAGACATAGGCAAGCAAGCAAAGCTAGGGTAGGGTAGGCTAGGAAAACTAGGCATGGTACTGGAGGCAAGGCAAAGCCAAGTGACTTGGAGTGCCTTTCCTTGCTTGGGAAGTAAAAGATACGGTGGCAATGTTGGTAGGGCTGATGATAAGGTATCGTGGGAAGGTATAGTACAGCAAGACATTTCTGTCCTGGTCCTTTCTGTGTAGGAGCCATTGTTGGACAGAGTCAGTACCGGACGTGGTATGCAACTTTTGCTCGGTAAGTTCCTGAAGGAGAACAGCAATGCTTTCTCATGGGAAGGAAAGAACTTAGCCCCAGTGTTGGAGGTGCAGATAAGAAGCTGTGTCGTGCAGCTTAAGGGCGGCAGCAACTTTCTATCCTGGCATATTTGGTTTGGAAGCACTGACTCAATTTGTACAATCATGGAGTCGGTATCCATCTTTGGAAGGCAGTCTCCTTCCTGAAAGAATCCATTTGGCCTGTGTTTTCCACTTTCTCAAGGCAGCCTTCTTGAAATTCTGCCAGCACACTTCTTTTGGACAAGGTAAAGAGCTGCGCTGGGTCTTGGTGTGCAGCCTAGCTAGTGCCCCGCACAGGTAATGCCCAAACACAGTGGTCTGACACCTTTGTAGAGGATCAGGCCCTGGATGCTTTGGATTTTGGAGGAGGGGATGCCATTTCTTTTGAGATGGGCTTCTAGTTCCTCCTCCCTTTGGCAAAGTTTGGGTGGCCACTTTGGGTGGTCTCAGTGAATTGAAAGGCTTTTCCCAATAGGCAGTTCTCTGGGTTCGAGTTGTTGAACTGTCAGTGGGAATGCAGAGGCCAGGCCAGGCCTCTGCAGGACAGGTTTTTGTCCCTTGTAGCTTTAGGGACTGTGTGAGCAGTCCCTGGTGCCATCCCATTTGGATCCTGACTCTGAGAGATTGAAGGCTTACGGTGGTACCTAGAGCTGAGAAGGAAAGTGGCGATAGCAGGGTGCACGTTTATAGTTTGATGGGTGCAATTGAAATTGTAGGCAGCAAAGAGCTTTCTCCACCAACAGTTTTGCGAGCTCGGCCGACATTTTCAAGTTTGTTACCAGGCTCTGTGAGAGAGAAAAAGTTTGTTAAAAGTTTGCTGCCTGAGACTGTAACTTTGAGACTTCATAAACATGGGCCTGCGCTGGCAGCACGGCTGAGACAGAGAAGAGGGGGGGGGTTCAGCCGGCTGCTTGTAAGAGCTTTTAACTCTCTTTTTGGAGAATGAGAACTTTACAGATCATTGACTTCTCCTAGAAGATAAGAGTAGAAGATGAAGAAAGAAATGGGCCAGTGTGAGAGAAGTCTGGGCGAGCGAGAGATAGTAGAAGAATAGAGAAGAATCCTAGTAGGAAGAGATGATAGAGTAGCTTTTGCTGGACTCTTTTTGTATAGCCATGGACAGAACCATGTTCTTTGTGATACAGAGACTGCATTCTAGGGGGAAGCAATGGCCTCAGAACCAAGAGAGTTCAGTGTTGATGCTCCTTGGCCCCAGGGGGTGAAAAAATATGGGGGGGACAGGTGTCCCAAAGGAGAGATTGTGGAGACAGGTGTCCCAAAAGAGAGACTGTGCCTTTTTTAGATCGGGACAGAGCATCTTTAAAAGACAACTCTAGAAGCAGTTCTGGTCCATGTTCAGTAGTGAGAGCACTGGACATGAAAAGGAAGAAGTCACAACAGCAGATGTACTCCGGGCGGTGCCACGAGTGACACGGAAACACACGAAACTTCGACTGTGTTTCCAGGAGAAGCCCATGGCACAAGAAGGACTCCTCTCCTCTTGATGAACTGAAAATTGATTGTCTAAAAGGTGCTGCTGGACCGAGAGTTAGTGATTTGAAGAACAAATGTATTGGGTTGGAAATTTAGTGGGGAGAAGAAGAAATGCATTTGTGAAGTTTTCATTTTCCCTGTGTGTGTGTTCCTTTTTATCTGTAGTTGTAGAGTAGTTAATAAAGTTCTGGTTCTTTTTCCCTAAGTAAGAGCCTGCTTTGCTTATTCCTAGTCACATCTCACAGCAGAAACCAGAGAAAAAGTATCTTCATGGGGGCACTGGCATTGTGCCAGTGTCAAACCATGACACCATGGAAAATGGCCTCCATTTGTGGCCGCTCGCCCAGACCGACAGGGCGGCGCCCGGTTAGAATTTTGCAGACTTCGCTGGATTTCTCCAAAACTAAAGCTGCCTTTCTCCAAAGGCTACCTTTCATCTGATACCTGGACGGTGCTAAACGACTTCCTATTCCTACAGAAAGTGGGCTCTGTTTGCTGCCACAGGCCCTGCCCGTATGGGCAGTCTTAGGCTAGAAATGGGCAAACTTTGCTGGATTTCTCCACAACTACAGCTGCCAGCAGCTAGGACCCTGCAAGTTCATAGAGCCCCAAGGCCACCATATATCTGATACCAGGACCCTGGGGAGAGGACTTCTTTTTCCCATGGAAAATGGCATCCGTTTGCAGCATCTTGTCCTGACCGACAGGGCGGCGCCAGGTTAGAAATTGGCAAACTTTGCTGGATTTCTCCAAAAGTAAAGCTGACAGCAACTAGGACCCTGCAAGGCCTCAGAGCCCCAAAGGCCACCTTTCATCTACTACCCAGACGGTGGGAAATGAGTTCTTATTCCCACGGAAAGTGGGCTCCATTTGCGGCCACACACCTCGTCAGACAGGGCGGTGCCAATCTCGAAATTGGCAAACTTTGCTGGATTTTCCCAAAACTTAAGCTGCCCGCAACTCGCATCCTGCATGGTCATAGAGCCCCAAAATTCACCTTTCAACTGATACCCAGAAGGTGGGTAATGATTTCCTATTCCTTTGGCAAGTGTGACCCATTTACTGCCCCAGGCCCTGCCCGACAGGGCAGTGCCAGATTAGAAATGGAAAAACTTTGCCTGATTTCTCTAAAACTAAAGCTGCCAGCAACTAGGACCCAGCAAGGCTTTAGAATACCAAACGTCACCTTTCAACTGATACCAAAACCATGGGGAAATGACTTCTTTTTCCCAGGGAAAACGGGCACTGTTTGCGGCCACTCGCCCTGTCCGACAGGGCGGCGACAGTTTAGGAACTGGCAAACTTTGCTGGATTTCTCTAAAAGTAAAGCTGCCAGCAGCTAGGACCCTGCAAGTTCATAGAGCCTCAAAGGCCACCTTTCATCTGATCCCCAGACGGTGGGAAATGACTTCTTATTCCTACGGAAAGTGGGGTTTGTTTAGTGCCACAGGCCCTGCCTGACAGGGCATTGCCAAGCGTGACATTGGCAAACTATCCTGGATTTCTCCAAAACTAAAGCTGTCTTTCTCCAAAGGCTACCTTTCATCTGATACCTGGACGGTGGTAAATGACTTCCTATTCCTACAGAAAGTGGGCTCTGTTTGCTGCCACAGGCCTTGTCCGTAAGGGCAGTCCTTGGCGAGAAATGGGCAAACTTTGCTGGATTTCTCCAAAACTACAGCTGCCAGCAACTAGGACCCTGCAAGTTCATAGAGCCCCAAGGCCACCATGTATCTGATACCAGGACCCTGGGGAGAGGACTTCTTTTTCCCATGGAAAATGGCATCCGTTTGCAGCATCTTCTCCAGACCGACAGGGAGACTACAGTTTAGAAATTGGAAATCTTTGCTGGATTTCTCCAAAAGTAAAGCTGACAGCAACTAGGACCCTGCAAGGCCTCAGAGCCCCAAATGCCACCTTTCATCTACTACCCAGACGGTGGGAAATGAGTTCTTATTCCCACAGAAAGTGTGCTCCGTTTGCGGCCACACGCCTCGTCAGACAGGGCGGTGCCAATCTCGAAATTGGCAAATTTTGCTGGATTTTTCCAAAACTAAAGCTGCCCGCAACTCGCATCCTGCTTGTTCATATAGCCCTAAATTCACCTTTCAACTGATACCCAGAAGGTGGTTAATGATTTCCTATTCCTACGGAAAGTGTGACCCATTTACTGCCACAGGCCCTGCCCGACAGGGCAGTGCCAGGTTAGAAATGGAAAAACTTTGCTGGATTTCTCTAAAACTAAAGCTGCCAGCAACTAGGACCCGGCAAGGCTTTAGAATACCAAACGTCACCTTTCAACTGATACCAAAACCATGGGGAAATGACTTCTTTTTTCCAGGGAAAACGGGCACTGTTTGCGGCCACTCGCCCTGTCCGACACGGCGGCGACAATAAAGGAACTGGCAAACTTTGGTGTATTTCTCCAAAAGTAAAGCTGCCAGCAGCTAGGACCCTGCAAGTTCATAGAGCCTCAAAGGCCACCTTTAATCTGATCCCCAGACGGTGGGAAATGACTTCTTATTCCTACGGAAAGTGGGGTCTGTTTAGTGCCACAGGCCCTGCCTGACAGGGCATTGCGAAGCGTGACATTGGCAAACTTTCCTGGATTGCTCTAAAACTAAAGCTGCCAGCAACTAGGACCCTGCAAGGCTAGAGAGCCCCAAAAGTCACCTTGCAACTGATACCCAGACCTGGAGGAAAGGACTTCTTTTTCCCATGGAAAATGGCCTCCGTTTGTGGCCACTCGCCCAGACCCACAGGGCGGGGCCAGGTTAGAATTTTGCAGACTTTGCAGGATTTCTCCAAAACTAAAGCTGCCTTTCTCCAAAGGCTACCTTTCATCTGATACCTGGACGCTGGTAAACGACTTCCTATTCCTACAGAAAGTGGGCTCTGTTTGCTGCCCCAGGCCCTGCCCGTAAGGGCAGTCCTTGGCGAGAAATGGGCAAACTTTGCTGGATTTCTCCAAAACTACAGCTGCCAGCAACTAGGACCCTGCAAGGCCTTAGAGCCCCAAGGCCACCATGTATCTGATACCAGGACCCTGGGGAGAGGACTTCTTTTTCCCATGGAAAATGGCATCCGTTTGCAGCATCTTCTCCAGACCGACAGGGAGACTACAGTTTAGAAATTGGAAATCTTTGCTGGATTTCTCCAAAAGTAAAGCTGACAGCAACTAGGACCCTGCAAGGCCTCAGAGCCCCAAATGCCACCTTTCATCTACTACTCAGTCGGTGGGAAATGAGTTCTTATTCCCACGGAAAGTGGGCTCCGTTTGCGGCCACACACCTCGTCAGACAGGGCGGTGCCAATCTCGAAATTGGCAAACTTTGCTGGATTTTTCCAAAACTTAAGCTGCCCGCAACTCGCATCCTGCATGGTCATAGAGCCCCAAAATTCACCTTTCAACTGATACCCAGAAGGTGGTTAATGATTTCCTTTTCCTATGGAAAGTGTGACCCATTTACTGCCACAGGCCCTGCCCGAAAGGGCAGTGCCAGGTTAGAAATGGAAAAACTTTGCTGGATTTCTCTAAAACTAAAGCTGCCAGCAACTAGGACCCGGCAAGGCTTTAGAATACCAAACGTCACCTTTCAACTGATACCAAAACCCTGGGGAAATGACTTCTTTTTTCCAGGGAAAACGGGCACTGTTTGCGGCCACTCGCCCTGTCCGACAGGGAGGCGACAGTTTTGGAACTGGCAAACTTTGCTGTATTTCTCCAAAAGTAAAGCTGCCAGCAGCTAGGACCCTGCAAGTTCTTAGAGCCCCAAAGGCCACCTTTAATCTGATCCCCAGACGGTGGGAAATGACTTCTTATTCCTACGGAAAGTGGGGACTTTTTAGTGCCACAGGCCCTGCCTGACAGGGCATTGCCAAGCGTGACATTGGCAAACTTCCCTGGATTGCTCCAAAACTAAAGCTGCCAGTAACTAGGACCCTGCCAGGCTAGAGAGCCCCAAAAGTCACCTTGCAACTGATACCCAGACCTGGCGGAAAGGACTTCTTTTTCCCATGGAAAATGGCCTCCGTTTGTGGCCACTCGCCCAGACTGACAGGGCGGCGCCAGGTTAGAAATTGGCAAAATTTGCTGGATTTCTCCAAAACTAAAGCTGCCTTTCTCCACAGGCTACCTTTCATCTGATACCTGCACAGTGGTAAATGACTTCCTCTTCCTACAGAAAGTGGGCTCTGTTTGCTGCCACAGGCCCTGCCCGTAAGGGCAGTCCTAGGCTAGAAATGGGAAAAACTTTGCTGAATTTCTCCAAAACAACAGCTGCCAGCAGCTAGGACCCTGCAAGGTTTTAGAGTACCAAAGGCCACCTTTTAACTGATACCAAAACCCTGGGGAAATGACTTCTCTTTTCCAGGCAAAACGGGCACTGTTTGCGGCCTCTCGCATTGTCCGACAGGTCTGTGCCCATGTAGAAATGGGCGAGCTTTGTTGGTTTTCTCCCAACTAAATTTGCCAGTAACTAGGACCCTGCAAGTTCATAGAGCCCCTAAGGCCACCTTTCAACTGATCCCCAGACTCTTGGGAAATGAATCATTTTTCCACAGAAAAAAGCCTTCCGTTTTAGGCCACTGGTCCTGGCCGAGATGGCGGTGCCCAGTTTGAAATGGGCAAACTTTGGTGTATTTCCCCAAAACTACAGCTGCCAGTAACTAGGACCCTGAAAGTCCTTTGAACCCTTAAGGCCACCTTTCATCTGATACCCAGACCCTGGGGAAATGACTTCTTTTCTTACGGAGAATGGCCCCCGTTTGTAGTATCTCTCCCTAACCGACGGGGTGGTGCCTGGATAAAAATAGGGAAACTTTGGTGTATTTCTCCAACACTAAAGCTGCTAGCAACTAGGACCCTGCAAGGCTTTAGAGCCCCAAAATCAGTTTTCAACTGATCCGGAGACCCTGGGGAAATGACTCCTTTTTCCCACACAAAAATGCGTCTTTTTTGTGGCCACTCACCCAGGCTGAACGGGCAGTGCCAAGCGAGAAGTGGGCAAACTTTTCTGGATTTCGCTATAACTTAAACTGCCAGCAGCTAAGACCCTGCAAATCCTTAGAGCCCCAAAGGCCACCTTTTAACTGATCCCCAGACGCTAGAGAAAGGGTTTCTTTTTCCCATGGGAAATGGCCACTCACCCTGACCCACAGGGCGGCAACAGGATAGAAATTGGCAAAATTTGCTGGATTTCTCCAATACTAAAGCTACTAGCAACTAGGACCCTGCAAGGCTGCAGAGCATCAGAGGCCATCTTTCATCTGATACCCAGAAGGTGGTAAATGATTTCCTATTCCTATGGAATGTGCGACCATTTACTGCCACAGGCCCTGCCCGATGGGGCAGTGCCAGGTTAGAAATGGAAAACATTTTCTGGATTTTTCCAAAACTAAAGCTGCCAGCAACTAGGACCCGGCAAGGCTTTAGAATACCAAACGTCACCTTTCAACTGATACCAAAACCCTGGAGAAATGACTTCTTTTTTCCAGGGAAAATGGGCACTGTTTGTGGCCACTCGCCCTGTCCGACAGGGCGGTGCCAAGGTAGAAATGGGCAATCTTTGTTGGTTTTCTCCAAAACTAAATCTGCCAGCAGCTAGGACCTTGCAAGTTCATAGAGCCCCAAAGGCCGCCTTTCAACTGATCCCCAGACTCTGGGGAAAGGACTTCTTTTTCACACAGAAAATGGCCTCCATTTTCAGCATTTCGTCCTGACTGCCAGGGTGGCATCTGGTACGAAATCTGAAAACTTTTCTGGATTTCTCCAAAACTAAAGCTTCCAGCAACTAGGACCCTTCAAGGCCGCAGAGCCCCAAAGGCCACCTTTTAACTGATACCCAGACCCTGGGCAAAGGACTTTCCACTTCTGGTTCATCCGTACGATGTGACAGGAACCAGAAGTGCAGAGTGCAGTGCGTTTCCTCTGGTGGCAGTTGGTTTTAGGGAGGAACCTCTTCAGCCCATGTCACTGGTTCCTGTTCTTCATCCGTGACACCAAAATTTTCACCTTTGGGCTGATTTGTAATTACCTCCAAAATCCCAGGGCGATTCCATTTACCTATATGGGTGTGTTGGCTGATAAGAGTAATCCACTTGCTCCATGTAGCACTGGTGGAATGGTGAGTGGAAGGAACCTTGCCCTTGAACATCCACCCCAGCACCGGTAGTCGGGGTGCCAGGAGGAGTTGCGCTTCATTACCAATCACCTCTGAGGTGGCTTGGACTCCTTCATCGGCAGCCAAGATTTCCTTCTCTGTTGGAGTGTAGTTGGCTTCAGAGCCTCTGTATCTTTGACACCAAAATCCCAGTGGTCAACCCTGAGTCTCCCCAGGCACCTTCTGCCAAAGGCTCCAGGACAAACCATGGTTCCCAGCTGCAGAGTAGAGCATGTTCTTCACCTCTGGTCCCATCCTGACCGGGCCAAGGGCTACTGCATGAGCGATCTCCTTCTTGATCTGGGCAAAGGCTTGTTGTTGCTCAGGGCCCCAGTAGAAATTGTTTTTCTCATGGGTGACCAGGTAAAGAGGGCTCACGATCTGACTGTATTTAGTAATGTGCATTCTCCAAAAGCCTATGGCACCTAGGAAAGCTTGTATGTCCTTCTTATTGGTTGGTGGAGACATAGCTGTGATCTTCTTGATGACATCTGTAGGAATCTGACCCCGTCCATCTTGCCACTTTACTCCTAGGAACTGAATGTCCTGAACTGGTTCCTTTTACTTTGCTCTTTTTAATGGCAAAACCGGCTCCCAGGAGGATTTGGATGATTTTCTCTCCTTTCTCAAACACTTCGGTGGCTGTGTTCCCCCACACAATGATGTCATCAATATACTGTAGGTGTTCTGGAGCCTCACCCTTTTCCAGTGCAGTCTGGATCAATCCATGGCAAATGGTAGGACTGTGCTTCCACCCCTGGGGCAATCAGTTCCAGGTATACTGCACTCCCCTGCACGTGAAAGCAAACTGAGACCTGCATTCTGCTGCCAGAGGAATGGAGAAAAATGCATTGGCAATATCAATAGTGGCGTACCACTTTGCTGCCTTGGACTCAAGCTCATACTGGAGTTCTAATATGTCTGGCACAATAGCGCTCAGCGGTGGAGTCACGTCATTCAACGCACAGCCCACAGTTCACAGTCCACAGTCCACAGTCAATCTCCATTCAATGCACAGTCCACATTCCACAGTCAATCCTCATTCTTCTTCAGATTTACACACAGGCAAAATGGGGCTGTTGAAAGGTGAGTGGGTTTTGCTGACCACCCCTTGGGTCTCCAGCTCTCGGATCATCTTATGGATGAGAATCACAGCATCTCAAGTGGTTCTATACTGTCGACGATGCACTGTGGAAGTGGCAATTGGTACTGTTGCTCTTCTCCCTTCAGAAGTCCTACTGTAGATGGATTCTGGAACAGTCCAGGCAAGGGGTGTTCAATTGCTGGACACCCTCTGTCACTACAGCCGCTATCCCAAATGCCCACCTGAGTCCCTTTGGGTCTTTCAAATACCCTTTTTGGAGGTAATCTAGGCCCAAAATACATGGGGCCTCTGGGCCAGTCACAATAGGATGTTTCTTCCACTCATTTCCAGTCAGGCTCACATCAGCTTCCACCAAAGTGAAATCCTGTGATCCCCCTGTCACACCAGCAATAGAAACATACTCTGTCTCCACATGTCTCGATGGGATTAATGTGCATTGCACACCAGTATCTACCAAAGCTTTATATTCTTGTGGTTCCGATGTGCCAGGCCAATGAATCCATACAGTCCAGAAAACACCATTTTCCCTAACCTCTACCTGGCTAGAGGCAGGGCCCCTCTAAGCCTGGTTATCCTTCTTCCCTTGGACATATGTCTTGGATGTTCCTTCAAGGGGATCAGACATCAGACATGTCATCATCATCATCATCATACCTGGCAGTTCAGCTACGGGCAACTGGAGCTGCTTTCCTTTTGGTGGAACTTCCTCTCTGAGTCCTGTCTTCCTGCAATTCATGCACCCATTGTGCCAGAGCAGCAGTAGGTTTTCCATCCCATCTCCTCATGTTTTCTCCACAATCACACAGGAAGAACCACAGCTCAACTTGTGGGGTGTACCTTCTCTCGCCATCTGGGGAACGTCTGCCTTGGATACCAGAACCTCTGATCTGTACTGCTGAGATTTGGAGAAGGTCTTCTTTAATCTCCTCTCTGAGCTTCTTATGATTCTCCTCTATCTTGTCCTCTAATTTCTGCAGACGTGTTTCCACCGCTGCAATTCTGGCATGTGTACAGCGTCTGCATATGCTCAGAGCTTCTTTGCCATATCAAGCACAGTCTCATCCCCCTCATCCCTCTTCACTATGGCTAAAGCTGAAGCATATTTGTGTGGCCCAAGTTGCACAAGTTTCCGCCACATCACAGACCTGCATGATACCAAGTCTGGATTCCTAGTTGTTACATCATCTGAGAAGATAATCTCTGCCACTGCCATTTCTCTTAGGCATTGGATCCCTTGTTCTGTGGTCTTCCACTGGGTTTGCTGCATATAAAGATCATCTGCAGACAGGTATCTTTGTGCTGCACTTTCCAAGACCCGTGCCCAGAGGCTGTGAGGGTTAGCCCCCCTCATCATTCCTTGGTCTATGACAGGATCATGTGACAAGGATCCCAAATGCCTCGCTTCAGTGTCGTCCAGAATTGTAGCCTCACCTGCAGCATCTCAGAGACGGACTAACCAACTAATTATGGATTCATCAGGTCGTTGAGTGTAATCCTTCCTTAGGCCACGAAGGTCCTTCAGGGAAAAGGACTCAATATTGGCTTCTGATCTTGCGTCTGCTGCTTTGTCTCCTGACTTTATGTCAGGAAGCGTTGAGGGTCCTTCTCCTGCATCATCATCGTGCACTGGTCGATCGGTCCTGTCCGTGCACTTTCCACTTCTAGTGCTGGTAGCAACAGCCATTGGTTGAGGCTTATTGTCTGGTTTAGCTGCTGGCTTAGGCTCACTGTCTAATTTGGCTGCTGGCTTCGAGCCTGGGCTGTTGACTGTAGCCTGACTGGGATAGCTGCTGATTTATCTCCCTCCCCCCCTGCCTCTGTCTGCTGCCCTACAGTATCTAGCAATGTGTGATAAGCACAAGCCAGGGCCCAGCTCACTGCAATGATATTTTCCTCCTTAGGGTCATCCTGCTACTTCTCTTTCAGGTATTTCCCCACCTCAGCTGGGTTCTGAATTTGTTCATGGGGAAAGTCCCAGGCTAGAGGGTCAGAGAATTTCTTCAGGATTTCGCCCATATCCTCCCATTTCCCACACCACTCAGGATTTTCCACACCTGGGTCTACTCCTGGGTCAGGGGTCTCATCAGCCCCTCTAGAAATCTCAGCCCTCATTCTAGAGAAGCTGCAGACTGTATAGAGGAAGCTTACCAGACTGAATACCAGAAAGATGGTCTCTTTAACATTCAGGGGAAACTGAACATTCTCCAATAGCGATGTAACAGATTCAGAGAAGAAGAAGGAAAGCAAAGGCTGAAAAGCCTCATCCCCTGCTTCTCCTCTAACAAACTGGGTACATAACCATAGCCATGAACCATTCATACTTGGAACAGACCACAGCATGTTTATAACCTTTTACAAGTCATTACCACCAAGCCCAGCAGGATAGCTATTCGGGTCACTGTCCCTCTGCTGTAAAAACTATGTATTAGGGACAATACTAGAGCTATTTCTGGATAAGAAAATAAACCTAGGGACTACAGAGGTATTAAGATCTCAAAAAAACCTAGGGACCAGAAATGCATGCAAGCCTTCACCCCAAGAGACAGTATGAATTCAAAAGCATGGCTATTAACTGCTTTAGATGAACACAGAGTAATGGCAACCAAAATGCACTCAAAACAGGGTTTTTTCCACTCTCTCTCAAGCCCCACACGTTGGGCACCAAATTTTGGTCCTGGTTTTGGGCAAATTTGGGAGAAAACCTCCAAAAGGGAGCCCCTCCAGAAAGCAAACCCACACGGCCCCTCCTCCCAACCAGGTTGGGAAGGATTCCTTGGAGACAAGTGGAAAGAACCTGTTTATTTAACAGGCAAAGCACCCCCCAGCACACAAAAGGAACAATACCAGATGACACCACTCTTTCACCGCTCTGCAAAAGATGACCAATTCAGAAAGTGTCTCTTGGGGGTGGTCGCTCTGTTATCAGTCCCTCCCGTGCTGGGGTAGCTGCTGCAGGCCAAAAGGTGCAAACTCTCAATGTTTCCCTGGTCCCAGTCTGAAGCAGGTTCGAGTAGGTCCAAAAAAGGGAAAGGAGAAACAGTCCAGGGAAAATTTTGACTGCTTAGCTAAACTAACTAATGAGTAGAAGCAAAAAGCAAGAGCAAAGCAGGAGCAAAGCAGAAGCAAGAGCAAAGAGAAAAGCAAAGCAAAAAGCAAAAGCAGCACCCACGTACTGCCCTGTCTCTGTGTCCTGCCAGCCGTGGGGGAGCAGCTGATAGCAAAACCAAAACAAAGCATTCACTCTTCAAAGCCAGTCTTGAAGGCACAGAACATGATATCCAGCATAAACAGAACACACAGATGGGGATAGAAGCTTCATAACGTCACCCTAGGACAGTAATAGTTTGTCAATCAGTGTTTAATTGGATTGAAAAAGGTAATGGGAGGTAACTGGAGCTTCTGAAGAAAAATCACATCCTGCAATTTTGTAAAGTTACAAGCACAAAAATTTGAATGATTTTTACTATCCACTACTATATTTTCTACGCATAGAATAACACAAGCAGTTCTAAAGCATGCACACCCATTGCCTATATTTTTAAGGACTGTTTTGGAAGTCTCATTAGGATGAATTTCAAAATGACAGATATTTTGCTCTGCGTCCAAACAAACGTCTTGAGCTATAATTGCATTACTTTCACAGATGAAGCCTTGTTCTTGGACAATAGAAGATTCCAAATTAACATTTAGCCATTTTTCACCAATTTGATGGGCCTATTCTCTATGTTCAGAAAGATAGGGAAAAACTCCACCATGATTTAGCCCTAATGCAAAAATAGTAAATCTCAAATGCACTGAAGCATTGCGTATGGTTAACACAAGAGCTGTGGCTGTGTTTGTAATGGGGTCCTAAGTAAAATTCACCAAGTTCCACCAGGATTGGAATTCTCTTTCAAAATCAGTAGCACTGTCCCAAATTATTTTCCGAATTTCAGTAGGAAAAGTGCCTTCTTCACCTTCTCTTATAATTGAGGCAGCAACTGACTGCATCCACAATTGTGCCTGGATACAGCTAAGAGCCAAAGAAAGGTTGTTTATGTAGCACCGAGTGCATCAGTTACCAATTTGTGATCATTTACATTTACCTTTTCCCAAGATGGTAATATGTTTGATAGCAAGCACTGCTGTGTTCCCAAAGCCAATAAGGATGATTGCAGTGGTTGTTATAATTCGGTCAAATCTCTATTTGTGGCAGCCAATTTATTCATTAGTACTTCTGAATCAATGCTATTTAGAATTCCCAAACCTGTTCCCACAACACTAGTTATGTCTCTTAGTGTCCGTTTTTTTTTTAAAAAATGGACTTTCCATTTTTGCAGCCAGGTGGTCCAACCCTCAAAGGAAGTCTGCAAAAAAGGCAAACAGGCCGGCTGAATTTCTGAGACATTGTTTTGCATCATCAGCAATTTGACTTGTTTAAGAGACCATGCTGGATTGAACAATATGTGTTGTTGACCAGTTTTCCTGATTATATATGGTCCAATTTCAAAAATTCTTGGGCTAAGCATAAGCGGTGGTTGGGCTGGAGTGGTGGTAGTAGAAGGTGGGTCATACCATTTATTATCAACTTAAAAGAAAGGCCTTCAGTATTTTTGGACCAAAGACAAACTACTTCTGCAGTTTGTGTTAATGTAAAATTGTGCCAACAGTCTTGTACGCTTGGGGGCGTACAAACCTGTTCACACTTATTTGTCTGATCTGTCAAAACACTGATTGAGATTGCTTTACTATAAGTAGTTCTGCAAATCATTCAGCATCCTATGCTAATTCCTTCTCCCACTACCCCTTGAAGCTGCCAGGTTTTTTGTTTTTCCCATTCCTGCAAAGTGAACAAAAGCCTGGGACCAAGGCCATTCAGTAACACATTGACTAAGGGGACTCTCAGTCCCTTCTACCCAATTGGGGTATAACTATTGTACTTAATGTGGGCTTCGTAGCCTCAGTCCTTTCTACCCACTGGGATGTAACTACTGTACTCAGTGTGGGTTTTTTATAGCGTCTATCTTAAATTTATGAACTAAGCCTTTTCAACCTAACGGGTCGGTCAAGTTATTTTGCCAGCGGCATGTTGCATTAGTTGGTTTACCTAAAGTAAAATTATGCCAGAATCAATTGGTTCATTTTTACAATCCTTTGTACTTGCAACATTGTTCGTTTTGGGACCTAGAGTGTAATTACCAACATACTCCTGGCAGCAACACAGAGTAAGGGGAATTTTTTTTGGCACACTCCCACTTGTTTGTAGGACACAGTCTCACTGAAGGGATATTCAGATAATTTTTCCCACCTGGTTCCATAAAATTTCCTGCAACTGTAATGGAGGTGACTTTCTTATAGAGAGATCCTTCCATTTTTCTGTATGTTACCACAATCGACCCACCAATTGTTCCAGTTAGGGTTCTAGTCCAGTCCTTCTGATCCCATCACCACTCACTTGGACGATATACCTCGGAGTCATGCAGCACTATAGGCTCTAGGTTTGGGTGGCCACCCTTGGGATACGCTCCTAGAACATTAGTGTGATGGAGGGTAGCTTCAGGCCACAACCACTCAGCAGGATCCTGTCCATGGAATTATGGTAGGATGCAGAAAAGTATCACCAGTGTTATCATGGTTCAGATGATTCTCATGTCCCTCAGGGTTCTTCTCTAGAAGTAAAAACAACAGAAATCTTGCCATTGAGAGGCAGAAAAGAGTTAAAATGATAGGATTATCCAGCATGTATTTATCTGATGCTCTTTCCCTAGAGCATCAGAGGTTACCCATGCATATTTATTCAGAGGGGTTTTCAGCACTAGTGCTACTTCCCCTACAGTAGGGAGGTCCACCACAACAGGTTGTCCAGGGTAATGTGCTGGATTTTTTGAATCGTCAGGTCCCTGTAGTGAGGGAATGATGCTTGGAGCTGTTGGGCAAAAGGCAGTGATTTTGGGATATCCATTCACCCCCCATCTACTGTTCACTCCCTTAACAGCTTCCCAAAACCGAACGTCCCAATTTCCTTCCTGTGGCTTCAGAAGTTCTTTCAAAAAACCATTGGCCCTTTCTACAATCCTGTTAGCTTGAGGGTAGTAAGGGGTGGGGAAAGCCCATTTAATTCCTTCACCTTTTGCCAAATGATGTACGCTTCTAGCAGTGAAGTGGGACCTGCTGTCAGATTTAATTTCCTGTGTCTTTGGGAAAGTTCCAAACCACCCCTGCAAAGCTTTAACGGTATTATCACATGTAGCTCTTTTAAAAGCATCAGCTTGAAACAACCCAGATACAATTTCTACTCCTACTAGCACAAAATGTTTACCTCCTGACTTCTTAAAAGGGCCAATATAGTCTACCTGCCACACATCCCATAAGCCTTTACCCTTTCTTAAATGCAGAAGGTCATCTTCTAAAGGATGTCTCTCCAGTCGCCTGCAACATTGCTCGCAGGCTGATACACGTTTTACACTTTTCCCTGGCAACCGGCCAACCATGAGCATGAGCTTCCTTGTACAAATCTTTGGCACCTGTGTGCCGCCTTTTTACATGAAGCCATTCTAATAGTTGATCCCAGTCCTCAGTAATTAGTTCCTTTTTCAGTGGGCTGAGCCTTGCTAGTTCATCAGCTCTATTATTCCGCTCTCCTGCTGGATTTCCATCTGTTTGGTGAGAAGCTACCCAACCAATAGCAAAATTTCCTTGGCTTGAGACATCTAAAATTTCTTTCCACTATTCCTTTGGCCACACTGGAATTCTGTGAACTTCCCAATCATTTTGCTGCCAGAAAGGAAGCCACTCGGTACAACCTTTGTACACTGCATAAGAGTCAGTGTAAATGCAGACAAGAGAAATGTTCTGTGCCTCATGTTGGAAAACACTCTGAACAGCTATGTTCCCCAGCCTAAGCACTGCCTGAAATGAAATGTTTAAGGCAGCTGCTCTATATCTCCATACCTTCCCTTCCCATTTTGCAGAGGTATCTGTGAACCAAGAACTTGCTGCTAGTTCGGGGGAGAAAGGAAGGGCAGCTTTGGTTACAGAGGCAGATTTATCTTGGCTGCTAGCCAGGCTCTCAGTGTCTTGGATTGCTAGATTTTTAGCAGCACCTTCTGTTATTGAGACAGTATTACAGTGGGCTTCCGTCTGAGCATACCATTTTCTAACTGAGGCCCTTTGGGCTACCCCGTCAGGCGGGGGGGGTCCCATTAGTGACGATTTTGATAACTTTGAAAGGGCCTCTTAATACAATAGGCTGTTGTCGTGCAATTTTTTCCTCTTCTAGGAGAGCGAAGCTAACCACAAACAACCCCTTTTCCCAGGTAGTGTATCTTTTCTCAGCATCTTTGAAATCATGGGAATAAAAACCATGAGTCCCCGTTGGACCCTCGGGACCCCACTGCCAAATGTGTACTGATAGCCCTGAGGAGGCAAATCCCCATTCCACCTGAAAGGGATCTGTGGGATGGATAGGGCCTAGTGCTTGGTGAGCTGTTGCCTCAAAAATCAGTAATTGCAATGCTTCTCCCGGAGAAGGAGTCCAATCCCATTTCACCCTTTTCCTCAACAAGTCATAAAGTGGCCTATCAATTATTGAGAAATCTGGGATGTGTTTTCTGCAGAACACTAATAGCCCTAGAGCTTGCTGGAGATCTTTCCTGGATTCAGGCATTTGAATCTGCTCTAAAGAGGTTAGGGTATCGGGTGGAATACATGTCATACCTCCTTTCCACCAAATTCCCAAAAACTTCACTTCCTGATAAGGCTTCTGAATTTTCTCTGGGGGCATCTGCAAATCAAGACTTTCTAAGTGAGAGATTATTTTCTGCTGATGTTTCCCTACTACCTCTATTTCACCACACCACCCCCCCACCCCCACCAGAAAGTCATCAATGTATTGATTATCAGCTACAGGATCAGGTTTGGGTATTTTTTCTAATTCCTGGGCTAAAGCATGGTGGACCAAAGTGGGGGAGTGTTTGTAGCCTTGGGGAAGCCTAGTGAAAGTGTATTGCTGTCCTTTCCCATGTGAAGGCAAAACGGTCCATATCTTCTGGCTGTATAGGTATCATAAAGGAGATGTCTTTGACATCTATAGTTGCCATGATTGAGTGAGCCTTTTCTTGAATTGATGTTATTAATTCAGCTAAGTTTGGAACCGCTGCTGTAAGAAGGTCTGTGTTGGCATTAAGCCTGTGAAAATCTACTGTTAATCTCCACTTTCCATTGGCTTTTCGGACTGGCCATACCGGTGAATTAAAAGGAGAACGTGTGTGAATTTTTACCCCTTGGTTTCTCAAGTCCTGTATGACCGCTTTGATACCTTCTCTGGCACCAGAAGGTAGAGGGTATTGTTTTACATTACTTGTTTGATTATAGGGTAGGGAGGGTGCGGTTTGAAGCAGCCTAATGTTAAGTGGCAGTGTGCCAAAAGACCACAGAAATCCCTCAGAGTCTTCCCACTGCCTCCCAGCAAGGACATCCATTCCTAATCAATTATTTGGAATGTCCCCGATTACCATTTTGACGACTAGTTGATGCTCATCTCCAGGGAGTGTCAGTTTGACTAAGGCAACATTGATAGATTCTGTAGTTCCCAGAATCAACACCGTCTCTTAGATGGAACAATTCCACACCTCTGGGCATCCTTTTTTGTTAGTGCAGAGATTTGAGCCCCAGTGTCCATCAAAAAGGTTACTGGCAGCCTTTTGAGGCCCGTGATAGCTGGGATTAATATATCTCCTGATTTATTTTTAGTGAGCATTCTTAAATAAACCCAAACTCCGCCCCTTTGCCCACCTGTAAGCGGCGGAGAGATTCGTTTCAGAAAACCCTGTTGGTTTTGGTTCACTGCCTCTGTTCTGAGAGAGGCTGGGGGAGGGTTAGTTTTGGTTCCTGAGAAGGGAGGGGTGCACTGGGTTGAGCCGATGGATTTGGTTTTCGCTGGTGACAATTATTTATTATTTTCTGCAATTTATCAAGGGGCAAACCATCCATCACCTCTTTGGGGACCCCCTTTTTATTTCCCAACAACCACCAACGGTGGCGGTTAGAGATCTGTTTTCCCTTCTCTATATTTTCACTGTGAGGAGCCCCAGTAAACCGAACACCTTTTTTTTTTTTTCTGATTTCTCCTCCGGGGTTTTTATAGGTCCATATTGTCTACAGTAATTAATCAGATCTACTGCAACTTCACCTCATGTCCAAAATTTATGCCTACTGGCTGGTGAATCAGATTGAGAAGCTGAGGGCCATGAGGGGGAAGAGTACAGAGTGAAGCCAGGATCTCTAGATCCACTTTGGTCAGTGGAGTTCCTGAGGAATCTATCTAGTCCTTCTACAGGACTCAAAGCCATTATGGTTTTCTGTAGAGTCATTGCTGTAGGTTTCAAGGGGTCATTAGTTCTGGCTTCACAGGTAATTGCATTGGGGATTCAAAACCAGGAAGTAATTTCTTTTCTTTGTGGACACTTTCTAAGACCTGGTTGGTGGTGCCAACGATTGCCAGGGGGTCACCCCTTTCCAAAGGATTCATTCTCCCGGCCCAGAAAGACGCGCCCTGTGTCAGGGACCATGCGTCACGCTTATCTCCTTATCTCCTGTTGTTAAGAAGACTCAACGTCCCCAGTACCCACTGGCCTCCTGTTTGGTTAATTTAATTTGATCTCCACCCCTGAGGGACACTCGGAAGACATATTCTGTCTCCGATTCTTGTGGGAGGCGCCCAAATTCTTTTTACAGCTTAGCTAATTTGGTAGCACTGAATGGTATTTGTTTAGTTGTGATATGTGGGTCAAGATCCTCTTTCGGCAATGGAGAGAGACAGGGAGACTGACTCGGTGATCAGAATCCAATTTTATTGTGGGATACAAGCATTTATATACTATTTCAGGGAGACTAGTAATGTGTAATACAATGATTAGGTTAAAATCACATACACAAACTTATGCATATAACAACATCTCTTGCTTGCAGAGTTTAATGGGATTTTCTTCTTCCAGTAAACCCGTTTGATTTAATCTTCTTGCAATCCAGGTCTAATTTTCAAAGTTCCGTTTGTTTATGCCGAGGCATCCTGTTATCAAATCTCTTATGTTAACCAGGTCCAAAGTGCATCATCTGTCTTGTGTCCCCCAACAATCCTCATCATTAATATAGTTCTATTCTGTTTGAACCAAGGGTCTCAAGTGAGGACAGCAGTATTCTCCCCAATTTTTTACTGCCTCAAGTTCCTTATGGGGATAGATTTGTTTAATGTGAGGAGTTTCTTTTTCCTCTGCCTCTGTAATCAGTATGATGTGAATTCTTAGCAAGTTCCTCTCTAAGGGCAGCTCACAACATATAGATCTCATTTCTATCTTCCTTTAATTCTTTTTGCAAAATTTCAACTAGGTTTTGAAGGGAATCTATTCTTGCTATTTCCTCATTTCTTCACTTAAAACGGGTTTCTATGGCTGCTATGAGACAAGCTCCCAAAACTGAGCAGAGGATAGTTTTATTTTTGCCCAGTTTAACTTCTGTTTCATGTTGTAAAGAACAAATTCAATCTATGACATTTTCTAAATTAAACCAGTTGTTCTCTGCCCAAACCTCCCCCCTTGGAGAAGGCTTGGCACTGTGTTTAGCAAGCAGAGCAGAAAATTCAGCTATAACTTCTGTGCTAGAGTTTTCAGTCATTTTATGAAGGGACCAAAACCATGACAGGGAGGTGCAAACTTAAGTTAGACAATCTCACAGCCTTTGCTGTGCTCCCCTTTGCTTCCCTGGCTGGGTGAAGAGACCAAATCTCCCTGGGAGGCCCTGCTTAGTTCCTTCAAGTTGTCCCTTCCTTCCCAGACAGTCCAAATTCACACATAAACAAAACCAGTTTCCCCTTTTGCACTAAGAGATCCTTTGGGAAATTCTAAAGACAGAACCCTCAATAGAGTATGGGGGTGTATTTCACCTGGGCGTGTGCAGTTTGCGGGAAATTCGAAGAGCTTTCCTTGCTTTCCAGCTTCGTTCAACCCTTTCGGGATGAGGGGCTAGGTGTGGCTGAAGCAAATCGTCCTTCCCCTGTTACAGACTAGAAACAGCCCTGCAGACCCCTCTGTCTATCAGAATCCTGTCCATGACGCCAATTTTATGTCACGATCTGCTCATACAAAGGGGGGTGGTGATGGTTCATTAACTGATCTCGGAGTGCAACAGACAACACGGAAAGGGGATTGCAGTATCAATCAAAACAAATGCACCTTTATAGAATGACCACAGCAAATGCATGAAAAGAAATTAGGGAGAGGAAAAGAATAGAAAAGAGAGGGAGAAAGAGAGAGGGAGTTGTCCTAGGTTAACTATATGATGCTTTTATCTGAAATCATCTTGTTCTGTTTATGCTGAATAATAAGTTTTGCACCTTTAAGACTTGTTCCAGAGAGTGAAGGGGGGAGAGAAGAAGCATGCAGTTTGTTTTCAGACACTGCACTCACTCCTCCATATTCCTGCTCCTGGACTGTGTTGTCTGTGGATGAACAGACAGTGCGACAGAGCTCTCCTTTGCTTTTAGTTAGTTTTTGCTAGCTGAGGCAAAGAAGTTCCCTGGACTGTGGTTTTTTTTCTTTTTTCCCTTTTCTTTGGACCTGTTTAAACCTGCTCTGGACTGAACACCCAGAAGAGCACCGGCAGCAAGCACCTGTGGCCCACTAGGCCAGGCCTGGCCTGCGACATTTCCAGCACCGGAGGGACTGATAAGACCCTGAGTGAGCTGAACTGCAACCCGGGGAGGCGACTTTCTCAGTTTGTCATCTTTTTTGGAGCGGCAAGGGGTTTTATTGTTTAATATTGTTTAGGTTTTATTCTTTAATAAACAGGTTTTTTCCACGGAGGTATTTGCTCCCGGACCGGTTGGGGGAGGGGCCAAATGAATCTGCTTTCCTAGAGGACACCCTTTGGGGGTTCTCTCAAAAATTTGCCCTGAACCAGGACAGGAGTATAGCTACCAAACGTGGAGAGACGAAGTCCTCGTAGTCTAGCCGATGGAGTTTGCCTAGTCACGTTGGGAAGATCTCAAAGTCCTGGTTAACTCAAGGTTCTATTATAGTCCATTGCTGAGGGGGGAAACAGATCTTGAAATGGCTGAGGGGGAACAGATACAATCAAGAGGAAGTCTATAGAAATTGCTGAGGGGGAAAAAGGTATTGAAGACGGGTACAGACAGTCCATGTTCTCAGCAGGATAAGTCAGTATCAGCAGTGAGTGGGATCCATTGTTTCAGGACTGCTTTCTATGGGAAACCAGTCTAGGTCCAGTGAACACATCTGTAGGCAACACTTAGCAGGCATCCTCCTTCAGTCAGGCCAGCACCCCTGGATCAGAATTACTGGGTCTCAGTCTCAGTCCTTGGCAGGGGGGCTTCAATCTCCATCCCTCACGGTGGCAGTGGAGCAGATGAAGGGTTTTCCATGGGGGTGCTGCCAAAGTTGCCCCAGCAAGTTCATCTGGCCAAGAGGTGGGAAAAATCCTGGCCTATTGTCGTGAAGCAGGTGCAAGCATATAGGGCGTGTTAGCCCTTGGCAGGCCCTGCTAGAAGCAGTCACTGTAGACATAGCTGTGAACAATCACTTGGCAGGCCAGAATTCTGCTCAGGGGGCTCAGGATTTTTGGTGTTCATCCACTACCGGCAGGCCAGAATTCCCATTGGGGTCCTCAGGGTCCCAGTATCGGTCCAGTGGATGGTCATCAGGCAAATAAGGGGAACTTCAGACCGTCTTTCACACGTATCAGAAAATCTATTGACTAAAATGACCAAAAAGAATGCATAACATTTAGTTTGGGGGGGGGGGGGGCGGGAACCAAACCAAATACGTTGGAACAATATCATTCTAGAGAATGCCATGTATCTATGAAAAGTACAAAAACCTTCTATTTTCAAATGCACTTACAAATCACCATTTTGCCTCTGTGTTTTTTTTTTTTTTGTTTGAAAGCTCTGGCACTTATCTGATTCCTTTCTGAGCTAGTTCAGCTCATTAATCTGGTAAGAAAGCACCTAAAAATAAACAGAAAAATCTATGGGGAACAGGATGCCGCTTCAGCCATGTTGTAGAGCAGCATTAGGTCAGCCTTCTGTGTTGTAGAAATATGTCTGTGTCATATATGAAAATCAATGCATAGCACTATCTTACTTTAAACTTTCTCATTGCCACTGGGTTCCTGAATGATCAAGATGGTTTCAAACCAAAAAACATCCAGCCCTCTAAGATACTCCCCAAGCTATTGCAATGGAATAACTTGATCAGGTGAAGAGCTCGCTATGTAAAAGCTGAATATGATGTCAAGAATGTTTTGTTGTGGATTACCATTGTTTGGGATCATTTATCCCTTACCCTACCATGTAGGTATAGGAAAAAATTAAGTAGCCACAAGGCTTTTACAGCTGTTCTTGTATTTTGGGATAGAAAGGACTTAGGGTAGTAAACAAAACTGTGGTAAGTTTTACTATTGACTTGATTGCTGTTTCACTTTGAATTAACTGCTTTGCATTTCAGCTTACCCATCACTATAATGAGAAGAGTAATATCTTCCTTCCTGCCCAAAAGATGTTGAATTATGCCTGTGATGTCATGGACTTAAAAATGAAAAACATTGTGATTGAAAGGAAGTATTGGCATGCCACAGGGTAACTGTAGTGAGCTGTGTTTCCTCCTCAGCTTCACTGTGATAGTAGAATTTTAATTAGCAGTTCCAAAACTTTGTCTTAGCATAGTCTGGTGACATATCTCAGTAGAGCAGTTTCCTAGGGTGACTTTATGATGCTTGTATCCCCAGTCATCTGTTCTGTTAATGCTGGATATTATATTCTCTGCCTTCAAGACTAGTTCTGAGAGCAAAGGTGGGGAGAAGAAGCATGGATTTTGTTATCAGAAACTGCACTCACTCCTCAAAAAGCAACACTGCTCCACATTCTGTGCTGCACTGTGTTGTCTGGGAACTGACGGAGCAGAACAGAGTGCTCCTTTGCTTTTTAGTTGGTTTAGCTCGCTGAGGCAGTTTTCCGTGGACTGTCTTTTTTTCATTCCCTTTTCTTGGAACTGTTCAAACCTGCTTTGGACTGGGACCTGGGGAGCACTGAGAGTGTGCACTTTGTGGCCTATGGGGGCCTACTCTGGGCAGCAGCCTTTCCTAGTGCTGGAGGGATTGATAACAGAGCAAGCATCCACAGGAGAGACTTTCTGAATTTGTTGTCTCTTCAAGTGGTGAATGAGTTTTGTCATCTGGTATTGTTCATTTTTTGTGCTGGGGAGTGTAGTAAACCCCATAGATTTAGGAAAAGCACCATGGAGAATATGAACAATAGGAATGCTGAAACAGCAAAAGAAAATTCCTGTTTCCCTGTCCTCCGCCCTTAACCTATCTCTGTAACCCTATAAGGCAATGTCATGTTAACCCCTTACCATTGGTCAAGCTTGGATCCTTTCCAACCCTATAAAAGAAGCATACTGTACCCCATTAGGGGAGAAAGAAGAAGAGCAGAGACCCTTCACGGACCTCCCCAAATAAAGCCATCTCCGTGGAACAGCCTGCGCCTTCTCCTTCTCCTCTCTCTCCGTCTGCTGCAGCCTCAAGCCCGGGGCACCACTACCTAGCAAGCAAAGCTGAAATCCTAAGAGCTTGCAATCACTATAGAGCTGATAATCACCATGCTTGCTAGATGGTAGCCCCGCAGCGTTGGCATGAGCGAGCTAGCCTTGGGCACCTGGTCCCTACCCAGGGACTGAGCTCCTGAGCCCTATTGCTCTGCTTTATGATAAGGCCAAATCAGAGAGGTTATTAAAGTGGCGCCCAACGACTACGGACCCCCCCAGAGGCGTTATCCGTTGGTTGAGCAACGAAGCCCCCTCGGGGTTTTCTGTGATTGCCTGTTGGGGAAGCCGCTCCTTCTGTGAAGGGACTTTTCGTTTTAGAAAATCCTATCCCCAGGAGGGTCAGTTTGACACTCAAAACTTACATCTGAATGAAAGTTCCGAGGAGAACTGACGTCAGCAGACCCCTTCCACAGATCTTGGACCCCAGGAACTGTAACTATTAGCTAATATTGCGCACATAACTTCGGGGCTCTAAAACTTTTTTTTTGTTTTTTTTTTCTTTTTTTTCTCGTTTTTTTCTGCTGGAAGGGCTAACCATTAACATGGGTACAATTTTTAGTACATTAAAACTAAGTAAAACCGAGAGAGAGATATATTTAACTATTTTAGAAATCTTATCTGCTAACAAATTCTCCTTTTTTAAAGGCAAGCTCTCAAAAACTAACCTTAAAAAATTTGTAAATTGGATTATTTCGCAATACCCTGATACTGATAAGAAAGCAGTCATTGAAAATTCGTTTTGGGTATGATCGGGAACACAATATATATCTCACAAACAAACCAGGATTTCTCTGTAACTAATTATTTTCCTTTATTCCATATAATAACTAAAACCGTTGAAAGATTTAACAGAGAAAAAATCTTGCAGGTAACAGACACTTCCTCTTCAAATACTAACGAGATTGATAAGGACTCAGAGGAAAGTCACATGCATATCTCACATCACCCCTTCGGTCCTAAAGTCCCTCTCGCCTCCGTTACTCCTAAAGCAGAGGTTACGCAGCCCACCACGGTTCCCCCTCCCACATCCTCCACCCCTGTGGGACCTGCGCTGCCTAACTCTGCGGATCCTGTCTTATCTGTAACTCCACACATCCCCCCTACCCCCGGCTCGGTTTCCTCCTTCCTTCTGGTCCCGGGGGTCCCTTTTCCTGCCTCTGCTGCCCCCTCCACCCCTGCGTCGGCTCTGTTCCCCTCCGCTGCGTACCCCCCCACCCCCGCGCTGGTGTCCCCCACCATCCCTCCCGTTGCTGCGCCCGCCGCCCCCGCTCCCCCCGCCCCGGCTCTGACTGGCCCGGCCCCTCCAGAGGGATCCACGAGCCACACCCCCGCCACTCCTGAGCCCGTGTCCATCCCCGCCCCCTCCCCCTGCTCCCTGCCTGCCACAGCAGGGACACCTCACACAAGCGTAGTCCCACCACACCACCCCGTAACCGCGGCACTCCAGACCGGTACCACTGCCTGCTCACCCCCACCCCGCCCAGCCCCCCTGCCCCTACCACGCATCCCCCCAACCCCCCGCCCACCCTCAATGCCACCCGAACGGAATCCCAGAGACCCCCCAAAGTGCTACCCCCCCCACCCAGTCCTGTGCGTGCTGTGCTGCGATCCCAGCTCCATTGGCACCTCCCCCTAGCCAGGTCATGCCATGTCTCCCCCCCAGCCACTGAAACCTTTGAAAAACGCTTCTAAACGAAAAAAGCATAAGTCACGGATAGCAACCCCCCCTCAGTCCTCCTCAGAGGACCAGAGCTCTTGCAGTGAATCTGATTCTGATACGATCCACACGGATCCATGGGCTCTTATTAAGATAGAAGCGACAAAGGCTGGATATTGGGAGCTGGCACAGAAAATTAATGCTTTCCCGGTAGAATATAAGCAAGGACGGAATGGTGGCGAGTCCACTATAAAGACATGGAAGGCTAACTCAAATAAGGAACTAGTGCAATTAAGAAATATAGCCAAAGAACATGGGCGAAGCTCACATATTTTTAGAAATTTCTTAGAAGCCATGTTCTCAGCACGTCTTACTTCCCCACGATATAAAAAATATTTCACACTGCCTCCTGTCCCCAGCAGAATATATGTTATGGGACAGGCATTGGAAAAGACATTTAAAAACATTATCAGATTCATATTCTGCGGATGCTAATAAGACGAATTTTACGGTAGTCCAACTAGCTGGTGAAGGTGACTTACAGAAACCAGCAGACCAATTGGAAACCTTGAATAAAGATGCACTGCAGGACATCACTCTCGCAGCAAAAACCTCTTTACTTCTCGTGCATGATGAGTCAATGCCAACAATGCATTTTTCTACTATTAAACAAGGGACAGATGAAAATTTTATCAAATTTGTGGACAGACTTAGAGATGCTCTGGAGAAACACATAGAGAGCACAGAGGCAAGGAAGGAACTCTTATGTAAACTTGCCTTGAGTAACTCAAATGAAAAATGCAAAGCCATTTTGAGGTCTCTACCCATGGATACAGACCCCACCATAGAGCAAATGCTGGAATGCTGTACACATCACATGTCCACTGAAAATACAGTGGCCCAATCAGTTGCTAAGGGTATTGCTGAAGGAGTTTCTGGGGCATATGCAGTAATAGCTTCTAAAGACCAAGCTAAATGCTATCACTGTGGGGATCTTGGACATTACATAAAGGACTGCCCAGAGAGATCACCCCCCCGATACCACCGTAACAATTATCAAAGACCCCAGAATCAGCAGTGTTACCAGCAGCGTCCATTAAACTCCTTGCGCCGCCCGGTCGAGCCCCGGGCACTGACAACAAATCAAAGGCCACCGAGACCCAACCCCGCACCAATCCAGGACATTCTGGACCACAAGAAGAAGATCCAACCCACAGGGCAACCCAGATGGGAACCTGCCGTCAACTGGTGACTTCTTTGTCCATTGACTTTAATAAGGAGAATGTTCACCGTGTTCCCACAGGCAAATATGGGCCAAAAGGTGGTCCTTCGCACATTTTATTATAGGTGACTCTCTTAATAGCCCAAAGGAGATCTTCGTTGTTCCAGAAGTGCTGACAGTGCAGCCAGGACAAGAGATTCTCGTCCAGGTATACTGCATAGACTTACCATTTTTTCTTTCAAAGGGAACTCCAATAGCACAAGCCTTTTTACTCCCAAAGGATCACAGGGAACAGATTCCTCTCAACCCTACAGCTATGTGGGCACAAGTCGTGGGACCATCCAAGCCTACCATCGAGTTCAGCCTCACCTGCAAAGGCGAGAAGACCCACCTACCAGGGATGCTGGACACCGGTGCTGATGTGACCATCATCGCCCGCTCAGAATGGCCAGCACACTGGGATCTACAACCTGTTGCAGTCATGATTTCAGGGATTGGCGGAGCTACAGTGTCCATGAGAAGCAAGAACAACATCCTTGTGGAAGGGCCTGAAGGCAAGCTGGCAACCATTCATCCATTCGTGGTAAGGGCCCCCATCACCCTTTGGGGCAGAGACGTTCTATCCCAGTGGGGAGCTTCCCTACGTATTCCCACTCAGGATTTCTAATCAGGGCCACTGAGCTAAGCACGCTGCCAGAAACACCTCGTCTCACCTGGAAAAGTCACAAGCCAATCTGGATTGAACAGTGGCCCCTTAATAAAGCCAAACTGCACGCCCTAAACACCCTCGTGGAAGAACAGCTTGCAAAAGGCCACATAGTAGAGTCCGACAGCCCTTGGAACTCTCCAGTCTTTGTTCTACCAAAGCCTGGGACAAACAGGTGGAGGCTCCTCCACGACCTTCGCAGAATCAACGAGGTCATCGAGGACATGGGCCCTCTTCAGCCTGGCCTGCCCTTCCCATCGATGCTGCCTAGAGACTGGACACTTGCTATCAGAGACATTAAGGACTGTTTCTTCGGCATTCCTCTGCACCCTGAGGATGCTCCACAGTTTGCTTTTTCCGTTCCCTCTCTTAACAAGGAGGCCCCGCTCAAAAGATATCATTGGCGTTATCTTCCTCAAGGCCTGAAAAACTCGCCCACTATTTGCCAGTGGTACGTGGCTCACATCCTGTCTCCCATTCGGAAATCATTCCCCGACGCTATCATCCATCACTATACGGATGACATCCTGGTGTGTGCTTCAGACAAAGCTTACTTGGACAAAACAGTTAAAAAGACTATTGAAACCATGGAAAAGGCAGGAATGGAGATTCGTGAGGACAAAATCCAGTACACCAAGCCATGGACTTACCTTGGAGTCCAGATCCGGGAAAGGACCATCGTACCTCAGTAGATCACCATAAATGACTACCCAAAAACCTTCAGGGACTTACACAGCCTTTGCGGATCCATCAATTGGGTACGTCCACTGCTAGGAATTACAACAGAGGACCTTGCTCCCCTGTTCAACCTCCTTCGCAGACCTAAGGACCTGGACTCTCCCTGCACTCTCACAGAAGAAGCCAGAGGTGCCATCACCAAAGTCCAGGAAGCCCTGTCTTCACGCAAAGCCCATCGCTTCGAGCCCAGCCTGCCTTTCCAGTTCATCATCCTGGGAAAAGCACCTCGATTCCATGGACTGATTTTCCAATGGGACTCCCAGCTTCGAGACCCTTTGCTGATACTGGAATAGGTCTTTACAAGTAGCCAGCCCACAAAGACACTTACCACCTACCAGGAGGTCATAGCACATTTGATAAAAAAGGCAAGGACTCGCCTTCGCTCTCTTTCAGGTTGTGAGTTTGAATGCATATACTTACCAATAACTCTTACAGACTCTGAGGATTTGATCCAGACCAATGAAAGCCTCCAGTTTGCCCTGGATAGCTAGACGGGCCAAACTTCAGTTAAGATCCCAAAACACAAACTTTTTAACCCTGATGTAACCTTCCATTTGATTCCAAAACGAATCCAAAGTAGAAAACCTCTCAAGGCTCTAACCCTCTTTACAGATGGCTCAGGGTCTTCCCACAAGTCGGTGGTTACATGGAGAGACCCCCAAACACAAGATTGGCACTCTGACATACAAATAGTGGAGGGATCTCCACAGATCGCAGAATTAGCAGCTGTTGTCAGAGCCTTTGAAAAGTTTAAAAACGAACCTTTCAATCTGGTTACAGATTCAGCTTATGTCCCTGGGATAGTGATGAGAGCAGAACATGCTCTTCTCAAAGAGATCTCTAATCCAAAGTTGTACCAACTGCTCTCTAAATTAATATACCTAATCTCCCACAGAAAGCAACCTTACCATATAATGCATGTGAGGTCACACACAGACCTTCCAGGTTTTGTTGCAGAAGGCAACAGAAAAGCAGATGCATTAGCAATGGCAGCAGAAACTGCTAATGTTCCTAACATCTTTGCCCAGGCAAAGTTGTCACACGCGTTTTTTCATCAAAATATACCTGCCCTTATGAGAATGTTTAAGCTCTCAAAGGATCAGGCAAAGGCTATCGTTGCTACATGTCCGAACTGTCAGAACTATCAGATAGCATCCATGGGGACAGGAGTCAATCCCCAAGGTCTGAATAGCTGCCAGCTGTGGCAGACAGATGTAACTCACTTCGCACCTTTTGGAGGGTCAAAATACGTGCATGTATCTGTCGACACGTTTTCAGGAGCAGTATTTGCATCATCACATGCAGGAGAAAATACCATGCACACAATAAAACACTTTCTCCTCGCCTTCGCTGCCCTGGGTGTACCAAAAGAGATTAAAACAGATAATGGACCAGCCTACACTTCCCGCAAGTTAAAGGAGTTCTTCAATGAATGGGGAATAGCACACAAGACCGGCATACCTGTAAACCCCACAGGACAATCCATCGTGGAAAGGACACATCAAACCCTCAAAAGAGTCCTCGATCAAGAGAACAGAGACACGAGAATCACATCTCCAGTGGAAAGACTTTGCAAGGCTCTCTACGTCATCAACTTCCTGAACTGTACAGCATAAGAGCCTGACCCACCAATACTTCGCCACTTTGCAAATACCACCCAAGCAAAGCTCACTGAGAAACCACCTGTGCTCGTGAAGGACCCTGAAACACACCAAATTTCTGGGCCTCACCAGTTGATTACCTGGGGTAGAGGATACGCGTGCGTGCTACTACCATCCGGTCCGAGGTGGTACCCAGGAAAAAACATAAAGCCATACTTAGGCGCTGCGAACACTACTCCTGCAAACGGGGACAAGAACTCTCCTGAGGCAAACACAAGACCACCTCAAAACCAAACCAGCTCTGCCTGGAGACGAAGACGTCGCCGAATACCCACAAACCCAAGAACAGACCACCCCATTACAAGACAGCAGACAAAACTGAAAGCTAAACAACAGTCTGCTGCATCAGGCCATAGATAGCCTTAACACAAAAGTGTTTTCTGAACTATATGTTGTTACACTGTTTTTTTGTATTTAAAGAAAAAAAAAAAAAACAAAAACAAGAACAAACACCCTGTTATTCCCCTCCCTAACTTTTTAAAACCCCTTAACCTTCTACCCACTCCTCCTCCCTTAGTGTAGCTTAGCAATTAAAAGAAAAAGGGGGGGAGGAGGGGAACACAGAAAAGAACAAGGCAGAAAACCCTCTCATCATAAAGATAACAAATTCTGCTTATATTCCCTATCAGAAGCCCTATTCCCGCCGAAAGATGAAAAATATCTCCGTTGCTGCTGTCCTCATTGCTGCCTGGATGTTGTTCACCATACCATCTGCCTTCGGCTGGATTAGCCCACAGCCTAGCCATAATGTTTGGGTAACCCTAGCAAAAACATTAAAACAGGACAACATGTGCTTGTCCATGGGAAGCATTGATAATCCACTTTCCACATGTCTAGTAGGAATTCCCTTTGTAGCAGATGACTGGCCTGTCTATAACTCAGAGATCCTCCGCACCACAGGTAAGAGACCCAATGTGGCTGATACTTGGGATGAGTGGACAAAAATTCTGCCAGATGCTCGAGAGGAACTCCAAGAATTAGATCTGTTGGGGTCCTCCAAGGCCACATACTGTGTCAAATTTTACTTTAGACGTCAAAAAAACAATTGGCCAGAAACTGACCAGAACAAAAACACATATCGAAAAGAGATATCACCAATTAACAAACCCTATAACTCTCACAATTGGTGCAATTACAAGGCTCGTGTGATTTCTGTGTCCTCTCTCCATCCCAAAGTATTACCCAAGGGAATGTTTCTCATCTGTGGTGACAGAGTATGGACTGGGATCCCCTCCCGACTCCAGGGAGGTCCCTGTACCCTTGGAAAACTTTCTACCCTTACTCCAAACATCACCCTGTTACATAATTGGAAAAAAGAAAGCGAATCAAAACGACAAAAAAGGTCCTACACTGAATTTGATGAAAATTGTGATCCTAAATTATACAATTGGAACAAACCAAAAAAGACTGCTGTCTCCCTGTTCTTACCCTGGGTAGCTGCAGCCAAAGCCCTCGGTGAAATCAATCACCTTGGGTGCTGCCTCAGTAAACAAGCTAATGCTACATCTGCAGCCTTGAGTGATCTCTTAAAGGAAGAAGAAACCACAAGACAGGCTTCGCTCCAAAATCGAGCAGCAATCGACTTCCTGCTGCTAGCCCATGGACACGGCTGAGAAGACTTTGAAGGGATGTGCTGCTTCAACCTCTCTTCACGCTCAGAATCCATCCATGCGAACATCCAGAAACTGAAAGATCTCGTGAAGGACTTGAAAGTAGAAAGAATCCCAGACTGGGTCAATGAACTTTTCGGGCAATGGGGATTAACAGGATGGGCTGCATCCTTGGTTAAGGGAATGTTGTTGATTCTCCTTGTAGTTGTTATTGTGTTAGCTATGTTCTCGTGCCTTGTTCACTGTTTCAAAAGAACTATAGCGAACGCCTTTTGTGTAAAAACAAAAAGTAGAGTTGTAGTAAACCCCATAGATTTAGGAAAAGCACCATGGAGAATATGAACAATAGGAATGCTGAAACAGCAAAAGAAAATTCCTGTTTCCCTGTCCTCCGCCCTTAACCTATCTCTGTAACCCTATAAGGCAATGTCATGTTAACCCCTTACCATTGGTCAAGCTTGGATCCTTTCCAACCCTATAAAAGAAGCATACTGTACCCCATTAGGGGAGAAAGAAGAAGAGCAGAGACCCTTCACGGACCTCCCCAAATAAAGCCATCTCCGTGGAACAGCCTGCGCCTTCTCCTCTCTCTCCGTCTGCTGCAGCCTCAAGCCCGGGGCACCACTACCTAGCAAGCAAAGCTGAAATCCTAAGAGCTTGCAATCACTATAGAGCTGATAATCACCATGCTTGCTAGATGGTAGCCCTGCAGCGTTGGCATGAGCGAGCTAGCCTTGGGCACCTGGTCCCTACCCGGGGACTGAGCTCCTGAGACCTATTGCTCTGCTTTATGATAAGGCCAAATCAGAGAGGTTATTAGGGGAGTACTTTGCCTGTTAAATAAACAGGTTTTTCCATTTCTCTCAGAGGAAATTTTTCAAAAACCAGTTGAGGGGAGGGGCCATGTGTGTGGGCTTTCTGGGGCGGGGGCCCTTCTTGAGGTTTTCTGCCAAATTTGCCCTAAACCAGGACAAGCAGGATGTGCGACTTAGAGAATGATGGAATCACTTTGGTTGGAAAAGACCTTTAAGAACATTGAGTCTAAATGTAATTAGCAAATGCAACCATCAAGAAATGTTTTGCTTTTTGAAGAGAACATGGTTTATCTGGTAAGCTTTGCAAGTATTTGTGTCATCACAAGCATGCATGTCCAATGCATTAGATGGGAATATAATAAGAAACCTGTGCAAATCAACAGAATGATTCTCAGGGTAGCATATTTGCATGTTTCATCCTTCTTCCTGACTTCTTCAAATGAATTATTTTTATAAAGTAATGATTGGAATTGTTACTCTTTTGATGGTTCTTTGTGTATTACTGACATTTTTGACATACGAATGCCGAATGGGCTAATTCACCTAGTTCTTCAAATAAAGACCAAGACTTAGTGCTGCTTAAGCTGGAGGCAGAAATATTTAAATCCTCCAGCCTCCTTCTTAGTACCTAATTTCTCTTACAAAATCAGTGGACAATCTTGTCCCTTAAGATCCAGCTAGCTCAGTTTATACCAACAGGGTGACATTAGTAGGGCTCACGTGATGCTGCACACAGAAGCCCTCAGTGTGCACCTCTAGCAGACAGTAATTCCTTGCAGTTGGACAATCCCAGTGCTGATTTTGGATCACCAGAAAAGTAGAACTAGAGAGATTTGATGGAGAGCTCTCTGGAGGAAGTGGCCTGAAGAAGACAGCAGAAATCCCATCTGTGTGTTTGTACAAATAATTTGAATGCCATTTACAGAAAAAGATCTTCAAATCTATCTAGCTTTTTCTGCAGATTATTTGTCAGCTATATGCATTACATGGACAGTTTCACTGAGCATCTGAAATACAGCTGCGTTTAAGTGGATTGATTCAGGGTTGGGAAGCAGTGAAATAAAGCTTTTCAGGAATAGCTGACATCCAAGTCGCGCAGAAATTTATCTATTTTTAATGTCCAGATGCTTTTTAAAATAATGGGTGACCATTTAGCTACCTAATAGTTTTAATCAGAAATACAAAGAAAATTTTAAACTCCCATCTTTTATAGCTTGAATATTTTTCTTTGTTTATTTCCTGGTTTCCAATTCAGTTATACAAATCATATGATTAGGTAATGAGAACTCATGCTGTATAAAAATATTTCATGCTATACTTCCAAGTCAAGGCCATGCTTTTCCTGGAACTGTTTAAAAAAAAAATTCTATCTGGATTCTCTCTTCCCCACACTCAATATTATATGAAAATCATTTAAATGTTTTATTTTGACTTTACATGGTGCAATTATATTCAGAAATTCAAGGCTCTATTGTTAGATTGTTTACATGGTTTTCTGGCACTTTTAACTTCCCACAACCACTCTTTGCAGCTATATATTTTTGCAGTAAGGCATCACAGAGGTTTGTGAGAAGTTTTAATGTGAAGCAGAACTCACAAGCAAAGTACATGTGACATACTCAACATATTTCACTTCAGAAAGTTACAGTTTGCTTAGACGGAATGAAATATGAAATAAATAAACTTAACACAACATTTCTAAATCTTGGAAATCTATTACCTGAACTTTGAGTCAGTTTGCAGGACAGGACTCTATCGAAATGCAAACGTGAAGTCCAAGGAATAGAGCAGAAGGTGTATTGGGCAGGGATACAGAAGATTGCTCTGAAGGGTGATGTAAGCAAGATTGCATCCTATAAAGATAGCAGCTGCTTCTGCTGGTGCCAACATAGAGAATTTGTGCCACCAGCCTAGTTTTCTGGGGACATTTGACATGTACACTCTTGAGGGCTTGTAGATGTGAATGAATCTGTCCTTTAATCTTTTTTTTTCTTTTGAATGTCTATGACCTGATTTGCTATTGTGTACTGTACCATATCGCTTTATAAACAGATATGTTTCAACTGTTTGAAAGCCGTAGTTGAAAGTGAGGTTGCAATTATGAGTTGGCTGTCAAAAGAATTAATTTTCTGCTTTAAGCAAAATATCAATAGAAACATTCAATCCACTCCTATGATACAGATTCCTTTTGAATTTACAGGGTAATTTGCATTAGTGGTTGTACTGCATGTGCAATAAATATGACTTGCTTGGTTTCTAATGTTGATAATAGTCCTCTTTGTATTTCTATAAGGATTGGATCCACCATCATTATTTTCCTGTTCTTATTGTGCTGTAAAGGAAAAATAGTTTTGCATTAACCAAGGAGTAAAATGCATGCATTTAGCATCATTCTTGCAGGTAGTCCTCAATTCTGAAAATACCTCTCAGAAGCTGCATCAAATGGGAAAGCTAGACAGATGGCAGAATGCAGAACCTGCCATTTAGGATCCAGTACAAAATAACACCCAAGAAATTCTTCATGGATGCTGCATAAGTTTAAAGATGCCATTATTTAAAGGTGAAAAATAGTCAATGTGAAACTTGTTTGATGAATAAAAAACTATGCTAATCAAGAGACTACAGTGCCAAGTGTGCTACAAGGCTTTTTTTTAATTCACATCATTCCCAGCATGAAAAAATACTATTTTTATTGTAGATTGCTTAAGAGTGCACAACAGTTTGGAAAAAAGTGCTTTTCTTTTTCTATTAATAAGAACTGTGTATCATTCAACAGATACTGTAAACAGGTTTTTGAAAACAATGTTATTTTGAAGGTTCATTCTATTCATAAATACTTCACATGAAAAAATTTGATCTGCTGTTCATCCTGAAGACTCTTAAAGGAAAATGTCTTTGTTGCATTCTCTTCTCACTAGTTCAAGAGCTCAGTCTTACCTGCATTCTAATGCTTTTTTATGTTCCTGATGGCACGGCTTAGACATCCTTGTCTCCATTACCATCATGATTTCCATATCAAGTGATAAGAATTTTTCTTCAGGATTGATGAAGTTAAGTGTCATAACATTTATGTCAAGTCAATTTAAAGTTGTCTTTTTTTAAAGGAATCTCTTCCTTCCTAATGAAAATCATTGGCAATAGCAAACCTACTCAGTTTTTCAGGAAGTGAAATAATACATCTCCACTGTACAATGTCCTCCGTTTTTTTTTTTTTTCACCAGAAGAAAACTGCTGTTTTCTTCTTCTTCTATCACCTTAGACTTACTTTATTCAAAATCTTTTTAAACCTTTAGATTTCTATTTATAGCTAATTACTTTCACAGTGTGCTATAGCATATGAATTTGAAAAGGCCATTTGTACATATTCAAATGGCTTACTTCTATTCTATTAAGAAATTGCTGTACTTCTATTAAGGAAACATAAAGGTGCAGTAATATTTTATCTTATACAAAATTTTAAAAACCCCAACTATTAAAAATGATACCAGCAAATGATGTCTGTAAGACTGTGGCAGGAGGCTTTTTCCAGAACAATGTGCAGTTCTTCCTAATTCTATTTTTCCCTCCGATTACTTTGTACACAAATATTTTTACACAGCCTTCTAATAGTGGCACGTTACTACTGGGGTAGAGTATTGCCCTGCCAGCATTGGAATTGACTCGATTGTAGTTGTGTTCAAATTTGCTGATGGGAAAAGGTTTTTTTGCTGAACACACTTTAGCAAGCAAGAGAGCTTCTTAGTCTTTAGATGCTATGAGTCCCGGAAGAAGATGAATGAGGTGATGACATGCCTTGTGTTCTGAAGAGAGATCAAAACTTATTTCTGGGGTCACCCCCCTCTTGGTACAGAAAGCGCACAGAGGGCTTTGAAGCAGCACTTTCACCCTCTTTGCATTCACTAGTAAATCTGAGACACAGCTTGCCCCAAAGTTTGTGCAAAAATACTATTTTGATGCAACTCTTAACCAGACAATATCTCTGGGAAAATTTGCAGTGGCAGAAAGCAAGCCCTTCCTGGGAAATCTACTGAAACGGTTCAGAAGTTATTCCCATTCACTGTTGCTAACCTCTGCTGTCTAGCTGTCCGATATGTTTGGGACCATGTTGAAATAATTCGAAACAATGTACTGATGCTGCACTATTGAGTAAACATAGGTCTTTTCCATAGGTGTCAGGGAAAAATATTTCTATTGAAAAAAATGATGGAAAACAATAACAGCATGGTAGAAAAAAAATTACATCAAGAGAATGAAGATGCCCAGAATTCTTATTTTGAAGTTACACACAGTCAATATTTTCTAAAGAAGGTTGTGAAACTTATTAAGAAGTAGGAGTACATTCCACATGACTGGTGCACAAGTTCATGTTTCCAACTTACAAAAAACATATTATTAAAAGAAAAATGTTCTGCCTTGTGGAAAAGTAACCCATTAGTAATTTTATCAAGGGTAGGATTAGATCAAATATTCCTACAAGACAGTAGTAGTACTACGAAAAGCCTTTTGGCGTCTCTTTAACTACAGGAAACTTGAGAAAGCAGAAGAGTGTCTTTCCCTGCTGCAAGCTGTACTTCCTATTTGCTAGTGCTGCTTCAATATTGTCTAAAGAAAACTTCTCAATATAAAACTATTGTATACAAGCAACTGTAACTATCCATTCCATTCCAGCCAATTTTAGCTAGCAAGTATGAGACACACTCTAGTTGAATATTCTAATGCATAGATGGAGTATACCAACACTAATAAAGGAGCAAATGCAGATCAATTTCAGGGAAGGAAATTATTGGAGAGCTAACTGCAGTCCCTCGACTTTACAAGAAATGATGTCTGTGACCGTGGTCACAGGGGTTTTCAGGTGAAGGAAGAGACAAGAATGTTGAGTCCATGTTCAGAAGGCTTGATTTATTATTTTATGATATATATATATATATTACATTATGACTTTACTAAAAAGAAATAGAAGGAAAGGTTTCCTCAGAAGCTAGCTAAGATAAGAATAGAAAAGAATGAATAACAAAGATCTGTGTCTGGGACAGAGAGTCCAATCTATCTGGTCTGTGGTTGGCCATTAATTGTAAACATTCAAGATGGCCCAATCACAGATGGACCTGTTGCATTCCACAGCAGCAGATAACTATTGTTTACATTTGTTGCTGAAACTTCTCAGCTTCAGCAGGAAAAATCCTAAGAAAGATTTTCACAAAAAGATGTCTGCGACAGATGTCCAGTTATCCCAAACAGAAACATGTAGAACTCCATTTTTAAATGGGTTGCATCTATGGTCCTCTGTTCTTCCCATATGAAGAAACTGTTTTGAATCAATCTTCAAAATGGTATGGCTAAAGACCTTAGATGCATCCAATTTTTTTTTCCAAAAGCAACGGTCTCAAAAACCTCTTTAAAGCAGACTTTTTCCCTTAAGATGCCATATTTTAAAAGAGCACCTTGTCATTTAACAGGGTATTCCAAACATCATTTAGAAATTTAGACTAAAAGTAACACTCTTCCTAGTAATCTTTCATTTTTTGCAGCTCAGTGCTAACATAGGCAGCAAAGAAGAGAACAGACCACAGCTCTTTCTGGAGCATCTTGAACAAATGCGCTTGCTTATGTTCTAATCATTCACTTCACCAAAATACCTAATGATGAAGAAAAGGTTGTGAAGGCATTACTAGTAGTGTTACATGGCAATGTATGGGTGTGATTTCTCAAGTAGAATTTGAATCACATAAATGATACTTTGAAAACAGCAAATTAAGGGGTTTTCTTCAGCTCTCAGACTGATGTTACATGTCAGTAATTTAATAAAAAGATAAGAAGGATATTTTTTAACATGTGAACTTCATTACACTCCTACCATGGACATCTGAATCTTATGAATAGACAGTGTCTGATTTAGAAAAAATAAAGAATTATCACAGTTTAAAGAAACATATGATCATAAACCCTTTGCTGATGGAACATAGCCTATTCATTGGTTGAAATGAAGCAGGTAGACAGGACATATGAAATATGTTTTTGTGGATCAAAAATTTTCTAAAGTGATGCTGACAGATAGTGAACTCACCAACTTAGATATTGCACAGTAGACAAGGGTACATAACTTGCTACATCAAGTTATCCCTTGCAATCATCATCCAAGGGGATTTTCCCCTGCATCTGTGAAAATATGCCTACCTTTTTCACAGTACTTTTGCAGCAGCATTTTTAGGCCTGATCAGCTGGTATGGAGGGTGAATTAACAGCAGCAAGGTGACTGGCCAGGGGAATTTGCTTCAATGGATTTTGATCTCCCGGATATTTTGAAGACCTGCTTCAGCCCTGCTTGTCAAACACAGCCTTTAAAGGGTGCTAAACAATTGTTCAGGCTGTGGATCACGTGAAGAAGTACTTTCTGGTGTCTGTACTGGGCCATATGCTTTTTATTCTCTCCCTCAACTTCTCCATCGCCTCCCATCTGTGTCACACGAGCTATGTTCAAGGCCCACAGGCTACTTTTCACAGAATCTTGAGGCCTGATGCAGTAAGAATGATGAATAGAACACAGCTGGGATCAATTTTCCAGTTTCGATAAAATGCATTGTGCACACAAATCCAATGAGAAGGTGTTCCCCCTATGCCCAGAAAAACCTTCACTAGTACTAGTGTTCTACGTAAACCGCAACTTAGTCTGAAATAAAAGCTTTTTTCTGAGAGTGTCTGAGAGGTTTGTATGAAGCACAGATATTTGACATGCGCAATTTTGAATATCAGACGAAAAAGAAAATGGCAAGAAGTTTTTAATGTTACTGGTTTTAATTTTACATTCCATGCACTTTCTCAAAAAGTGTCAAGCTCAAATGCCCATCAACATATTTTAGTCATCTGTAAGTCAGTATTCATATAAAATGTGCTTCAAATAAAAAGAATTTCAAACATTTCCTCAAAGTTTATATGCCTAGATTTATTATTTCTGACACATATCAGATGAAAGGAAGACATTTTTTACTGTGGGGGTGCTGGAACACTGGAACAGGTTGCCCAGAGAAGTTGTGGATGTCCCATCCCTGAAAGTATTCAAGGTCAGGTTGGATGGGGCTTTGAGCAGCAACAAAGAAGACTCTTGATGGTAGAGAAACGAAGTTTGAATATAGAAGAAACTCAGATTGAAGTATAGGAGCAAGTTTTCTCTCAGCATTGGGGTAAATTCAAAGTTGTACAAAATTGCATTTATCTGTGATTTTCACTACTGTAACAGTAGTAGTTCATGAAAACTATGCAGAAGATAGCAAATTTTAAAAGATATAAGAATTACAGCATAAAATATGTGGAATGGGTTTCTACACGGGACACTCTCTAAGAGAAAATCTCTGTATTTCAACACTTCATCACATTAGGATTTAATGAAGTGCCAAAGAAGGCGGCAAAATATCATTCAGGACATTATTTACTGCAGTTCAGCCTGGCCATTAGTAGGAATTGGTGTTTGAACATAATGTAGATATACCACACACACTTTCCCTTCACTGAAAAATTACTGTTTACAATTAATAAGCTAGAGGATCAAAATTGATTGAAAGCATCTTAAAAATGTAAAGTATTTCATTGTAAATGATCTGTGATCCAAATACTTCTTCCACCTTAGTGAGGGACAAATAAATTCTTCCATATCATCATGATGGTTTAAAATTGTATAAATCAATGTTTTCTTCTGAAAAGATATCATCTATTTTTTTCTATTTTTAGAAGAAAATATTCCTAGAGAACTAAGTAATTTTAAAGAAAGAAATAAAATTAAAATATTATATTATGAAAATATAATTAAATGAAAAGCTGTGTTTTAAATAGGAGGTAGATATTAAACAGAATTTTTGTACCAGATATTTGAATTATTGCACCAGCTCTTTTGCCCACAAAGAGAGGTATTTAGCATTTCAGTCTTTTCCAAGGTGTTCATGATCTGCTATGCTGACCTCTGTGTGTGCCTATATGTGTGTGGAAAGGGGGGGCATGTGAAAGGGAGTGTGTAGGTTTGCTTAACACTTGTTGAGGCAGATTCATGCCTCAGCTCCATAATTTGTTTTAGAAACTTCACAGAGAGTGCATATGAAGCTTAATATCAACAAGAGATCAATTCCCAAATCATCCGTTTTACTCTACCTTATAAATCATATGCTTTGTTGCATATTTTATCAAATATACTTTCAAGCCACACGGAGAAATGAGAATGTGGAGAATCCCTCCAATGTCTTGCAACTTTTATGCAAACAGAGTTTCAAGAAAATCATCATTTCTCTTTTAAATACGTCTGGGACAGGCATGATGGTGGTGTCAACCTGTTGGAGTTTTTGTTGCTGGGAGAAGTTGTACAAAAGGATTGGTTTTTACATTGACCAGTTACTGAATCAAGTGCAGGAATACATTGGAAATTCAACTGGGGGTTCCTTTTTCTAGCAGACTACTTCTAGAACGAGCTTGCAGACTGAAGCTGATTCTTTTGCTCTTTTTGATTCTTTCCTATTTTCTTGGCTTCTTTGCCACTATCTACACCATTTTAGAACTTTTTTCCCAATTAAAATTGTTTCATAGTCTGATAATTATGATACATTTTTTACAAGGAATTTTTAAAATCCTTGTTAGAGTTAAGAAAGTTAAGGACTTAGGTCTTTTTCTTCCCTTATCAATATTGCAATGAAATTGATAAATAAAGACTAACTCTTTATTTTCATTTTGAACCCAAGTAGATAATTGCCATACATTAATACATTTTGTGGACCAATATTTGCCATTCTAATGTAAGTTGTCACTTCTTAACAATGTACATTCTGTGACTATGTTGACAACACTTTTGGTGAAGATCCTAACTGGTCTTGGACACACATAGGGAGAAATTGACTCAGCCAGTGTCAGTCTTAAGCATGCGTATCAGAAGATCTTTCTATAGCTGGGGAATTTTCCCATGAAAGGGATTCAGTTATGGAAGAGACACTTATCCCAGAGTTTTACATTCTTCTTGAACACTACTTAAGGAAGTTAGATCCCATGTCCAACTGGATCTCTCTCTGCACAGAACTTTGTCATGCCAGTGCTTGAAATGCATCTCTAAGAGAATTCACTAGCACAGAATGAATGAGAGTGGAAAGGGTCAGTGGGGCTCAGCAGGTCCAACCCCCCTGCTTAAACCAGGATACCTAAAGCCTCTTGCCCAGGATTATATCTGGGTGTACTTTTAATGTCTTCAAAGATCCAGGCTCGACAATCTTTCTCGGCAGTCTGTGCCATGGTTCAGTCACCCTCACAGAAAAAAATCATTTTGTGATGTTCAAAGGCAATCTCCTGTATTTCAGTGTGTGCCCACTGCCTCTTGTCTTTTCACTGAGCATCATTGAAAAGACACTGGTTCCCTCCTCTTTGCACTATTCCTTCCGGTATGTATGTGTGCTGCCATGTAGATAAATGTCAAAAACCTCCCTGAAGTCCAGGCAGACAATATTCTCTTCATCTACCAGGCAAATTGATTCATCAGAGGAGTTTAAAAAGTTGTCAGGCATGAAGTTCCCCTGGTAAAACCCTGCTGACTGCGTTATTTTGCTCTTCTTCATGTGCCTGGCAATGCTTTCCAGGAATAGCTGCTCCATCAGCTTCCTGGGGATAAAAATGACGCTGGCTGGCTTGTAATTTCCTTAGTCCCCCTAGAGTCCTTTTTTGAAGATGGGTGATATTTGCTTTCATCCAGTCTTTGGGCACTATCCTCAGTCACCATGATCCATCAAACATGATTAGGAGTGGCCTCAGAATAACATCTGCTAACACCCTTGAGAGCTGTGGATCCATCTCAACAGGGCCTGTGGACTTCCTGGAATACTTACCAATTCAGTGACTATGCCCATAAAAGTTTGCATGGGATAATGGGACATATTAACAGGTACCTGAAGAGTGAGTGAAAAGCTATGGAAGCAATCCAAAAGGACAAAGACTAGAGTTCCCTTTTAAGACAAAGCATCCTATCATGGAGCTGAGCAGCTTTAGATCTAGGTAAGCTTCCCCTCTGAAAGGATGCAGAAGACATTCTTTTACCTTATCCAGTAATAAAATGTATTGACCATTCACTTGCAATACAAAAAATTAAACTATTTCCAAAATTACTGCCACCTAACTAGACAATCATATACTGGCTGGGTATTCCCCTAAACAGATGAGAGCACCTGCTTGACGTCCCTTATGCGTACAGACTATTCGAATTAGGTCATTTGAGTGGGGATTACTGGTCTTGGAACTTTCTTTCTGATGAATTTGGAATATTTACTGAAGCAAGGACCTGAAGATGAAAACTTCATTTCCCATCAGCGCACTTTAACATCCATGGCTGTAATGCCATTGTTTTTCACCAACTGAGTCAAGAATTTATGACTACAAAGTGGATCAGCTCCAAAAGGAAAGATAAAGGCTGGATAATATTCTCTCTTGGTAAAGCTGTTTACCTCAAATGAAGTGACTAAATTCTAATCACTCACTGGCCTAAAGCTTCAAGGAGGGGGAGATGGACCAGGTTTCCTTCCACTGCCATTGTCTTTGTCACCTCAGTGTTTAATAGGGGTATGAAGACATTCAAAAAGATAGCTTTGCTGAATTCATAAAATTCAGTCTTAAAAAATAACTTTTCAGCAGCTGAAATGAAAAGAACAAATAAAATGCAATTAATTCCATGGAAGATTGAAATGATTATTTCTTCATTTTGCATTTGAGGATGTCTATTGTGCAAGTTTGTCTTGTGTTGTTCTACAGGTTTTCTAACTGGCACACTTTTCCTTATGAATGCACTGTCCTTTCCTATATACTCTCATATGGAGGAACATGCTTCTGAGAAGAAGAGCACTAGGATGTCTTTACTTGACCTTTTATTTTTACTGATGCTTGGTCCTCGGAAATGAATGGGGTTTTAAAATTGAAATGTGTTACTATTGTTCTCACCGGGTAAGCCACAGACTCTTCCTGTCAGAGCTGTCACTAGTCAGCTATTCTCCTATCTGTCTTTAAGTAGTTGAATGTTCTGGTCTAAAAGTAGGGCCTTCTATGTAGCCATGCTCTTAGCTGCCAGTGTCATCTTGAATCCAAACACCCTCCTGCAAGGGACCGCTGGTTCTGTAGTCAACTAAGGGGGAAAAATCAGTCCATCCATGCTTCCTGATTTAAAATATAAAGGTATGGTGTCCCTATTCGTCAGTTCTTTGAGCCTCTTTGAAAACTTTTAGGTCCCTCTGTGTGCAGTTTTTCCTTAAATGTCCTTTTTCTTTGCAGTAATGACAGATCAGGCCTTGGTGGTTCGATTTCTTTCTTCTCTCTTTAGAGACTTTCTCATGGAGTTCTGTTCCATTTAACTTCTCCCTGGTTCCTTTTTTTTTCTGCACTGACTGGGGTCTCACTTCTTTATGGGAGTGGGTTCTTACATGTTGGTTTTCCCCCGTAACAGCAGCTGCCATTATCTTAGTTACTGTCCTTATTCCCTTCTTGTCTTTCTGTATATATACTTTCTGCGCTTCTTTTAATAGATCATTTAGCTTCTTGTTTTGCAAACCTGGCTTAGCATGAATGAGGAAAGTTATCTTCAATAAGGCTTGTCTAGTTACTGTATCATGGTCTATATTTGAATATTGCTTTATTTTTTTTTAGATTTATCTATTAAAAATAGTTAAATATTTTAAATTTAAAATTAGTTATTTAAAGCAAATAACCATATTTGTTATTTATAACAATTAGCGCACATCTTTCTTCTCAAGAGTGATTATGATAAGCACACATAATGACAAAGCACTTTTTGAAGCCTTTCTCTTATTATGAGGCCTTTGCAAGAGCCTTACCGGAAAAGGGGGGAAGTTGTCAACACTACCGAGGAAAGATGGATCTGATATCACTTTGTTACCAAAAATTTGGTAAAATAAAAAACTCCCTAACATGGATGTAGCATTAAGAAGCAGGCATTCTTTATTCAGCCACGTGAAAAACACATTCACTCTCCTGTGAAAATGAAAAAAGTTTAATAAAGGACAATAGGAGACAAAGACAGTAAAGCAAAGATTACGGCCAGGTGTGTCTTGGCACTCAGCCAAAGAGCACACCTTCACCTTTGGGGATACCCCTTAAATACCTTTTCCATTACATCCGCCTGTTGAATATTCATAGACCCTTATGCATATCCATAAACTAGTTTACATTTTCCAGGAACTATTTTACATGGCCCCTCCTTGGGTCTGCCTTTTTAGAGCATGTGTGTTTCTTGGCTGTGGTTTTGGTCTGTTCTCTTTATCATTTCCAGTTTGGGCCTTGGTCCATGCTTTCTCCAGATGGTGAGTTGGCATATCAATAGCAGGGTCCACATTACATGTTCGCTAGATGTTATCCGGACCAAACAGACCGTTCACTCATATCTATCAGCTACCACTACTACCATGTCTACATTTTTGTTAATAGCAGAAATAAAATCAAAGTTATTTTACCATTATGCATATAACATTCGTCCTAATATTTGCGAAAAGCCAACAATATAATATGTATTTATAACACTCCTTTCTGGACATAAACCTCTGGCATTTGTGGATTTTCCTGACAATTGGGGACTCTTATCCAGAGTCCTTCCACTGTCTGGGTCTGGTGTGCAGCAAAAGGAGCTAGAGGCGTGCCTCACCCAGTTTTAGTGACCAGCTCCCTTTGGTGCTGGCCGGCACTGGGCAATTGATTGGGTTCTTGAGACTGTCCAGGAGACAGATATTCTCTAATGATGAAAAAGAGACATGTTATGTGGCTAAGACAAAAATAAAAAAAATATTTGTCCTTTGTTCTGCTGGAGCCATTTTCAGATCCCAATCCACCAAGCTCACAGCATCCTTTCTGGGCTCCCCTACCTTTTGGCAAGAGGTGTTTTAACACAAGGCTCACCATGTTGGATCCATTTTTTTTAGCCCTTGCTGATGAAATAACTTGGAGTGAGTCCAGAGGAGGGGCACAAAAATGATCAGAGGGCTGGAGCACCTCTCCTATGAGGAAAGGCTAAGAGAATTGGGATTGTTCAGCCTGGAAAAGAGAAGGCTCCAGGGTGACTATATTGTGGCCTTTCAGTATGTAAAGGAGCTTACAAGAGAGCTGGAGGGGGACTTTTTACGAGAGCATGGATGGCTTCAAACTGAAAGAGGGTAAGTTTAGATTGGATGTTAAGAAGAAATTCTTTACTGTGAGGGTGGTGAGGCAATGGAACAGGCTGCCCAGAGAAGCGGTGAATGCCCCATCCCTGGAAGTGTTCAAAGACAGGTTGGATGAGGCTTGAGCAACATGGTCAGGTGGAAGGTGTCCCTGTCCATGGCAGAGGGGTTGGAACTAGGTTTTTTTAAGGTTCCTTCTGTCCCAAACCATTCTATGATACCTCCAGGGACAGCAAATATCCTGTATATGTGTCATGCAGCAGCTTTTCCAATTACCTAGTCATAGAATGAACCTCTTTGATTTGGAGATTGACTAAGCCAGGTGATATCTGTGAGGTTATAGTCAGGCTGAATTAACCATGTTAGTTCAGTTTAGTGCAGCTGGCAGTAATCCACAAGCCAGTACAACTTGCAGACCCTTGGATAGACTTTCTTCTGTCAGGGACGGGACATGCTGCTCTGCTGACAAACTCAAAGACCTGTCAATGTAGAAATTGAGGCACGGACCCTGTTCTAAGTTGACAGAATTGCTTTATTAAGCACACACAAGTATTTATATGTTTTTTCTGTGTACAAGTTTAGGATCAAATTATGCAGCCAGTGAGTAAGAGACTAACCAATCATGCAGATAAATGGCAGAGCAGATGTTTCTAGCTCTTATCTCAGACACTCTCACACAACCCACACAGCCTTCGCAGCCCAGTGTTCTGGGGCACTTAATTAAAACATTATCACATAGGTATTTATGGCTGGAGATGATCCTTTGGTATGCACTTCCTCATGGAAAAAGGTCAGCTTGTTAAGGTCGACCAGGAGCCACCTGTTCTACAGTCAAAGTGAGGGTTATATCTTCAACAGAAAGCAGTTTGGCTAAACGTCCTTCGGCCTGCTATTAGCATGTGTGGGTTGCCATTGCCCCTTGGTCTTACCAGCTGATCTATATGAAGGTCATCTTTCCACTGTAAACCCAAAGGAAATGCTGCTCCTTCTTTAGAGATGGGGACCTGGGTTCCTCATTAATAGTGGCACTGGAGTTATGTGAGGAATCCCCTCTTTGCCCTACTATCTGTTGCAAGTAGGTTGGACATTTAAAGATCCTGTTCATGGGAGTGTTGGGACAGCTGGATCCTTGTTTGGTTCTCTCTTCTTCTATGGATGAAGCAAAGGATCATCTGCTAGGGCTAACTTAGGCCTCCAAACATTGCTGGTGTCCCTCTGAACTCCTATTTGTGTGTGATCCTGCAAATCCCTTCTAAGAGCTATGCAAGGGTCCTGTATCCTTGTGTGCAAAGGTTTTTCAGGGGCATAGTATCCCAGGAATTTGAAAGAACTTTTCATTCCTCACTTACCCAATGTGTCTAAGCCAAATCCTTTCGGTTATTATATCTATGCGTCTTGTGGTTTAACCCTAGCTGGCACCCTTGATGGGATGGAGGAAGAGAATCAGGAGGGTAAAAGTGAGAAAACTCATGGATTTAAATAAAGACAGTTTAATAATTGAAATAAAATAATATTAATTTAAAACTGCAATGAAAACAAAAATTACAAAGAGAAATAAAAACCAAGAAAGACTAGTGATGCAAATGAAAAACAATTGCTCACAACCAACCGGCCCATGCCCAGCCAGTACCTGAACAGCAGCCCTGCAACAACCTCCCCCCTAGTTTTATTGTTGAGCATGATGCCATATGATATGGGATAACCCTTTGATCAGTTGGGGTCAGTTGTCCTGGCTGTATCTGCTCCCAACTTCTTGTCTATCCCCAGCCTACCCACTGGTGAGGTGGTATGAGACGCAGGAAAGGCCTTGGCTTTGAGTAAGCTCTGCTCATCAGTAACAAAAACATCCCTGTGTTATCATCACTGTTTCCAGCACAAATTAAAAACACAGCCCCATAGTAGCCACTATGAAGAAAATTAACTCTATCCCAGCCAAAATCAGCACACTCTCCACCCTTTCTTCCATACCATTTATGTCATGCTCAGGTCCCACACTATTCAATACAACCTCATCAACCATGCCCTGCTCCCTTTACATCCCTTGATGGAATATACAGATATAATTTCCTTAGTCTATGGACAACCCTTGCAAAATGTCCAGAAAATGTCCAGAAATGCCCACTGAACCACAGAATGTGTCAGGTTGGAAGGGACCGCAGTGAGTCATTTGGTCCAACCCCCCTGCTCAAGCAGGGTTATTCCAGAGCACATGGCACAAAATTGAATCTAGACGGTTCTTGAATATCTCCAGTGAGGGAGACTCCACAACCTCTCTTGATGCCTGGAATGGCTACCTAGAACAGAGGCTAGACAGAGTTAAAAGATAAAGGGTAGGTATTTATTGAAAGGCCTTCACAAGGTACACCTTGGGTAGTGCAGGACTCTCACAGAGACTACACCCAAGATGGACGACAGGTCACCAGTTTTCACACTTTTATAAGTTTTGGTCCATTTGCATGTTGGGGTTAATTGTCTAATTACAGCTTCAGGTAATGAAGTCACATTCTCCCAGTTGCTCCTCCCAATTCGCTGTTGTTTATACTTTTTGGGGCCTGAAGCTGCAATGGTGACCTGGGTTCTTGATCTGGAAAAGGATTGTTTTGTCTAACTAGACTGTGAAGAGAACTTGCTAACACTCTATATGAAGTTCAGAGTTATATACTAATGCAGCACAGAATCTGAAAAATATGAAAGCTAAGGCATCATTCCGAGCAATCTGTTCCAGTGCTCAGTCTCCTGCACAGTAAAGAAGTTCTTCCTCATGATCAGGTAGAACTTCCTGTGCATCAGTTTCTGCCCATTGCCTCTCATCCTATTTCTTGGCATCACTGAGAAGAGCCTGGCCCATCCTCTTGCCACTCTCCCTTCAGATGTTGATAGACATTGGTGAGGTCCCCTCTTCTCGGGGCCTCTAGCTGGTCAGAGTGACCCCGAGATACATTAGAAAGTCTCTTTTCCCAGCCCAGCGCTTGAAGAAGGAGTCAGAGCTCTTCATTTCTCGGTCTCAAGGTGGTTTATTGTATCTTATCTATAAAATTTTTTCTCCTGTCCTGCCAAGGTCCGCTCAACAGGACAGTCCGGGGCACTCTGCCTGCCCCCAGGGCCGTGTTATGTCTTTATACTAAAAACTACGTATACAATGTTTACAATTACTTTCCAATACCTATCACCTATGTTAGACAGTGAGCTTCTACTCTAAACCAATCTAAAAGTGCCAACATCACAGCAGAAGATGGAGACCAAGAAGTAGAAGGAGAAAGGCTGGACACGCCCAGATCCCTCCATCTTGCCCCCTGAATCCCCATTCTAAAAAACCCCAAGATCTACTTTTTCACCTCGTGATAAATTCACTGTCATTCTACTTAATTTTTCATGGCTTGCAGATCTTCATCTAAGGTTGGTAACTTGCTCCACGGGTCATAATCAAAACCACAGGCATTTTGGGCTTCGTGCCAGGGTCTCTGAGACCCCTGGCAGGGGTCTTGGATGCTCAGGACAGCCAGAGGGATGTCCTGGGTCCTGAAACCCTCTCAGTTGTCTCTTCTTAAGGCTGAACAGGCCCAGCTCCTTCAGCCTTCCCTGATAAAAGAGATGTTCCAGTCCCTTAATCATCTTTGTCACCCTCCACTGTACCCACTTCAGGAGCTCCATGTCTCCCTTGTGCTGAGGAGCCCAGAATGGGACTCAGCACTCCAGATGTGCCTCACCAGGGCTGAGTAGAGGGGCAGGACCACCTCCCTCAACCTGCTGGCAATGCTCTTCCTAATCCAGCACAGGATCCCATTTGCTTTCTTGGCCACAAGAGCACTGCTGGCTCATGGACAGCTTGTTGTCCACCAGGACCCCCAGGTCCTTCTCTGCAGAGCTGCTTTCCAGCAGGTCACCCCCAGCCTGTACTAGTGCCTGAGGTTATTCTTCCCCAGGTGCAGGCCCCTGAATTTGCCTTTGGTGATCTTCAGACAGTTCTTCTCTGTCCATCTCTCCAACCTGTTGATGTCCTGAATGCCTACACAGCACTCTGGGCTATTGGCCACTCCTCCCAGCTTTGTGTTGTCAGCGAACTTACTAAAGAGGCATCTACCCCTTCATCCAAGTTATTGGTGAACAAGTTAAACAATACTGGACCCAGTATTGAACCTTTTGGGATATCACCAGTGACAGGCCTCCAACTAGACACTGTGCCACTGATTACAACCCTCTGGTATCTGCCATTCAGCCAGTTCTCAATGCACCTCTCTGTCCACTCATCCAGTCCACACTTCCTGAGTTTGCCTATGAGGTTGCTGTGAGAGTGCCGAAAGCCTTGCTGAAGTCCATGACATCGAGGTTTCATGCAGCAGAGAGACTTTATTCAAGTACCCTGCTCTTTTTATAGGCTATTCAAAAGACTCCATGTTCATTTCTGATTGGTTACCACCCAGCTATTGACAAAGGTTATTGTCAATAATGTTATACTTTGATTGACAACAACAGCAAATACCACCTGAACACACTTCCCTGAAGAGGGGTGAAAGGGTCTGAGATGTGAGCCTGGAGAAAGATGCCAAGAGATTTGTTAGATAGCAGTGCATGACATCTATGCATTTTCCTGCAGCATGAGCTCTTCTTTCCCATTCAGTGGCCCAGTTGAACTGGTTAATGCTGAACTCTTAACTTAATTGTAATCTTGAGAAATGCAATAAAGAAATGGTAACTTTAATAACATGAGTGAGGTGTTTGAACTGGAACCTGAATGAACAAATCTTTATCATTAGCTTCTGTGCTGGTTTTATCATTGGATAAAGAACCTCACAGAAGTGGGGTTTTTTTTGAGAGGAGCTGCTGAGAGCTTCCTCTGCACCTGATAAAACTAATCAGTGAGTCATTTTGAATACTGACACTTTGTTAAACCACTAGAATGTTGAACCTGCCTCTGTGAACACACATGTTAAAAATTAAAATCCCGGGAATTGTCTCTTTCTCTTCCAGCCTGAGGGCAGGTAACAAGGCCAGCCCGGCCCCCCATCTTGGCTGGGCTGGGCTGGGCGGGCTCTGCCGCGGGGCCGGGCCCCATCGGCTGCCGGGCAGGGGGAGGGGGGACCATCAGCCCCTGGTGTGCTGCAGCTGAGCCCTGGCCTGGCTGCTGAGATCCTAGCCGCTCCCCCACCCCCCAGCCCCCAGCCCCCAAGCCCAGACGCAGCTCCAGCCACAAGCTATCGAGCCCGGCCAGGGTCACATGACCATCTGCAGGCCCCGGGCGAGATATTAACTCTTTTAGTGCACAGATGAGACTTGCAGACCTTCAATCTTCCCTTGGGTGAGATAAAAGGACAGAATGAAGACACGTAGAGGAACAACATGAAGACACCAAGGTCAGTGAAGAAAGAGTCAAGTCCCAGATGGGAGGGATGAGGAGATGCCTTGATCTTGGGGCTGAAATCCACTTGTAAAACTATGGAGAAGAATGTAATTGATACATCAGACTCTTTTTCCCTGTAACTCATTGAAAAGTATGGGGGATTAAGCGTTCAAATTGTAGATATGAGCAAAGGCACCTATGCTCAAGCAACTAGGTGTTGAAGTATCTGTGATCCCATGAGAAGCTTGAACAGAGAGAGAGGAGAGTTATGAAGACCCTTCGCCCCCAGGGAGAGAAGAAGACCTCCGTTCCCAGAGATGAAGATGATCTCAGAGATAGATAAAGAGAACCTTTGCTCTTGAACAGCTCATCCTTAAAATAATACCCCATAAGTTGACGTGGCCCATAAACACAGCTGTAGGAAAAGCTGTGAAAAATGGGAAGGACTTCACGATTGCAGATTTTCTGGGCGGCTGCTATTTGTGGAAATTAAAAGCAATGAGAGAACTGTTTTCTTGTGGAGAAGTCTGCATAAACTGACAAGAAGGACTCCTCTCCCTAAGTGAACTGAAGAAAGACTATTCTAGAAGTGATAAACTGACTGAATTGTTTCTGTACGTTGTGAGTGGGAAAAAAAGGGTGTAGGGAGGAGAAGTGTTCTAAAGGTGTGGGCCAGGGCCCAAAACTGAAGGTGATGATAAGAATGGACTAAAACCACAACCAAGGAATACGCATGCTCAGAAGAGGCGGACCCAATGAGGAGAAATGCTAAACAATTCTTGGAATATGTAAACTAGTTTGGGGAAAAGTTTACTATGCATAATTTTTAATGAATATGTAACAGGCTGATGCAATAGAAATGGTATATAAAGAGTGTTTCCAAAATAGCAGGTGTGCTCTTGGCTGAGTGCCAAGATGCACCTGGCCAAAACATCTTTGCTCTATGGTCATTGCCTCCTATTGTCCTTTATTAAACTCTTTAAATTTTTACAGGAGAGTGAAACGTGTTTTTCACACCAGGAACATAGAAACTCACAGAAACGTTTGAATAATGTATAAACTCTCATGAATATGCATGTAACTCCTGTAATGTAACAGTATATAAGAACATTGTTATAAGCTAACTGTGATTTTGGCATATTACCAAACATCCCAGTGCTGGATATTGTCCCTTTTATCCCTTATTAAACTTTTAAAATTTCAGAGAGTGACCTCTGTTTTTCACAATTTGGAGGTTCCAGTTAAAATGGAAGTTTTGGGGGTTCACTTAAGTTAGCAATATGAAATAAGCATTTAAATTTTAGCTTGTGGAATTATGTGTTGAATTTTAACCTTTCAATTAAGAAACGTCTGCCATGGTACAGAACATAGGGTATGGGCCTGGAAAATCCAGGGGAAATGGCAAACCATAAACTTGGAGCCTTGCATTATTCATGAACAACAGGGATTCATCTGCGAGAGTAGTTCAATTAGTGCTCAGGATATATGCCTTGACACTGACCAAGGCATCTGCCACTTCGAGATCCACCTGGATACCAACCAACGGACTGTACTAGTGTATATAAGCGATGGCTGTGTGTGTTTAAGAACTGTGTGTGATTTCATAGAAATTCATTACAGCAAGATACCCTTATCTGATAAGGATCATTCAAATTTTTATATTTGCAACTTTATTAAGGTTACTGGGTGTTGTGGTAGCCGTGGCTTTAAAAGTCCCGCCTGAGCCGCCGTCCTCGCCTGCCAGCAGACGGAACGGGAGGAGTGCGCGGTTTCTCGGCTCGGCACGCGGGAACCGCTCCGTCGACAGTGGCGCGCCGGCTCGGCGATCGGCTCTGCCAGAGGCAGACAAAAAGGCACGGGACCACAGACCGGGAATGGGAGAGCGTCCCCCGACCGGGGCAAGTCCAGGTTTTATTCCAGAACGCGGAGTAACACCCAGGGGAAGCCGCCAGATCGAAAGGCGGCAGGGGGAGGGAATACACGTGTTATATAGGAGAAACGGGAGGGGGAGAGCTCAGACAGGCAGAGAATGGGTGCCCACGGTGAGCGCGGGCTTTATCAGAGTGACAGAAGGGGTAACCAACCGAGAGAGAGCTCAAAGGTGGGACCCTGGTCCCTGGCCCAATAATTCCATGTATAGCACCGAAGTTTCTGGATAAAAGGGGGGTATTTGGGGGTGACAGAAAGGGCGTGAGTTTCCAGGGTAACTGGTGATGGACAGATAACTGGGAAAGAGGGGGAATTCCAGACAGAACCATTATACAGAAAAAAGGGGTAACAGAACATTCCAGCTTAAACCGGGGGAGCATAATAACACAACACAACATCGCCCCATTTTTTGTTAAAAAAAAAATAAATAAAAACTTAAAATGAGGTGAACTGAGTCTGACTAAGGCAGCCTGAGTCCGGGATGGAGTCTCTGAACCAGGGGTGGCTGAAAGGTGCAGAAGCCCATTGGTCATCATCCACGGCTGAGGAGGCCTCCGATCCATCTGATTCCAAAGCTTCTGCTTCGCTGTATGGTCCCGGAGCCACCACCTGGTTTACCTTGAGGGTAGGAACAATCCTACCCAGCAGTCTCTTCATCAGACTCCAAATTATAGAACAAGCAACTAAAACTACAACTAAAATAAAAAGAACCAACAGAACAGTTTTTAGAATTGACCTCATCCAGGCTGAAAAGCCCCATCCTGAAAAGATGTCCCCCAGCCAGTCTGATGTTTCCTTCCTTATGTCGTTTACCATGTCTCGCATTTTTTTGATGGCACTTCTCGCGTCCTCGGCCCTTGATGATAAATTGAGGCAGCAGAGGCCCTCGAATTCCTCACAGTGGTGGTTGTGAAGGAGGAGCAGAAAGTCGAGGGCTGCTCTATTTTGCAAAGTCGCCTTCCTTGTAATTTCCTCGTCTGATAGGAGGTCAGATAATGCGGCTGATGTAAGATTGGCTTGTTTAGCTACCCAACACTCTAGGTGGGCCAATTCGCCTAGAGCCTTGGCTGCGGATACCCAGGGCAAAAACACAGTGACCGCCACTCCTTTTGGTTTAGACCAATGAATAATTTCGGAGTCACACTCTGGGTCAAGATTTCTAAGATCCCTTTTGGAACGGGCCGAATTCAGTGTGACATTTTTTAAAATCCAATTATTAATTTGGGTTTTGTTGGGTGTAAACAGCGACAGTCGTCCGAAAGTACAAGGGCCTCTGATAAGGCGAGAGGGGATGCCTGCCCATGCTCGGTCTCCGCAAACCAAAAACACACCACGGGGTAGGGATAAAGGTTTATAATCAAAGGTGGAAGCCATCTCTATATGAGCGACGATTCCACACCATAAATTGGCAGTGTATTCTTTTTTGAACTGCCTAACTGATTGAAATGATCTATCTAGAGGGTTGGGGGTGAACATAAACTGAATATAGAGGGAGGCATTGGCGGAGCCGAGCAATTCAAATTCTAAGGGTTCGGAATCCAAAGGCGTCAAACCTTGGATTCCGTCTTTCCAGCCATCTGTGGGATTAAAACCGGGAGAATAGGCAACTCTTTGGGTTATCAGGGGAGTGAAGGAGGTAGCAAGGGGAGATGGGAAATCGTTAGGAGAGAGACGGATCCCCACAAGGCAGGACGACATCAGGTCCTCTGCTGATGCGGTGTTGAGGCAGATGTGATCTTGGCCGAGGACTTTCGCGAGCGTCTTCCAGACATTGGCTTTGGGCTGAGGGACAATCCAGGTGCCTGAAGGTGGAAAGTGGGACCCGAGTGCTGTCACCAGCAGCAGGATGGTAGATGGAGAAAAGGCCATTTGAATGGGTGTCACTGAAACATCAAAGAAAACAGGGTGAAAAGGTGAATTTAAAATTTTGGTTCTGCCCAGAGGGAAACTTAGAGGACATCAAAGTCAAGGGAAAAGGGTTTCCGCCTCCTCCTCCAATAAGCCTCCTCAACCTGTGCCACGCCTCCAACCTTTGGTGCCTTTTTCGGAAGGAAGGGCCTGACCCACTTAGATGGTACCCACTTAAGCCCCGAGGGAGTGGACTGTTTGTCTCGGTATGCGGGTCCCGCGTTTCTCTTCAGCGAGGCGCTTACCAGCGCCACGAGTGCCGAGAGAACACAAACGTGCCTCACGTTGGGCGCCAAAATCTGTGGTAGCCATGGCTTTAAAAGTCCCGCCTGAGCCACCGTCCCCGCCTGCCAGCAGACGGAACGGGAGGAGTGCGCAGTTTCTCCGCTCGGCGCGTGGGAGCCGCTCCATCGACAGTGGCACGCCGGCTCGGCGATCAGCTCTGCCAGAGGCAGACAAAAAGGCACGGGACCACAGACCGGGAATGGGAGAGCTGGGTAAGTCCAGGTTTTATTCCAGAACGCGGAGTAACACCCAGGCGAAGCCATCGGATCGAAAGACGGCAGGGGGAGGGAATACACGTGTTATATAGGAGAAACGGGAGGGGGAGAGCTAAGACAGGCAGCAAATGGGCACTCACGGTGAGCGCGGGCTTTATCAGAGTGACAGAACGGGTAACCAACCTAGAGGGCTCAAAGGTGGGACCCTGGTCCCTGGCCCAATAATTCCATGTATAGCACCGAAGTTTCTGGATAAAAGGGGGGTATTTGGGGGTGACAGAAAGGGCGTGAGTTTCCAGGGTAACTGGTGATGGACAGATAACTGGGAAAGAGGGGGAATTCCAGACAGAACCATTATACAGAAAAAAGGGGTAACAGAACATTCCAGCTTAAACCGGGGGAGCATAATAACACAACACAACAGGGTGTGACTGTGTATTCAGCACCAGTTGTATTCCACCAGGTAATAAAATCAAATTACACAACATATAACGAGTTACCACCCACACCCATTGGAATGAATTCAACCCTAGTAAAACAATTAATGGAACATCAGGATCTAATCAAAATTGTAAGAGATTCAAAAGAATGGGCAGAGAACTCTGGTAACTGTCTATCACGACATAACTGAAATAAACCGAGTCCTCCAAAGAGTAAAACAAGACACAAGTCATAACTGGTGGGATGCACTATTTGAATGGTCCCCAACCGCAACTGGGATCATGAACACTTTATGTCACCCCATTATAGTTCTATTAATTTTAGTTACTAGAAGTTTAATGATGTCTATTTTAACATTCATGTGGTATTGGAGGATGTTGAGATGCGTGGCCATTTTGACTTCGCTCTCCAGAACTCATGGAATATTACTGAAGGAGAACTGTCATGATAGTAGGTCAGAATTTAGATCAGGGCCCCTGTAGTAAAAGAACTTACTATATTTTAAGAAAAGGGGGGACTGAAATGGAAGTTTTGGGGGTTTCACTTAAGTTAGCAATATGAATTAAGCATTTAAATTTTAGCTTGTAGAATTATGTGTTGAATTTTAACCTTTCACTTAAGAAACCTCTGCCATGGTACAAAGGGCAAAGGAAAATGCAAATTTCTGAAGCTTCTTGAGATAAAGAACAATACCAGACGACCAAGGAATGCAAGAAACCTAGATAAAGGGGCTCCTGTCTCCAAGGTGATCAAAATCAACAGATGTACTCAGATAAGCACCAAGGGACCAAAGCACACGCTCAAAGAAGAAAAGTTCAAAAGTTCAACCATGAGGAAGACCACGGTCTTAGCCTCAGAGACCACTGAAAGACCCCCATGAGACCACCACTGTGAACAATGCATGCTTAGAAGGACGTGAATCTAATTACCATGTGAGGCAAGGACAGGCGGGGCCAGGGGCTGATTTGCGTGAAAAGGTTGTGCAATGTAATGTATGTGGAACATCTTTGTGAATAAAGGTGTGGCTCAGACCAGGGCGGGGGGGTGGTGTCCCGGATGAGAGATGCCCCACTGAATTAAGCCACTTGCCTGGGGCTTCTCCTGTTGTTACTGGTGACTGCAGGTTTAACCCTTGGTAAGATAAAAGGGACAAAAAGAAAAAGGGAAGTAAAAATGCCCTAAGAAACCGCAGCAACTCCTAAATTCTGCAAGAAGACCTAGACGGGTGAGTAATTCACCGAAAAGTGTCATGAAAACCTGGGAGTGTGTGTGTGTATGAGACACAGGCTGGAGAGTCCAGCTTCTGCAAAGTGAATTGTGGAGTCCTTCTAGCTGTGGTTACGCATTCTCTGCAAGGAGATCAGCCAGTGAAGGGACAAAGCGGATGGTAGAGACTGAGTGAAATCCCAGAATTGTGGAGATTTTGCTATTTTGGGGTTAAAAAGGGGAATTAAGAGAACAAATGTTATAAATTATCAAATTGAGAGCCAAATTTATAAGAAAATTTAGCAATGATTTATTAAATTGTCAATGAAACAGAATTTCGATCAGAAAAAAAAACCACCACAGCCAAGGGCAGCGTCGACCCCGCGATCGGCACTGGGTGAACACACGGATCTGACCCCCGAATGTCAGAGTCTCCCCCTGTTCACACTGGCTGCTTTGCACAGCAAGTTCTTATACAGTTTATTCCGCCTGAGGCAGAGATGACCAAATGTTCCTTTGTGTCCCTTCACATGCAGAACTGGGGCCATACATGTGCAGGGTTAGACAAAAGTCCAGTCCAGGTGTCGAGATGTTGTCAGAGCACTCCGGGAGAAGTCGGCATTCACATGTAACAGGGTGGTGCCCCCCGGTGATCACTGTAGTAGATGCAATCTTCGAGGTGCGAAATCACTCTTGAGTGGCCTGGTATTCCAGGGAAGTCAGTGATCATCGCTCAGGAAGGTTCTATTCCTACGTTAAAAGACCCCGATATTATCTTAACATGTCCAGGAACTAGTTGAATAAGACTCTGCTCCCAGCTGGGGTGGTCAAAAGACATAGCTTGGATCTTACAATATTTTATACATTAATAGCATGAATTATCTCTACCATATACTACAATCCCTCCCCATTTATTTCACCAATTTAATTCATGCTTACAAATTGCTAAATTTCTCATTTCCTACATCTACCCACCACCATTAAGGGTCTCTCACAAACAGAGTACTCCTTTACACTATTTAGTACTCCCCTTGTGGGACACCCTGATACCCTATATTATTCATTTTCACATTTGCCTGTTTCTCGAATTTTGCCAATGCCTCTGCAGCATTGCTGGCATACTTCCTTTCTCCCAATCTCATGATCTTAGATGTGTTGCCTCCGGAAGCTCCTTCTGAATCCACGGGAATTATTGCAATCTGCATTCCCTGGACCCCGGATTGGATCAGTCTAATAAAGCATGGAATTAGCAAGGGAGGAATAGGATTCCGGCTACTGAACAGAGCACAAAAAACATCACTTTGTTCTACCATGCCCCATCAAATAGTTTGTCCCACCATGAAGACTGTAAAATAGAATTCCATTTTTTGCACAGGGACATGGGCCACCTTTTTGATTTCGGCTCCCAAACCTCTTATGGTTTCCCCATAGTCATCGATCTCAATACAACATTCTGATTCATTGAACATTCCACACACTCCCTCGGCCAGCAAATTGTCTAAAGCTACTCGATTCTGGTACACAAATGCCCGTACCTGGGTGTGCTGCCGACTAAGTAAATCCAGGGCTTCAGAGGTGTGATTTGACACAATTTCCACCACTGCCTGCAGCCTAATCAGTCTGTTCAGCAGATAAATCAGAGTCCTATACCCATAGCTTCCATCCTGGGCCCATGTGGCCGGTCCATAATAATCAATTATTCTTGCCGCTGGCCACTCTTCCTCCCCCCAGGTTTGTTTACCACTTATCACCGGTATTATCTTTTTCAAGCTTCTTCTCTCCCTTCTCAGGGTCTCGTATAACGAAGCCCCTAGCAGATTACTTTTTGTCCTTGGGACAGTAAAGAAAACTGGCCGGATCATGCCTAAAGTGCATGATCCCTTCCACCTTGGGGGTAACTCACTGTATGCCTTCTTCCCACAGATCCAGTAAATTCCATCTGGGGCTTTCCACTTAATATTTATTCTCCCTGGGTCTCCCCAGTATTCCCTCATGCCTTCCAAGGACTGGAAAGGGTTGGCTCCTGGATTTTTGACCCAGCACAATCCCATTCTTTTGTCCCACTCACAATTTGTCTCGTTCCTCCGGCTCCAGTACCCCAAAGGAGGTGCTGGTTGCCAGACCTTGCTTTTTGTGTCTGAGTTCACCATCAGGGTAGATACACAAGGAGTGTATCCCACCATCTCAGTGTACTCCCTTCCCGACTGATGCAGATTGTACCAATTACCCTTTGATCCAAAATCCACCCCTCAGGTCTCTGTGCCAATTTCGAGACCCTCGGATTGTCCCATTTCAAGAGCTGTTCTGGAGCCAAACCTTCCCCTTTCCAAGGCCATTTTTCTGCAGATTTCAGCCCCCCATAAATCCAACAATTCGACAATCCTAATTCAGTTGCAATCTCTTGCATCAAATCAATGAACAGGTTCCTGTCTGGGGAAGGTAATTCCCCATCAGCATATTGTTTTTCCAGTATTTCATACTGTTCGCCCAATGTTTTCAATTGCTCCTGTTCAACTCTTTTCTTCCTCAAGTCTGACTCCCTTCATCTCACTTCCTGAGTTATCTCTCTCATTCTCCCCTCAGGATCTTCCTCATTTTTATTTTTTGTGAAACAAACAACCGGGTCATATTGCAGGCACACCCTGTCGTCATTTGCAGGTGCCAGGTCCAATATGAGTGGGTCCTTGTTCAAGGTAAATTTGTTATCAAATTTAGTATTTCTCGCCATCCAGTACATTTTCCCATTCATCATGCAAATCCCCAGCCTCGCATTGTTGTAGCACAACGGATTCACCTGGTGATACGCGATAAAGATAGATTCTGTCTTCCCCCCAACCCACATGGTTCGGTTACATTGGTTACAAATGGGGATTGACATCGCTTCCACGCTTCGTTTTCTCATTTGATGCTTGTGGTCACTTGACTGCCCGTTCCTTAGCCCTGCCTTGGGACTGATACACCAAATCCCGGTTTCCAATTCACACAATTTGACCCGAGTGCTGTTCTTCCAACAGTACCTGCCAGGTTCCCAGAGACATTCTTCCGGGGCTTGGTATGCTGAGTGTCCCCTGTCCCCTGCGACCAGGACCACCTGAGTGCACTTTCCACACTTGTCTGCGGAGCTTTCTCTTCCGCCTTTCCTTGGGACCTCAGTGTGCAGACTCTGTGTCCCGCATACGACTAGGCTCAGGCCAATCAGCACCCCCACCAGGCGTACTCCTCTGCCTTTGCCTCCGCCCCCTGGGGTGCCACCAGTGGTGAGGAAGACCATCTTCGCGGCAGCAGGAGTATTCTTTGGGGAACACGCCCTTGGACCTAGCCGCATACCTCCTCTTAAAGGCTTCCCACCATGACACTCTGATTGCATTGTAACTGCACGGTACCCTGATGGATTTCTGGCACTCCACATCCAAAATTTCTGCTTGAAATCTAAGCTTCCCACGCACCCCATTTTGAAAAATGCGAAACCACTCCTGTGAGTCCAATTCAATGAATCCCAAATTGGTGGCTAAGGTCAGGATACGGTCAGTCAATTCAAGCTCTTCCTCCAAATACTGAGTATACAGCCCCTTTGGCCTCTGTCCCCTTCTACAATGAATAACAAAAACCCCTTGACAATATTCACACCTTAAGTGTACAAACAGATAGCATACACAATCTGTCAGTATACAACTTATCCGCTCGCCGTCAGTCATTTACAAGGACGTTGGAGTCTGATCTTCAAGTCACCTGGGGAAGAAGTGACCCTCCACTCGGGTGCTTCCTCCTGTTGTTTGACTTTCTTCACCCTGGACGCGTGCGTCCAGCCTTTCTCCACTGTCCAAATGGCCGTGTTTGTTGTCAGGAGCTCAAGAAAAGGACCTTCCCAGTGAGGAGAGAGCGGCATTTCTTTCCACACTTTCACAAGGACTCTGTCACCCAGTTGGATTTTGTGAATAGCGAATCCCAGAGGATCCCTCTGGGCCACTATTCCCTGTTTTCTGAGTTCCTGTAAATTCCTGCTGATTGCAACCAGATATGGTTGAATCTGACCATCCTCAAACCTAGGGTGTCCCACCAGCATTCCATGTCTATATGGCATTCCATATAACATTTCAAACTGTGAGAGCCCCGTCTCTGAGTGAGGCATGGTTCAGATATTAAGCAGTGCCAAAGGCAGGCATTTCAACCAGGACATCCGTGTTTCTAAAATTAATTTAGATAACTGTGTCTTCAAGGTTTGATTCATTCTTTCCACTTGTCCTGAGCTCTGGGGGTGCCACAGAGTGTGGTACTCCCATCGGATGCCTAGTGCATCAGCCATCTGCTTAAAAACCTTTGATGTGAAATGTGTTCCTTGATCTGAATCAATGCAATTCACTACCCCATAACGGGGTACAATTTCCTCCAGTAATTTTCTGGTTACTGTCTGAGCCGTTGCCCATGAGCTGGGAAAGGCCTCCACCCAATGAGTCAATTTGTCCACAATTACCAGTACAAATTTGAACCTCCCCACTTTGGGCAACTCCGTGAAATCAACTTGGATTCTTTCAAATGGTCGGTACGCGATGGGGCGACTCCCCAGGGCAGCCTGTTTGGCTCTTGATTTGTTTACCCTTTGACAAATCAGGCACCCTCGTACCTCTTGTTTTGCCAATTCATAAATTCCCTTGCACCCGAAAAATTTCAAAAATTGTTCCGCCAGGGCTTGTGCCCCCCAATGTGTTCGCTGGTGCAATTTCCTCAAAATCCTTCTGGTAAAACCTCTGGAAACCAATTCTCTCCCATCAGGTAATCTCCACTTACCTTCCTTCAATTTTCCTCCGATCTTCTCATAACATTCGATCTCCTTTTGGGAGGGCTGAGGAGGATCGTCAGGGGTCTCTTCCCTTTCGATCTCTGGGGTACTTACTATTAGCAACGTTGCGGTTTTGGCCTCCTAGTCTGTCAAGTTGTTCCCCCTGGTCCGGAACTGAATTCCTGCCTGGTATCCCTTCACATGGACCACCGCAATTTCCTCCGGCCCCCTTAGAGCTTCTAAGATTTGCCAGATTAATTCCCCATGCATCAGTCCCTTTCCCCTCGTGTTGATCAGTCCCCTTTCCTCCCAAATTTTCCCAAACATGTGGACCACCCCAAAGGCATACCTTGAGTCTGTAAAAATCATTCCCTTTTTCCCTTTCAGTCCCTTCAATGCTCTCAGAACTGCGTACAGTTCACATGCTTGTGCTGACCAACTCGCGTTCAGGGGACCTGCTTCAATCACCTTTCCCGTTCGTCCATCCACGACTGCGTACCCCAATTTCCTTTTCCCCTCAATCACTCTGCTTGACCCGTCCACAAACCACTTCTCTCCCTCATCCAATTCCTCCTCTTCCAAATCCTCTCTGATCTTGGTCTGTAACTCAACCACCTCCACGCAGTCATGAACCAACTCCTCTGAAGCTTCCCCAAACAGAAACTGTGCAGGGTTCTGCGCAGTCGTAGTTCTCAATTCCAAGTCCTGAGAGTGAATCAAAATGGCTTCATACTTCAGCAATCTTGCATCAGTGAGCCATTTGTCTGCTTTCTGCTGTAGTATGCCCTGCACATTGTGCGGTGTGAATACTACCAGAGGTGCCCCGAAAGTTACCTTCTTGGCCTCCTCCACCAGCAAAGCCACGGCCACAATCGCCTGCAAGCACGTGGGCCAGCCCCTCCTGACCGGGTCCAAAAGCCGAGACAAGTAACCCACAGGTTTCCTGACCCCCGCCCATCCTGCATCAACACCCCGTGTGCCGTGTGATTGCTAGCGTCCACAAACAACTGAAAGGGTTTTCTCACATCAGGGAGACTCAGCACTGGTGCCGCTGTGAGTGCCTCCTTGACTTCCTTAAATTCTTCTTCATCTGTCTTTGTCCATTTGATCTGGTCCATGGTGTTTTTCTCATATAGAAACTTCACCTTTTCACTGTAACCTTCAATCCACTGCCGGCAATATCCCAACAACCCCAAAAGCTGTCTGACCTCCCTTTTTGTCTGCAGGGGTGGCAAGGCAATAATGCCTGCCACCCTTTCTGGGTCCAGTTTCTTTTTGCCCTTGGTTAACCAACGTCCCAAGTACCTGACCTCGTGCTCTGTGAATTGCAACTTTGACTTTGAAACCTTCAACCCCCTTTCCCCCAAAAAGTTCAAAAGCTCGATTGTGCTCATCCTTACAGCCTCCTCCCTTTGACCTGTGACAAAAAAATCATCTACATACAGTAGAAGTTTTGTCCCTTCTGTTGGTACAAAATGACTTAAAACCTGTTCAAGTGCCTGTCCAAATAAATTTGGAGAGTCCACGAAGCCCTGGGGCAGCGAAGTCCACCTGAGCTGCTGCTTTCTGTTCGTCTCCAGGTCTTCCCACTGAAACGCAAAATAATTGCGGCTGTCCTCAGCTAGAGGACAGGTCCAGAAAGCGTCCTTTAAGTCAATCACACTGTACCAAGTGTCCTCAGGAGAGATATTGTTCAACAAAGCGTAAGGATTTGAAACCGTGGGGAACAAAGTCTTAGTTCTCTGATTCACAGCCTGCAAGTCCTGCACCAGCCTAAAGCTGCCATCTGTTTTTCTCACCACCAGAATTGGGGTGTTGTGTCTGGACATGCACGGCTCCAGTGTTCCTTTCTTTATTAATTCATCAATCACTGGTTTCAAACCGCTCCTCCCTTCCATGGAGAGGGGATATTGTTTGACCCATATCGGGTCTTCTGGTCTCTCAATTTCAACCCGAATTGGTTCTATGTCCAGCCTCCTGGCTTCCCCCTGAACATACCACACCCTTGGGTCTATCTTTTCCTTGTCTTGAACAGTGAGGCTGTAAAGTCTCACCTTGAGCCGGGATTTTCCACCGCTAACCCAATTTCCAGAGCAACCATCATATCCCACCCCAGCAAATTGAAGTCCGCGTCCCTGGCCAACAATATATTTCCTTTGTGCTTTTTATTTCCTGTGTCTATTTCTACATTTTTTATGATTGGAACCTCGAAAGGTTCCCCTTTTGCCCCAGTTACCATCATGGAGTCACTGCTCAGAGAGCACCCCTTCGGTATCTGTAGCACCATTGTCCGTTCCGCCCCTGAGTCTACCATAAACCACATTTCTTCCTTGTGGGGTCCCACCTTAATTTTATCAAGGGCTCCCTCGGTGTTCCGGACCCCAAACTGAAAATCCCCTGACACCCCTAATCTTCCATAAACATCGCCTGGTCCTTGGCTTTGTTGGGACAATTCCGTCAGATGTGCCCCTTCTGTTTGCAGTAAAAGTACTCAAAATCCCTCCTTTGCTCACCAGAGCCCTTCCCCTGTGAAGAACCTTGTTTCTTCGCCGGCGCCTTTTTCACCGCGTCCTTGCCTTGCTCTTGCTTTTGTGCTTCCCTTACCGCAGACACCAATACCTTAGCTTGGATCTTTTGTTTCTCTTCATCCTGTCTCATGTAGACTTTCTGGGCTTCCCGCAGCAGTTCCTGCAACCCCTGCTCTTGCCACCTGTCTATTTTCTCTAGCTTTTTCCCAATATCTTCCCAAGACTTCGCCACAAACTGCGTTTTCAACAACGCCATTCCCACCGGGGAGTCAGGGTCTGTTCCTGAATACATTCTCAGACCTTTCCGGAGTCTTTCCAGCCATTCTGTGGGGGTCTCATCTTTCCCTTGGCACTCTCGGAGTACCTTGCTCATGTTCTGTCCCTTTGGTACTGCCTCCCGGATACCTTGAATGACCATATTTCTCAAATTTATCATTTTCTGTCTTCCCTCGTCCGTCTGGGCTTCCCAAGACGGCTTCTGGTTTGGCCACCGTTCTTCCCCGCCCCCCCTGTTCGGGTTTCATTTTTCCCAATCTTTGATCGCGGCTTGCTGGATCATGTCTCTCTCCTCGTTGTTAAACAGCGATCTTAAGATCGCTTGGAGATCCTCATAGGTGTATATGCTGGTTCCCAAAATCTCATCCAACCTCTCCACCACCCCCAAAGGATCATCCATTAATTTTCCCATTTTCTTTTTGAACGCCCTCACATCACTTGTGTCGATCAGGGTGTGTACATATCCAATCACCCCCAGAGCTGTTGGCACTTCCCATAAAGGGTAGATGCCCGGTTTTTCCTCCTCGTCCCCACTTTGCCCCGTGGTCACCCTCCTTGTCCACTGCCTCGTTTGACGTGCCGGGGGAGAGACGTCTCTAGAGACGTTTACCTTTCTCTCCTCAATTTTTGGAGAAGCCTGCGGCAGCAGCTGCACCGCCGCCACATGGCCATGTGGGAAAGCGGATGCCGCCACCTGCTCTGGCGGTGGAGGCGGTGCTGTCGCCTGGGCTTGCTGAGCCCCCACCTTGGGAGGCATCCCTGGCGCTGCTTGTACCTGCGCAGGTTCGGGCTGCTGTGGGACCACAAGGTAAGGGGGTGGAAGATTTTCCAACGGTTCCCATTCCTTTCCCGCTTTTGCCATGCGCCGGAGAGCTCGTATTGGGTATAGACCTGAACAAGCGTGCCTCCACATGTCGGCGTACTCAATTTCCTCAGGATCCTGTGGGCAGCGACCGGCCACGTGGTCATACAAAGACTCACAAGTCCAAGTGTCAAACGTGCCAAATATCAGCCAGACCATGTATTTTCCGATCTCCCTCCCTCCCCATTTTTCCATACAAAAATGGATCATTTTCTCCTTGGACTTTCCCACCCTCCTCGGGCTTTCGTCCCAGTGTTCTAGCATCCACCCCAGGGAACTATCTCTTGGGATTTCTGGTAGAATTCTTTCCGGACCCTGGGAGGGTTTTTCCTGAGCTTTTCTCTGGAGTCTGCTCTTTCCCAACCCCATTTTCTCAAGAAGTGCAACGATTTTTCTTACCTTGTCTCCTTTCGCTGGGACGTCCGTCGCGGGTCCCGTTTTTCTCTCCAATGTCGGGTTCTCTGGCTCACAATAAAGCCGCCAGCCTTACTCAGTCGAGCAGTGAACCGCTCTGCTGACTTTTTGGGCTGATTTTTACCTGTTTCCTCTGGTTTCAGAAGGCAGATGGGTTCCTGGAATTTTCCAGGCTTGTCTCTTCCCCCCTCCTGATCCCAACCGTGACCGGTTTTCCCCCTAGTCTCCCCCGCGAGCCTAGGGTCTCGTGTGTCCGACAAAGCCTTTCACTTCCCCCTTGATCGACCACGTCCCTCATGGGATGGTGGAACTGCGATCATGGGGTCCGCTCTCGCCTCGTGACAAAGTCACGTCTCACACATGCGTCCGATCACACTCCACTCAACCACACGATACTTACGGTTCCTTTTTCCATGTGGATTTCTTTGTGCACGTCGATTTTTCTGAGTGAAAAAAAAACCTCGGGTCTCGGAGATCTCTCTGGAACATTCCGAGCTTGCCGAGACCTGGGCCCTTTTATCCCCCTTGGCTGTGGCTCTGGTTGCGGCTCTGGCTGCGGGTCTTTGTGAATTTGATTGGTTTTTCGGAATCCAATCCTGCTCAGGCCGCTGAAATCAGCGGGGCGCCCCCCGGGTGGGAAGGGGGTCCTGAACCCCAATATCAAATCATGTTGGGCTGTCACCAAATTGTTATAAATTATCAAATTTATAAGAAAATTTAGCAATGATTTATTAAATTGTCAGTGAAACAGAATTTCGATCAGAAAAAAAAACCACCACAGCCAAGGGCAGCGTCGACCCCGTGATCGGCACTGGGTGAACACACGGATCTGACCCCCGAATGTCAGAGTCTCCCCCTGTTCACACTGGCTGCTTTGCACAGCAAGTTCTTATACAGTTTATTCCGCCTGAGGCAGAGATGACCAAATGTTCCTTTGTGTCCCTTCACATGCAGAACTGGGGCCATACATGTGCAGGGTTAGACAAAAGTCCAGTCCAGGTGTCGAGATGTTGTCAGAGCACTCCGGGAGAAGTCGGCATTCACATGTAACAGGGTGGTGCCCCTCGGTGATCACTGTAGTAGATGCAATCTTCGAGGTGCGAAATCACTCTTGAGTGGCCTGGTATTCCAGGGAAGTCAGTGATCATCGCTCAGGAAGGTTCTATTCCTACGTTAAAAGACCCCGATATTATCTTAACATGTCCAGGAACTAGTTGAATAAGACTCTGCTCCCAGCTGGGGTGGTCAAAAGACATAGCTTGGATCTTACAATATTTTATACATTAATAGCATGAATTATCTCTACCATATACTACACAAAGAAGAGAGGAATCACCTATAATCTGACTACAGAAATTCTAGTTCCTGGTATTGCTGCTCTCAGTCCATACCTGGTTGCCTATAGAAACTTTGGCTATATTGGCTGCAGGGTCTGCAGAAGTTTGGATGCTGAGAACCCAAAACTCCAATATACCCTAGGGGCATAGATGGTTGGGTTGATCTGAGGTGTTAAGTGGCTGAGCAAAAAAACACTGCCTGACAGATCTGAGAAACTGATTAGGCCTGCTTGAAAACAGGGTAAAAAGTGAGATAGACAACAGTTGTGTAGCTGTCAGCTACAAGGGCGGTGTCCTGGTTTTGCATGGGAGGAATTTAGGGAAGTGATGCAAAAGTTATTAATCTAACTGACAGTCTGCAGAACAACTGGGAAGCTGAACATGCCTCTGTGAAAAACACGTTAAAGACAAAAATCCCAGGAAAGCTCTCTTTCCCTTCTGGCTGGAAAACAGGTAATATAGCCCCATTTGGCCGGGCCAGGCTGGGCAGGCCCCACCACAGGGCAGGGCCCCTTCACCCCTGTAATAAGTAGCAATAAGTTTGTTCATTAGTTAAATCAATAGCTAAATAATTATACAATATAAAAGCAATAACTAAATAGCTAAAACCGCTTGATTCTTAAATGTGCAGCCACATATGGTTGCTTGGCTTGCAGGAATCGTATAGTGCTTTGGGAATTCCATGGTAAAGATATACCTTATAAGGAAAAGTTCACCCAGAGGTCACAGAGGAAGGCTGTAACAACAATCCCTAAACTCGCAAGAATTGCTTAGGCTTGCAGGAATCGTACAGTGTTCTGAAAATTCCACTGTATAGGTATGCCTTATAAGGAAAAGTTCACTCAGCGGTTAAAAGAGGAAGACTTGGAGCCTTCATCCCACGACCACCAGAAGGCAGAAAAAGACCCCCTAGCAACTGAACGAGCAAGCGCAAAAGACAGACCACGTCATTCCTGGACCCGGGAGAAGAAGGCAATAAAAGGTGAACTTTGGGGATAGGAACGGTGCGAGCCTAGAGGAGCGGAGACTCCCAGCCGCCCAGCGCTGAACTTTGCTTATTCTTGCTTCCATAATAATAATAAAAAAAAAATAATTGTATGATCCTTAAATCTAGTGAATTCGTTTATCACAATTTGGTGCCGTGACTCGGATCCAGAAAACGGGGTTAGTTCGAGAATCCTGGGGGGGTGCCCCACCACCTGGTGGCCCTGGCCTTCTCACCCGACCCCTCATCTGGACTGACGAACCTAAATTCAGCAATAAGCAAGGAAAACACCGGTAACCCTGTAAACTTTGTGCACAAAGATCCGAGCGACGACACAGGACGCGTGAGTATATGAGGTGAACTGCTCGGTTGGGGTTGGGATCCCAGGGCACGGTGAATGAGACGTCCACCTGCGGACAATGTGAGAGGGACCCTCTAGTAGTGCGGTTCTCGTAGCCTGTGAGGGAGCGAGCCACAACCGAGGGGTTTTGTGTGTGTGTGGAGGTGCCTCGGAAGATGGGGCAGAAGAAAAGCAAGCCTTCTGATCCCATGGGGGAGGGTCCCCAGTTACCCTCAATACCTAAGGACAGTCCGTTAGGATTAATGATCAAGTATTGGGATGACTTTCCCTCCAGAAAGGGGAAGGATAAGGCAAAAATGATAAATTATTGCATGGTAGTGTGGGGAGGTAAGAATCTGGATTCAGGAAGTATATACTGGCCCGTTTTCGGATCCTTCGAGGATTGGGTCTGTCAAGCCCTGAACATTTATGTGAATTCTAAAGAGCCGGTGAACTCGGAGGAGAGTGCATATGCTAAATTATGGTTGGTAGAAAGTAATGAGCAAACAGCTAGGCTGTTCCCCCTTAAGGAAAGTCAAGGGGAGGAGAAAAAAAAGAAAAACTCTCGACCAGAGGAATATGTTCCTATTTATCCTCCCACGTATACACCACCAGCTCCCCCTGAACTCCCCCCAAACGCACCCCCGGCATCGGCCCCTAATAGACAGCAGGTTACGGACTCCCCGGATTGCAGGAGGCGTACTCGGAGTCAGATGAGGACAGTAATTGAGGAAGGAGAGAGCAGTGGGTTGTTCCCTCTCAGGGAAATAGCATTAGGAGGACCTCAAGCTGGGATGAGGTTTGTCACTGTCCCCTTGAACTCGGGAGATGTCCGCGAGTTTAAGAAAGAGATGGGAAAATTATTAGAAGTCCCTATAGGAGTAGCAGAAAGAGTGGATCAGTTCCTAGGGCCAAACATATATAATTGGGTAGAGATGCAATCCATTCTAGGCATCCTATTTACAACAGAGGAGAGAAGGATGATTAGAAGGGCAGGAATGAGGATTTGGGACACCCAACATGTTCAAGGTCCCACGGCTGATGTGAAATGGCCCTTGCAAAATCCCAGCTGGAACAATCAGGACCCCAACCATCGTGGTCATATGCAGGACTTAAGAACCATCATAATCCAGGGCATACGAGAGGCTATGCCCTGGGTACAAAATATAAGCAAGGCATTCAAAGAGTGCCAAGGAAAAAATGAGACCCCCACTGAATGGTTGGAAAGATTAAGGAAGAGTTTTCAGTTATACTCAGGGGTGGACCCAGAGACGCCAATGGGGCAAGCACTCCTTAAAACACAGTTTGTAGCCAAATCATGGGAGGATGTTCAAAAGAAATTAGAAAAGTTAAAGGATTGGCAGGACAGAGGACTTGATGAATTGCTCAGGGAGGCTCAGAAGGTATATGTTAGACGGGAGGATGAGGCACACAAAAGACAAGTTTGGATGATGGTGGCGGCAGTCAGGGAGGGACAGAGAAACAACCCTCCACCACGAGAAAGAAATGGCATGAGGAGAGGTCCCCGGGATTTAGGAGGACCTCCAACTGGAGGGAGAGAAGGAACAGTGTGCTACTATTGTGGTGGAAAAGGACACATGAAGAGGGAATGCCGAAAGAGGCTTAGGGATGAGAAAATGTTCAAAGAGGATTTGGGGGATCAAGGGCTCTATCTATTGGGGACCCAAATGTCATCGGAGCCCTTGGTAAAACTTAAGGTGGGTCCCCAGCAAACCCCCATAACCTTCCTTGTAGGGCTGAGAGATCAACAGTTCAATCTTTGCCCCCGGGATGTAAGATTTCACCTTCCACAGTACAGGTTACTGGGGCAAAAGGAGAACCCTTCAAGGTTCCTGTAATTAAAGATGTTTTAATAGAATCAGAGAAGAAAATAGGGGTAGGATCACTGCTACTGGTCCCTGAAGCTGATTACAATTTATTAGGAAGAGATTTAATGGTGGAATTAGGGATAAATATAAATATTGAAGAAAAACAGCTGAAAGTCAGGTTGTGCCCCTTACGGGTCACTGATGAAGAGAAAATCAACCCAGAAGTCTGGTATACCCCTGATACAGCAGGAAGATTGAATATAGAGCCCTTCAGAGTCAACATTCAAAGCCCAGAAATCCCAGTAAGGATAAAACAATATCCGATGTCAGATGAGGGGCGAAGGGGACTAAAACCAGAGGTAGAACGGTTAATACAACAAGGGCTCTTGGAACCTTGCATGTCTCCCTTCAACACCCCCATCTTACCTGTAAAGAAACCAGACGGAAAATACCGATTAGTACATGATCTAAGGGAAATAAATAAGAGAACCATTGCCCGGTTCCCTGTAGTAGCAAACCCCCATACATTGCTCAGTCAATTGAAACCAGATGATCACTGGTATAGTGTTATAGATTTGAAAGATGCCTTTTGGGCGTGCCCCTTGAAAGAAGAATGTAGAGATTATTTTGCATTTGAATGGGAAGATCCCGATACCCACCGAAAGCAACAACTAAGGTGGACAGTGCTCCCACAGGGATTCACAGAATCCCCGAATTTGTTTGGGCAGGCACTAGAGCAAATAATGAAATCCTATACCCCAAACCAAGGAATAACCATTGTTCAATATGTAGATGACCTTTTAATTGCTGGGAAAAGCGAGGAATCAGTTAGAGAAGAAAGCATTAAGCTTCTGAACTTTTTAAGCATCCAGGAGCTGAAGGTGTTCAAAAGTAAATTGCAATTCGTAGAAGAAGTGAAGTACCTAGGTGTGACTGTGGTCACAAGAGTTTTCAGGATGAAGAAGAGACAAGAATGTTGACTCCATGATCAGAAGGCTTGATTTATTATTTTATGATATATGTTACATTAAGACTATACTAAAAAGCAATAGAAAGGAAAAGGTTTCTTCAGAAGCTAGCTAAGCTAAGAATAGAAAAGAATGAATAACAAAGATCTGTGTCTCAGACAGAGCAAGAGCCAGCTCTGCCATGAGTGGTCAGGAAATCCCAACATCCACAGGAGACCAATCACGGGTCTACCTGTTACATTCCACAGCAGCAGATAACCATTGTTTACTTTTGGTTGCTGAACTGCAGCTTGTCACAAGGAAAAATCCTAAGAAAGGATTTTTCATGAAAGATGTCTGCGACATGTCACCTTTTTTTATTTAGTTAAATTAAAAGGGAAAAGTGTTTGTAATTTTCTCTGCTGTACTCATGCCAAGGAAAAAACAAACACTTGACAGGTTATCTGTTGCAAATCAAACTCCACTCAAGTGCTCCTGTGGATTGAACTGGGAATTTCTTCACCTGTAGAACATAAAAGTCTATCATATCACTAAAACAATTTTACAATATAAGAAAATGCAAAAACAATGCAAAGAAAATTCAAGTCCAAGCAGCTGAGTTTCAGGAAAAGTCCATGGTCTGAAGATGTTCCTCTTTGCCATATCTGAAAGTTTCTTTTGGTCCTGAAACAGGCTTGCTACAGAAAAGTCCATCAATAGTTATCAAAAGTCCATTGACAGTCTTCAAACAATTTTGAGAAAATTTCTGAAATGTCTTGCCACAGCCCTTTATTGAACAACTTGGGCTGAAGCCAATCCCTGGCTCCTCAATGCCTCTGAGCTGCCAGCTCTTTCACCCTTTTTTATTCAATTTAATTTTTTTTTTTTTGTCTTTTCGGAAAGAGCAGCAGCAGAGGAGCCAGAGAGAGGCCCTTGGGGGCCCTGGCCCATGTGGAAGGATCAGGAACCCCAGACCTGGCCCACTGAAAGGTGGCCCAGGACCAGAAGGGGGAAGCAAAGCCCCCAAACCCAACAGGAGGCCGGGAGGTGGCCCTGGCCCAAGCAACCAAGCCAGACAGCCCAGGCCCAGCCCCCGAGGCAGGCTCTGCATTGGCACAGACCCGCACCCTGCTGCCAGTACAATGGCAGAAGGGGTGACCAAACGCTTCCTTTCCCCAAAATCACCGAGGCATGCCGGCAATGGGAAGACAGAAGCTGTCCCGAGAAACTTCGTCTCGGGTCTGGGGATGTCCTTTCCCCACAGCAGACAAGCGATGCTCGCTTCCTGCTGTGCCCTCTGCCTCTGCAATGCAAATGCAACGGGTGTTCCTCCCATCTGCCTCACGGCACCACCTCCACCCCCTCTGGGCTGGGGACCAGGGGCAGAACTTTCGGGACCCACCTTCCCCTTGCCGCTGGGGCGCGCGAGGGGCGGCAGAGAGATTCGCATCCCCCAGGGGGAAAACCCGGACCAAACACCCCCCAACCCGCCAAAAATGCTGATCTTGAAAACAGGCAGCCAGGCTGCGCCCACAGCCAGCTGTCGGGCCATGCCTCCTCCACGGAAAGACAGGCTGACGCCCTCTTCCCCTGTCCCAGCTCCCCCCGTAGGGGCAGCCCCGGGACAACCCAAAAAACTCGGGGAGGAAGTCACGCTGGATGCAGGAGGCGCCGCTGCAGCTGCCGCCGGCTCCAGGGCAGCCTCTGACGCAGACACGGAGGACGGAGTCCCCGCAGGCGGCAGAACTGCCGGGGCGGGCAGCGGGGCCGCCTGGGGAGGCGGCGGGGGCGGCAGGGGCGGCACGGGGTCGGCAGCATCTTCTGCGCCGGACATCGGCCGCAGAAGCGCAGTCGCAGAAGTCGGCGGAGTCCGCACAGGAGACAGTGGGACGGCCGCGGGGAAGGCCGCGCGGAGAAGCACCCGCACGCGCGGGGCGGGTTGGGGCGGCGCTCGCGGCGCTGGCCGGGGCGGTGCTCACGGCGCAGGGCGGGGCGGCACCACCCACTCCCATCCCCCCTGAGAGCAACCAGAGGGGGGAACAAACGGCTCCGTCTGAGCATGCTCCGAAGACGCAGTAAAAAAAACTTCAGCTGCAGGCGAAACTTCGCCCCCCCACTGTGGTTCAGGGGGGCTGGAAAGCAGCAGAGCGTCCCCCTCCAAAGGGTCTTCCCCCGGAACTGGGGGGAACGGGGCTTTCCCCTTGCAGTTAGCAATCCAGGGAAAAACAGCTGCTCTCCGTTTCAAGACTAGAAAGAGCAACAAAAAGGTTGGATAAATTGAGGGGCATCCGAACCCACGGCCCAAAAAGAATTGGAAAATGGAGTCCATACACTCCCAGATGAACATATCAAGGGCATATAGCACATTCGTAAAAAACCCAAAGAGCTTTGCCCATCGAAAAAACTCATAGAAATCTGTCTCCAACAGTAGAATTCTGTCCTCTTCACCCCATTTTTGCCAGAGGGCAATAAGTTTCTCCTCTGAAGGGGAGAATGGAACCTCATCCTCTAGGGGAGAAGTCCTCCAGATGAGCAGCCACAAACTGCGAATGGCCTCATCTTTAGGAGGGGAAAAACCAACAGTACCTTGTGACAGTGTCCAGGACTCTCTGGCTATCTGCACGGTGCTGCTGAGCTTTCTGAACATCTTCCTGGAGGCTTTTCAGAAGGTTCTCTTTGTGGTCAGCCTTGCTGTGAACTCTGTCCAAATTCGGATCTTCAGGTCTTCAGCTCCTGGCTAGAATCCACTTCTGTGGTCACTTGTGAAGCAACCAGCAATGCCAGACATTCGGGGTTTACCCAGTGCAGCAATGCTCCTCTGGTGGTCTCACCAGGTGATGATTGTCCTCCTCAGTCGAGGGGTCACCAATTGTGACTGTGGTCACAAGGGTTTTCAGGATGAAGAAGAGACGAGAATGTTGACTCCATGATCAGAAGGCTTGATTTATTATTTTATGATATATGTTACATTAAGACTATACTAAAAAGCAATAGAAAGGAAAAGGTTTCTTCAGAAGCTAGCTAAGCTAAGAATAGAAAAGAATGAATAACAAAGATCTGTGTCTCAGACAGAGCAAGAGCCAGCTCTGCCATGAGTGGTCAGGAAATCCCAACATCCACAGGAGACCAATCACGGGTCTACCTGTTACATTCCACAGCAGCAGATAACCATTGTTTACTTTTGGTTGCTGAACTGCAGCTTCTCACAAGGAAAAATCCTAAGAAAGGATTTTTCATGAAAGATGTCTGCGACACCTAGGACACCGACTTAGTAAAGGAACTAAAACACTAGACCCAGGGAGGATTAAGGGAATCCTCTGCCTTCCTCCCCCAAGAAATAAAAGACAAATCAGGCAGCTATTGGGTCTTGTAGGATACTGCAGACAATGGATTGAAAACTTTAGTGGTAAAGTAAAATTTTTGTATGAAAAACTAACTGCTGAAGGTTTGATGAAATGGACTGAGAAGGATGATGAATCATTAAAACAATTAAAAGAGGAATTGGCTAATGCCCCGGTGCTAAGCCTCCCAGATGTTAGGAGACCCTTTTATTTGTTTGTTAACACTGAGGCAGGAGTAGCATTTGGGGTACTGGCTCAGGACTGGGCCGGCAGTCGAAAACCAGTAGCATTTATTTCTAAAATACTAGATCCCATAAGTAGAGGATGGCCAACATGTTTGCAGATTATAGTGGCAACAGCCCTCTTAGTGGAAGAAGCTCTCAAAATTACCTATGGAGGAGAACTGAAAGTCTTTACCCCCCATAACATACGAGCAGTATTGCAACAAAAGGCAGAAAAATGGATAACAGACTCAAGACTTTTGAAATACGAGGGCATTTTACTGTCATCCCCTCAGTTGATACTTGAAACCACCTCTCTGCAAAACCCCGCTGAATTCTTGTTTGGAGATCCACAGGAGAATTTAACTCATGACTGCCTACATAGCATAGAAAAACAAACAAAAATTAGGCCGGACCTCGAAGAGGAAGAACTGGAAGAGGGAGAAAGGTTATTTGTGGATGGGTCCTCTAGAGTTGTTGAGGGAAAGCGAATTTCTGGATATGCAATTGTAGAAGGTGAAAATTTGGAAATAATAGAATCTGGACCTTTGAGTCCTAGTTGGTCAGCCCAGGCCTGTGAGCTGTATGCAGTATTGCGGGCTCTAAAATTCTTGGAAGCTAAGGTTGGGACCATCTACACGGACTCAAAATACGCCTTTGGAGTGGTACATACTTTTGGGAAAATTTGGGAAGAAAGAGGGTTAATAAACTCCCGAGGAAGAGAATTAATACATCAGGAACTAATTACTCAGGTACTACAAGCTTTAAGAGGCCCAAAGAAAATAGCAATAGTACATGTTAAAGGACATCAAAAGGGTCTCTCCCATTTGATCAGAGGAAACAACACAGCAGACAGAGAGGCAAAGGAAGCTGCTCTCAGAAAATTCCAGGATCAGGGGATAAGGAGAACGCGAGATGATGAGAAAGTTCGAGTCCTGAGCTTCACAGCCCAGGAAAAGGAGAAATTAGACAAAATGGGAATAAAAGAGAATGGGGGTATTCGAAAATTGCCAGACGATAGGGAGGTACTGCCAAAATCTATGGCTCGAAGAATAGTGCAGCAACTGCATGACCAGACTCATTGGGGAACCCAAGCCTTAGTAGATCAGTTTTCTATTAAGTACATGTGTATAGGAATTTACGATATAGCAAAACAAGTAGTTAGGGGATGTATAACATGCCAAAGAGTTAACAGACATCAGGCTCAAGAAAGGATTCCAGGAGGAAGGGAATTAGCACACCGACCTTTTTCACATGTACAAATAGATTTCACCGAGCTACTGAAAGTAAGGAGATATAAGTACTTATTGGTACTGGTAGATCATCTAACCCACTTTGTAGAAGCATATCCTACATCGCGGGCTACTGCAAATGTGGTGATTAAAACCCTGCTGGAAGAAATAATCCCTAGGTATGGACTAGTAGAAATATTAGACTCTGATAGAGGTCCCCATTTTGCAAACAAAGTACTGAGAGAGGTAACCAGGGCCTTAGGCACTAAATGGCAATATCACACCCCTTGGCACCCTCAAAGCTCAGGGAGGGTGGAAAGGGCAAATGGAGAAATCAAGAAGCAACTCACCAAGCTCATGGTAGAAACTAAAATGTCTTGGGTCAGATGTTTACCCATGGCATTGCTAAACATTAGAACCCAACCTAGGACGGATGTGGGAATCTCTCCCTTTGAAATGCTTTATGGAATGCCTTACGACTTAGAACTTCCGGGGAACCATCCTTGCATCCAAGATAGTCAAATTCAGGGTTACATACAACAATTAATGAAACAGAGGGAGGAATTAAAACGAAAAGGGCTATTGGTACAAAGACCCCCTTTGGATATAATAATGCATAAGCTTAAACCCAGAGATAGGGTCCTAATTAAGACTTGGAAAGAGACATCCCTAACACCCCAATGGGAAGGTCCCTATGTTGTCCTGTTTACCACAGAAACAGCTATCCGAACTGCTGAAAAAGGCTGGACACATGCCAGTCGAGTGAAAGGACCCATCACTGCAGACACCCCTTGGGAGGTGACCAGTCGCCCTGGAGATCTACGGCTAACCCTTCGGAAGGCACAGGAACCTGCGCCAGCTGGTAACGTGAATGACTGAATTAGGGGACAGAGAACTATATCTATTGAGACTCTTGGTAAGAAAACCCCTACAGGAACTGGAACGGAGTTAAAGTGCCCTCTGCCGTGGAAAACCTGGAATGAACTGACGCTTGCTCTTTCAGTAGTGGCTGAAGTGAGGCAAGAATTATTTAATTACACCGAGTGTCTTAAATGTCGGGAATCTTCTTGTCAGGCGTGGGCAAAAATCTTTTGCGGGGGCTGTAAAGACAAATGGTGGATTTTCCAGTCACATTTGGTGGGGAGTGCATGGTGTCTTACTTGTGATTGGGATTGGAGAAGAGCAAATCCATTAAGAGCCTTAAGAGAATTTATAAGGATCCCTGGAGAGCGGGAGATCCCTGACAGAGAAGCAGCATCACTAGTTGAAAATCTAGAACAGAGAAGAGATTGGGCCCTGGCATGGGAATTCCAACACCAATTGCATAGGATCACACGCCAAAACCAGACAGTCATATTAACTACCTTGTGTAAGAAGGGAATCCACATTCCTCTGGGGTGGCAAGTGAGGCCTGACAAGTGGAATAACACGATTCATCGCTATTCCCGAGTCTATAAACAACAAAAACCTAGAGAACATAGGGAAGAACGACGTAACTCTAGGAAGACAGGAGAAAGGGAATAAAAGGCAGAGGGTGGACCCTAAGTAGGTGTGGGACTCAGGCCCTGTAAAGCTCGCTAGGGACGGCAGAGAGTCTGTCGTAAAAACAAAGAAATCCTTTGCAAGAGACCCTTTGCCTGGAGGCCTGACAGCCTGCCCTTAGGAGTGGGGGCAGGAGTTAAGGAGATAGCCCAAATAATGCACCCCCTGAAGACTACCCCTGCTGCTGAGAAGATAATGATCCCTGCAGAGCGACGCACCCGGGCTGGCAGGCAAGGCAGAGAGGTAAGGAGTAGTGGGGGAGAGCAACGGACCACAGGAACAGGAACAGAGCACAGGAAAGCCCCAGGTAAAAGAGGTATGATTACGAAAGGAGAAAGAAATTTGTTGCTAGGACCCTGCCCTGCTTGGCGAGCTACCTTAATTATTATAACCCCTAGCCTCCCGGCTGCCTGGGGAAACCCTTATCAGCCTTACAAAGAGAACATGATCCCCCTAAATAAATGGACCCTGACCCCTGACCCCTGACTGGTCTCAGGCCTTTTTGCAATCTACCGGATCTATGGGGAATACCACAGGTTTAAGTTTACTAACATTAGTACTGCATGACAGTCTGCCGTACGCTAGACATGAATGGAAGAAGCAGAAAACCTGGCAGCTTCAAGGAGTAGTGGGAGAACAAATTAATATTGGATGTCGAATGGTTAATGGGTCTGACTATACTAACGCAATTGCAATCAGTGTTTCCATGGGTCAGGAGGATAAACAAATAGCAGATTGTGCATACCCAATAACACGAGACTGCTGGCAAAACTTCACATTAACTCACACTGCAGAGGTAGTCTGTCTCTGGTCGAAAGATACACAGGGCCTTTCTTTTAAATTTATAATAGATACTAAAATGCACTCTACCACTGCTGAACCTCACAATATCACCACTCCATCTGCACCACCAGTTATACTCACCCCAAAAATTTTCAAAATTGGACCTTATATAATCAGGAAAACTGGTCAACAACAAATATTATTCAATCCAGCATGGTCTCTCAAACAGGTCGAACTGCTGATGCAGACCAATGTTTCAGACATCCAGCCAGCTTGTTCTCCGTTTTTGCAAACATCCTTTGAAGGCTGGACCATTTGGCTGCAGAAACACAGCTCTTTTAAAACAAGGAAACTTAGAGATGTGACTGGTGTTCTAGGTACAGGATTGGGAATTCTGAATAGCATTGATTTGGAAGTACTAATGAACAAATTGGCTGCTACGACCAGAGATCTGTCCAAATTACAGCAACCACTGAAGTCATCTCTGTTAGCCTTGGGGACACACCAGTGGATGCTGTCAAACATTTTGCCAAATTGGGAAAGAGTAAATGTGAACGATCACAAATTGGTGATTGATGCACTCAGTGCTGCACAAAATAATGTTTCCTTAGCCCTCAGCTGTATCCAAGCACAATTGTGGATGCAGTCAGTTTCTGCCTCGATTATAAGAGAAGGCGAGGAAGGCACTTTCCCCACAGAAATTCAGAAAATAATCTGGGAAAATGCCAACGATTTTGAAAGAGAATTCCAATCCTGGTGGAAACTGGTAAATTTTACCTATAATGCTATTTCAAATACAGCTACTGCTTTTGTCTTGACCATACGCAATGCCTCTGTACATCTAGTTTTTCCTGTTATTGCATTAGGAATAAACCATGACAGAGCTGTTCTCTATCCTATAGAACATAGGGGAAGGGCCCGTCAGTTTGCTGACAAATGGCAAACTGTTGATTTGGAATCTTGTATTATCCGAGAACAACTGGGGTTCATCTGTGAAGGCAATGTAATTATAGCTCAAGATATCTGTTTAGACACGGAGCAAAACATTTGTCATTTTGAGATTTGTCCTAACGAGACTTCTAAACCAGTTCTTATATACATAGGCAATGGATGTGCGTGTTTTAGAACTATTTGTGATTCTGTGCTTGTAGATGATATTGTGGTGGATACAAAGAATCACTCAAACTTCTGTGCTTGTAACTTCACTAAGATTACAGAGTGTGATATCACTTATGAAGCTAAAGTCACCTCTCACCACCTATTACAATCCAACTACACACTGCTTCACAAGCTAATGCCCACCCCGATTGGGATGAACTTCACTCTAGTGAGACAACTGATGCTCCATCAAGACCTGATCCAAATCCTCGAGAAAATCAAGGAAAGCGGACAGAAAACCCTAGTGACTGTTCATCATGACGTAGGAAAAATACACGGGGTTATAGAGAGGGTAAAGAAAGATGGCGAGCATAGGTGATGGGATACCCTGTTCGGGTGGTCTCCTACTACCACAGGTGTCCTAAACAGTATATGTCATCCCATTGTTGTTCTTTTGATTCTGATTGTGCTTGGTTTTATTTTGTCAGCAGTTCTATTCGTTATGAATTGGAATATGATGGAAAAGCTAAGGAAATTAGCATCTATAATTAGTGCACATAACTGATGAGGAAACTCAGTTAACGCTTGCTAGGAAGGAACTAAAAAGATTTAATGAACAAAATTGGTAAAAAAAAATGGAGGATTGTAATAAGTAGCAATAAGTTTGTTCATTAGTTAAATCAATAGCTAAATAATTATACAATATAAAAGCAATAACTAAATAGCTAAAACCGCTTGATTCTTAAATGTGCAGCCACATATGGTTGCTTGGCTTGCAGGAATCGTATAGTGCTTTGGGAATTCCATGGTAAAGATATACCTTATAAGGAAAAGTTCACCCAGAGGTCACAGAGGAAGGCTGTAACAACAATCCCTAAACTCGCAAGAATTGCTTAGGCTTGCAGGAATCGTACAGTGTTCTGAAAATTCCACTGTATAGGTATGCCTTATAAGGAAAAGTTCACTCAGCGGTTAAAAGAGGAAGACTTGGAGCCTTCATCCCACGACCACCAGAAGGCAGAAAAAGACCCCCTAGCAACTGAACGAGCAAGCGCAAAAGACAGACCACGTCATTCCTGGACCCGGGAGAAGAAGGCAATAAAAGGTGAACTTTGGGGATAGGAACGGTGCGAGCCTAGAGGAGCGGAGACTCCCAGCCGCCCAGCGCTGAACTTTGCTTATTATTATTATTATTATTATTATTATTATTATTATTATTATTATTATTATTATTATTATTATTATTATTGTTATTATTATTAATAATAATAATGATAATAATAATAATAAAAAATAATTGTATGATCCTTAAATCTAATGAATTCGTTTATCACAACCCCTAGGCCGCCCGCCGCCCCCCCCCCCTCCCCCCCATCGGCTTCCAGGCAGGGGAGGAAGTGCCGTGGGCCAGGCCAGGCGGGCTCTGCCACGGGGCCGGGCCCCTCTCCGGGTGTCAAGAGGGTTCACTGAGCCCCATCCTGGCCAGGCCGGGCCCCAGCAGCTGCCAGACAGGAAGGCAGGGGAGGCTGCAGAGCCCTGGCTGAAGCAAGGCCGGGCCATGGCTGTTAACATCTTGCTGCCATGTCCCCTCCCCCCAGCACAGCCACCGCATGAGATCATGCGGCTGAGACCAGAGGCAGCCCTGCAGCCCGTGCAGAGTAGCCCTGCAGCTGAAATGGGATGCAGAAAAAACCAAAGACCAGCCATGCAGCCGATCCTGACACAGCCCCAGCCACAGCTCCCTCCACAAGCTACCGGCGGGTCAGGTGATCATTTGCAGGCCCAGGGCAAGATGCTAACTCTCAGTACTCCAATCCTCCCTCGAGTCAGAGAAAGGAGCAATATGTAAGCACATAAAGGAGCAACATGAAGACATCATAGTCAGTGAAGAAGAAGTCAAGTCCCAGATGGGAGGGATGAAGAGAGAGCTTGATTTTGGAGCTGAAATTCTCTTGTAAGCTATGGAGAAAAGACTCTTTTTCCCTATATGACATGAAACTATGGGGAGATGAAGGGTTCAAATTGATATTGAGCAAAAGCCTCCATGATAAAGTAAGCAGATGTTAAAGCAGTTGTGAACCTATGAGAAGTTTTAACAGAGAAAGAGGGAAGTGTGATGAGACCCTGTTCCCCCAGGGAGAGAAGAAGACCTGTTCCCAGGGATGAAGATTATTTTAGAGATAGATAATTAGAACTTTTGCCTTTGAACAGCTCATCTTTAAAACAGTACCCCATAAGTTGACATGGCCCATAAACATAGCTGTGGGAAAAGCTGGTGGAAAATGGGAGGGACTTCATGATTGCAGGTTTCCCCGGGGCGGCTGCTATTTGTAACAAATTGAGAGTCACGAGAGAACTGGTTTTTTCCTCGTGGAGAAGTCTCCATAATATTAACAAGAGGGACTTCTCTCCCTAAGTGAATTGAAGAAAGGCTATTCCAGAGGTGGTAAACTGACTGAAATTTTAGGTTTTGTTTCTTTACATTGTCAGTTGGAAAGAAATGGTTGTGGGCGGAGGAGAAGTGTTCTGAAAGTTTTGTTCTGAATCTTATTACTCTTTCTTTTAGTTACTGTTAATAAATTTTTCTTTATACCCTTTTAAAGTTTTGAGCCTGCTTTGCCTTTCTCCTAGTCCTATCTCACAGCAGGAAGTGAGTGCATTGATGATTGGCCAGCACTGAACCCACCACAGGCGGGAAGCAGAGATAAGCAATAACCCTTCAGTAAAGCTTTGAAGTTCATTTTAAGTGCTGTTATATGGCCGGGGTTTTTGGGTGGAGAGAGAAAGATTTTAGGCTTGGAAAATATTAGAATGGTTTAAGATTACTTTATTGGGAGGTAGGTTTATGTGTAATGGATAAACATCTGTAAAGGAATATTAGTACCTGATTCAACAAGAGTACCTTATTATTGTGTAAATGTGTGTATGTGTGTGTATGTCCCTCGTCTCATGTGATTGACAAGTGTAACTGCTGAATAAATGAGACATACTATTAGTATGAACCAAGTGAGAAGCTTGGGTCCGCAGTTCCTTTTTTTGGGCTACCGAAACGGCCAGAGAAAAGCAAAGCATTTGAGCATTTGTTGTTTATAATAAAGATTTTGTGTTACCTGTATGAGTGCAATTTTGTGCTTAAGTTGTGGACACGGATGTGAACCTTGGTTATTGTGTGAGTGTAAAATCTGTCATAAGAGGTGGTATTGGATTTCCACATGCAAAAGTGCCTGGGGCAGGGAGTGTGAAAGAGCAGAATTAAGAACCAGAAATTGGGCATTAAATTTCTTAATTTCTGTAGGTCACGAGGAAGTAGGCAGTCCAAGGATAGGAAATGCTTGGCGGGAGGCAGTGATTGAGTCACAGCAGGCAGAAATATTTAAATAGTATATGAGAAACAGTATTTAGTTCCCAGAATATGGACTGTATCTGAGGAAGACTGAAAAAATACATGTGAAAAGTGTAATATCAGATTTGCTTAGAAGCTATAAAGAAAAAAGAAAAAAAGGGTGCGCAGGTGGTGTTGGGATAAACTGAAAAAATAAAGGACACTAAGCAAGCAAGAGGAAAACCCCTGGGGGAAGGAGAAGCAAGAAAACATCAATAGAGATACCTCCCCATAGTCCCCTGGGGATAAAATTGGCACAGTAGGAACATAAACCTAACACAAAGAATAAAAATAAAATTAAAATAATACATTATAGTATGATAGAATGGACTAAAGAAGAGATGAAATCTGACCATTCATACTGGCTTATACATAGTTCCTTTAAGAGGGGAATGTGCCAAGCTTTGAATATTTATGTGAATGCTGAAGAAGCAGTCGGTCGGGAAGAGAGGGACTATGCAGCTTGCTGGGAAAGCAAGGCCTCTCTGGGGGAGGTGAATACGTTTAAATTGAAAGAAACTAAAAATTGAGACCCCTTAGATTATTTGCTCCCTCCATATCTACCAGCACCTAATGCACCCCCTCCACACCCTTACAGACCTAGTCAGAATACCAGGGGAAGAGCGGTCCAATGAGGGGAATTGAAAAATAAGGACGAAGCAGTATGTCTCTACGCCCTCTGCGAAGTACCATTGGGAGGGGAACAAGGGGGAATCTGGTTTGTAACTGCCCCACTTAACTCCTCCGAAGTGAGGGCATTTAAAAAAGAATTAAAAAGTCTATTAGAAGATCCTATTGGATTAGCAGAACAAGTAGACCAATTTTTATGACTTAATGTTTATACATGGGACGAAATGCAATCTATAATAACCCTTTTGTTTACACCCGAAGAAAGACAAATGATTTGAGCAGCGGGTATGCAGATATAGGAAAGGGAACATGCACACAGACACCCTGGAGATCAGAAAATGCCTGTACAACATCCTAACTGGGACCACAATAACCCTGAAGGAAGGAAAAATATGTAAGACTATAGAACATTAATTGTCAGGGGGATTAGGAAAGCTGCTCCATGAACTCAGAATGCCCATAAGGCATTTGCTGAACAACAAAAGAAAGACAAGACTCCAACTAAGTGGTTGGAGAGGTTAAGAAAAAATATGAGACAATACTCAGGTATAGACCCTTATACAGTAACTGGACCAGTTTTATTGAAAGCAACCTTTGTCACTCATGCTTGGCCAGATATAGGAAAAAATTTAGAAAGACTGGAAGGATGGCAGGATAAGGGATTGAATGACCTATTAAAAGAAGCCCGAAAGGTATATGTACAGAGACATGAGGAGGAAGCAAAGGCAAAACCTAAAATAATGGCAGCTGCTATTGCCAAGGGGAACCAGCTTTCAGGGACCTACTCCCATAACAAAGTGAGACCACAGTCAGGCCAAGGCAATGGAACCAGGGGGAGGATAAAGGGAACAAAGCTCCCTGGGAAAGAGGCCCTAAAAAAGGAAAAAGGGAACTGTTGGGATGTTGGGGGACACAAGACAGATGATGGACTTTGGACCTTATTAGCATAAGAGATTTGATAAACAAAATGCCTCAGCAAAAGCAAACGGAACTTTGAAAATTAGACCTAGATTGCAAGAAGATTCAGACAGGTTTACTGGAAAAAGAAAATCTCATTAAACTCTGCAAGCAAAAGATGTTGTAATATGCATAAGTTTGTGTATGTGATTTTAACCTAATCATTGTAGTACACATTACTAGTCTCCCTAAAATGCTATATAAGTGTTTGTATCCCACAATAAAATCGGATTCCAATCATCAAATCAGTCTTCCCCATCTGTCTTCATTGTCGACAGGGAACTTCTCAACCAAGGCCCAGTCTGTCACTATTGCAAGGAAATTGGACATTTGAGGCAAAACTGCCCACAAAAGGAAAGGGACTTGAAGGTTTTTAAGGAGGCTCAAGAAATGGAAGAATAGGAATGTCAGAGGGTCTATCTCTTGGGGTCAAAGTATCAACAGGAGCCCTTGATAACTTTAAAAGTAGGCCCCCAGGAGGACGAATTTGAATTTTTAGTAGATACAGAGGCTGAGAGGACATGTGCTTATAGAATTCCAAAAGGATGCGAAAAAAAACAAAATGCAATTCAAGTAGTAGGGGCAAAAGGAGAAGGATTTAAAGTACCAGTTATAAAAATTGTAATATTTGAGGGAAAAAACAAAATAGGAATGGAGGAAGTTTTATTAGTACCAGGGGCAGGATGTTATTTGCTTGGGAGGGTTTTGCAAATGCAGTTAGGTATCAAGGTGCTTCCAGAGGGAGATAAAATGGTAGTCAAACTACTCCAATTAAAAGAAAATGAAAAACAAATTGAGGAAGAAATTTGGGCCAAGCCTAGAAATAGGGGCGAGTTAAACATAAGCCCTATAGTAATTAAAATAAGACTGCCCAATTCGAGTATGGCAATACCCACTCTCTTTAGAAGGGAGAAAAGAGTTGCAAACAGTGATTCAAGAATTAATTAAGGATGGAACTTTAGAACCATGCATGTCTCCCCACAATACCCCCATATTACCAGTAAAAAAATCAAATAGGACATACAGGCTTGTCCAGGATGTGAAAGAAGTAAATAAAAGAACTATAGATCGATAGCCAGTGGTACCCAATCCCTACACACTATTGAGTAAAATCCCTCCGTTGCATCAGTGGTTCAGTGTGATAGACCTCAAAGATGCCTTTTGGGCTTGTTCCCTAGCAGGAGAAAGTAGAGATATATTTGCTTTCAAATGGGAAGATCCAGATACAGGGACAAAGCAACAACTCGGACAAAATTACCCCAAGGATTTACTAAATCCCCTAACTTATTTGGACAAGCCTTGGAAGAGGTACTGTGTCCTGGGTTGACTATATGAGGCTTTTATCCCCAATCGTCTTGTTCTGTTTATGCTGAATAATAAGTTTTGCACCTTTAAGACTTGTTCCAGAGAGTGAAGGGGGGAGAGAAGAAGTGAGCAGTTTGTTTTCAGACACTGCACTCACTCCTCCACATTCCTGCTCCTGGACTGTGTTGTCTGCAAATGAACAGACAGTGGGACAGAGCTCTCCTTTGCTTTTAGTTAGTTTTAGCTAGCTGAGGCAAAGAAGTTCCCTGGACTGTGGTTTTTTTTTTCCTTTTCTTTGGACCTATTTAAACCCGCTCTGGACTGAACACCCTGAAGAGCACTGGCAGCTCACTCCTGTGGCCCACCAGGCCGGGCCTGGGCTGCGGCATTTCCAGCACCAGAGGGACTGATAAGAGACTGAGTGAGCTGAGCTGCAACCTGGGGAGGCGACTTTCTGAATTTGTCATCTCTTTTGGAGTAGCAACGGGTTTTATTGTTTAATATTGTTTAGGATTTATTGTTTAATAAACGGATTTTTTCCACTTTTCTCCAAGGAGGTATTTTTCTCCTGGACCGGTTGGGAGGAGGGGCCAATTGAATCTGCTATTCTAGAGGAGCCCCTTTGGGGGTTCTCTCCAAAATTTGCCCTGAACCAGGACATACTGTAACATTTCCCTATTGTACCAGAAGTAAAAATTTTCCAATATGTTGCTGACTTACTTCTCTCAGGGGAGGATGAGGAAAAAGTCCAAAAATTTACCATATCATTACTAAATTTCTTGGGAAACCAAGGGCTTTGAGTATCAAAAAACCCCTTCCATTTTTGGAGAATAAAGTAAAATATTTAGGGCATATAATAAGCCAGGGGAGCCGGTGATTGAATTCTGAGGGGATTACAAGAATAACCTCACTCCCCCAGCCAAAAACTAAAAGGAAAATCAGAAAGTTTTTGGACTTGTTAGGAAATTGTAGGATATGGATAGAAGGGTATATGCAAGCTGTTAAATTCTTTTATGAAAAATTATTAAAAAATTAAATTATGGGAGAAAAAAAATGAGCAGAGATTTGAAAGTTTAAAACAAAAATTGATTAGTGCACCTGCTCCAAGTCTTCCTGCTTTAGATAAACTTTTTTACCTATTTGTAGATGTGGAAAATGGGGTAGCCCATGGAGTCTTAGCCCAAGAATGGGGAGGGTCAAAGAAACCAGTGGCTTTTCTGTCAAAGTTGTTAGACCCTGTTAGTAGAGGGTGGCCAATCTGTATCCAAGCAGTAGCCGCCACTGCCTTACTAGTAGAAGAGAGCAGAAAATTAACTTTTGGAGAGAAATTAAAAGTGCACACCCCACATGCACTTAGAAATATTTTGAATCAGAAATCCGAGAAATGGCTCACTGATTATCGAGTGCTAAAATATGAAGCAATTCTAATAGACAAAGATGATCTAGAACTAATTACAGATAAACACCTCAATCCTGCCCAGTTTTTTATAGAAAATCAGTAGAAGAACTAGTGCATGATAGCTTAGAAATCATAAACTATCAGACCAAAGCGAGAGAAAATCTGACAGACCAACCCCTTCGAGGGGGAAACGATTATACATCCATGGATCCTCGAGGGTAATTCAGGGGCAACAAATGTTGGGATATACTATAATAGATGAGAAATTAGTAACCATAGAAAAGAGAAAGCTACTGGTTTGGATAGATAATGCGATGATTGGCTCTTGCACTTAAGGGATGAATATTGTGTGAATATTAAGAGAAGCTTTATTGATGTATAGTTATGTTATTGTAGTTTGTTGTTTAGATGTCCTCTGTTCTCCCCACAATCCCCTTCCCCCCTGCCCCCCCCCCCGCCCCCCCCTGTATTGTTGCCATCAGACAGCCTGGATTATCTATGACAGGTGGAAAGAAGGCGTGTACATGTGCCCCTTGAATGGGGCAGTTGAGAATGGAAAAGCTTGTTGCTGGGGGGGGTGCAGCACGACAACACCTGACCCTCCAATCAAGTTGCAAGAAAGCAGTCTCCACCAATAAACAACAAAGAAGACTTTGCTGACAGACTTTAGGAGAGGCCAGGGTTGGTTGATGCAACCCCCCTGGGATATAAAAGGCAGAGCATCCATTTTGAAGATGAGCCACGTAGTAGGCAGCCATGAGGGGGGCTCCCAGGCTTTCCTTATTTAGTCCTTTTGTTCTATTTTTGTTAAGGTTTAATAAACCCTTTAAAATTTTTAAAGTGAGCAGTCATTTCTCACACTACCCTCCAGCTGGTCAGCCCAAGCATGTGAGTTGTATGCTTTGAAACAAGCCCTTGAAATATTAGCACAAGAAAGGGGAACCATGTATACTGACTCTTAAGTACACCTTTGGAGTGGTGCATACTTTTTGGAAAATTGGGGAAGAAAGATAAATTCAAAAAGGAAAAGATTAGTTCATGAAAAGCTTATCTCAGAAGTATTAGAAGCCTTACAATTGCCAGAAGAAATTGATGTTGGGCATGTTCGAAGACATCGGAAAGGGACCACCTTAGAAATACGAGGGAACAACTTAGCAGACTTAGAAGCTAAAAATGCAGCCGAGTCAGGGGAAGAGAAAATTGTTAGTCCTAACCCCCAAAGAAAAAATTCAGAATATACCAGTATTCAGTGAAACAGAGGAAAAGAAATTCCTCAAAATAAGAGCAAAAAAGACCATGAAGGGAAGTGGGTGTTACTGGATGAGAGACAGTTGTTAAATAAACCACTGGCCAAGAAAATATTAGAAAGTATGCATAATAAGACTCATTGGGGTACCCAAGCACTAAGTGACCAGTTCCTAAGAAATTGGAGTTGCATGAGAATTTTTGGAATAGCTAAGCAAACAACTGAACAGTGTGTGATATGACAAAATGTAAACAAAAAAGTCATAAGGAGAGCACACCAAGGAGGGCAAGAATTAGCCTTACAACCCTTTCAAAGTATCCAAATAGATTTCACTGAACTCCCCCAAGTGCAACGGTGGAAATTTTTGCTAGTAATAGTAAATCATTTAACTCATTAGGTAGAGGCAGTACCAACAATTAAAGCTACTGCCAATTTTTATGCAAAACTCTTCTAGAACTAATCATTCCCCAGTATAGAATAGTGAACAACATCGACTCAGACTGAAGAATCCATTTCATGTCAAAAATACTATGGCAGGTGGTCCAAGCTCTGGGTATAGAATGGGAATTACACACTCCATGGCATCCACAAAGTTCAGGGCAGGGTGAAAAGATGAACCAAACTCTCAAGAGAACTCTAACTAAACTAATGATTAAAACCCAAATGTCATGGGTAAAATTCCTACCCCTACCCTTGTTAAAAATCAAAACACAATCTAGATCAGATTTGGCAATTTCACTTTATGAAATGATGTTTAAGTTACCTTTTTGTATAACGTTACAAAAATTCTAGGGTCAAATCATAGATACCCACAGGAAGACAAATTAGTTTGTTTCTCCATAGGCCAGACCCGAGAATAGAAAAAGGAACAAAATTTAATACGAGATTTAATGCAAGAACAAATAATAAGGAAGCAAAGAAAGCAGATACAGCAATCCAAACCAGAGCCAACTCCACATGGAGGTTTATATACAAAACTCAAACAACAAATAGAAAATGAAATTAAAATCCCAAGGTTAAGAAAATCTTGTTAGTAGATCTGAGACAAAGAATCAGTAATGAACTAAATGTTACCAATTGCTAGGTATGTAGAGGAGCTTTAATGTCCAAAGAGTAGCCACAGCAAAGTAGTAGCCTAGGCCCAGTTGAACTTCTCAAAGAGAACAGAACCTACATGAAAAGAAGAAACTGGCCAGAGGGGTGGATATTAAGTTCAAAAATAATAAGAGAGGAGTGCCTCTAGTGTATAAGAAGAAAATTCTTGGATGATGTAAGACAAACCTCCTGTAAAAGATATAAAGTCTATTACAAAATTTCCACATGGTAGATCCCTAAAAACCTGACACAGCATTAGACTCAAAAGAGGAAAAAAACTCTGTAAAAATAAGAAGGAAATTAAACTTTTCCTGTGTAATAACCCTGAGAAAAACACCTATTATGACATCCCCAAAATTTCTAAATTTTAAGAAAGCATGAATAACCAAAAACAAGAGTACTAGAAAGCACCAGACAGCTTATTCTGGATAAGGAGAAAAAAAAAAAGCTTATCCAAAACTCCCTCTCCTATGGAAAAAAAGTTGTACTCTAAGAATTATACAACCAGGATTTTTTCTGTTACCAAACCAATTCAGAGATAATTTAAGAATACCAGTCTAGGGTGCTTTAAAAAGAAACAAAAGGGAATTAATCAGAGAAATTGGGGGATATCAAAAGTAAGGTAATGAGGAGTGGCCTCCTGAATGAGTAATACAAACATATGGTCCAGCCACCTGGGCACAGAATGGGAGTTGGGGATATCGTACCCCAATTTATATGTTAAACTGTATCATAAGACTGAAAGCAGTTGTAGAAATTATAAATAATGAAACAGCTTAGGCCATAGAATAGTCAGCCAGCAAAAGCAAACCAGAGCTGCAGTGTATCAAAATCAGTTGGCACCAGACTATTTATTAGCAGAAGAAGGAGGGGTTTGCGGAAAGTTTAACACATCTGACTGTTGTCTACAAATTGATGATAACAGAGATGCAGTTTTGGATAAAGCCAAAAACATTAATAAAATAGCCATGTACCAGTCCAAAAGTGAGATTCTATAATTAATAAAAGACGATAGGAGAATTTTTTTAGAATATCCTAGTAGAAAGAGGTGAGATTTATAATGCTATGTAGAATAACGAGTTTAATATTTTTCCATGTTTAATTCCATGTCTCATCCAATTAATTACTTATGTGGTTCAAAATATGCAATTAATAACAATGCCCACTAATCCCAAGACAAGAACCTCAAGAGAAACGCAGAAAATTATGGTATTGAAGAAAACAAAAGATAATAAAAACCTAAAAAAGGCACTTATGATCTAAAAAAGTTATCAGTGTGCCAAAAGCACAGAGGTCCAAAACTAACTCAGAGAACAGTGTAAGATAATTAGGTGGTTCCTCACATTTGTGAACTATCTTATCTGAATGATAACAGTGACAAAAAATGGAACACCAAGAAAAAAATTTATTGACTTCATTATCTGAGAGTGTAAAAGCAAGAAGATAGAATCAGGAAAAGAAATACAATATCTTGATTTAATCTACAAGATGGCATGAAGACAAGTCAAAGGTTAAAACCAAGCAAAAGAATTCCGGGAACATCTAAACTCACAGAAATGTTTGAATAATGTATGAACTCTCATAAATATGCATGTAACTCCTGTAATGTACCAGTATATAAGAACATTGTTTTAAGCTAATGGTGTGTTTTTAGCATATTGCCAAACACCGCAGCGCTAGATATTGTGCCTGGTATCCCTTATTAAACTTTTAAAATTTCAGAGTGAGCTCTGGTTTTCACAATCACTATATATAAAATTGCTAAATCTCACAAGCTCCCCAGGAACAAAGAGAAACCCAAAATGGTGGAGTACCCCCCATTTCCCAAGATGGCATCTGCCGCAGGCGACCGTGCAGTCTGGGAGACAATAGGGAGATGGCAGACAAATGTAAATCTTCCCAGCAAGGTAGGCGCTTACAAAACAGTTCTAGCGGCAGATGGGAATTACCAGTGAGTGTGAGGTCAGTGCTGCCACTTGCTGCTTCCTCCTGCCACCTGCTGGATTCCTCAAGTGTTGATGCTGCTGCATTTGGTCACTGCTCCAATGCGGGGGGACGACGATGACGACCCAGACTCTTGAGCAGCTTCTCGAGTTGCTACACTTGCAAGCCCAGAAAACTTCCTCCGAAATAACTCCCTTCGGAGGGGAGCCTCCTGTTGCTCTGCCTCAACTGTCCCAGTGAAAGCAACAGAGAAAGGCAAAGAGTGAAAGGCAAAAGAGAAACAACAACAGCAAAAAAAAGTGGACCCTTTGCCATGAGTGTGAAAAGTGCAAAAGTGCATGGTTGGCTCTTTGCAGATATTATATTGTATTAGTTAGTATTACTGTATTAACCTTTTTTAAGTAATGTGGTAAATATACTTTTACATTATAACATAATGTTAAAATAGAAACTATACAATGTGAGATATTTTTTTAACTAGTTATGAGATAATCAAGAAATTCTTTGCACAGAGATAACAGCAAAAAGCCCCAAGAAAATAAATATTGACTCCTTATCAGAAAAGACAAACTTTCTTCCACCTCCTTTTCGTCTTTGAGGTGCCAACAGGATCAAGGAGGAGAAGTTGACAATAACCAGAAAACACCCCTTGTTTGAAAAGAATTTATGCATCATGTATGAGATATATGAATATGCAAGAGGCTATTGCTTTTAAGGGTTAATCCTTTGTTAACACGTGTGCTTTCGGAGCTTAATTGCCCTAGGACAGCATCTGGTTCGTAATTCTATGGGTTTTTTTTGTCCTTTATTGTCCTAACTCTGATTGTCCAAATTCTTATTGCTCTAATTTGTATTGCTATTTTTATAACCATTTTATTACTATTAAACTTTAAAAATTTTAAAACAAGTGATTGGCATTTTTCACAGTGAGCAAATGCCATGAGGCAAAAGACCTGTCTGCTTGGATGACTCCAACTTTTTAAAGGGAGCCTGGCAACACCCCAGACCCTGCAGCTCTGTTTCCGGCTGCAGTGACAGGCCCTAAAGAGACCGTAACAATTTTTGCAGTAGCTTGGAAAAAAACAAAGAGGCCACTGCTTCTTCCAGCAGGATCCATCTTTATTACACACACTCCAGTATTTATATGTTTCTACTATGGGAAAGTTTAAAGAAAGTCTTGGGAACATGCAAAAGGGAAGACAAAACAGCCTACACATCCAAACATTCGTTAGAGCAGACATTTCTGCAATTACCAGCCATTCACGCAAACATGCTGCTTCCCAGCATTCTGAAAGACAAAAGAAAAATATTCACGCCTGGTGTTTATGGCTGTAGTCATTCCTTTGGTATGCACCTTTCCGAAGAGAACAGTCTTTATCAAAGTGTCTTGGTTTGAAAAGTCAGGTGTCCTCAAAGGAAGGCAGAAGCCTCCCTTGAAATGGAAAATGCAAACCCCCTCCCTCCAAATTATTATAATTTTGAAATTATGGGGCTCTTAGGCAAAGATATGGGAGTAGGAATAGCACTTCTTTATTAGGAAAAAAAAATGCAGTAATACAAAACAACACTGATAGAGTCAGAATACGACCTGACACCCTGTTGGTCAGGGTGGTGGTAGAAGTCCGATTAAATGGTGACTGCAGTCCTCCTGGAGTGACAGATGTGGTTCTGTTAAAACAGTGATCCTGTGGAAGTGTGTAGTTATCCTCTGAAAGTCTAGTGGGGGTGTAGATGTGTTGCAGTGTGATGCCATTTCCTGTTTCACCTATCCCAATCCCCCAGGTGTGCCAACCTCTCCTTTCCCCTCCCCCTGTCCCCGGGCTTAAAAGGAGATGGGACCATGCGGTCTGTATTCTGTTGGGAGCTGTTACAAGATTCAGAGGTCTGTCATCCTGGAATAAAACTCTGGATTAAAACTCTACGGCAGAATCCTTTCCTTTTTCTCTTCACCGTCACCTGAACCTTTTCCACCAGAGGTAAACTGAGTTTCTACTATGCCTGGATTTGTTCCGAGTGCCTAGCTGCAGCATCCAGCTGGCCAAAGGTATCTCTGAGGTGAAACACCACAGCTGCTGCCTTTGGCCCAGCAGCAAGGGTCAGATGAGGCCAGGCACTTCCCACCCGGAAATATTTGGATTAATATTCCATATAGATGGGCCTGGTCTTCTTCTGAGAATCCAGTGGAAAAGAAAGCTGCTCCTCTGGGAATCCAGTGGGAAAAGGTGTTCCAAATATCAGATTACATCCAGGTAGGAATGTTTGGATCCTCCTCCTGGGTGAAGCATCTCACAATGGGATGATGTAATTTTATCAGTCATGCAGTGAGACTAAATGGCCCATTAACAGAAGATATTTTCCAGAGGGTGGATTGGTTGTGGAAGAGATAAAGAAAACTGCCCAATTAACAGAAGATAACTGCCCCACCTCTAACAGTCTGAGAAGGCATACTTTTGCAAACATTTAAAGTAACGTGTACTTAGAAGCTTTTGTATATGCTCAATTCACTAAACATTCTCAGATGAGGAGGTTACTCTGGAGGCAAACGATATAAAGATGTTAGGCTTAACATTAACAGCCATTGAAATTAAGAAGGACATTAGTAAAGAGATATTAGAATAAGTAAATAAGTATTTTCGGGGGTATGGGCCTCTGCTCTACCAGGGAGGGTGAAAAATGCCCCCCCCCCATAGTAATCAAGCTTAAGGAAGGAACACAACCAGTGAGAATTAAGCAGTACCCCCTCAAAAAGAAGATAGGGAAGAAATCAGCCCAACAATTGATAGTACTGGATTGAGGGCTGTCAATAAGATAACAAAGAATTTATACCCTGTGGTAGCAAATCCATATACTTTACTAACTTGTTTAACACCTGAGCTAACCTGGTTTACTGTTTTAGACCTGAGAGATGCCTTCTTTTGCCTCCCTATCCATGAAGCCAGCCAGAAAATTTTTGCATTTGAATGAGAAAGCCCTAGAAGCAGTGCAAAACACAGCTCACATGGTCCATGTGCCTGAAGGCTTCAAAAATTCCCCCACTCCGATTGGAGAACAACTCGCAAAGATCCAGAGTCCTGGGAAGCTCCACAGGAAGAAGGGAGGCTGTTGCAGTACGTGGATGATCTTCTAGTGGCCACTCAGATGAAAGAAGCATGTGTAGCCTGGACGGTAAGCCTTTCAAATTTCCTAAGACTCCAAGGATACAGAGTATCAAAGAAAAAGGCACAGGTAGTGAAACAGAAAGTAATCTACCTGGGATACGAAGTGAGTGCTGGGCAACGGACTTTAGGGCAGGCTCGCAAGGAAGCCATATGCCAAACCCCGAAACCTCAGACAATAAAGGAACTCTGAACCTTCTTAGGCATGGCAGAGTGGTACCAGCTGTAAGTTTATAATTATAGACTGCTCATCAGACCCCTCTATGCTCTTATTGCCAATGGAAACAGAGATCTCCAGTGGACAAAGGAAGCCACACGGGCCTTTCACCAGCTAAAGAGTTCCCTCATGTCAGCTCCAGCTTTGGGACTTCCAGATTTAAGTAAACCATTCTTTCTATTTTCCCATGAAAGACAGGGAATTGCCCTGGGAATACTGGCTCAGGACTTGGGTCCATACCAGAGGGCAGTTGCTTACTTCTCTAAGCAACTAGATGCAACAGCCAAAGGATGGCCGGGTTGCCTCAGAGCTGTAGCAGCAGTCGTGCTGAATATTCAAGAGGCACGAAAGTTTACCCTGGGAAAAAAATGACTGTGCTTGTGTCCCACACAGTGTCCGCGGTACTGGCAGTAAAGGGCAGCCACTGGCTCTCACCACAGAGATTCCTGAAATACCAGGCCATCATGGTAAAGCAAGATGATGTAGAGATAGTAGTGACTAATATTGTCAACCCAGCTTCTTTTCTCAGTGGAAATCAAGGAGAAGCAGTACACCACGATTGCCTGGAGACCATTGAAACTACTTACTCCAGCTGCCCAGACTTGAAAGACACTCCTCTGGATGATGCAGAGACCGGGTTCACTGACGGAAGCAGCTACATTGCCAGTGGAAAGAAACATGGTAAGTACACAGTGACTACCTGCAGAGAGGTAATAGAGTCTGGACCCTTACCAACAAGTACCTCTTCACAGAAGGCTGAGATAAATGCACTGACCCATGCCTTAGAAATAGCAAAAGGAAAAGAAAATAAACATCTATACAGACTCAAGGTATGCATTCAGAGTCGTGCATGCACATGGAGCCATCTGGAAGGAGAGGGGACTGCTAACCTCACAAGGAAAGAAGAGACAATCTGGCTGCTGGAAGCAGTTCAGCTGCCTGAAAAGGCATATTAAGGCACACCAGAGAGTGAGCTCAGAATTGGAGGAAGGAAATGAGCTGGTGGATGGAGAGGCAAAGAAGGCAAAAGGTGAGGTAATTATGGACAGATTTTCCTCAAAGGTAAGCCAGAATATAATAATACTAATCAAAAGAGACATGCAACCACAAGGGGTGGGCTACCATTGAAAGAGAGATGGTAATCCCTTTCCATTTTTGTGGTCACTAGTGAAGGAGGAGCACTAGAAAACACACTGGAGCCTAACTACTTAAAAGCTTTTATAAAGAGTGCCTCCTTTCCCAGAATGACCAAGGCTGCCAGTGACACAGAGTGCATCGAAATGAAGTGTTGACTTTTAAGTAGTAGTTTCCACAGGCTTTCTAGAACACATATCTGATTAAAAGAATCGTTGCCAGGAATTTATATGCCACTGTTACTCAGGTAAACCGACAGTGTAATCCTTGCCTCCAGACTAACCCCAAAAATACCCCCAGGCTGAAACTTGGTCAGATTGGGAGAGGCCATGGGCCTGGACAGCAGTGGCAAATTGACTTTTCAGAACTCCCAAGGAAAGGGAGGCATCAGTATTTATTGGTATTGACAGATACATTTTCAGGGTGGCCAGAAGCATTCCCCACCAGAACTGTCAAAGCTCAAGAGGTAACCAGGGTATGATTACAAGAAATAATACCATGCTTCCAAGTTCCAGCCACAATATCTTCGGATAGAGGATCACATTTCATTTCCAAAATAGTGCAACAGATTAGTAGCTGGAGCGGTGGCCGAATAAAAAGCAAAAAACCCAGGCTAGATGAGTGTCCAGCCAACCTCCAGCCAGTAAGGCACTTCCCCAACACGAAGTCAGGGCCTTGTGCCCAAGGCGATGCCAAGCCTTGCGGACGTCGGCCGCTGGGATTCTCCAAGGTCGCAGGACGAAAGGAAGAGGCGACTCTCAGTCTCTTCGGGGTAGGAGGTTTTATTGGTAGGGGATGCAGGGGGTAGCGAGGAAGAAGCTGAGAGCCCCAAGGCAGGAAAGCCCCGGGTTTTAAAGGGGGGGGGGGGGGGGGGGGGTGAAAGATAGCAAATCAGAGAAGGATACATTAAGGATTGGCATAATCGGAGAACCAATCAAACACAGTTGTGGGAGGGACCCTGGCCCCTAACCCAATCACCCGACACCCTGGCCCGAACTTTCTAGAAAAAGAGGCAGGGGTGTCGAGTAACAGGCAGGCAGCCAGGGGTGGGGAACAAGAAAGATACATTTAGTAACCAAGACAACTGGGGAGGGGTTTGGGGATTGACACAAACTGGTAACAGGGCAGGACCTTCTGAGAGAACAATGGGGGGAAAACTGAACAAACATAAAACACACCACAACATCTCCCCCTTTTTCGTTTAAAAACAAAAAGAACGGTAATGGCAAACACCGTTCAAAATGAAGTTTCAGCCTGCTCCGCGTCGCTAGAAACCGAGCTGGAGTCTTCAGGATCGGAGTTCTCCGACGAAGCGGTGTCAACTCTTTCTCCTTCTTCTTCTGAGACTTCCGCTCGGCTGACGTCTGGGATATTGTTGGTCCTGGATATAAGTCTCTTTACGAGTCCCCAGACTACGGAACAGGCGATCAAAACAATAAGTAAAACTAAAAGGGTGGAAAGTATAGTAGACACGGTCCATCGGGGGAAAACTAAAAACAAACAAGAGACAGACATAAGGAATGACTCTGAATCCGGTCCTGCCTGGGGCAGGGAGAGGGTTAAACTAGGAGTGGCTCCATCCCTGGGAGCTTCCGCCGCCGCCGCCAACATGCCTCCGTGACCTGTTCTACATTTTCTGCTCTCAGAGTCTTCCCAGGGCGGAAGGGCTTGACCCACTTAGCGGGGATCCATCTCGGACCTGAGGGGGTGGACACGCAAGCGTATCCCCTTCCCCAGGTCACTAGATGGAAAGGCCCTTCCGTTTTCCAGGTCTCCGGATCCTTAATCAGGACAGGAGGCCTGGCCCTGGCCTGCAGCTGCTCATGTCTCCCGAAATGTCGCACGATAGGCGGATTGAGATTTTCAAACGAGCAGTTTAAGAAATTAATGGTAAAAAGCGCCTTCGCGAGACTGATATGGGGGGACTCCACTTTCACGGCCACCCGTTGTTGTTCCAGAACTCTTTTTAGGCTCTGGTGGGTCCTTTCTACCATGGCTTGGCCTGTCGGGGAATAGGGGATGCCGGTCTTATGCTCTATTCCCCATTGTTGCAGGAAGCTTCGCAGCTCCCTGGATTTATACGCCGGGCCATTGTCTGTTTTCAGGACCTTGGGGATGCCCAGGACAGCGAACGCTTGAACTAGATGTTTTTCACAATCTGCTGCCTTTTCCCCTGTGTGGGCAGAGGCATAGACTGCGCTGGAGAAAGTATCCACTGAGACATGTACGAATTGCAGACGGCCAAAGGAAGGAATGTGGGTAACATCCATCTGCCACACCTTGCAACTAGATAGACCTCTGGGGTTAGCTCCCAAGGGTATTGTTGGGAGCTGGTGGGACTGGCATTGAGGACATGTAGCCACGATCGCCTTGGCCTGTTCGCGTGTAAGATGGAATTGTCGAACAAGGCCAGGGGCGTTCTGATGGAATTGCTGGTGGCTGATCTTGGCCTGACTGAACAGATCAGGGAGTGGGGCAGCTTGAACAGGAGCGGCAAGGGCGTCAGCACGCCTGTTGCCTTCCGCAATAAACCCAGGCAAATCGGTATGTGACCTGACATGCATCACATAAAAGGGTTGCTCTCGGTGGGAGACTAAGTTCACAAGCTTAGAGAGCAAGTTAAACAAAGGGATGTTTGATACCTCCTGTAAAATTGCATTTTCGGCTCTGGACACTACACCTGCTACGTAAGCTGAATCGGTAACAAGATTGAATGGTTCAGAGAACCTCTCAAAGGCTCTGACGACTGCGTCTAACTCAGCAACCTGAGGCGAGCCTTCCACCTCGGTGACATCTGCCTCCCACCGCTGAGTCTGAGGATCCTTCCAAGTCATCACTGACTTATGGGATGCTCCAGACGCGTCCGTGAAAACTGTCAAAGCCTTCAAAGGGGTTCTGCTCTGAACTGATTTAGTAGCTAGAGTAAATTCCTGATTAAATAATTTGTGGGCCGGCCGATCTACTGCAATTTGACCGGTGTAGCTGTGTCGCAGACATCTTTCATGAAAAATCCTTTCTTAGGATTTTTCCTTGTGACAAGCTGCAGTTCAGCAACCAAAGTAAACAATGGTTATCTGCTGCTGTGGAATGCAACAGGTGATTGGTCTCCTGTGGGTGTTTGGATTTCTTGACCACTCATGGCAGAGCTGGCTCTTGCTCTGTCTGAGACACAGATCCTTGTTATTCATTCTTTTCTATTCTTAGCTTAGCTAGCTGCTGAAGAAACTTTTCCTTTCTATTGCTTTTTAGTATAGTCTTAATGTAACATATATCATAAAATATTAAATCAAGCCTTCTGATCATGGAGTCAACATTCTCGTCTCTTCTTCATCCTGAAAACCCTTGTGACCACAGTCACAATTGGTGACCCCCGACTGAGGAGGACAATCATCACTTGGTGAGACCACCAGAGGAGCATTGCTGCACTGGGTAAATCTCAAATGTGTGGCATTGATGGTTGCTTCACAAGTGACCACAGAAGTGGATTCTAGCCAGGAGCTGAAGAACTGAAGATCCGAATTTGGACAGAGTTCACAGCAAGGCTGACCACAAAGGGAACCTTCTGAAAAGCCTCCAGGAAGATGTTCGGAAAGCTCAGCAGAACCATGCAGATAGCCAGAGAGTCCTGGACACTGTCACAAGGTACTGTTGGTTTTTCCCCTCCTAAAGATGAGGCCATTCGCAGTTTGTGGCTGCTCATCTGGAGGACTCCTCCCCTAGAGGATGAGGTTCCATTCTCCCCTTCAGAGGAGAAACTTATTGCCCTCTGGCAAAAATGGGGTGAAGAAGACAGAATTCTACTGTTGGAGGCAGATCTCTATGAGTTTTTTCGATGGGCGAAGCTCTTTGGGTTTTTTACGAATGTGCTATATGCCCTCGATGTGTTTGTCTGGGAGTGTATGGGCTCCATTTTCCAATTCTTTTTATACCGGGGGTTCGGATGCCCCTCGATTTATCCAACCTTTTTGAAGCTCTTTCTAGTCTTGAAACGGAGAGCAGCTGTTTTTCCCTGGATTGCTAACTGCAAGGGGAAAGCCCCGTTCCCCCCAATTCCGGGGGAAGACCCTTTGGAGGGGGACGCTCTGCTGCTTTCCAGCCCCCCTGAACCACAGTGGGGGGGCGAAGTTTCGCCCGCAGCCGAAGTTTTTTTTACTGCGTCTTCGGAGCATGCTCAGACGGAGCCGTTTGTTCCCCCCTCCGGTTGCTCTCAGGGGGGATGGGAGTGGGCGGCGCCGCCCCGGCCAGCGCCGCGAGCACCACCCCGGCCAGCGCCACGGGCACCGCCCCGGCCAGCGCCACGGGCACCGCCCCAACCCGCCCCGCGGGTGCGGGCGGTTCCCCCCGCGGCCCGTCCCGCGGCCGCCCCTCCGGGGGAGCCTGTGGGCGCTCCAGCCGCGGTTCCACCGGCTTCCCTGCCTGCATCTATCTCAGAGACACCGCTACCCGCGGCTGCGCCGATGTTGCTGGGCAACAGCGATCCACCGCTCCCCCCGGCCGTCCCGCCGCCTTCTGCGACTGCGGTTCCGCGGCCGATGTCAGAGTCCGGCGCAGAAGAAGCTGCCGACCCCGTGCCGCCCCCGCCGCCTCCCCAGGCGGCCCCGCTGCCCGCCCCTGCGGGGACTCCGTTCTCCATGTCTGCGTCAGAGGCTGCCTTGGAGCCGGCGGCAGCAGCAGAGGCGCCTCCTGCATCCAGCGTGACTTCCTCCCCGAGTTTTTCGGGTTGTCCCGGGGCTGCCCCTACGGGGGGAGCTGGGACAGGGGAAGAGGGCGTCAGCCTGTCCTTCCGTGGAGGAGGCATGGCCCGACAGCTGGCTGTGGGCGCAGCGCGACTGCCTGTTTTCAAGATCAGCATACTTGGCGGGTTGGGGGGTGTTTGGTCCGGGTTTTCCCCCTGGGGGATGCGAATCTCTCTGCCGCCCCTCGCGCGCCCCAGCGGCGAGGGGAAGGTGGGTCCCGAAAGTTCTGCCCCTGGTCCCCAGCCCAGAGCGGGTGGCGGTGGTGCCGTGAGGCAGATGGGAGGAACACCTGGTGCATTTGCATTGCAGAGGCAGAGGGCACAGCAGGAAGCGAGCATCGCTTGTCTGCTGTGGGGAAAGGACATCCCCAGACCCGAGACGAAGTTTCTCGGGACAGCTTCTGTCTTCCCATTGCCGGCATGCCTCGGTGATTTTGGGGAAAGGAAGCGTTTGGTCACCCCTTCTGCCATTGTACTGGCAGCAGGGTGCGGGTCTGTGCCAATGCAGAGCCTGCCTCGGGGGCTGGGCCTGGGCTGTCTGGCTTGGTTGCTTGGGCCAGGGCCACCTCCCAGCCTCCTGTTGAGTTTGGGGGCTTTGCTTCCCCCTTCTGGTCCTGGGCCACCTTTCAGTGGGCCAGGTCTGGGGTTCCTGATCCTTCCACATGGGCCAGGGCCCCCAAGGGCCTCTCTCTGGCTCCTCTGCTGCTGCTCTTTCCGACAAGACAAACAAACAAAAAAAAAAAAAAAAAAAAAAAAAAAAATTAAATTGAATAAAAAAGGGTGAATGAGCTGGCAGCAGCTCAGAGGCATTGAGGAGCCAGGGATTGGCTTCAGCCCAAGTTGTTCAATGAAGGGCTGTGGCAAGACATTTCAGAAATTTTCTAATTTTCTCAAAATTGTTTGAAGACTGTCAATGGACTTTTGATAAATATTGATGGACCTTTCTGTAGCAAGCCTGTTTCAGGACCAAAAGAAACTTTCAGATATGGCAAAGAGGAACATCTTCAAGCCATGGACTTTTCCTGAAACTCAGCTGCTTGGACTTGAATTTTCTTTGCATTGTTTTTGCATTTTCTTATATTATAGAATTGTTTTAGTAATATGATAGAATTTTATGTTCTACAGGTGAAGAAATTCCCAGTGCATTCCACAGGAGCACTTGAGTGGAGTTTGATTGGCAACAGATAACCTGTCAAGTGTTTGTCTTTTTCTTCGGCATGAGTACAGCAGAGAAAATTACAAACACTTTTTCCTTTTAATTTAACTAAATAAAAAAAGGTGACATGTCGCAGACATCTTTCATGAAAAATCCTTTCTTAGGATTTTTCCTTGTGACAAGCTGCAGTTCAGCAACCAAAAGTAAACAATGGTTATCTGCTGCTGTGGAATGTAACAGGTGATTGGTCTCCTGTGGGTGTTTGGATTTCTTGACCACTCATGGCAGAGCTGGCTCTTGCTCTGTCTGAGACACAGATCCTTGTTATTCATTCTTTTCTATTCTTAGCTTAGCTAGCTGCTGAAGAAACTTTTCCTTTCTATTGCTTTTTAGTATAGTCTTAATGTAACATATATCATAAAATAATAAATCAAGCCTTCTGATCATGGAGTCAACATTCTCGTCTCTTCTTCATCCTGAAAACCCTTGTGACCACAGTCACATAGCTGTCCAGAGCAAACTGAAGCATTTCATTTGTTTCAAGGAGGTGATCAATCATTTTTCTTTTTAGATGGCCTGAATCGAATTTTAAAGGAATGTGGATGCAGCCAAAGTCACAACCTGCCAACTCTCTGATCCGTGATCTAGCCTTTCTGATCAATTCTGCCACCAGCTCGGCTGGCTGCGTCATCCTTTTGGACCTGTGATGGCTGAGGAACACCCACTCTATGATTAAGAGGGGATCCCCCGAGCCCCGGTCCTTGCCCTTGATGGAGTCGTCCCACTGGAAAATCACCCCATGGAGGTGTGGCAGCTTACCTAGAACAATGAATTTGAATGGCAGGCCCGGGTGATATCTGTGGGCCTGCCTGGCCGAGATGGAGTTTTGGATCTTCTCCAGCGCTGTCTGGGCCTCTGGGGTAAGGGACCTTGGAGAACTAAGCTCCTCTCCCCCTTTCAATAAATTGAAAAGGGGGGCTAGGTCTTCTGTTGGAATGCCTAGCCAAGGCCTTACCCAATTCAAGGACCCACACAGCTGGTGGACATCCGCCAGGTTTTTGATGTTAGTTTTAATAGCCAATTTTTGCGGAACAATGGTCCGCTTCGTTATTTCCAGGCCCAGGTACTTCCAGGGTGGCATCCATTGAATCTTATCTTGCTGGAGCTCGAACCCTGCAACAACCAATGCATTGATTGTTAGGTCAAGCACGTGGGTAAGTAGGTCGTTGGTCGGAGCGCACACTAGGATGTCATCCATATAGTGGTAAATAATGGTGTCTTTGGTGGCTGCACGTACTGGGGACAGCAAGGAAGCGACGTACCATTGGCAGATCGCTGGGCTGTTCTTTAGGCCTTGTGGAAGGACCCGCCAATGATAGCGCTTGCTTGGGGCTTCACGGTTGATGGCAGGAACCGTGAAGGCGAAACGCGGAGCATCGTCCGGGTGTAAGGGAATTTGGAAAAAGCAATCTTTTATGTCAATAACGGCCAAATTCCAATTTTGGGGGAGCATCGTTGGGGACGGCATCCCTGGTTGGAGAGGCCCCATATCTTCAATGATGTTGTTAATTTGGCGGAGGTCGTGAAGGAGCCGCCACTTATCTTTGTTGGGCTTTTTGATAACGAACACTGGGGAGTTCCATTCGGACATGGTCTCCACCAGGTTGCCTTTAAGTAGCTGTTCTTTAACAAGCTCGTTGAGCGCCGCTAATTTTTGCTTGTTGAGTGGCCACTGCACTACCTGCACTGGTTTGTCTGATTTCCAATTCAGTTTCCAGGTAGGGCGCTCATCAGTGACCGCTGCCCGAAAAACCTGGGGAGCCACTGGGAGGTCAATTCGGGCTCCCCACTGGGCCAAGAGGTCTCTCCCCCACAGGGGTTCCGTGTAATCTAATACGAATGGGCGCACTGAAGCCAATTGCCCATCCGGCCCCGTAATTTGTACGACGCTCTTAGATTGGCGTGCCAATTGTAAACCCCCGACACCTCGGACGTGGCCAGGCGCGTTTTGCAATTCCCAATGTGACGGCCATTCCCGGGAAGGAATGATCGTTACATCTGCCCCTGTGTCCAACAAGCCTTTAAGAGGCTTGCCCTCTCCCCCTTTCAAAATATGACAGGTGATATGAGGCCTTTCCCGCCCCAGGACTTGGGCCCAAGCTACTGTTGGATTTTGGAGTTCAGCCGGAGGAAACCCCAGGGCCCAAGTCATTTCGGGAACAGGGATCGCTTGTGCAATCACCTGTCCCTTGGGCAGGAAAGTGGGGGGTTGGACACAGTGCAGCCCCACGGCAAACAGTCCCGGGTCAGATGGCAGAAGACCCGGGATTATGTTCACCTCTAAAGGTGTGTGCTTAGTGTCTCCGACAACAACGTACTTACACCTTATCCGCCCCCAGTTTCCTGGGCATTCCGGGCTGACTGACACGAGTTGAAAATCGGAGTTCTTAAGATGTAGCGGCTCCGTCAGCTGCAGCCGGAAGGGTCTGAAAGCAGAAAAGGTAGTTAGCACGGGTCTAGGTTGGAGACATGCAATATATGACAAGTCCGGTGACAATATGTCTTGTTTAGCAGGCGGCGGTCCCTGAGATCTCCCCTCCCTGCGTGGTGTCTGTTGTCCCGCCTTATTTTTATCATGGCGCAGGGGGGAACTGCGCTCAGATGTTAGTTTTTTGTCTGGGTCTTCCCCAGGAGTCCCTGCCCCTTTTTGAATTCATAAAATTCCCGCCGCAGCGGGCAGTCGGGCATCCAATGCCCGAGTCTTCCGCACAGATGGCAGGGTGATTTGGCGGCGGAAGGCCCGGGTGCAGGCGAGCGGCAGGTGGCTTCAGAGAAGGTGTCTTCAGGCGCTTCTTCTGCGGCGCTGACTCGGGGTGGCAGCTGTTTTTTCTTCTCTCCTTCCCTAGATGGCATGATCAGGACTTTCCGGGTGCAGACCTCGAGCATATCGTGCAGCGAGGGGGGCGGGTGCACCGGGAGGCTGAGGATGGCGTCCCTACACGCAGAGTTTGCATTCGTGGACGCCACTTCCTTCAGGATATGTTCCCGGGCAATCTCGTCCGCCACTTGCTGCTCAACAGCTTTTCGAAGACGCTCGACAAAATCGAGGAAAGATTCCTCGGCGCCCTGAAAGATCCTGGAAAAAGAAAGGAGAGGAGCCGCCCCCGGCAGCGCCAGGAACGCCTTCTCGGCCGCCCGCGCTGACTGCCGGAGCGCTTCCTGGGGGATGGCACTCGCCTGCGAGTGCCCATCTGCCCAGTTCCCGGTCCCAAGGAGCTGATCGATGGCCAGGACATTGCCCGTTAGGTCCAGCCCCGTGTGGGGCTGTTCCCACAGGCTCGGGAGGGCCTCCGTCACTCCCCTCTTCCAGGCTGCCTCCCACATAGCCCGCTTGGTGGGATTGAGCAGGCACGTGAAGAGGCGCCGGATGTCATAGGGGGTGACATCGGCTTCGGTGAGTGTTGCCTGCAACACTCCCCGAAAGTATTCGCTGTCCCGGCCGTAATCCTTCTGTGCCTTGCACAGCTCCTTGATCTGCGAATGGTGCAGCGGGACCCATTGGTGACGCACCCCACCATCTCCCTCTGGATGGTAAACGACCGGGGCTGCAGATGGTATCGCAGCAGACCCCGGTTCCCGACCACCCCCCCCCCCCCCCGGACCCCGAAGCGTGGGAACCGGAGGGAGGAGCGTGGGAACCGGAAGAGAGGGAGGTAGGGGCGTGGCTGGGAACTTGGGCAGGGCGGTCCGATTTTGAGGGACCCTCCCAGGAGGCGGAGACAAGGGGTGGAACTTTTTGACTGGCAGGGGGTGGAGAGAGGGGAGGTGGTATGGGAGGGACCGAGGGAGGAGCCATGGGCGGGGACATGGGAGGAGAAAGGGGAGGGACTACTGAAGGGGAGGTTTCGGGAAAGGAGGAGGGACCAGGAGGGGGGAAGGACGAGGGGGTAGAACATTGGGAGTGGCCGAATGGCAGGAAGGGGTTGGAGCTTGGGAAGAAGGGATTCTGGGGAGAAGAAGAGGGCTTTCCCGCCATTTCGGCCATGTGGTCGCCTCCATCTTGGGCTCCATAGGAGCCATTTTGGGGAATTGGAGGCGACTGGGAGCAAACTGGGGACTTAGAAATTAGGGTTTTGGATCTTGGGGTTTTAGAAACTGAGGACCTGGGGACAGGAACAGGGGAGGTAGGGGAAGACGAGGAGCCCCTAAGAGTCTGGCCAGGACTCTTAGGGCGGGGGGGCCGAGGATTCTGAAGGGGGCCAGGGAACGAATGGTCACCCTGCGCGGGGCTGGAGCGAGCTGCACCCTTCAGAATCCCGGTTTTACGTTTATGGGGACGGGAAGGAGGGTTAGGGGTAGAGGGAGAGGTGGAAGAACTGGGGCGCGAACTAAAACTGACCGAAGGTTTTTCTGAGTTTCCTCCTGCTTTCAAGATAGATCGAATTTGTGAAATCCAAAAAGCTAATGGAGAAAGCGAGGTGTCCCCTGATCTAATCAAGTTTGATAACTTGGCATTTGCCCTCTGCCAAAAGGCAGGATCCTTGATTAGATCGGGGGAGACTTCGGGAAACTCAGAAAAAAGCCATCGGATTAATTTTTTAACTTCCTTTTTATCAACGGAACAACCCCCCATCAACTAGGATACCCACAACTTGGTAAAACAGCCCCTTCTGAGCTGTCGAAAGCGAAAGCTTCGCACCCATCGCTCGATGTTAGGTGGCAGCCACGGTAAAGCCCCCCCGTTCCAGTAAACGCAAAAGAAAGAAAGAAATAAGGGTGCCCACCCCCGGCCCCTGTCTAGAGAAAAGGAAGAGTGGTGACGAAACACCAATAGAGGGGAAGGCGACAGGGAGAGTAGCAGAATACTCACGAAGTCCGGAGGCAACAAACAAAAAGCTGGAACGAGGAGGGTCCTGCGACGGGACGACTCCCGGGTGCAGGGAGCTGCCGTCCGGGGTCCCCGGGGAGCGCTACCTCTAGAGCGAGGTCTGCGCTACCTCGGGGTAGTTCTGCGGCCAATGGGATTATCGAAATCCCATCCGTGGGGTCCTGGTACTGGCGTCGAAGCTCTACTGACGATGGTGCCGGTCAGGAGCTAATCCAGAGAAGAGGGGGGGCCCCACGTGGGCGCCAGAACTGGAGCGGTGGCCGAATAAAAAGCAAAAAACCCAGGCTAGATGAGTGTCCAGCCAACCTCCAGCCAGTAAGGCACTTCCCCAACACGAAGTCAGGGCCTTGTGCCCAAGGCGATGCCAAGCCTTGCGGACGTCGGCCGCTGGGATTCTCCAAGGTCGCAGGACGAAAGGAAGAGGCGACTCTCAGTCTCTTCGGGGTAGGAGGTTTTATTGGTAGGGGATGCAGGGGGTAGCGAGGAAGAAGCTGAGAGCCCCAAGGCAGGAAAGCCCCGGGTTTTAAAGAGGGGAGGGGAGGGGAGGGGAGGGGAGGGGAGGGGAGGGGAGGGGAGGGGAGGGGAGGGGAGGGGGGGGGGGGTGTGAAAGATAGCAAATCAGAGAAGGATACATTAAGGATTGGCATAATCGGAGAACCAATCAAACACAGTTGTGGGAGGGACCCTGGCCCCTAACCCAATCACCCGACACCCTGGCCCGAACTTTCTAGAAAAAGAGGCAGGGGTGTCGAGTAACAGGCAGGCAGCCAGGGGTGGGGAACAAGAAAGATACATTTAGTAACCAAGACAACTGGGGAGGGGTTTGGGGATTGACACAAACTGGTAACAGGGCAGGACCTTCTGAGAGAACAATGGGGGGAAAACTGAACAAACATAAAACACACCACAACAAGTAGCCACCTGGGCATAGATTGGGAACTTCACACTCCATACTGCCCCCAATCAAGCGGCCAGATGGAGAAAATGAATCATTTGATTAAGCAGCAGATTCTAAGACTCGGGCAAGAAGTTCATCTAGACTAGCCCCAAGCTCTTCCACTGGGACTATTGCGAATTCAAACTAAACCTCGGGCTAAAGGAAACCTGAGTCCTTTTGAAATACTATATGGAAGACCATATAGAATACAAAAGGGAATGTCCACCCACATTAGAGAGGTAACACTGGCCACCTACATGGTGGCTTTAAGCAAACAGCTCAGAGAAATTGAGAAGCACGTGGCTGGAACTCGGAGAAGGGAGTTAGATGGGCCAGTACATAACATACAGCCTGGGGATTATGTATATGTTAAGTCTCTTCCAGAGAAGACTTTGGAACCACAGTGGGAGGGACTGTTCCAGGCGCTTCTCACCACCTTCACTGCAATCAAGATCAAAGAGCAAAATGCCTAGATCCATCACTCTCGACTGAAGAAGGCCCCAGAAGCCCCTTGGAGAGTGACACCAGGAGACAATGAACTGAGATTAAAACTTACTCGGGCAAAATGAGTATATTGCGGTTGGGGGTAGTTCATACTTTCATTTACAGAATTGTTTTGTATGTAATTATAACTGAAGTTTTAGAACTAGAGAGTATTTCTATTCAAAGCGATGCTGAATGGCCTTGGTCCCAGGCTTTTAATCAGTATACTGGATCCATGGGAGAACTTTCTGAGATACAAGATCTAAACCTATCCACTGTAGTAATTCATGAAGATCAGGTATATGACGAGCAGGAGTGGTAGGAATGAGAACTGTGGACGCTTCAAGAGATCAGGAGAGAAGAAATCAAAATAAGGTGCTAGGTGGTCAGTGAGATGGCTTATGAGAGACCAGATCCAATTAGTGTCTCAGCCTCTCCCATATACAGGTACCGGGAAGTTTGTGATAGCCTAAGTGAATCAGACTGTTGGTGTAATTTCACCTTGATACAGACTGTAGAAGTGACCTGCCTTTAGGCTCAGGATGCTATCAGGCTCTCATTTAAATTTAAAATAGGCACTGCACTTTTTACAACAGCAAGACCTTATACAACCCACACTAGGACTCAAATAGTTCAGACCCAACCCAAACTTGAACCTGAAGTGTATGAAATAGGGCCCTACGTAGTGAGGAATGTGGGTGAACAACAACTGTTGTTCAATCCAGAATGGTCTCTCAAACATGTTGAATTGCTAATGCAAATTAACATCTCAGAAATCCAACCAGCCTACTCCTCTTTCCTAAGAACATCCTTTGAGAGCTAGACAATGTGGTTACAAAGATAAGTATACCTCAAGAGCAGAATAAGAACAGATCTAACTGGGATGTTAAAGACAAGATTGAGAGTTTTGAATGGAATTGATTCAGAAATACTGATGAATAAGCTAGCCACTGAAGCAGGTAGCCTAGCAAAATTGAAGCAGCCTTTACAGTCATATCTATTGGCATTAGGAACTAGCCAGTAGCAGATTTCAAAAGTACTGCCAAAGTGAGAAAAGGCCAGGGACCAAGACCACAAGTTAATAGAAGTGCTTAGTACAGTTAAAGGTAATGTGTCCTTAGCTTTCAGTTGTATAGAAGAAGTGCTTAGTACAGTTCAAGATAATGTGTCCTTAGCTTTCAGTTGTATACAAGCACAGTGATAGATGCAAGCAACAGCAGCTCTGATCATATAAGAAAAGAGTGAAGGTAATTTTCCAGCTGAAATTTGGAAAGTTGTCTGGGATAATGCAACTGACTTTGAAAAGAAGTTTCAATCCTGGTAGACTATAGTAAATTTCACCTATGATCCTGCTTCTAATGTGGCCACTGCCTTTGTGCTTACCATACATAATGCCACTATTTACGTTATCCATCCCATCATTGAACTAAGATTAAATAATGAAAAAAAAGTGCTCTACCCTTCAGAACATAGAGTGTGGGCACAAAAAGTGAATGAAAAGTGGCAAACAGTAAACTTAGAATCCTGAATTACTAGAGAACAGCTGGGATTCATTTGTGAAAGCAATACTATTAATGCCCAAGATGTGTGTCTAGACACTGAACAGAGTATTTGCCACTTCGAAATTCATCCAGTCACTGATCAGAAAACTGTGCTCGTATATACTGATAAAGGTTGTGTGTGCCTGAGAACTGCTTGTGCTGCTGTAAAAATTGATAACAATTATGTTATTTTGTCTAGCAGAAATCATTCTAATTTTTGTATTTGTAATTTTGTTAAGATTATCGAGTGTGATTTTTCGTACTTGGCCCCAGTGACATCCCACCAGTTGATTAAAACCAATTACACAATGGATCACAGACTATCACCTACTAGAAAACCCTAATTACTGTCCAACATGATGCAAAAGAAATAACCAGAATTCTGCAAAGAATAAAACAAAATGCAGATCATAACTGGTGGGATGTGATCTTTGAGTAGTCACCAACTGCAAATGGAATCTTTAATAAGTTGTGTCATCCCATTGTGGTTTTGTTAATATTAATTGGAATAAGTTTAAGATTATCCATTATATTGCTAATTTGGAATTAGAGAATACTACAGTGAGTAGCTGTGTTAACCTCCTTATCAAACGTTCATGGTAAAGCATTAAGAGACACTTATTGTCATAGGAATTTGCATGAAGTAAAAGAATTTACTTCTTCCTTTTAGGAAAGGGGGGAATGAGGCAGAGTGGAAATTTTCCAGGGTAGAAATCCATTTTGATTTAGGTGAAATGTACATTTTTGAGTTAAGTGTGTGGTTAGAAAACATAGCTATTTAACCTGACTGCAAAGCCTAGGCTCAGAGAAACTGCTTCAATGAAGGACAGAGATAAGGAGGGAGGAGACAGAGGGTGCTAGAGAGAGACAGACAGACTGCTGTGAGAGCAGGTCAACCTGACCTAGGAATTCTTTCTGATAAAGAAGAAGTAGCGGCAAATGTCACGCGAAATTCGTAAAAATGAATATGTATGAACCTATTGTGAAATTGTATGCATATGTATTTGAGAGGGGGATAAAAAGGGACCTGAAGTTCCCAGAAGTACACGTGTCATTTTAAGGGAACGATTCCCACATGCGTGCAGCGCTGTAATAAACATACCGGCTTTACAACTTTCACAAAAGTTGTGGAGTTTTGATTATCTCTGCAAAACAGCAGGAGCAAAGCAGAAGCAAGAGCAAGAGCAAAGCGAAAGCAAAGCAAAAAGCAAAAGCTGCACTATGTACTGCCCCATCTCTGTGTGCTGCCAGCTGTGGGGGAGCAGTCTGATAACAAAACAAAACTTCACTCTTCAGAGCCAGTCTTGAAGGTACAGAACAAAATATCCAGCATAAACAGAACAACGACTGGGGATACAAGCATCATAATGTCACGCTAGGATATTGATTTACAAGATGAAGGGGGGAATCTAAAATTAAGCAGAAACATCCTCGTTTGAAAGGAATGTTTGAATCATGTATGAGATATATGAATAGGCTATTGCTTTTAAGGGGTTATCCTTTGTTAGCAAGGTGTGCCTTTTGGTGGAGTGCCAAGCACCCGGACATCCGTAATTCTTTGCTTTTTATTGTCTTTTATTGTCCTAATTTTTATTACTATTTTCATTACTATTAAACTTCTAAAATTTTAACAAAAGTGAATGGTGTTTTTCACAGTTCACTCATAACTGTATCAGCTACCACTAATACTGACATGCGGAGAGACTCTAAAACTCAAAGACAAAATGAGTTTTAAAGTAGATATGTTTTTATTCGGCCGGATACATGCGGGATGCCTCCACAAAGACATGCGTAACCCCGGGTACACTCACGTTTTCTTTTATCCCATAGAATGTTAAATATGCATCAAGTTTCCCAATAGATCATTTCCTGGCTCCCCTCCCTCTCCCTTCGTATGCTAATCATCTTATCAGTTCTTTGCATCCGGAAAATGTTGTCTCTGGTAGTCATCTAGGGGGTCTCGGGGGTCATAGGGGATGAAGTAAAGTTGTCTTCCTCAGGGCTGACTTTCTGACCCTGCTGCCTTGCGCATGCTTACTGATCTTTTGGCAACTGTCCAAGCCAGGAGTGCAGATTCATCTGGTTTCAGGGGCCCAATGAACCTCGTTATCTCGGCATCCTTGCATACTGTATCCCATTCTTGATAAACATCCTTCCCCGTATCAGGCATCCTTGCATTCTTTCTTGCTGTTTTGCATGTATTCCTTCCCTTTCTCATGCAACCAAGGATGCAGCAAATATTAAGCAATATCCATCATTAATGTGTCTATTCTTAATACCTTCTAATTACTGTGATTAATATATATCCTCTAGTTTCTGACCCCATGTTTCACTAATATGTCTAAGTTTTTGTCAATAGCAGAAATAAAAGCAAAGTTATTTTAACATTTTACATATAGCATTCATCCTAATATTTGTGAAAAGCCAACAATATAATATGTATTTATAACAGGAAAATAATGGAGAATCAGTTAATAAGGGAAGAGAATCTGTTTTAAAGTTTTGCTGAATAAGAAGGATCTTCAAGTTTTTAATTATGTCCTTCCTAGTGTGTTGTTGGGGGAAAATCATAGGACTTTGAAACTGGTGCCAGTACTGCCCTTATTGTCAGAGTGTGGAAGACAGAACAAGAAATGGGAGTTGATGGGGAGCAGCAGAAAAATGGGATTCAGCTTGAGAATGTGTTTTTCCCTGAGAAGTCTGCTGGAGTTGCTTTTGTGGGAATTTTTCCAGGGTCTGTTATTGTGGGAGACAGGCTGGTGGTGCTCCTCGGTGTCTCTGAAGGACTCTGTTAAGCCTGTGTGCCTTTCTTTGGCACAGCAATTAATCAAACTGAATGCTAAGTGAAAATATGTTACTTTTGCTGAAATGCATTCACAGAAGAGACAAATTGAAGAAGAAGCCAAGCTGTTTGTCCCCCCACTCGCCCCCGAGTCGTCTGTCCCTCCACTCCCTCCTGAACTGATGATTGGATTCAGTAAGTGTATTTTTCGTTGCCTGAAAAGCCGGTGATAAGATCTCATGGAGGAGCCTCTGCCCTTCCCCCTCCCCACCCTGCGCCGAGTGGCTGCCAGCACCCAGGACGGGGTGCTGCTGGTGTAGGGGAGGGACGCGATTGTTTGAAGCCCCCCTCGAACGCGTCGGGACCCCCCCCTGCCCTTGCTGCCCTTGTGGAGGCTGTACGGGGCGGGGGAAGGAGCTGGGCCCAGACAGTGGGAGCTGTGTCTGCTGCAGTTGGAGGAACACGTTGGGAGCAGGGTTGGAGCCATCCTGTGCCGTTTCCCTACCCCTCTTCGGCTGATGGCTGCCTTAGACCCCTCTCAGGACATTCAAAAGTGTTGGGAGCTGCTCAGCGCAATGTGTTGCCACTCCACCTAAAGGAACTTGGACCCTTCCCTCACCGAGGCCCTGATGCGGCCCTATGGCACCCTGGGGGAACTGGTTTGATGGGACATAAATATTTTGACAACAATAAAAAGTCTTACCAGTTATGTGTAATTAAGGACCTAGTGTTATGCAGTGCTGAATATTTATGTTTTAAAGCTGATAAGGAGTTAATGTTAATAATAATTTTTTAAATGTTGTTGATTGCTATGTCTATAGTTGACATAGTAATTATTTTGACGAGATATATATGTAAAGTGCTTCTTGATGCCTATGGTCCCATAGGACAGGGTTAGAATGCTTTGTTATTATGCATGTTCAATCAATGTAAGTGTGAAAAATGCATATTTTATGATTGGCTTTTTGCAAATATTAAAATGAATATTATATGTGTTATGTTAGAAAGTTATGCTGTATTAATTTTCTTAAGTAGTGTGTTAAATATAGTTTTAGGGTATAACATAATGTTAAAATAGAAACTGTGCTATGTAAGATACTTTTTTTAAAGAAAGGACTCACACCGAGATAGCAGCCACAAGATCTTTCAGAGAAAAAGAATTTATTGCTCCCTTATCAGAAGAAACTAACTTCTTGCTGGCTCGCTCATCCCTGAGACACCATCAGGATTAAGAGGAAGAAGTTGAAACTGACCAGACAGAATCCTTTGTTTGAATGGAATTTATGCATCATGTAGGAGATGTATGAATATGCAACAGGCTATTGCTTTTAAGGGTTAATCCTCTGTTAACATGTGTCCTTTTTCGGGCTTATCTTGCCCAGAAAAATGTATCCAGACTATCCATAACTCTTTGTTTTTATTGTCTCGTATTGTCCTAAGCCTAATTGTCCAAAATTTTATTACTCTAACTTTATTACTATTTTTATAACCATTTTATTACTATTAAACTTTTAAAATTTTAAAAACAGGTGATTGGCATTTTTCACAATTATGGTAGCAGAGGATGGTTCCTAACATCTCTCTGCCGGTGCCTTAGGAGAGTCAGGGTGAGGAAGGCACACCCTGCCTGATTAGGCAGCCTTGCCCTGTTTCCTCTAGTGAGACTGACAGATGCAGGTTGTTCCAGATTGGAAGGCAAGATGTATTCTTTTACCATCTGTATGGCACTTGTTTTTTGTCAAGTGGGCAGTTTTCCTTATCTCTGAGTGATCACAATCACTCCTCCCTTGGGAGGGAACATCTGCTGATAACAGGCTATTGAATGTCACTGCATGACTGATAAGAACTATAGCATCCCATTGTGAGATGCTCCGCCCAGAGGGAGGAGCCAAGCATTGCTACCCAGATATAATCCGGAGATTCTGGAATACCAGCATGGCTTCTCCACTGGCTTTCCCAGAGGAACAGCAGCTGCCTCTTCTTCCACTGGATCTTTGGAGGAAGACTACACCCTTTTCTACAGGATCCCTGCTCCAGCAGAACCACACCTAACACTTCAGGAGGATTGCAGCCACATTTCCAATTGGACTGCTACCAACACCCTCACCAACATGGTGTCAGGTTGAGTTCTGACTCTGTCAGTGTTGTTCTAGTGTACTGCATTGTTTATTTTATCCTTTTATTTTCTTCCCTATTAAAGAACTGTTATTTCCTGCTCCCATATTTTTTTTGCCTTAGACCCCCTTAATTTAAAATTTATAGCAATTCAGAGGGGTGGGGAGGGTTTACATTCTCCATTTTAAGGGAGGCTCCTACCTTCTTTAGCAGACTCCCATCTTTCCAAACCAAGACACAGGTTACGATCGATGGACAAAGGGAGGCAATTAAACAAAGAAAAGGGAAAGGATTCCCTAAAACCGTGGTAATTACCCCTAAGACTAAAGTGTACACAAAGAACAAAGATCCAAGGATAAACTATAGGTAAGTTTGGACGGAGTGCATAAGGGGGGGGGGGGGGGGATGAATGTGTATGAAAGAGAGGCGGGCTGGTTACCTGACAAGTGAGTGATGAGTCTCCCATGCTGTGTTCTGTGTTTTCGTCTTCTTGTGAGAAAAGCAGTCAGTAAAGAGACTAAGCGAGTGATAAAAAAGAGTGAGAAAATCCCCCCCAGGGAAACTGGGACTGGGTCTCAGGGAAGGGGTGGGACCCCTTGGAGAGAGGAAGCCGAGGGAAAATAAAAGTGTGGAAGGGGTCCTTAAAAATTCTGCTGGATTGAGGGATAAGAGTGCCCGAGAGCATCCAGAAATAAAACCTGCTGGGTTGAGAGATTAATATGCCCAAGAGCATCCAGGGTTGAGCAAAATTCTGCCAGATTGAGAATATGTCCAAGAGCACCTGGAGTTGGACAACACAGCTGGATTGAGGGATAAAAATGCCCAAGAGCATCTGGGGTTGGACAACACAGCTGAACTGAGGCATATCCAAGAGCACCGGGACTGGCCAGCAACACCTAAAATTGTAATAGGTGATTTGAAAGTAAAAGGTACCTTATTGTTGTCATGTGTGAGAGTGAGTCACACACAAAATCAGCCTCAACTTCCCGGGCGGGTGGGAAGGAGGGGGCTGTGGAAAAAGGTGTATGTGACCCGCAAACAGGCCATTGTTCTCCCGGCTGTGTGGAGAGGGCTGTGGCTAAAGAGAGTCAATGACACACATACAGCCTCACAGATGAACTGGCACCAGAGGCAACCAGATTCAGGGCCCTTCCCAAAAGCCCAGCTCGGGCAAGGTGCGGAGGTCTGAACCCTTGACTCTATCTCTAGGGAGAAGGGATAGCCAAACCTCAGGGGAGGTGGAAGGAGTCAGGGTAGGGGACTCACAAAGACCAGTCATTCTTTGGCAACAGGAGTACACTTCGTGTGAGTCTAAGAGGTTTGCTAATGTTTCCTTCCTCTGTCCAATCAAAGAAAAGGAAAATTACCAGGAGTTCTGAACCTAGGTCAGTGAGGAAACTTAGGGGTATCAGTACTTAAGGTTCTGGGGTGTTGGAAAAATAAAAATACCTTACATGGTCCATGTGGGTGAGGCACCAAGGACCAAAAACTTGGCTAAGCAGAAGTTGAGAGGTATGAATGAACAGGCCTGAGGATGTGAAAAAATGTGTGGAAGTGAATGAGAAATGAAAGTGAGTGAATGTAGACAAATGAAAGTATATGTAATGTAGATTGTTTATGTTAAGCTTCACTATATCTCCTTGGAGGGAGGTGTATTGTATTGAAAAGCAGTGTGAGAAAAAGGTTTTTTTTTATTTTTTAGTGTGTGTGTAGTCGAAAGAAAGTGGTATTCATGTTGCTAGTGAAAGTGAGAAACAGAGGCAGGGGATGACTAGATAAGATCTTGAAAAATGGGACAGAAAACCAGTAAGTTGGATACAGGAAAGAAAGAAAAAAAAAGGGGAATAAAAGCGTACTAGCAGAGATACCCCAAAATATCCCTTTGGGAGTTATGTTAGCTAACAGAGATACAACTCCTTGCAAAAGGAGAAAATACAGGGTATGCAGTAGTTGATGGGAAAAACATGCAAACTATGGAAAAAGGGAAATTAAACCTTAAACTGGTAAGCTCAAACTTGTGAATTATATACCCTAAAAAGAGCACTAGATATTTAGCACAAAAGAAAGGAACTATATATACTGATTCAAGGTATGCCTTGAATTGTACATACCTTTAGAAAAAGAAAATTAGAAAGGAAAAAGATTACTTAATTCAAGAGGAAAGGGATTAGTACATGAGAGACTTATTTTAGAGGTTTTAGAGGCATTAAAATTACCTGAAAGAGATAGCTATAGTACATATTAAGGGACACAAAAAGGGAAAGACCCCAGAAATAAGAGGAAATAATTTGGCAGATCAAGAAGTTAAAAATGCAGCAGAAAATGGGGCTGAAAGAGTTATGTTACTATTAACTCCAAATGAGGAAAAATTGGAATTAAGCAAGATAGGAAGAGAGCAAGATGAATTTAGCAAATTGAAACTTCCTGATGGAAGGCAATTACTTAATAAAATGCTTACTAGGAAAATATTAGAAAGCATGCATCAGAAAACCTACTGAGGTACCCAGGCTTTGTGTGATCATTTTTTAAGGAACTATGAGTATTGGGATTTTTAGATTAGCAAAACAAATTACTGAAAGATGTATAACTTGCCAAAAGATAAATTTAAAACTAGGTGATGAAAAAAAAACATTAGGAGGTCATGAATTAGCTCTTCGACCATTTCAAAGTATCCAAGTAGAAGTTTGGATTTGTCAGGCTCTGGATTTATTTGTAAAAAAACATTTAATCCAGAAGAAAACAAAATATGCTGCATGCTGGTTGGGAGATCGTAAGAAAATAAAATCTTTAAAATATCAAAAACCCCCGAGACAAAGCAATTAAAGAAAAAAGGGTGAAAGAAAAGGGCTGGGAACAAGAGATTACCTCCTCCGTTCCTGCTTATTCCCCCACATGTTCGCGGCTGCACCACTCCTCCCCAGCCCCCGTCCCCGGCTCCCGCCCCGCCGGTGAGTTCGTCTGCCCCGGTCCCAGCCGCCTGGCCCGTGGCCGCTCTGCCGGTCATGCCGGGGGGGTCCGTACTGCCGCGTGGTCCGTGGTCACCGCGCCAGCCGCACCGAGGGAGGTCCCATCTGTCCCGGCCGTCCCATTCCCAGCTGCCCTGCCCATGCCGGCTGCGCTAGGCGCTGCTGCTGCTGCCGGGGCCTCCCGCCTGCTTTGTCTCTGCCAGGAGCTGCCAGATCAGCCGCCATGAGCCATGTGCGGGCTATCCACGCTCCGGCTCGGTCTCCACCGGAATATCCCCCTCTGGCAGTTCCGGCAGCGGACCCTGCCTGTGCATTGGAGGACTAAGCCTCGGCGCGGATCCCTCCCCTCAACCCCCTTCTTCCAACACTAAGGGGATAAATTAGGCAGCATCTCGAAGGTGAAATGCAAAAAAAAAAAAAAAAAAAAAAAAAAGTCTTTTAAGGGACAGCTTTTAAGAGATAAAGAAGAAACTCCAACTGAATAGTTAGACAGACTTAGGACATATAAGAGAAATTGCACTAATCAGGTAAAAGATCTAAAAATCTTCTGAGAGATAGGCACAGAAGATGAATAGAGAAGTCATAGGCTCTGTATTTTAGAAGACGGATACCATCTAGAGTCTGTGATAACTTAAAAAGTAAGTCCCCAAGAAGAAGAAAAATTAGAATTTGTCGTAGACACAGGGGCAGAAAGAACCTGCCTGTTAAATATTCCAAAAGGTTATAATGTAAGCAAAGACACTGTAAAAGTAACAGGGGCAAAAGGAGAGAGTTTCACAGTTCCTGTCATTAAAGATGTAGTAATTAAGGGAGAAACTAGAATTTAGATAGGGGATGTATTATTAGTCCCTGGGGCAGGTAGCAACTTATTAGGAAGAGACTTACAAGTAAAACTAAGAATAGGCGTTATACCAGAAGAAGGAAAAATGACAGCTGGAGTTTTAAAATTTGGCCAAGAGGATGAGGAATAAAAAAATTAACGAGGAAGTTTAGGCAAAGAAAGGAAATAGGGGAGGATTAAATATTGACCCCATAAGGGTCACAACTGAGAGAGGATCGTCCCATACATGTACATCAGTGCCCCATATCTTTAGAAGGATGGGAAAGTTTGAAGCCAGTAATAAAAGGACTTATAAAAGATGAGTAAAGAAGGCCAATAGAAACTATTTTTTTATAAGCCAGAGAAACTGAAGTTGAGGTTAAAAAGGCTACTATATAACTTTTAAATTTTCTCGGGGGAAAAAGGATTAAGGGTATCAAAGAGGGATATCAGAAAACTACTCAGATTATTAGGATATTGCAGATTATGGGATTGACGGGTACACACAAGCAATATAATTTTTATATGGAAAATTAACAAAGGAAAATGATGTTAAATTAGAGGAGCTGAAGTTAAAACTGGCCTAAGTACCAGCTTTAAGCTTACCCTCATTAGTAAAACCCTTTTCATTTGTACATAAATGTAGAAAAAGGAGTAGCTCATAAAATTTTAGTTCAGGAGTGGGGAGGAGTAAAGAGACCAGTTGCTTATTTATCAAAGATGTTGGACTCAGTAAGCCACAGCTGGCCGGTATGTATTCAAGCTACAACAGCTACTGCAATCCTAGTAAAATAAAGTTGTAAGCTTACTTTTGGAAGTAAACTAGTTGTGTGTATGTACACCTTGTACAGTCTGAGGTGTGTTGAATCAAAGAAAAGAGAAAAAGATAGGGAAAAGAAAAGCAAGAAAAGAAGAAAGACAGAAGTTGAAGAAGGGGGAGGGGTGGTTAGCAGACTCTGGGATGTTGGAATGTAGAGTTATGATGTCTTGGTGCTGGAGGAAGACAAGAGTTTGAATGCAGTTTCTGTATGAAGGGCAGGCAAGTGTCTTAACACATGGTTGTTAGGAGGTTGTTCAATGCTGAACTGGGCTCCGGAGAAGGTTTAACAGAACGGACCCTCCTTGAAGAGAAAAAGAAGATATGTTAACTAGGGGTTATTAAGGCTAGAAAGTGTTTAGCCGCTCTCGTACGAGCGGCGGGGTCTCAGGAGTTGGCTGGCTCAGTAGTGGAGCTGCTGGAGGTGGGTCCCAGCCTGCCGGAGTCCCGAGTCCAGGATGGCAGCCTCAGCCCCGGCAAATGGGGAGAGAGAGAGAAAAAGAGAGAAAGAAAAGAGAAAGAGAGAGGGGGCGAAAGGGACCCAAGCCATGCACTCAGGGTCCCCATGCCCCTGGCTTTCTGCGAGTTTCCCCTCCCCCACTCCCGCTAGGGCAGGATCTGCCCTGGCTGGTGCCGCTGCAATAAAGATAAGATCAAGGCAGAGACTGCTAACTCTCCAAACCTCACAAAATGTTTATTTTTTTAAAGTAAGGGTTTGGGGTTTTTTTCTGTTTGTTTGGGTTTTTTTTTTTGTTTTTTTGGGGTTTTTTTTTGATGTTAAGAGGAGGCTTTTGTTCTGAGGAATTGGTCTGTAAGGCTAAAGCAGTTAAACGTTGCCAGAAAAGTAAAAAGCAATATTCATCTCACGTGAAAATCGGGCTGGCCTTTCTTGTTTAACTAATTGTAGCTCACAGAAAGAGGAATTTGCCTCTGCAGCTATTAGGACAGCTGGATACAAGAAGAAGAGGTTGCTGTGGAGAAAACTTTTAGCTAAACCCAGAAAGTTTTGAAGAAAGCTAATGCTAAAAGTCAGTTGAGTGGTTCCGAGAAAAGGGAAAGAAAAACAGTCCAGGGAAAATTTGGACTGCCTAGCTAAACTAACTAACAAGCAAGAGCAAAGCAGGAGCAAGAGCAAAGCGAAAGCAAGAGCAAAAAGCAAAAGCAGCACTATGCTACTGCCCCATCTGTGTCCCGCTGACTGTGGGGGAGTGAGCAGACTGATAACAAAACAAAACTTTGCTTTTCAGAGCCAGTCTTGAAGGCACAGAACATAACATAAACAGAACAGACGACTGGGGATACAAGCATCATAATGTCACCCTAGGACATTAGGATTAGGACAATACGAGACAATAAAAACAAAGAGTTATGGACAGTCCGGATACATTTTTCTGGGCAAAATAAGCCCGAAAAAGGACACATGTTAACAGAGGATTAACCCTTAAAAGCAATAGCCTGTTGCATATTCATACATCTCCTACATGATGCATAAATTCCATTCAAACAAAGGATTCTGTCTGGTCAGTTTCAACTTCTTCCTCTTAATCCTGATGGTGTCTCAGGGATGAGCGAGCCAGCAAGAAGTTAGTTTCTTCTGATAAGGGAGCAATAAATTCTTTTTCTCTGAAAGATCTTGTGGCTGCTATCTCGGTGTGAGTCCTTTCTTTAAAAAAAGTATCTTACATAGCACAGTTTCTATTTTAACATTATGTTATACCCTAAAACTATATTTAACACACTACTTAAGAAAATTAATACAGCATAACTTTCTAACATAACACATATAATATTCATTTTAATATTTGCAAAAAGCCAATCATAAAATACACATTTTTCACATTTCCCCCTCTTATTCTTTGTAAATCATTTGGTTTGAGTAATATTTCTTGTCTACTTGCATCTTCTGGACTATGCTGGCAAAATAAATCAGGGGATTACACAAGGAAGAAATATCAAAACAGTTGTAACACATAAAAGGAAAAATCTTAATTTCTTCTATCATCCTATCTCTAATACATTACCCCATCTGCTAGGTTTTAACATTGTTATCTAATTTTGGACTGGTACCTGGGTTGTTTGTTTTTTTGCATGTCTTTTGCTTTTCCTAGAATGACATCCCCGTGGTCATCTATTTTCAACAATCTGATATATAAAACTATCCATAAACACCCCCTTCTTTAGCCAATAAATAGTCCAAAGCCAACCTATTCTGATACACTACAAGTTTTTTTTGGCTTTGCTGACTTGATATTAATTCCAATGCCTGAGCAGCTTTATTTATCATCTTTAGGACTGCTTGGAGTCTTGTAATACAATTCGGCATATAATTTGGGGTCAATACAGAGTTAGATTGCTGTGCTGGTTTTACTTTTTTGTTTACTAGTTGTTTTTTTACCGAATCTTGAACTCTATCTTTAAGATTGAATGTAAAACAAATCTATCTCTCTCCTTTTGGACATTCAATTCCTAGTCTATTACCACTTTGTCCTAAGTTTCTTGCAATCCAATATTTTTCCCTGTTTTGCCTGCAGGTACTTAATTTGGATGGGTTATAACAGTGACTGTTGACATGGGTGTGTGTAATAAAAGAGGAACTTTGGTTTCTTTCTGTGTAATGCTTTTGGTAGCATTTGTGACACAATCTTGCCGGTATCCCGAAAGGGAAAAGACAACAAATGAGTGACAGAAACAGGAATAACAGAGGTCTGATATGGCTTATACCCCCACCTCCCCTGCCTATGGGGTTGCTGCCCATAGTAGGTGTATATGATCTTCTCAGTGGTGAGTACAATGGTCAATCCAGACTTGCCCTCTTTTCCCCTTGTCACTTCCTTTTTATTAATTTCCAGGCCAATCATTTTTGACACTCTTTAACTGTGGTTTCCCACTGTTCCTCAGGTATCTCTCATTCAACAGGCACTATTAATTTCCATCCACAAAACAAAGTTATTACTTCAACGCTTCTTGCAACAAGAGCATAAATTTTGTGAACTACATTACTAATTATTCCCACAATTCAAACATTTACTTATAACCCAACTAGCATGTTCAGTCTTGGGATGAATCAAATAAAGTTTACAGTATGATACTGATGGAAATGGTAATTCCCCCTTTCCCCTGTACAATTCACAGGCTAAGGTCAGAATATAAAACTCTGACTAAAACAGTCCTGATCCTTCGGTCAGAAGTATTCCTCCCCAAGGAGATGTCAGAGGTGTCTCAGGGTTTATTCAGGCAGTGCTTGAAACCAGTGATGTAAGCTTTGCCTTATTTCTTAATTAGGTGTTATTTTTTGTACATTCCTTGGATCATTTGGGTTTTCCCAAACCATTACCACCTGTCCTAGGGTGACATTATGATGCTTGTATCCCCAGTCGTCTGTTCTGTTTATGCTGGATATTATGTTCTGTGCCTTCAAGACTGGCTCTGAAAAGCAAAGTTTTGTTTTGTTATCAGCCTGCTCACTCCCCCACAGTCAGCGGGACACAGATGGGGCAGTAGCATAGTGTTGCTTTTGCTTTTTGCTCTTGCTTTCGCTTTGCTCTTGCTTCTGCTTTGCTCTTGCTTTTGCTTGTTAGTTAGTTTAGCTAGGCAGTCCAAATTTTCCCTGGACTGTTTTTCTTTCCCTTTTCTTGGAACCATTCAAACCTGCTCCAGACCAGGACCTGGGAAACACCGAGAGTTTGCACCTTGTGACCTGCAGCAGCCATTTCCAGCGCCGGAGGGACCGATAACAGAGCGACCACTCCCAGAGGAGACTTTCTGAATTTGTCATCTCTTCAGAGCAGTGAATGAGTTTTGTCATCTGGTATTGTTCATTTTGTGTGCTGGGGGGTGCTTTGCCTGTCAAATAAACAGGTTTCCACTTCTCTTTGAGGAATCCTTCTTGAGCCGGTTGAGGGGAGGGGTTGTGTGTGTTTGCTTTCTGGAGGGGCTCCCTTTGGAGGTTTTCTCCCAAATTTACCCTAAACCAGGACACAGGGATAGATGTAGCAATTGTGAAGGAGTAGAGACCATAGAAATACCTTGCCTTAAGAGTAATCAAACTGTTAGGAGAGGCTTGGACCATGACCAGCAGATCAAAAAGTTCTGCCAACTGCCCATGGGTGAAGAGTTCACCATGAGGAAGACGGCTTTCTTCCTCCCATACACCAACTCCCTTATTTCAAAATCCCACCGACCCAATTAAGGGAGTACAATTGTGCAGTTGTGATGGATATTCAGCTGATTATAATACCAAGTGGGCAGGTAATGATTATGTATTCTTAGAAACAGCTTGGATATGTAAAACCTTCTCTGTATAAATAGAGAGCAGGAGTCTGTGACTCCTTGCATATGTATTTGGAAATGATTCCACATGTGCATCTGTCCGTGCATCGCATCTCTGCAGACTTTTGCAAGCACAGCAAGTTTCAGACTAAACAAAAACTGCACACTTCATCTAAATCCAAAAATTAATTTCTACTCTAAGTTAATTTTCTGACCCCCCCATGTCTCACACACTCATGATCCTCCAGCTCAGGGGACCAGGCAGCCCAAGGTCCATGAGTATTATTAAAGACTGAGGTGAAAAGAACTGCATTGAATGTCTCCACTTTATCCCTATTAATCTGATGACCATCTTTTCTTTAAAACCCTTGCTATTGACATACTTAAAAAAGTCCTTCACAACACTGACCAGTTTTAGCTCTAAGTGAGCTTTGACCTTCCATGTCTTCTCCCTGCATTTATCAGCTATGCCTTTGTAATTTTCCTGCAAAGCCTGACCTCGATCCCAGAGATTGTGTAATTTCTTTTTCCTCTTGAGCTCCACAAGGAGTTCCCTGTTCAGCCAAGCTGGTCTTCTGCCCCACTTTCTTGACTTTCAACACTAAGGTTGCTGCTCCTATGCCTTTAAAAGGTGGTTCTTCAAAATGGACCAGAACTTGTAGACTCCTAAGCCCTCAAAAGCAGATTCCTATGGTACTCTGCTATGTAGCTCTCTGAATATCTTAGTTTGCTCTCTTGAAATCCAGAGCAGCAACTCTGCTGATATTTCCCCCTTGTTTTTGTAGTTATACAGACAGTTCCAGAAATGCTCAACATCTCCTTACTGGAAAGTACATATTTTTAAAACACAAGTATAACTTACGGGACCAACCATATGACTGTATTCTTTCTATTTTATTTTGAGGATTACTTTTTGCCAGCTTAAATAACTGCATTCTTCAAGGGCAGGGCTAGTGTAAGGACTCTGCCTTTGCTGCATTACATTACCTGAGGCCTGATGCAGCTAAGCTTAAGAGGGTTTTTTTTTGTGGAAGTCATGCTTTATATAATTTCAAGTTGTTCCTTCAGTCTTGCATACTTGTAAGCTTTCTACAACTTTAGTGATTACTATATAAAAATTAGGAATCACTGCATAGCAAATAAAGGTAGGATGTTATTGATGCATTAGGCACTAGCTATTTCTGCTATTAAGAAAGCTTGCTCTACAGATGTTCATCTTGGTTCTTAAAAATTCCTCATACTTTAGAAAAGTTTATTCTCTAGCACTCCTCAGTTCTGGATTTACATACTTACCATGGAAATTTTCATAATGTTAATAATTCTGTACAGAGTCAAAAGCTTAAATGCAACTTTGGAAGTGCTCTATATTAAGACAGTACTGTACAGGAACATATTTTAACATGCCTCCGATATACTAGCACAAAATGAGCTTTTTAATATGTAAACTAATGTGGCATTCAAGCTTTCATCTCCTTCATCTGAACTGATACACAGGGATGGGGAGCAGAATAGACCCCTTGCAATTCAGGAGGAAGTAGCTAATGACCTGCTGTGCCACTTACACACTCACAAGTCTATGGGACCAGATTCACCCAAGGATGCTGAAGGAGCAGGCAGAAGAGCTTGTCAAACCACTCTCCCTCATTTATCTTCAGTACTGGTGTAGTGGGTTGACCCTGGCTGCATGCCGGGCACCCACCAAAGCCTCTCTATCACTCCTCTCTGCAGCTGGACAGGGGAGAGAAAATATAATGAAGGGTTCATGAGTTAAGATAAGGACTCACCAAATACTGTCACGGGCAAAAAAGACTAGAGATATTAATTGAACTTATTGCTAACAAAATCAGAGGAGGATAATGAGAAGTAAAATAAGACCTTAAAAACACCTTCCCCCTACTCCTCCCTCCTTCCAAGTTCTACCTCCTTCCCCAGCAGCACAAGGAGACAGGGAATGGGCGTTATGGTCATGCCTACATTGGGTGCCGGAAGGACTGAAAAGGATTCACCATGGCTGGGTGCTAGGTGCCCACCAAGTCACTCTATCACTCCCCAGATGGACAGGGGAGAGAAAATAAGATGGAAAACAACTGGCAGGTTGAGGTTAGGCAGGTGACTAAAGCAAAAAACCCTGAAAGTTTGCACATGCATAAGCAAAGAAAAGAAAACAGTTATTCTGTACTTTCCATCAGCAAGTGATGTTCAGCCACTTCCTGGGAAGCAGGGCTTCAGCACATGTAGTGGTTGCTCTGGAAGGAAAACATTGTAAAAAAATGAATGCCTCCTCCCTTCCTTAGCTTTTATATCTGAGCTGATGTCATATAGTATGAAATATCCCTTTGGTTAATTTGGGTCTGCTGGCCTAGTTGTATCCCCTCCCAGAATCTAGCCCACTTCCAGCTCCTTGATGGGGGTGGAATGTTGAGAGACAGCACTAATGCTGTGCCAGCGCTGCTCAGCAGTAGCCAAAACACTGGTGTGTTATCAACACCTTTCTAGCTACCAATGCAAAGCATAGCACTGTGAGGGCTGCTATGGGAAATGAACTCCAGCTCAGCCAGACCCAATACACCTGGTTAACCAGGGAGGACACTGACGACTGGAGGTTGGCCAATGTAATGTTCATCCACAAGAAAGGTTGGAAGGAAGATCCAGGGAACTACAGGCCTGTCAGGCTGACCTCAGTGCCAGGAAAGGTTATGGAACAGATCATCTTGAGTGCAATCACACGGAACATACAGGACAACCAAGGGATCAGACTCAGCCCAGATGGGTTTAGGAAAGGCAGGTCCTACTTGACCAAACTGATCTCCCTTTATGACCAGGTGACCCACCTAGTGGATGAGGGAAAGGCTGTGGATGCTGTCTACTTGGACTTCAGTAAAGCCTTTGATGCAGTGTCCCACAACATTTGCTTGGAAAATCTGGCCGCTCATGCTGCACTCTTGACTGGGTTAAAATCTGGCTGGATGGCCAGGCCCAGAGACTGGTGGTGAATGGAGTTACATTCAGTTGGCGGCCGGTCACTAGTGGGGTTCCCCAAGGTTCAATATTGGATGAGTCCTGCTTAATACCTTGATTGATGATCTGGACATGGAAATTGAGCATACTTTTGGTAAGTTCACAGACAACACTGAGTTGTGAAGGAATGTTGATCTGCTGAAGGGTGGGAAAGCTCTACAGACCTATCTGGACAGACTGTATCAGTGGGTCGAGGCCGACTATATGAGGTTCAATAAGGTGAAGTGCCAGGTCCTGCACTTTGGTCACAACAACCCCAGGGGATGCGACAAGCTGGAGGCAGAGTGGCACAGCGGAAAAGGACCCGAGGATGCTGATCGACAGCCAGCTGAACATGAGCCAGCAGTTTGCCCAGGTGGCCAAGAAGACCAATGGCCTCCTGGCTTGTATAAGAACTAGTGTGTCCAGCAGGACTAGGGCAGTGATCATTCTTCTGGATTCAGCACTAGAGAGGCTGCAACGTGAATCCTGTGTTCAGTTTTGGGCCCCTCACTAAAAGACATTGAGGTGCTGGATCGTGTCTAAAGAACAACAAAGCTAGTGAAGGGTCTAGACAACAAGTCTTATGAGGAGAGGCTGAGGGAACTGAGGTTGTTTAGGCTGGAAAAAATGAAGCTGAGGGTAGACCTCATTGTTCTCTACAACTATCTGAAAGGAGATTGTAGCAAGGTGGGTGTTGGGCTATTTTCCAAAGTAACAAGTGGTAGGACAAGAGAAAACAGCCTCAAGTTGCACCATGGGAGGTTTAGGCTAGATATTAGGAAAAATTTCTTCACCAAAATGGTTGGCAGGTTTTGGAACCGGCTGCCCAGATTGATACCTAAAGATTTTTAGCTTTTTATGTATTCTTCATGTTTTTTTAGCTTTATAGATTTTTAAGGCATGGTTGCAACTTCTAGTACTTTTCCAGCTCTCTTTCCCACAATGAACAAACTGTTATTGATGCATTCTTGGAATTCCGTTTAGTCTTGTTTGTTTGTTTAGCAAGGACATTTTATTTTGCATCATGTAATTGTAGACATAATAAAGGTAGAGCTAGGACATGGGGGAGAGCACCAATGGGGCAGAACCCAGGGGGGAGAATACCTAACCAACTGCTCTTCTAATTGGACAATATTTGCTACATATACTAATTACCCAATCTTATAAAATTGTACTAATCTAATTTGTGGCACAGTTTTTACCATATTATGCACCTGAAAGCTTTCAAGTAAAGGTTTGCTTTTATATTATCATTTTAACATTGTTTGGGAAGGTTTTGTTCTATTTCCAGGCATCAAGGGAACTGGTGGAGTCACCATCCCTGGAAGTGTTCAAGAAACAACTGGACATGGCACTTTCTGCTATGATGATGTTCGGTCAAAGGTTGGACTTGATGATCTTGGAGGTCTTTTCCAACTTTACTGGTTCTATGATTCTATGACTACCTCCGTAATATATGCAAACTGTTTTCCTGTCAAATGGTTTCCTTACAGTATAGTATTGTATATAACTTTATACACAATCCAAAAGTTGGTTACAAGGTTAAATGTTTTAAATAAGTTTCTCCAAAACACTGGAAGTTAAAAATAACTACAAATCAGGATTTTTCTTCATATTTTTTAATACTTTTCACTTTAAAATACTGGTTCAAAGTTTGTGATTTTACCATGGAAGGACCAACTTCTTTTTAATTTTTAAATATTTATCATTAGGAACATAAAGCTATTATAGAACAAAACAGTTATGCTCTATACACTCAAGGTATTGAAAAATATGATTAATGATTTCAATCTGTAGATGAATGGTGGCAATTCAAATACAGCGTAATCTGTACAACTTGACAAAAAATACAGATGGACAATCTGATTAGTTAAAAGAGATTCTGCACAACTTCACATCAGCCAGCTCAGCCCAATTAAGTAAAAGGTAATTTTTTTTCCATGATGTATCAAATTTTCCACAGATAAATTTGTCAAAATAAGATTTTCAGGTTTTCAGACAGGATAACAATGACCATCTCTCATTCTCATTCCCAATACAAGTTCTACAAAATAATTTCCTTCACATCTAGATCAGCAACATTCAAATTCACCAAACGGACACAGATATTCAGAGAACAATATGTGATGGATCAGAAAACTGTCTTCTCAGCCCTTCAAATTTGTTCAGCTTATGAAAACAGACATTCTAGAATAATGGGCTGCTTCTGCAAAGCCCACAGCTGTATAAATACTACAGATCCTTTAACAGGAAGAAGAGAACTCAGAATGCACAGATATGTGGCAGTGACTGGAAAGAGGGTTAGACTCAAAAGACAAGGGGAACTTAAAACGTGAAAGATCCCTTCTAGAAGAAAAGACGTAATGGCTACTTGCTCATGGACAATCTGAGATGCTGATAGCTGCCTTTTAAAACTTGTTTTTAAAGCAGTCAATTAATTAATACCTATTTCTCAATTTTGCAACTCCTTCCATATTCTTTAAGAAGACTTACAACTCTGATTGGGCAGGGCCAGCTGTAGTGAAGTACCAGTGCTTTTATTTAAAAGCAAAATATTATTTACAATTAGTATCTGTAGTTCAATTTTATTTACAGAATTGCAAAAGTACATCATATTTTGTGCAAATGCAACTAATACTAATGATATAAGAATTATATACTGGTTTGTAAACTTCCCATACCTTTGCAAAATTAAGTTATCCAATTAAATTAATGAACAGTTAGTTGCCTGTGTTCAACAACTACAAGAAAAGGCAAAAATGGAGTTAAGCTCTTTATATTTTGGACTTTTTTTCCCTTTACATTCTCATCAGTAGCTATGGTGGAATTAACCACTGCTTGGTTGATTTTAAAATGAAGAAGTATATTTGAGATATATTTTTTAACATTACTACATAAAATGTTCACTAGTGATGTAGTAAACATACAGCTTTTTATCTTATTTGCCTTACTAGCATTAACATATAGGCACTTTTCTAGATATTCAAATTAATAAAATAACTCTGTAATAAGGCATATTCCATGTACACCATTTGAAAAAGGCAAATAAAAAGGAAAAAGTTATGGAACATGAAAGCTGCATGCATGTGTAATTGTGTGTTATGTATTATCTCATCTCTATAAAGAAAATGAACAAAGTATTTTTTCAACACTGTGCAGATCACATTTAATAATTCACCAAATCTTTATTAAATTGCTATTTTTTATTTATTTTCAGTTACCTACCATACTATAGCAAACAAGACTTTCAGTTTTCTTTTGAGAGAAAAAACTAAATCTGGAACTTTTTTCTTGAAATACACGGGTCAGTGAAACATCCAGCAGTCTCTGAAGAGTTTCCAGCTACAGGACATGGATAAAAGACCTCAAAATCAGTACTAGTCTGCCAGACACTTCTCTTAATGAGCATATCCAGAATCATAGGCAGGCAAATATCTGACAAATTATCATAGCAAATAGACAGAACTTTCCAATATGAACTATACATCCTAATAACTGATGAGTTTTTGATTGAGGCAAGTATCAGTGCAACTTATTTTCTATATGAACCTCATACCATGGCTTTATCAAGATGAGAAAAACACATGCAGGATCTGAAAATAATGTACTCATCCTCATTCTAGGTTGGGAATGGTGTCTTATGTAGTCTAAATTACTTCAGTAAATATTATAGTGTACCTTCTCACAGCTTTGGGAAAGCCCCAGATATGCAAGAAAGCAGTCCACATTTATAATGATCAGATGATTTTAGGCTTTCAGGCACTGTCTTGCCCTCTCATACAGAATCTTCCTAGAAATTTCTGGATCATGTTTAATAGCAACATTTCTTTAGCACATATTGCATAACTAAAAAATCCAATAGAAACATACCTGGGAAAAAATAAAGCTTTTCACACTCTTATTCCTTCAGAGCCAAAGATCTTCATAAGAGTAAGACAATAGAAAAGGCAAAGTCATAAGGATATTGACAGACTTCAATTATTACCTGACATTTTATGTAACAAGATGATTCATTATAGAAACAAATGGCAATGAACTATGATTATAACAAAACAAAACCTGTTAATAAGTCACTTAGGCTTTACTGAACTCCCTCCCCACCAAAATACTACAGATTTTTGTGCACATAAAGCACATAGAGTATGCTATACGTGCATTTGTCTTTTGTGCTTTTTAGACATGCACAAAAACTGCACTAGTATCTTCGGAATGTTGACAGCGAAATTCTGCAAGTTGTTCAAAATTAAAGCAGTAACCCCAGTTGGTGATTCAAAGCTGTACACATTCTTCCTCTTCTAAAGCAATCAAAATAGCCATATGCATGTTATCAAAACATCTATTGATCATTACACACTGACTCGGCAAAACATTTAGGGGACAGTTAGTATTAAATATTCAGCCTCATGGTAATGCAGTGCTTCTTTACTTCAGTATACAAACCCTAGAAATGATAAAAAGACTATAGATCCTTTGTTCCAACATTGAGTGCACTATGCACTTATCAGTCACTTCAAGGTGGAATGCTCACCCAGTCTTGTTCTGATCACTGTAAAGACAAAACACAGTAGCGAAAATTCTGAACATTAATAGGAAAACCAGAACTTGTTAAACCCCTTAAATAGTATCAGCAATATTATCACATTTGAACTGCTGGCTAGAGACAGCTGTGTTTTAAATGATCCACCTACACTAGTTCTTTAACAATATACAATTAAAAAAGAGAATCATTACTGGGCTACCTCTTACAGAAGGATGAAACTACTATGACTTTGGGAGTCTGACAATAAACAGAATCTAAAAAGAGAGGTAGCCTATGGCATACATAGAAAAATTATAAAACCCCATTTTCAGAGAATGATAGAATATAGGAGTTGGAAGGCACCCACAAGGAACATCGAGTCCATCTCCTGACTCTGCACAAGACAGCCCCAAGAAGCACACCATGTGCCTGAGAGTATCGTCCAAATGCTTCTTGAACTCAGACAGGCTTGGTGCTGTGACCACTTCCCTGAGGAGCCTGTTCCAGTGTCCAACCACCCTCTGAGCAAAGAACCTTTTCCTTATATCCAAGCTACATATCCCCTGACTCAGCTTCATGTCATTCCCTCGGGTCCTATGACTGGCCACCACAGAAAAGAGATCAGTTGCCAGACTGCCTGCCTGCTTCTGCTCATGAGGAAGTTGTAGACTGCAATAAGGTCTCCCCTCAATCGCCTCTTCTCCAGGCTGAACAAACCAAATGACCTCAGCTACTCCTCATATGGCTTCTGCTCAAGGCCCTTCATCATCTTCATTGCCCTCCTTTGGATTCTCTCCAATGGCTTTATTTGCTTATTATATTGAGGTGTCCAAAACTGCACACAGGACTTGAGGTGAGGCTGCACCAGTGTAGAGCAGAGTGGGACAATCACCTCCTTTGACCGGTTCATGATGCTGAACTTAGTCACCCCAGCACCTGGTTGAGTCTTATGACTGCCAGGGCACACTCCTGACTCATATTCAACTTGCCGTGAACCCAAATGCACAGATCTCTTCCCAGGGGCTGCCCTCCAGCCTCTTGTTCCCTAGTCTGTATGTACATCCAGGGTTGTCCCATTCCAGATGCAGAATCAGTCACTTGCCTTTGTTAAACTTCAAATGATCGGCTTCTCCCAATTTAGTGTCATCAGCAAACTTACTTAGTATCTTTTTGAGTCCTGTGTCCGAGTCATTTATGAAGATGTTGAAGAGAACTGGCCCTAAAATGAAGCCCTGAGCTTTAAAATGGAGCTTTACTGAAATCCCAGAAGATTACATTAACTAGCTTCCCTTGATCAACTAGGTGGGCTACCTTGTCATAAAAGGAAATGAAGTTTGTCAAACTGGACTTTCCCCTCATGAAGCCATGCTGGCTGTGATCAGTGATTGCGTTGTCCTTCAGGTGTTGTTCAATAACTCCCAGAATAGTCTTCATAATTTTACCAGGCATTGAAGTCAGACCGAAAGGTCTGTACTTACCAGGACCATCCCTCTTGTGCTTCTTGAAAACTGGGATAATGTTACCGAGCATCCAGTCAACTGGGACCTCTCCAGATTCCCAAGACCATTGAGAAATCATTGAGAGTGGCCTCACGATGACATTAGCCAACTCTTTGAGCATTTTTGGATTAATCTCATCAGGTCCCATAGACTTATAGGAATCCAGCTGGAGCAGCACATCCTGCACAATTTCACTATTGACTGGGAGTTTGTCATTCTCGCAGCTGTGATCCTCTAGCTCAGGGCTCTGGGGGTCCCAGAGGCCATCATTGGTATTGATGAGAGAGGTGAAGAAAGCAGTAAATGTCTCTGCTTCATCTGTGTGCCTGTTTGTGAGGTGACTGAATTCATCAAGCCACAGAACAATGTTATCTCTGATTCTCCTTTTGCTGTTAACGTATTAAAAAGCCCTTTTTGCTGTCCTTTACAGTGTTGGCCATCTTGAACCCTAATGGTGCTTTGTCCACACAAATTTTCTCCCTACAGTGGCGAGCAATATCTCAGTAGTCCTCCCATGTCACCTGACCTTGCTTCCAATGTCCATACACCTTCTTTTTTTGCTTATCTCCAAAAGAAGATCACTGTTCAGCTAAACCAGCCTTCTGCCTCATCTGCTTGACTTCCGACATTTGGCAGTTGCCTGCTCCTGTGCCCTTAGGAGATGGTGTTTAAAAACTGACGAGCACTGATGGACCGCAGCACCTTCAAAAGCATTTTCCCAGGGAACCTTACTCACTAGTTCCCTGAACAACCTGAAGTCTGCTCTCCTCATTTCCAGGCTTGAAGCTTTGCTGACACTTTTTCTCCTGTCAACAGAGATTTTAAACTCGATTGCTTCGTTGTCACTGTGGTCAAGACAGCCACCAATCTCCCCTCACAAGACCCTCTCTGTTAACAAGCAACAAATCAAGGAGGGCATCTTTCCTAGTCAGCTCCCTTAGCACCTGTACCACGAAGTTGTCATCCAGGTGTTTTAGGGATCTCCTGGACTTGCTTCTACCAGCTGTGTGGTTAACATCTGGCAAGTTGAAGTCTCCCATAAGGACAAGGGTGGTTGACTTAGAAGTGTCCCTTAGTTCCTTAAAGAATAATTCATCAGTGTCATCATCCTTGCTGGGTAGCCTCCATGCTTTATTTGTTTTTCCCTTGATCCTTACCCCGAGAGTCTCAGCTGTGCCACTGCCAACTGTGAGCTCCATACCTTCCAGCCCCTCTGTTACATACAATGCCACCCCCACCAAATTGCCTGCCCTGCCTATCCATCCTGAAGTGCCTGTAGCCATCTACATGTATTAAATCCAACCACTGAATTTATGCTAGAAAGACATTTCTGGATCACATACTTCTGTTTGGCCTTAAATATTTAAAATAGTGAATCAAGAATAAAAAAAATGAATGCATACCTGCTAATGCTAGAATAAAATAGGCTTTCCTGCCGTTTTCTCTTGCACATATGATGTAAAACGCTTTAAGAATTTTGGATATTCTCGTTTTGCCACTGCCCGTAACACTGATGCTGGTGCCCATCCTCCTGGGTTCACTAGAAGTAGACAGTAAGCCAATCATTGAAATACAACAAATCTGCTAAAAGCTAGAAAAGAAAATTTAAGTTTGTATTCCTGTAATTCTTTCTGAAGTAGCAGGAAAGGATAATGTGCAGAATTTAGACCCTTTCAGCTTGTATAGCAGTGCTTTCTACTCTTATTACTCTAATTTAGTCCGGTTCTACAATGCTACTATTTAGAAAATATTAAACATGGTGTGTTGGCTTTGAGGAATGCCCAAATGAAAGATGATATTCTTTAAGTACTTCCAAAAAACAATGGAAAGACAGACTCAAGCTACTTCTCATTTCAAAGAACATAGAAGTCAAGCCTTAACTTTTCAATAACTGCTGCATTTGCCTGCAGAGTTGCTACATAGCCAATGTCTTACAAATTATTTTTAAAGCACTTCAAGCAAAATTTGCTCTGATTATAAATTATGCTTAAATTCACTGGTCAAATACTTTGCTGAAAAAGCTGCCACTTCCCATAAAATCACAGTTCAGAATTTGTCAATGAAGATATATATTTTAAATAATTGTGAAACTTCTAAACAAGAAACAAAGGAGCTTACCCCAGAATTTAACATAATACAGTATTATTCGTACAGGATTTAATATAAGTTGTATCACTCCTATATGGCAAAGATTTACTGAATGCAATTTTCAGATTGTGATTATTTAACAAGCTATGTAATCGGTGGTCAAAAATAATAAGCAGGTGAGATACTCGAAGTATTTTGCAGCTACAGGAGAGGAGATAATAGGTATGAGGTTCCAATACTATAATATACTGCTGAATACTGGGGACAGTAAAAATACAGTTTGGTTTTGCTAACTTTGCATTCAAAAACAAAGATTCTGTCAGTTAAAAAAAAAAAGTAGACTACATTATACTGTAGTTTGCAAGCATCCTTTCACAAACATGAATTGTGTAAAAAAACCTGATAGTAATGCATGAATAAAACCCCCAGATTATTACTAAAACTTAAAGCTCATGCCAAGTCATGCCAATTGCAGACATTTCTTCTGCCCACTCCCCCCTTCACCCCAAGGTTCTGTACTTAGGACTGAGCTACACATGACTTTCATTTATTGCTCTCAAAATGCAACACAATGAAAGATCCCATTCACTGATTGATGTAGCACATGAATTTGAGTAATTTTGACCATGAAGACCAGAAGTGTGATCCTATACATAAATTTAACAGAAAACTGCAGCAACATTTTTGTTCCCCAGTATTCAGCTCCAAGGAATTAACATATATAATTAATGTCATCCTGAATAATTTTAGACTTACCATTAGCTACATATGTAATCTTGCATAGGATATTGTCCCTGCTTATTTCCTTGTTCCCCTCTGGTGGGCTTACTAAAGTCTGACAAATCATAGCAATATTTATTTTGGCACGGACACAACGATTGTTCATCTATCAAAAAAAAAAGAAACATTTGTAAACTTCAAACTAGGTTTATTTCAGCATATTTGAATGCTAACATTTTAATTTAATATAAAGTCTAAGGTAGTCCAAAAGTTATGTTTCTGGGAGTTTGCCTTCTAGCACTACATGGATGTGACATGAATGTGAATGAAATTAAAGGTACATGGTGAGTAGAGAAAGGGTTAAACTGAAATGCCTGAATCTCAAGTTTCTGCTTGCTTAATACAGTGAATTATTTCAATGATTGTGACAAGTAAGGAAACATCTAATGAATAATGCATCAGTGTTTACAAATATCAGTTAGTAACTTTTCCCTTGTAAGCAGGCAATGGCATAGTATTCAGCACAGAAACTACAGAGAAAACAATCATTGCTACTGTCTGACAGAACCAAGGCAGAACTGTGTAAGCTGTAGGTTTAACAGATTCCATATCTAGTTATACAAGCCTATCCCCATGTCGGGCAATACTGAAGAGTTATTTATTCAATTCCATATGAAGGAACCTCAATTCTTTAAAAAGTTTTCACCAGAAATTTTGCTTCCATTTTTCTGCAACACCTTAGATCTGCCAACTGTTGAGATAAGGTAAGAAAGTTTTTGGTTCAGAATGCTTCCATCGGGTCATTGTATCATCTGGTATAAGCAAAATGTATTTTTGAATATGCCCCCTATCTCCCTCCCCTCCCCCCAGTATTGCAAGAGCATCACAACACATAATAGAAAAATGGCATCTCTGAAGCAGAACTTGATAGAATGAAAATAATACTTACAGGAGCACTGTCATGTTCCACAGAGAAATTGCAAACAATCCATGTTTCAGGATCATTTTCACTGAATGCTGGTATTTTTCTGATGGCAGACAAATACAGCACATCCCTTTGAGAAGCCGGCCACACTCTCTGCAGAGAAACACCTGAATATAAGCTTTTCCAGTTTTGCAAATTAAGTATTTACTATCCTTAGATAAAGGAAAAAAACAAACAAGGCAAAACAGGTCAGTCATGTTATTTAAGTAAAAAAGTTCATTCAAGTTAGTAATTTCATGCAGTTTTGAAAACTCAAGCAGAACACAGGTGTTGTACAGATGTATAACAGGTTATATGGCTATACTTAATTTTAAAAATTTAAGGCGAAAGTTTAAGGCCTTTGAAAGGCAGGGAGCAAAGTAGCAATGACTTTCAGTAGACAACCAGGAAGAGGCACTTCCTCTCCTGTTCTCTCAATCTCAGGTTTACATTGTAATTAATACTTGTAAGCTACAAACTGAACTAGTGGTTAAATAAAAATAGAAGCATCTACAGTTATTTATGTCTCCATAAATATGGTGAGAGAGAGAGCACAAGAAATACTTCTAACAAATATTATTTAAACAAGTTACTACTTTAATGAAATAGATATGGTAAATTGGTATTATCTAAGAGAACGTTTCAGAAGCAAAGTGTCATAAAATAAAGCAAAACTGTACAGAAGCCATTTTCCCGACACTCAATATGGGCAAAAAGTCTAGCTTTTACCACAACACTATTTAGTTCATACAACTGTGTTGTTCAAAAATCAGTCTGCTGTTCCATCAGTTTTAAGATAACCACATTACCAGTTTTTAAAAAAATTGTTTCAATATATGAATATACTAATACTTAGAATCATGCAAGATTAAAGAAAAGAGTGTGCACTTCATTCCAAATTTTTAGAACCTGTTAGATTATAGCTATTGGGTTATAAGTCAAATGAACATTTTAGTAAAGCTAAATCAGAGCTAGTTGGGGTGAAAACCATAATGAAGTTAAAAGAATAAATGTACCAGGAATTATAAGACCTCATAATGCAAATGCAGAATGTCAACTAATTCTGGTCAACAATAATTTGCATTATTGCAACAAAATGTATGATACAGGGGTAGGGGTTTCTTCTTTGTATTCAGTGCCAATTTATTGCTTCAGTTTTCATGAGATGAACCTTGCCTTGCTGCCAGTGATATTCTTAAGAGATTAAAAACAGTGCTCATTTGTTATTACAAACTATATCAGATAGATACACAAACAAGTATGCTATCAAGCCAAGTTTGAAAAATTTACAAAATTGCAGTTCAATAGAGAAATTGTTCTAAACTGTTGTTCTGGATAATATTTTAAATTGTTAAGATGGTAAAGTATTTCAGAATAGATTAGAACACATATAGTCCAGATTGTCTCACTAAGGTTTGTATACAGGCAAAGTGTTATTACCTTATGCATCTGGTAAATGATGATGGCATTATCAGCTAGATTTTCCACAACATGGAAATTTTCAATAGTTGCTAAGGGGAGGGGAAATAAAAATCCATCAGTAAACAAGCACAGATATTAAACTACATGCTTGCTGATAAACATGCAAAGATTAAGAAGGGATTCCTTACTTTCCCAGTCATTACGAACATCAACATTCCAGAAGTAGTGGCAAACTTCATGCCCTGTTACCCCTTTAACGGCATGTGTTGCTTTCAAAGGATCTAACACTATTCCATTTTCTTCCACCTCTCTTCTGTACACCTGTGGTCAAACACAAAGACAGAAATGAAGAGAAATCGTCAACACTGCCCATGTTTTTATACTAATTTCATCAGCTTTGATAAAAACTTACACAGAACACTAACAAAAGAATAATTTGCCATGTCAGTGTTCTATGGTAACTACCAATGCAGATATTCTTGAAAAGCAAATCACATGAAAACACCACTATTTTGAAAAATCTCAAATCCAAAAATGGTTAATAGTACAGAATATGCTCAGTTGGAAGGCACCCACAAGGAACATCGAGTCCATCTCCTGACTCTGCACAAGACAGCCCCAAGAAGCACACCATGTGCCTGAGAGTATCGTCCAAATGCTTCTTGAACTCAGACAGGCTTGGTGCTGTGACCACTTCCCTGAGGAGCCTGTTCCAGTGTCCAACCACCCTCTGAGCAAAGAACCTTTTCCTTATATCCAAGCTACATATCCCCTGACTCAGCTTCATGTCATTCCCTCGGGTCCTATGACTGGCCACCACAGAAAAGAGATCAGTTGCCAGACTGCCTGCCTGCTTCTGCTCATGAGGAAGTTGTAGACTGCAATAAGGTCTCCCCTCAATCGCCTCTTCTCCAGGCTGAACAAACCAAATGACCTCAGCTACTCCTCATATGGCTTCTGCTCAAGGCCCTTCATCATCTTCATTGCCCTCCTTTGGATTCTCTCCAATGGCTTTATTTGCTTATTATATTGAGGTGTCCAAAACTGCACACAGGACTTGAGGTGAGGCTGCACCAGTGTAGAGCAGAGTGGGACAATCACCTCCTTTGACCGGTTCATGATGCTGAACTTAGTCACCCCAGCACCTGGTTGAGTCTTATGACTGCCAGGGCACACTCCTGACTCATATTCAACTTGCCGTGAACCCAAATGCACAGATCTCTTCCCAGGGGCTGCCCTCCAGCCTCTTGTTCCCTAGTCTGTATGTACATCCAGGGTTGTCCCATTCCAGATGCAGAATCAGTCACTTGCCTTTGTTAAACTTCAAATGATCGGCTTCTCCCAATTTAGTGTCATCAGCAAACTTACTTAGTATCTTTTTGAGTCCTGTGTCCGAGTCATTTATGAAGATGTTGAAGAGAACTGGCCCTAAAATGAAGCCCTGAGCTTTAAAATGGAGCTTTACTGAAATCCCAGAAGATTACATTAACTAGCTTCCCTTGATCAACTAGGTGGGCTACCTTGTCATAAAAGGAAATGAAGTTTGTCAAACTGGACTTTCCCCTCATGAAGCCATGCTGGCTGTGATCAGTGATTGCGTTGTCCTTCAGGTGTTGTTCAATAACTCCCAGAATAGTCTTCATAATTTTACCAGGCATTGAAGTCAGACCGAAAGGTCTGTACTTACCAGGACCATCCCTCTTGTGCTTCTTGAAAACTGGGATAATGTTACCGAGCATCCAGTCAACTGGGACCTCTCCAGATTCCCAAGACCATTGAGAAATCATTGAGAGTGGCCTCACGATGACATTAGCCAACTCTTTGAGCATTTTTGGATTAATCTCATCAGGTCCCATAGACTTATAGGAATCCAGCTGGAGCAGCACATCCTGCACAATTTCACTATTGACTGGGAGTTTGTCATTCTCGCAGCTGTGATCCTCTAGCTCAGGGCTCTGGGGGTCCCAGAGGCCATCATTGGTATTGATGAGAGAGGTGAAGAAAGCAGTAAATGTCTCTGCTTCATCTGTGTGCCTGTTTGTGAGGTGACTGAATTCATCAAGCCACAGAACAATGTTATCTCTGATTCTCCTTTTGCTGTTAACATATTAAAAAGCCCTTTTTGCTGTCCTTTACAGTGTTGGCCATCTTGAACCCTAATGGTGCTTTGTCCACACAAATTTTCTCCCTACAGTGGCGAGCAATATCTCAGTAGTCCTCCCATGTCACCTGACCTTGCTTCCAATGTCCATACACCTTCTTTTTTTGCTTATCTCCAAAAGAAGATCACTGTTCAGCTAAACCAGCCTTCTGCCTCATCTGCTTGACTTCCGACATTTGGCAGTTGCCTGCTCCTGTGCCCTTAGGAGATGGTGTTTAAAAACTGACGAGCACTGATGGACCGCAGCACCTTCAAAAGCATTTTCCCAGGGAACCTTACTCACTAGTTCCCTGAACAACCTGAAGTCTGCTCTCCTCATTTCCAGGCTTGAAGCTTTGCTGACACTTTTTCTCCTGTCAACAGAGATTTTAAACTCGATTGCTTCGTTGTCACTGTGGTCAAGACAGCCACCAATCTCCCCTCACAAGACCCTCTCTGTTAACAAGCAACAAATCAAGGAGGGCATCTTTCCTAGTCAGCTCCCTTAGCACCTGTACCACGAAGTTGTCATCCAGGTGTTTTAGGGATCTCCTGGACTTGCTTCTACCAGCTGTGTGGTTAACATCTGGCAAGTTGAAGTCTCCCATAAGGACAAGGGTGGTTGACTTAGAAGTGTCCCTTAGTTCCTTAAAGAATAATTCATCAGTGTCATCATCCTTGCTGGGTAGCCTCCATGCTTTATTTGTTTTTCCCTTGATCCTTACCCCGAGAGTCTCAGCTGTGCCACTGCCAACTGTGAGCTCCATACCTTCCAGCCCCTCTGTTACATACAATGCCACCCCCACCAAATTGCCTGCCCTGCCTATCCATCCTGAATTAATCTACTTTATTTATCCCTATACACAAGAATGTGTACAAGCACAGCAGAGTAGCCTACAGTAACTTGCTACCAAATAAGATTTTCATACATTGAATTTGCATGTTGTCTTTTGACACTGGCAAAATGCCAGGCACCCAGGAAAGCTGTTCACTCACTCTCTTTTGCTTTGAACTGGGCAGTGGAGAGGGAAAAATAATTAATAAAGGGCTCATGAGTTGAGATGATGATTGGGAGAAAACATTCCCAGGGCAAAACACTTTCAAATTTAAAGGTCTAAGGTACATTTATTATTAAGAGAGTCAGAGGAGGATAATGAGAAGTAAAATACGCATTTGAAACACCTTTTTCCCCTCACAGCCATCCCTCTTTCCCACCAACAGCACAGGGAGACAGGGCGTGGGGGTTTTCTTCAGTTCGTCACCCAAGATCTTTTTCTGTTCGCTCAGGTGGGGGAGTCTTTCCCCTGCTATGCTGTGGGGTCCCTCCCACAGGAGACAGTTCTCCGTGAACTTCTCCAGCATGGCTCCAATCTCACAAGCAGCAGTCCTCCAAAAATTGCTGCAATGTGAGTCCTTCCCATGGAGAAACAGTCTTTCTGAAACTGCTGCGGCGTGGGTCACTCGTCCATGGGGTGCAGTCTTCTAAGGATAGGCTGCTCTAGTTTGGAAGCAAGGGCCCTCTGTTTCTCTATCTCTGGGAGCAGGGGCCCTCTCTCTGTATTCGGGTCTCTCACTGGAACACAGCTTTCTCTAGCATCCACCCGCTCTGGTGTGAGTACTTCTCTCACAGACTGCAGTGGATCTCTGCACCCTCCATGGACTTCGTGGGCTGCAGGGGAACAGCTTAACCATAGTCCTCACCACGACCTGCAGAGGAATCTTGGCTCTGGCGCTTGGAGTACCTCCTCCCCCTCTTTTTCCACTGACCTTAGTGCCATCATGATGTACTCCCTCACGTCTTCACTTCCTCCTCTTCTCTGACTAGAAAAAAACTGCTGCATGTAGGTATTATTGCCAACAAGTTCCACCAATTCAAAGATTAGTGCAGGATCCTCCAGGTCCTACATCGGGGAGTTGTTCGCCATGTTTCCACTGCCACCAGGTGGCCCCACTGCCACCTAGTGGGCAGTGGCAGCTGCCGCGGCGCTGGCGCTATTTAACTCGTCTCTTCATGCAGGGTGTCAGAAAGGAGAAGCCACCACTGCTGCCCCTGCCCTTCTGCCCACGGTACGGCTGGCTAGGGGGAGCCAGGCAGGCAAGGCTCACCGCGGGCCGCACTGAGATGGTGGCGGCTGCAACGCATCGCCGTGTGATGCACCAGGATGGCCCTGGCAGCAGTGCCTTGCCACCCCGGAAAAAACTACGCACTGTTTTGATTTTCTTCTTAAATATGTCATCACAGAGGTGTTACCAACCTCTCTAATTGGGCCAGCAGTATGTGTACCTTCAGAGCCATCAGAGATTGGCTCTGTCAGACATGATGGAAGCTTCTAGAAGCTTCTCACAGAAGCCACTTCTGTAGCCCTCCCCTGCTAGCAAAACCCAGGCTGTGCCAAATCAATACAGCACACCATGTTGACAGGAAGTTTTAAGTAGAAGAAAATGAGAAAGGAATTGTCAGTCATGGTTTGACGCTGGCACAATGCCAGTGCCCCCATGAGAATACCCTCTCCCTGGTTTCTGCTGTGAGATGTGACCAGCAATAAGCAAAGCAGGCTCCCACTTAAAAATTAAAAAAAAAAAAATTATTAACTAAACTACAAGGAAAAGGGAAAAAAAGAAACACACAAGGAAAAATGAAAACTTCACGAATACATCTCCTCCTCCTCCCCACCAAATTTCCAATACATCCATCCCTCAGATCACTAACTCTCAGTCCATCGCCACCCTTTAGATAATTCTCAGTTAATCAAGGAGTGAGGAGTCCCTCTTGTGCCATAGGCTTCCCCAGGAAACACAGTTGAGACCTCTTGTGTTTCCTGTCACATGTGGCACCGCCCGGAGATCATTTGCCATCGTGACATCTTCCTTCCATGCCCAATGCTCTCACCACTGCGCATGGACCAGAGCTGCCTCTAGGGTTTTCCTTTTAAGGGTGCTTTGTCCAGTTCCAAAAAAAGAGCACAGTCTCTCACTTTCAGGACACCTCTCCCCCCCAAATTCACACCCTGGGGCCAAGGGGTCTCAAGAACAGAGATCTTCTCCTCCACTGAAGATCGAGGGCACTAACCACCCTCCTCACCCATTGTCTCTGTTCATGCACTCCCATAGCATCACTGCACTCCCTTGGCTCCAAGTCATTGCCTCTCCCTAAATGCAGTCTCTGTGTCACAGGAAAAAAATGGTTCTGTCCATGGTTATACAAGAAAAGTCCAGCCAAAGGCCACTCCATCACCTCCTCCCACCTAAGATTCTTCTCTCGTAACCCATTTCCTCTTATCTCATCTCTATCTCTCTTCTCATTCAGCTCCAGGAGGATCAGCATTTGTAAGGTTTCCATCATCCAAGCAAAGGGTTAAAAATCTCAGTCTCTGCCTGTCCAGAACTCCCATGGCTGCCCTGCCAGGCACATTCTCGCCGCCACACCCCCCCCCCCCCCTTCTTCTTCTTCTCAGCTGGCTGCTATCAAATTTCAAGGTGGCACAGGCACAGGCACCGGCTCTCTCTCTCTCTCCTGGGGGGGATGGCTGCCGTATGTCTCTTGGTGCTCCTCCACCCTTCCTACCTCACCCGGCCCGCATGGCTTCCCCTCCCCCACCCAGCGGCAGCAGCTGGGCAGGGGAGAGGTCTGACCTGTTTCCCCGCCAGAACCCAAGAGAGCCTCCCAGGGGGAGAGCCCTACTTTTAACCCCGTGTTCTCAGAGGCGTATCCAATGTCCCAATGGCCACATTAGGTGCCAATATTAAAATCTGAGCACCCATTGGCCTGACCACAGCATCCCAGAAAACATATTTTCTGTCAAACCACCACAGGAATCTGTAAAGAAAAAGCTATTGCAAGAGCTGCATAAGATTTTGCTGAATATATTAGAAGCTGCAGCTCGTATAGTCTCCAGTCCTAACTTAAACAATGCTGTTCTCAGAGAGGAGTTTTAACAGCATAACTTGCTCAGTAATAGTATTCAAAGAGAATAAAAATATCTATCTTCACAGCATATAATCTAATATCAATTAAGCAAAACAACAAATGCTTACCTTCATTTCTCCTTCTTCTACCACTAGCTGCCAATTGGCATCTCCTCCTACATCTTGCAAGGAATATGTCATATGGTTTTGTACCATCTCTTCCACCTTTAGAGGAAAAATTACACATTTTTAAGTAATTCCTTTCATCTTCTTGTGCAGGCAACTGTATAGTATTGGAAGCCATAAGTCAATACTGTGCAGGAGCTGAACTTGGACAATAGAGCCTTCTATTACAGGTTAAGATCAAGCAGGTACTTGTGGCCTTCAGAAACAAAAGCCAAAATCTTGATTCCACTTCCAATTTCATTCTTTATGGGTTCTTTCCTATCCTACCTTTGAACCTTTAAACTGTCAAAACTTACTATTCCTACCTGAGACAGTTTTAATTCAGCATGTAGGAAAATACTTCCGGTACCTCCAAATAGAATTACAGTGCATTGTAGGACTTGAAAGACAATATTCATTGAAGAGCATTTAAAAAGATGAAGGGGAGGGAGGGGGAAGGGGAGACAGACAAACAAGCTCTAAAAAGTAAATACATATCAAAAGTTATATTGAAACAGCAGTGAGGGAAACAGTCATGAGAAAATCATGCCTATTCTGTTTCTTTGGCATCTTTGCACATTTGCCAACTAGAAAAACAGAACAGAAATGCTTACATTCAAAAAAATTGTGATGATGCAGAGGTCCACTATTTTAAAATACTCATTTAAGAATACTTAGCTAGACAGTTGCATGTTTTTCTTAAAGGTCAAATATTTTATACATTTTTATCAAGCTATGTGAATACATTTTTTTTGTTCCAAATAATGAGCATGAAAATAGGGGGTGGGACAGGAAATGAATATTTATGTTAAATCTATGGTCTTGTTATGTTTCTTTTGTATCTGTCCCTCCATTTCCAAATCCTATTCTCCCCCAAATAAAAACAGATACAAAAAGCGAAATTATCCATTGCTGTGTAATGTATACAAGTGCTGAAAAGATTTTAGTAATTTTTTTTGCCTAAGAGGTAGGTGACTATTAAAAGTCATCACCTCAAATAAGTCCATGTAATTGAGACTATTTTCCTGAATCAGTAGAAATTTCTTTTTTAGAGAGCAAAGGTTAGTCAATTGACGAACATACAGATTAGTCTAAGAACTGTATAATCACAAGATTACCAGCCTGAACCTATGGGTGGTTTTTGTACAACTTGAAGGAAAAAAGTAATTGAATAATTTCAAAATCCTTAAAAATACAACATAAAAATAAAATCCTTTCAACAGAAATGCTCCTTTATCTTATTTTAACTATCGAATTCTCTACAGAAACCAAATTATCAGTCCAGTTTGGGGGGTTTTGTTTGTTTTCTTTAAGTTTTTTTTAGTTAAAATGAAGTATAAACATCCACAAGATTCATGTTTCTGCTTTTGGACAGGCTATCTTTTCCTGCCACTTACTAACAAGTTTCCTACCAAATATTCTTCTGATTTTTTTTTTCCAGGGAAACAATGACAGTACAAGCCAAGCCAGGTAAGAATGTGAGCTATTTAAATATTCAATTTTCTAGCACTAGGTCACACTTCTTTCAGAAAGGAATCCTCCCTATGCTCCTGCAACTTTACCTACAACATATTCAGGGTCCCTATCTCCTCCCCTGGCTCCTAATCTATTAGGGACAAAGCCAGCTTGTATGTGATTGTTTTGTATTTTGCTGCTTTTTGCTTTATGCCAAATGCAGTGGGAGGAGGAGAATAGCAAAGAAAGAAGAGAGTGAAGCATTTACAGGAGTATCAGAGAATCAGAGAATACCTGAGTTGGAAGGGACCCACAAGGATCCACAGAGTCCAACCCCTGGCTTTGCACAGGACAACCCCAAGAATCATACAATGTGCCTAAGTACAATCTAAATACTTTAAGGCTTTTGGAATTGCTCAGTATTTAGCCTCCTGACTTCCTCTGAAAACTTCAAAGGCATCTTTAGTTTGTTTCTCTCCCTCTCTTCTCCCAGTAAAGTTTCATTCCTGCTAATACATCTTTCAGACAGCTTCCCCTTAGGTTTGGGAAAGGAGAGGCATTATCATTGCAGCTTTCAGAGGAAAGAGAATGTTGTTTTTCACGAACAAGCAATTACTTCTATTTGACCAAGTAATTGCAGTGCCTTCAACTGCCTTGTGCATACTATCTGTCAAAACTGTGATCTACCTGCAGGTTGCTGTCAGCCTGAACCTATTTCAGGTACCACATTAGGCACCGAGTCAATATTCACAGCTTCTTTCCCAGTGGGGAGGCCACACTATTACCTCTGGGTTCCTGGCAGACTACAGGAATGATCTGCAAAAATACTTCTATCCCATGCAGCCTTGGTCTTAACATTAAATGGGCAGATCTTCATTTAAAAGGCCCTCAGAAGAGCTCAATCTATTTTAAAATATGATAGTCCTTTAAAAGGAGAAAATTATTTGCAGCACATTTGCAGCATTTAAAGCCCACAACCTCTCACTCAACTGGCAGAGGCAAATCAATGCCTTTCTGAAGGCACATTGAAGAACCAGCTCCTGTCAGAATATGTTTATACATCTTCATCTTAAAAGCGAAGCTGCAAGTTTCTACTTGACCTGTTACTAAGATTCCCTTCATATAAATGAAGTCTAGAAACAGACCCCATTTATTCAGAATCAAGATTTATCTTGCCTTTCCAAAAGCCAAATCCTCAGCCTGGGGACAGAGGAAAATTTTCTAATAATAAGGTCTACAGCAGGCTGTCACCAAAAGGTGTGCTGCTTTTCTCTTCATGCTCTCAGTTGTCTTTCATCTGCTTGTTCACTAGCAATGAAGCACCAGAGCAGGTGAAGCAACTTAATGAACTGGCAAGTTTGTTCTAGGGAAGATATGGGGGAAGAATGGGGCAGAGGGGAGTAGGTTTCTTTCAAGTTAGCAGGATCATTATTTCTGAAGTCAGTTAACTTGAAACCACATCCTAAGACACTGGGTAGTAGCTTCTACACAGTATAATCCCTGCAGCTGCTAGAAAGAGCAACACCTTCACCCCATAATCCAGTCCATTTGACCTTGATCTTTAATGTTGATTTGCATTATTGTGATAAGGACCTGGTCAATCTCAGATTTAAGTGGTTAGGTTTTCAGCCACACGAGTGGTCTGATACTCAGGTTCACCATATAGACCCACAAATATTATCACAGACCTAAGAGGTGAAAATGAGAAGGTTCACATATTTTAATGACTCTTTCCCTTACATTGAACTGGCAATGCAGCCTGATAGAAAATTAATTCTATCTTTAGAATCAAACTTGCTTTCTATTACTTGATTTCCTCCCTCCTCCCCTACAAAACCAAACTTGAATTATTAATGTGACTGGAGTACCAGTAGATCAGCCTATCGGTGTTGTGCAATATGACCTGTGTACTTTTTCCCTTGTAAAAAATTCAAATTCCAGAAATTAAATGACTGCAATAAATCATGGCAAGTGTTGGGATTTCAGTCCAATAAGCAAATCCTTAAATATTAGGGTTCTGCTCATGAAGCTGGTGGCAAGGTATGCAGGTAGTATGATTCCAGGCTCTGTTACTCAGAAAAAAAAATCCATTCCATCTATTTGAAAAAGCAGGCTGTTTGCAGTGTGTCAGAGACTGGAAAGATGGATGTCTTGAGACATTTTGGGATGCATGTGTGTGTGTGTGTGTGTGTGTGTGTGTGTGGGAGGGGCAGGTTGGGCCTTGCCCTGGGGAGAGAGTGAACTACTCCCCACCCTCAGAGCCAGTATCCCAGCCCTGCAGGGGTGCCAATCATGGAACACTGGAGGCAGAGCTCCACTCTTGCCTAACCCAGCTTCTGAGTGACTGGAAGTCCCACCTGGGGGGAGGGGCTATGAAGGTCAAGGGATATTTAAGGCTGAGCATGAAGCCAGTACATGTCTTGACCCTACCTTTCTCTTGGAGTTTCCCTCTGAACACTGCTGGAACCCAGAAGTTGGTAGCTATATGCATGCTTTTCTATATCTTTTCTTTCTGTCTTTCTTCTTCATCCGATTCTTCTTCATCTGATTCCTTCTTGGAACATTTTGAGCAATTTAACATCGCATGGGTTTAAAGTTTGCTAAGTTGAATGGACCAAATTAATGCTGTGAGAAGTGTTTTATGTTGACTGGATGTTGTAGTAAACCTTTTACCAAAGCTCTCTGATTTTTCTAAAGTTTGTTAGCAAACTTTTGTCTTGTTTTGACCGCTTGAGAATATCTGGTCAGTATTTCTCCTGTGTGTCTAACCCAGAGTATATGAACCACTGTAAAGTCCTTTTATTGCAGCCTTACACAGCATTAGTTAAAAATTTTAAAACAAGCAAACAAACCCAAACCCATCAGACCCCAGAAGGAAGCCCCATATTCACAATCATATGGACCACAGCAGAAGGAAAGTAATGGCATGAATACTGTTTGAATGCTTTTTTTTGAAAGACCAAACACATGAATTCACATATCTAATTCAACTTTAAACTATGCTCTTCAGAGCAAGCACCTAGAGTAATTTTGTACATTACTGGAATATGACACCAAAACTAAATTCACTTACTTATTCAGGATGTCAGACATTTTCTGAAGTGTAATTGAGTATATTGGAACTCTTCAGTAAAAGTTATCATATCCGCAATCTCATTTTTTTAACAACATACTTTATGACCTTTTGATTATAAAACTACTTGTAGAGGTAAAAAATTATAATAGAGAACCTTAAAATTTGATGTCTTAATGTTATTATAAGTGACAAATTTTAAAGACAAAATTAAACCTTTGATTTAAAAACAAGAAAAACTATTCAATTTGAAGCAAAGACCATCTCCAGCCCACACAAACCAGGTGTTATTTTATTGCTTTTATTATAATCAGAAATGCAAAATTTTCAAGCTGTAGGTATTTTTATTAAAGCTAATGAAATTAGTCCAACAGTTCACAAGATTTGGGCCTCTGCACAAGTGATATGCATGCAAGCAGAATGTAAAAAACCAATCATTTAGTATAGAAATTGATACATTTTTTTGTCTCAACATACTAGTTTAGAGTAAACAGTGATTTATGTAACAACAAACCCAGGTTCTAGAGAAGAGGATGAAATGCAGCAAAGATACACAACCCCCACTCTACATATTAATACAGTACCTGGGTGCTGAATCTGTGAACATCAAAGGCACTGACTAGATCAATGGAAGACATGGAGGAAGAGCGACTATAGAGCTACCAGAGACAGACAAAGAAAAAACCAAGTAATCAGAACAAAGGCACAACAGAGCATTCAGTACCAACTTGCAAGCACAAGATAATGAAGAAAATGAAAACAAAAGCACCAGAGGAAGCAAGCACAGTGGCAAATACTGATTTCAAACACCTATGATGTATTATGCTCCCAGTATAGCCCTAAAAAAGGCATAGTGTTTCAAGTAACTCTAAAAAAAGTCAATTGATCCTAATGCAAGAGACTGTATTTTTTTTTCTACCAATTAAATTAATTTTGGTGAAAGTATCTTAATCGCACCAAGGTTAGCAAGTTGTTGTTTTTTTCTTTATAATCTCTAACTGACAAGCTTGATACAAATCAAGAGTATTCTGAATAGATACTGAAATCAGGATTTTGTTAGCCAAGACAGAAAACAGTCCTTTTCCAATTCCAGCGACTTCAATTAAAAATGAGTAAACCACTGAAAGTTATTCTAGAAACATCTAAAAAAATCTTACCTATCCATATAAAATAGTATCTACAAATACAAGTCAGCCAATTATACAGAGGTGATCACAAGAAATATCTTACCTTTTGGACAAATCTATGAGTCCCCACAGCAGAATATGCATCTCCGGGAGGTAAGGATATTGGCCAGTATAATCTGACCTTTTCACTTTGGGACTGCAACAAAATAACTTTCATTATTGGTAGTCAAGCTGCTAATGGATGGACTATGAAAGGGTGAGGTACCTTCAAACTTTATAGTGGCTACAACTAATGCTGTCCGTGACAGACATGAAGTTGTGATCCTGCAGGAGTTCTCAGGAAGCAAATGGGCCTGGATATTGAATCACCCATTTATCTATACTTCAAGGTATATTTCCAGGTTAAGCAAAATCAATTGGCATCATCACAGATGTTGCATCCATGTAGTAGTACTACAGAAACTCAAAACTTTTACTTTCTCCTAAGAGACCCCAACATAGATAAACTCTGTTGGGTACTATATATCCACTAGGCAGTCTTATAATTCTTAACCAAGTCATTGTATTCACTATATTCATAAGCCAAAAACATTTTAAGACAAAGGAGGCATCCCTTTATTATTCCCTCTCATTTTATAAACTACTATATTTTCTCATATTCCATATATTTCCTCACACACATCCCTTTTTGATCCTTGCCACTGAAGAGTATTCAAGAAATGTGTTAGAGAAATAGCCAGAGCCTACACAATTTTTAAACAAGACCAAACACCAATAGAACTATGTCTTTCCTATTTCACATACTGCTACAGTCAAAAGAAACTTCAGAGCAATAATTAGGTTTTGAAAAATAGCTGCATCATTAGATATTCTTATTTACCCAGGGCATCAGTTATATATAAAGATAAGTTTTATACCGGACTAATACATTTATTTAGGAGTTAGAAACCAGAGACAATCAATTAGCTTAACACTTATACTATCCCTTTCTATGCAAGCTGTCAAATCACTTTCTCAAAATTAGTGTTAAACAATGATATTTAATTGTAAATATTGTAAAGTGAATCCCACTTATAAGTGTCAATCTAAAATATCTAGAGTTTCAGGAGATGCGCCCCAGGACTGATTAAGTCACAGAAGTCTTCCATGAAGTGCCCATCATTAACACATTTTTCCACTATCAATACCTGTTCTTCCATTTTATCCTGTCTATCAAGAGCAGCTTCAACAGCATCAAAGAATTCTTCTTCATTAATCAGACTATTAGGACCCTCCTAGAGCATAAGAAAAAAACCTAGTTCAAGATTTTGGAGACATGAGAGCTCCACTTAAGTTCAATATTAGAAATAGCTATTAATGTATTATGCGTATAAATATTTTCACCAATATTCATATATTGGAATTCATCTGAAAACTCTACTTGTTAAAGGAAGTTATTTCCTTTAAGTACAATTTAGGGATACTTAAATAAACAAGCAAAACCCCCAGGAAACCAAAGACTGAGTAACAGTGTCAATATGCTTTGATATGAGATTTAGGCTTTAATTAACAAATATCTTCTCTTTAAAATATTTACCGTATGTAAGTAAATATATTAACATAATTGTGTATTTAGACTGCTTCCAAGTATTCCACTGCCTTAGGGTGGATTTCAGATATGTGCTCAAAGTACAACAAGACAAAATCCTGTGGATCACTATTGAGAATTCTTGGAAAGAACAGTTTAACAATAAACAGCAGGTAGAGTTGATTCAATTATTAAAAACTTGTGTCTACTAATTAAAATGGTAATTTAGGAAAACTAGGTTTACTGCTTTTATTGTACTGTAAAACAAACTAGTCCAGCAAATTTCAAAAATCTACTTTACATCAGGGATATCTGGGAGAAGCAGTTGAGTTCATAACCAGGTAGACAAAGTCCAGCTTCCTATCCATTCTTTTCTTTTACAGTGCCTCAGCCACAACAGAGAACAGAAGCTCAAATACCTTTTAAATATCTCAACATATTAATGCTATTTCTCAGGCTATGATTTGTAAGTAGAAACCTGCTTAATTAACGTAAATAAAAGAATTAAGTTCTTAAAAATTATGCAAACTGCTTTATGGGTGCATTACTTTACATTATTGTTCAGAAGGCAGTTTAAGAGACTCAGACTTTAATTAAATAACCAAACTGAGGAGGAAGTTGATAACATATGCCATTTAACAGATGAAGCAGAGCCTAAAATAATTTAATTTATCAACACATTTCAAGTGGCAGTGACAAGTTAAAAATAAATTCAAACTAAACTTCACATTCTAGGACTGCCTCTGCAGTCAGGACTTTCATATTTGCATTACATAGCTAGACATCTGGCTAATTAAAATGTAAGAGTACACAACTTTCAAATGAGCAGTATAAAATGTGCAAGAAAAATGATTAAAAAAATCAGCAAAAATAGATGTAAACAAAATGCTTTAGACAAAAGTAGAATAGGAAACCCGAGGTGAAGACAGACTTCTGTTCTCAAAACACTGAAGGATTTTGATTCTTCATTTAGTTTCAGTTTCCAAGGCAGAAAAAGTGGCATGAACGCATTGCACAAAGACCTTGATTTACATACACACTCAGTTGAGAAACAAACTAATCTTCAAAAGCCTTAGCATTTTTTAAAATTTCAAAAGCAGAATTTGTACCTCATAGTCTGGCCCTCCGAAGTGGGACTTTTTCTTCAGTTCTGTCACAGCATTTTTGTATGCTTCTTCAATTCTTCTCCTTTTCTCTATTTCCTGTAAAATTACATGATCATTTAAAGCAGCAAGAATATATTAACTGATAATAGTCAGTATGATAATAAATGGAATGATCAGTCTAAGTTTTATTCCCAAGGAACAATTGCAGAGGTGCTGATTTTCTGATTTTATTTGAATGCATGCATTATATGTGCCCTTATAGATGCATTTTTAATACAAAGCTCAGGGAGCTAGCTACCTTGAGCATAACTTCTCTAAATCACATGGAATAAACTAGATCAGCAAGAAAAATCTGGTATCTAGTTTAATCATAGCTATTCATGGTTTGTTGAGGGTCAGTCCCACTTCAGTGCCTGAAATGTTATGAAGAATATTCTGGGAGTGTCCTAGGGTGATGTTATGATGCTTGTATCCCCAATCGTGTGTTCTGTTTATGCTGGATATTATATTCTGTGCTTTCAAGACTGGCTGAGAGCAAAGGCGGTGAGAAGAAGAAGCCCAGAGTTTTGTTATCCAGCGCTAGACTCACTCCTCCACGGTCTACTGGAACACTGTTGTTGTCTGGGCACGGACAGGGCAGAACACCGCGTGCTGTATTGCACTAAATAGTTTATTTAGTTGTTGTTTTTGCACGGGGTGTTTGATAATCTGCACTGATCACACGGTCTTTCCCCCCCCCCCCCGAGCCCCGGTGGTAGTGGTTTGTCCCAGGTTTACTCCTCCCCTCGCCCCCTCCTCACTTGTATCCCATTGGCTGTGGTCCTCTTCCTCTGCCCCCCATTCCCCCAGGTTTAAAAGTCTCCTGCCATGAGGCATTCCCTCTCTTTTTCTCCTGGGACACCACCTCCTTCCCATCTAGGATCCCCTGGAGTAATTCTACAATAAAGGTGTGGGATTGTTAGTCCCGAGAGGAGAAGAGCGCCTCCAGTCTTTTACTCTGTCTTTGTAAAGGCTGCAATGGGCCAAGGATCCATAGCTAGCCAGATCAGACCTGGCCCCAGAGAAACCAGCAAATTTACAACCGTGCTCTTTTTGCTTTTTAGTTAGTTAGTTAGTTAGTTAGTTAGTTTAGCTAGCTGAGGCAATCTGAGCTTTCCCTGGACTGTTTTTCTTTCCCTTTTCTTGGAACCATTCAAACCTGCTCCAGACCAGTACCCACGGAAACACTAAGAGCTCACACTTTGTAGCCTGCCAGGACCTACTCTGCAGCCTTTCCTAGCACCGGAGGGACTGATAACAGAGTGACCACCCACCAGAGAGACTTTCTGAATTTGTCATCTTTTCAAAGCAGTGAATGAGTTTTGTCATCCGGTATTGTTCATTTTGTGTGCTGGGGAGTGCTTGGCCTGTTAAATAAACAGTTTTTTCCCACTTCTCTACAAGGAAATTTATTCCTGAACAAGGTGGAGGGAGGGGATGTCTGAGTTTGCTTTCTGGAGGGTCCCCTTTTGGAGGTTTTCTCCCAAATTTGCCCTAAACCGGGACAGGGAGTTATTGAAAATCACCTGAAGGACAATGCAGTCACTGATCACAGCCAGCAGAGGTTCATGAGGGGAATGTCCTGCTTGTCAAACTTAATTTCCTTTTATGACAAGGTAACCCACCTAGTTGATCAGAGGAAACCAGTTGATGCAATTTTTTGGAATTTCAATAAAGCTTTTCATACTCTTTCTCACAGTATCCTTCTGGATAAAATGTCCAGCACACAGCTGGATAAACACATCACACACTAGCTTGTACTAAATGGGGTTACACGAGGCTGCTGACCAGTCACAAGTGGCATTCCACAGGGCTCCATTTTAGGGCCAGTTCTCTTTAACATATTCATAAACAACTTGAATGCAGGACTAAATGATATACTGAACAAGTTTTCAGGCAACACTAAATTGGGAGGAGCTGTCAATTCCCTCGAAGGCAGAGAAGGCTAAACTGTCCCTCTGCAAGATGGAGGCTATATAGTTTTGTGAAGTAGCAGGACTCTCACTATTCATATTTGTGTTTTGCTACCAAGTAAAACATGGTTCTGAAGCTAGTGAAATGCCAAGGCTGGAGAAGGAAGGAGAGAAAGCTGGATTACAATGGTACTTAGACAACTTGTAAAACACTCATTGCTTTTAGCCACTGACAGAGATCCTGTTTTTACTGACACACCTGCACAGCACAGAGCCTGCGTAGTGAATCTGCTTATATAAAAGGACAAATCTGATGCTGCACCTTTCAGTTCTAGCTGGTCTTTTACAGATGCTGAACAGACTTACAAGAGCTTTAAAAACCTCCCAGATATAACACACACGAATGGCTGCCCAATTTAATATAATTTTCCCCTTTAACCTCTCAGAGAAAACATTCTGAATTTTATCATCTTCTAATATTTATTTCTTTTTCAGAGCAACATAAGCATCTATCCAAGAAACCCAAGAGTACACATATCAACATCATTTTCCTCCTACATCTATTTATCAGACGACAGAGTAATTATTTTTTGCTCAGGCTCATTGTTATAGAAGAGACTTTTACAGAGCCGTGTTTAGTCAGTAAAACAAGGCAAAAAAACCCAAAACAAAACAAGGCCTACAACTGAAGTGGAATAAATAGTGTTAGCAAAAGTCTGAATATATTCAACTGCCATTTTTTAAATCTTGTGCAGGGTGCAGGTGTCAAGGTGTTGGTTGTGAGGGGCTGCAGGAGTGGCATATGAGGAAGGTGGCCAAGGGCTGTCCTGTGTCAAACAGGCTCCAAAACAGACCCACCACAGGACATAGCTGAGCCCATCTACCACATGCATGGAATCTCTGTGAAAATGTGTTTAAGAGCAAAAAACAGCCCAGGGAGAGAGGAGAGGGAACAAAAAGGGAGAAACAGAGAGAATGCCAAGGCCAGAAGAGAATGATGAGGAGGAGTTCCAGGGCAGAGAATATATACACACTGTAGTCCATGAAGGACCCCACGCTGGAGCAGAGGGACATTTCCTAAAGGAACCATGTTCCATGGAGGACTCCCAGTGAAAAGGAGTTTTCCCAGAGGACTACAGCCCTGAAAAGGACCTGTGCTGGAGCAGGGGAAAAGTGTGAGAAGAATTGGCACAGACTAAGTGTTTTGGATTGACATCCAACCATCCATTCCCCATCCCCCACCACACTGCATTCCTTGGGGCTAGAAAGCAAGGGTGTAGAGGAGCCTGCAGTTAAAGAGTGAAGTTGAGCCTGGGAAATGGGGGAAGAAAGCTGTTTTAGTGTTTGTCTTTTTGTTTCCTACTAACTGTACCTATTTTAATCAGCAACAGATTTTCTGCCAGGATAAAAACTCATAAGCAATCTTCCTGTCTTTCTCTTGACTTGTGAGCTTTCTCATCCTGTTTCTTCCACACACACACACTCCAATCTTTCTGGATGGGGTGTGGATATGACAGTCTGGTCAGAGAGAGAGAGAAAGCAAAATATGGCCTTGGTTCTACACAAGTTATGCAAGTTATCAGCATGCTAAACACAGACCTACTTGCTCCATTTGATATTAGACATATAGCTCAAGTATTGTTCCAACCTGTGCAATTTAAAGTTTTTCAGGACAACTGGAGGCAGGTCGCTCAAAGGGTTGCAACAGAGAACATGCAAGTGCCTCAGAGGGAGCCTAAGTATTACATGGGGGTGGATGTTCTCATGGGGGAACATGCCTTTTCTAATCCTGATCTTCAGGCTACCTGGGACCCTGCCGTTCTTGAGCAGAGTCAAAGGGTAGGGTTTTTAGCATTGTTAAAAACTATAGAAGTGGCCGCTTCCAAGCCACAATATGTGACAATAACTCAAGGAACAAAAGAACCATTTCTACCATTTGTTGAGAAACTTGCAGAAGCCCTGGAGAAACAAGTTGAAGATGGTAACTTGAGGCAGCTTTTATGCAAACAGTTAGCGAGGGACAACACAAACAACGATTGTCAGAAGATCACAGATGCTCTTCCAGGTGACCCAACACTAACAGACATGGTCCAAGCATGTTCCAAAGTAGGTACTGTAGACTACAAAATGTCTGCTCTGGTGGCTGCCTTATGGCCAGGCCAGTCATCCTCAGGGAACAGACAACAGAAAAAAGGAAAAAATAAGGGCAAGAGAAAACAGGAAACACACAAGCAGACAGAAATGAATACCAATTTCTTGTGTTTTAAGTGCTTAAAGGCAGTTCATTTTGCAAACCAATGTAAGTCTAAATATCATGCCATTGGCCAGCTTTTCGTAGGCCTAGGAAACGGGAAGATGAGCGCACAGAGGAAATGTGCTCTGACACAAGTGATTCCCCAGGGCATAGTACCGGCACAGGCTTGCTCAGCCAGCTCAGGGGCAGCACCCATGGCTCAGCTGGGGTGTATGTACATACCGTAACTGCAGTCATCTTAGAATCCTGTCCTGTACATAAGGTTCCTTTGGATGTGTTTGGACCTTTAGGGCAAGGACTGAGCGCACTGCTTGTGGGAAGATCTAGTGCCACCCTCCAAGGAATCTTTGTGCATCCAGGTGTCATTGACTCTGACTTTACAGATCAAATTCGTGCCATGGTTTCCACACCCACGTCCCCCTGTCACTATTGCAGCAGGGACTTGGATTGCTCAACTTGTGCCTTTTCAGTCATGTGTCCCCAGGGCTGACCAGTGGACTCATGGGGATGGTGGCTTAAAATCCACAGGACTGCCACAAGTCTTCTTGTCTGCAGATATTTCTGCTCAGTGACCACAGATGACATGCACCTTGATTCTACTGGGTGCCAGCTTGCCGTAGATCTGGCTTCGAGGTTTGATCGACACAGGGGCTGATTTGACAGCCATCTCCTTCTCTGCGTGACCTCCTACGTGGCCTTTGTTTTCCATAGGGTCAGCCATCCAAGGGTTGGGGGGTGCAATGCAGAACTTTGTAAGCCAAATGGTCTGTGCTGATCAAAAACATGGATGGGCAGACAGCTGCAGTTTGGCCTTATGTCACTACAGCTCCAATCAATCTCTGGGGGCGGGATGTATTGGCAGCCTGGGTGGTACGAATTGATACAGATTTTTAATTGGGGCCACTGCGCTGAAGGACGGAAAATTTCCTATGCTGCCTTTACGGTAGCTGGTGGAAAGACCCATCTGGGAAAACCAGTGGCCCCTGACAAAAGAAAAATTGGTCCAGGACCAACTTCAACAGGGACATATTGAGCCTTCCACTAGTCCCTGGAATACTCCTGTCTTTGTGAAAAAGAAAAAATCTGGGAAATAGAGGCTGTTACAGGACCTCTGGAAAATTAATGCGGTGATGAAAAGCACGGGGACATTGCAGCCTGGTATGCCCTCACCCACCATGCTCCCTACGGGATGGGAAATCTTGATCATTGATCTGAAGGATGGTTTTTTCACAATTCCTTTGCATCCTGATGACAAACCAAAGTTTGCCTTTACTGTGTCTGCAATTAACAATGCTGAACCTGTACAGAGATATCAATGGAAAGTTTTGCTGCAGGGCTGTAGAAACAGCCTGACTATTTGTCAATGGTATGTGGCTCAGGCCTTGTCCGGAGTCCGCAAGCAGTTCCCTGAAGCATATTGCTATCACTACATGGACAACATCTTGGTGGCAGCATCCACCCAGGATGAGTTGCTGAGGATACAGCCTCAGCTGTTCGCTGCTCTGCATTCTTATGGGCTGCAAGTGGCTCTGGAGAAGGTTCAACAGCATCCCCCTTGGAAATATCTGGGAGTCAAAATTCTGGACCAAACTGTTCAGCATCAAGAGGTGCAATTTCGGATTCTATTAAGACTCTGAATGATGCCCAGAAATTGCTCAGTGTCATCAGTTGGTTGCGTCCTTATTTGGGACTAACCACAAAACAATTGTCCCTGCTACATGATATTCTAAGGGGGAACCCTGACCTGAGATCACCTTGAAAATTGACTCCTGAGGTGCGACAAGCGCTGGAGGAAGTCCAACAAGCTGTTTCTGCTTGTCGGGTTCATCGAGTAGATCCTTCCATTGATATCACTCTCTTCATTATCATTCCAGATTTTCATCCTACAGGTATCATTGGCCAATGGAGTGACAAATGGTCTGATCCCTTGCACATCTTGGAATGGGTCTTCTTGCCCCATCAACCGAAAAAGACAGCACCCACGTTGTTTGAATTGATTGCTCATTTGATTTGCAATTAATGGCAGCAGATCCCACAAAAATTATTCTTCCAGTACAACGGGAAGACTTTGAATGGAGCTTCATTAACAGTGCTCCTTTGCAAAGTGTGCTGCAAAACATTTCAGGGCAGATTGCCTATCATCTGCCCAGTCATAAGTTATTGCAGTTGGCAAAATCAACCAATCTGTCTTTGCGGCCAAAAAGTAGTCAAGTGCTGGTGCAAGGACCCACCGTCTTTACTGATGGTTCCAGAAAAATGGGGAAAGCCATTGTTGCTTGGAAGGATGAATCTGGATGGCAAGTGCTGGAAAGCCATGAGTCAGGCTCGGTCCAACTGGTTGAGGTAAAGGCCATTGCCCCGGCATTCCAGAAATGTTAAGTGCCTCTGAACTTGGTCACTGATTCTGCCTATGTCACAGATATAACCAAACATTTGGATTGTTCACTTCTGAAGGAAGTCAATAATGCAGTTTTGTTTCAGTTATTGAAAGCCTTGTGGTGTGCAATTCAGACCCGAGTTCATTCGTATTACATCTTGCACATTCGGAGTCACACCAATTTACCAGGTTTCATAGCAGAAAGTAATGCCAGGGCTGACAGGTTAGCTAACTCTGTGTGGGTAGTGCCTCAGCCTAACAAAATTGTGCAAGCCAAAGTGCCACATGATTTTTCCATCAAAGTGCACATACTCTGCAGAAACAGTTTCAGTTAACGCCAACTGAGGTTCCTGACACTGTCAGTTCTTGTGCTGACTGTCACGGACTTGCTGCACCTTTACCAGCAGGGGTGAACCCCAGAGGCCTAAGAGCCTTGCAGCTTTGACAAACAGATGTTACTCACATTGCTGAATTTGGCCGTGTCAAGTATGTGCACGTGTCTATTGACACCTTCTCCCCTGCTATGTGGGCATCTGCTCACAGTGGAGAAAAGGGTCGCGACATGATTGCCCATTGGAGAATGGCTTTTGCAATTTTGGGAATACCTTCTTCTGTGAAAACTGATAATGGCTCCGCCTACATCTCACAGAAGATGCAGCAGTCTTTGTGCTTATGGGGAGTCTCACACAAACTTGGTATCCTGCACTCTCCAATGGGCCAGGCCATTGTTGAACACGCTCATGGTACTGTAAAATATGTTCTGGATAAACAAAAAAGGGGAATGCCTGGAGAAACCCCACACAGTCACTTGGAAAAAACTCTATATACAATCAATCATCTTACAGTGCCACAAAATTCAAACAATCCTGTCATTTTATATCATTTTCTCTTGTTTCACTCTTCAGGTGAGACGCACCTGCCTTTAGCAAAAGTCTGGATATGGGACCTAACCTCTAATAAGTGGGAGGGCCCGTGCAACCTTATCACTTGGGGCCGCGGGTATGCATGTGTTTCCATAGATACTGGGGTATGGTGGATACCTGCGAGGTGTGTTCGCCCTGACTTGCGACACCAAAACAGAATGTGGCCAACAGGCAACCTTTGAACGATGATCAAGATGCCAACCATCAATCAGATGGCCCCTCCATGAGTGGGGAATGAACATTCTATCTTTTCTTTGTTTCTGGAAAAGGGTTGTTGACAAGTTAGACTGCCAGTTCTTTGAGCAGACTAACAATGTTTGATTACTGTATTAGAATTAGTATGGTTACTGTATTAGAACAGATAATTGATTTTAAGATTAATAGTGTATTTCTTGTAAGAGGGAACCACAAGACTTGATGTTGGTAAATATGTTGGAAATCTCTCTGACCATTCTAAGTCAGTGTCCAATTGAGGTTCTGATTGGTAACTGGCAACTACTAGAGGAACCTCTCGAGCTGTGTTTGTTCTCCTTTCTGCAAGGGGCCCCACAGAGGATTACAAACACTGCCTCCTCCTTTAAACAAAAAGGGGGACCTATGACAACGACAGTCTGGTCAGAGAGAAAGCTAGATAAGTTTTCCCATGAATCGGTCTGTGAAGCTTTAGGGAGCTGGAGAGATAAATTATAATCAAATATTAAACAATCCACAGGTGGTGTTTTTTAACAAGTGTTTTTTCTCATAAAGTTGTTTACAGATGGGTATCTCCTTAATTAGCCAATCATGTGAAATGTGTTGATTAAATGACCAATCAGGTCCACCTGTAGTGAACCAAGGTATAAAAAGGAGAGGATTGAATAAATGGGCTGCTTTTTAGCTTTTGCCTTCTGATCTGACTCTGTGTCATTTCTGACTCAATGGTGACAATGGGATCCTAAGTGAGCAGTTAGGTGGGCATTTGGCTATTTGCCAAGGCAGATCCACCACAATTTTATACTATTTATTTCAATCAAAATCTCCTCATCTAATAAGCTAGGAATTAGAGGAATCCAAACAAAAAGGTTATTTTATATTAGAATTATAGTACTTCACCATCAGTGTGCTGTAATCCCCAGAAAGTTTCACTGACAAGTGTGACAAAGTTGCATGTCTACCAAGGCAGAGAAATTTAAAATCTCCAAGTGACCCCCTTTAAAACACATTTACTTATGCTGTAGGAGTGCCTATGAGTAAGAATCAGGGGGAAGGCTCACAAGGCAGATATCCTGGTGGGAGTCTGGTATAGAACACCCAACCAGGATGAAGAGGCAGATGAACTAGTCTATAAGTGGCTCTGATGTTTCACGATCACCAACCCTTGCTCTTCTGGGAGACATTAACTTGCCAGATGTGTGCTGGAAACTCACCACAGCAGAGAGGAGACAGTCTAGGAGGTTCTTGGAGTATGTGGAAGAGAACTTCCTGACAGCCCTGGTGAGTCTGATACCAAAAGGATTAATTCAATTTTTACTGTGCCTGTGAACTTTTAGTAGCAAAACAAGGCATGCAAAAACTGCTTTCCCAGCAAGGACGGTTGGAAGATAAGAAGACGACATCTGGCTCAAGACTTTAGTGACAGACGAAACAAGGACTGAACCTGGGAACTTGGGGTGGGTTTTATGGTAATGGGTGAATTGTAGTGACTGTATATAAGCAACACTTGTAAAATCATGTCTGCATAGGGTTAGGAGCATCCCCTGTGGGACCTCAGGCCTGAATAAATGATGCCCTCTTTAACACCACATTCATGTTAAGGAGTCTTATTCCGATATTTCGGAAAATTTGGTGACAAGTCTACCAGGGGTGGGGGCCCACTAGACCTGCTATTTACTGTTGCAGTGTGATGTATATTCCAATAATTTACAAACAGAGATGGGCTGCCTGGAAATATGGTGGTCAGAGGCTGTCTTGAGCACAGCGACCATGATATGATAGAGTTTTCAATACTTGGTGAAGTAAGGAGGGGCGACAACAAAACCTCTACCCTGGACTTCTGGAGGGCGGACTTTGGCCTGTTCAGGACACTGTTTCAAAAAAGTCCCCTGGTGAACAGTCCTTAATAACAAAGGGGTCCAGGAAGGCTGGACATACTTTAAGAAAGAAATCTTAAAGGCTCAGCAGCAGTCTCTCCCTATGTGCCGAAAGATGAGCTGTCAGGGAAGACCAGCCTTGCTGAACGGGGATCTTTTACAGGAACTCAGGGAAGAAAGAAGGTTTATGACATTTGGAAGAAGGGCAGGCAACTCAGGAAGAGTACAAGGATGTCATTAGGTTACATAGAGAGAAAATAAAAAAGGCAAAAACTCAACCAGAACTCAATCTGGCTACTTCTGTGAAGGATAATAAAAAATGTTTTCATAAATACATTAGCAACAAAAAGAGCACCAAGGAAATTCTCCATCTTTTTATTGTTCATGGGGGGGGAAATATAGTCACCAAGGATGACGAAAAGGCTGAGGTACTTAACACCTTCTTTGCCTCAGTCTTCAACAGTAAAACCAGTTATCTTTAGGGCAACTGGCACCCTGAGCTGGTAGACAGGGATGGGGAGCAGAATAGCCCCCTTGTAATCCAGGAGGAAGCAGTTAGCAACCTGCTGAGCCACTTAAGACACTCAGAAGTCTATGGGACCAGATGGAATTCATCTGAGGGTGCTGAAGGAGCTGTCAGAAGAGCTCGCCAAACCAATGTCCATCATTTATCATCAGTCCTGTCTCACTGGGGAGGTCCCAGATGACTGGAGGTTGGCCAATGTGATGCCCATCCACAAGAAGGGTCAGGAGGATTTGGGGGACTACAGGCCTGTCACCCTGACCTCAATGTCTGGCAAGGTTATGGAACAAATCATCTTGAATGCGATCACATGGCGTATAGAGGACAACCAAGGGATCAGACCTAGCCAGGATGGGTTTAGGAAAGGCAGGTCCTGCCTGATCAACTTGTTTTCCTTTTATGACCAGGTGACCCACCTAGTGGATGAGAAGAAGGCTGTGGATGTTGTCTACCTGGACTTTAGCAAAGTCTTTGATACTGTCTCCCATAGAATTCTCCTGGAAAAGCTGGCAGCCCATGGCATGGACAGGTACACTCTTCATTGGGTTAAAAACTGGCTGAGTGTCCAGGCCCTGAGTGAGTGTGATAGTAAATAGTGTCACATGCGGTTGACAGCTAGTCACTAGTGGGGTTCCCCAAGGCTCAGTATTGGGACCAGTCCTGTTTAATATCTTCATTGATGATCTGAAAGAGCAGATCAAGTGCACCCTCAGTAAGTTCAGACTTCACCCAAGTTGGGCTGGGAGTGTTGATCTGCTGAACGGTAGGAAGGCTCTACAGAGGGATCTGGACAGGCTGGATTGATGGGCCAAGGCCAGTGGTATGAGATTCGACAAGACCAAGTGTTGGGTCCTGCATTTAGGCCACAACAATCTCATGCAGTGCTACAGTCTTGAGAAAGAGTGTCTGAAAAGCTTTCCAGCACAAAAAAGGACCTGGGAATGCTGATCAACAACAGCTGAACATGAGCCAGCATGTGCCCAGGTGGCCAAGAAAGCCAATGCCATCCTGGCCTGTATTAACAATAGTGTGGCCAGCAGGACAAGGGAAGTGGTTGTCCTCCTGTACTTGGCCCTGGTGAGGCCACACCTCAACTGCTGTGTCCAGTTCTGGACCCCTCATGACAAGGACATTGAGATGCTGGAGCAAGTCCAGAGAAGGGCAACAGAGCTGGTGAAGGGTCTGGAGCACAAGTCTGATGATAAGAGGCTGAAGGAGCTTAACCTGGATGTGGGATTCAGCCCCCTCCCGCTATGGATGCGAGACGGCCCATCTATGCCAACCCATAGTGGGGCAGGAGATCTTCATACCCTATGCTCCCACAGATAAAAGCACACAGAAAGGGAGAAACATGACCTACCCCAAACCCTTGCCCACAAGGGTCACCGACGTCCCGACTGGCGATGAGGAAGCCTTCCAGATAGGCCGCTCAGCCAGGTCAGACTCGGACCCAATCCTTCGCATGTTAGAAGCTACCTTTCTATCCCTGAATGAATCTAACCCTAACCTAACCGACTCCTGCTGGCTTTGCTACGATATTAAACCCCCCTTTTACGAAGGAGTCGCTTTAGATACCCCCTTCAGCTATTCCACAGCCGATGCCCCTCGCCAGTGCGGATGGGACACACCCCGCAAAGGAATTACCCTGAGTCAAGTCACAGGTCAGGGCAGGTGCTTTGGCAATGCAACCTTAGCTAAGCAGAAAGGCGACGTCTGCACCGAAGTAGTTGAGCCTGACAGGAAGAATAATAAGTGGGTAGTCCCATCCGCATCCGGGATGTGGGTTTGCCAGAGATCTGGAGTGAGTCCCTGCGTGTTTCTTGCCAAATTCGATAACTCTAACGACTTTTGTGTTCAAGTTCTGATCGTCCCTAGGATCCTGTACCACTCAGACGAAGAAGTGTACCACCTTTTCGAAGAAAACAGCCGGCTCCACAAGAGAGAAATATTAACAGGTATAACTATCGCAATGCTGCTCGGCCTAGGGGCGGCTGGAACGGCAACAGGTGTCTCAGCCCTAGCAACTCAACACCAAGGACTGTCCCAGCTGCAGATGACCATCGATGAGGACCTGCAGAGGATCGAGAAATCCATTTCCTTTCTAGAAAAGTCAGTCTCCTCGCTCTCAGAAGTGGTCCTGCAGAACAGGCGAGGACTGGATCTCCTGTTCATGCAGCAAGGAGGCCTGTGTGCTGCCTTGAAAGAGGAATGTTGTTTCTACGCTGACCACACAGGAGTCGTTAGAGACTCCATGGCAGAACTCCGAAACAGACTGGCTCAGAGACAGAAAGACAGGGAAGCCCAACAGAGCTGGTTCGAATCCTGGTTCAATCAATCACCATGGCTAACCACACTAATTTCTACCCTAATAGGTCCGTTGGCAATGCTGCTTTTAGCTATTACCTTCGGGCCATGCCTGCTGAACAAGCTAGTCTCATTCGCTCAGGCCCGCCTAGAACGGGCTAGCATCCTGTTCGTGGGACAGCAACACTTACTGTGAATTCAACAGGGAACACTGCCAGTCACGAGAGACTTGCCTGGCAAAACTTACTCAGGTTTCCCAAGACCCTTTTCCCTAGTCAGATCTCAACCTCCTACCTCATTTCAGTGCCTATGTATAGGACTACCTCGTTCATTTGTGAAAGAGGGGGGGGGAAGTGTGGTAGGCTAGGGACAGGCGTTCGGAAGATTTCGGGCTGTGACGGAAAATTACAGGAATCCTTCTGCCCCCTCTCCCCATAGATAAGGATCACCCTTGGAATGTAGCCAAACATGTAGCCCCCCTAACCTATGGATGCCAGTAACTTTCCACTCCATACTAACCCTAGAAAGTATAACCAAACCCCTTTCTGACGTAGAGAAACCCCTTAGTCCATAAATACCCTTGAGACCCCTCAATAAAGGCCTTTAACCGTCCACCACATTGGTGTTAGCGTCCGTTATTGGCCACGAAGGATCCCAAGGAAGAGATCGCCGTGCTGGACTCCGATACCAGGTCATCGCGGCCTTCACAAGAAGGCAACACCTGGAGAAAAGGAGGCTCAGGGATGACCTTCTCAATCTCTACAACTACCTTAAAGGAGGTTGTAGCCAGGTGGGGGTTGGCCTCTTCTCCCAGGCAACTAGTGACAGGACAAGAGGACATAGTCTCAAGCTGCACCAGGAAAGGTTCAGGTTGGACCTCAGGAAGAATTTCTTCATGGAAAAGGTTGTTAAGTGATGGAATGGAATGCCCAGGGATGTGGTGGAATTACCATCCCTGGAGGTGTTCAAGAAACAACTGGACGTGGCACTTCATGCCATGGTCTAGTTGACAAGGTGGTGATTGCTCGAAGGTTGGACTCAATGATCTTAAAGGTCTTTTCCAACCTAAATGATTCTGTGATTCTGTATGAGTAAAAGTGAATTTTAGGTTTGAATTTTTAACTGCTTACAGCTGAAAACAAGTGCTTTAAAGTTAGCCCACAGAAGAAGAAAATATGACAACTAATCTAAACCAAATTCTATACTAACATATTATTCTGTAATAACATATACTAACCTACTGACAAGGAAAAAAATCACTTCATCCATGCTGTAAGCAAACTCTGATCAGCAAGAGTGAAGTGTGTTTGCTCAGTCTGGAATAGAGAAGGCTTCTGTGGGGGGACTTAATAGTAGCCTTCCAATACCTCCAAGGAGGTCATCAACAAACTGAGCCAGACTCTTCACAGTGGTCTATAGTAGGAAGAGGAAAAACAGTAGGCAGATACTGGAATAAGAGCTGCTCCAAGGGGATATATAACAGCAGCTGAGCATCAGAACAGGATGCTCAAAATTGCTCTGCAGTCTTCAGCCTTGGAGACTAGAAATCAGACTTGATAAATCCATGATCAACCCGATCTGATTCAAACTGTCCTTCCTTTAAGCAGGAGGTTGTACTAGAGATGGTCTCTTCTAACCTAAATTACCCTACAATCCTACGAACAAGCTTCAAGTCTTAGGTCTGCTATAATTCCTTGAACTACCAAGATGATGCAATAAGGTAAATGTTGACAGAAGTCACAATACAGTTAGATAGGACCAGGTCTGACATATAGACGAAGAGCCAGGAGACATGGGCAAGGATTCAAACATGGTTGTATTTTGTCTGAATAACTTGATTCTTTGAATTGTGTACCACTAACACATATTGAGTTAGATTTGAAATGTGATATACACCATACGGAAATATGTTAAATTAAAGCCAAGACAACAGTGGCTAAAAGACTGTACAGGACACCAGCCAGTGATGGCAGAATTCTAGAAATCAAAGCCTGAAGTACAACCTAGCCATGTTTCTAGCACATCTCATCTGAAGAGAGAAGACACTGCTCCTTTCAAGTTGCTATAGTGGTTGAGTAGGCTTACCATGAACTATCACTGCCATAAGAATAACATATTATAATATCAGCCCAGCCCCACCCCAAAAATTAACCAATTGGTATAAAACATGACTTAAATTAATCTCTTTAGTCTCCTAAAGGTAAATTAAAAACCTGTATCTTAGACCTTTAAAGTTAGAAGTGATTGTTCTCCTCAGTTCTGTCACCTGTCCTGGGGTGACTTTATGATGCTTGTATCCCCATTTGTCTGTTTAGCCCAGAAATAAGTTTTGCACCTTTAAGACTGGTTCCAAGAGCAAAGGGGGGGGGGGGGGAGAGAAGAAGCGCAGAGTTTGTTATCAGAAATTGCACTTGCTCCCCCACATCCTTCTCCTGGATTCTGTTGTCTGCAGCACGGACAGCGAGAAAGAGTTCTCCTTTGCTTTTTAGTTAGTTTTTAGCTAGCTGAGGCAGAGAAGTTCCCTGGACTGTGGTTTTTCTTTTTCTTGAAACTGTTTAAACCTGCTCTGGACTGAAAACCCAGAAGAGCACTAGCAGCTCGCACCTGTGGCCCACCGGGCCAGGCCTGGGCCACAACATTTCCAGCACCGGAGGGACTGATAACAGACTGAGTGAGCCAAGCTGCAACCCATGAAAAGGACTTTCTGCGTTTGTCATCTCTTTGGAGTGTTGAGAGGTTTTATTGTTTAATATTGTTCTTCTTCTTTTTTTTTCTTTTTTTTTGTGCTGGTGAATGCTTTGCCCGTTAAATAAACATTTTTTCCACTTTTCTCCAAGGAAATCTTTTCCTGAGCCAGTTGGGAGAGGGGCCACTTGAATTTGCTTTCTAGACGAACCCCTTTGGAGGTTTTCTCCCAAATTTGCCCTAAATGAGGACATTATCATTTCATATCACAAAACATTTCAGAGATTTTCACATCATTTTGCAAGCATATATAATTAGGTCTCTCTTAGAGGGCTGCAAGCAATACACTTATTACTGTAGAATGATATCAGGATCTTTATAGTATTAAAAAATATAGGAATACTATCTGACCAAGGGCTGGGAAAAGAAAAGATATGATGAGTAATGTTACTGTATCACCAACAATCAGAATTTGTTTTAACATGTTAAACGAGTAATAAATAATGAAAGCATCTAAAATTAATAAGTACTGTACATAAAAAAAGTAAAACATGGAATAAAAGTTTAAACCAACTAATTTAAAATTTCAATTTTAAACTGAAGAAACATTTTTTTTCAACAAAAATTAAAGGAAAATCATCTTACCTTATCTAGTCTTTTTTGCCAGCTTTCTTCATGTTTTACCATGAGTTCAATACAATGAGAGAGTGTAGCAAGGATTCCAGCGGTAGTTGCCTTGAAAGTTATAGCTTCTCCCTTAAAGTCTATGCCATTAATTCCTTTGGGTGTCACATATGGAAACACTAAAACCAAACATGAATTGCTCATTGATAACTGCCTTCAACTCAAACAAGCATTTTACATGCATGCTTTATATTATCCCTGTTTGAAGAAAATAGACTGGCAAGAAATTTTATTTTTAAAGAAAAAAACAAGTGCTAATAATTTTCCACTATTCACTGGTAAGGGAAGAGATTTAAAAAGAAAAACACAGCCCTTCAGCTTCATCTTGCTATACTGTATTTCAAGTCTGCTTGTTATGCTTTATTACTCTGCAAATCATGTGGGTGGAGGCAGTGGGAATACTTTGTAACAATAGCAGTTTGACAGCTTGAAGTGGGGCCTAATTAATACAGAGCAGCCTTAAAACATATCCAATACAGCACTAAGAAAGAAATTATTTCAAAATGCAATGAAACACCAATGGTAACTGTCCTGGGGAGACTCAAGGCTGACCACTAGGATTTTGGAGTTGAAGCTACAGAGGGTCTGAAGCCAACTATACTCCAACAGAGAAGGAAATTTTAGCAGCCTATGAAGGAGTCCAAGCTGCCTCAGAGGTAATAGGCACTGAAGCACAACTCCTCCTGGCACCCCGACTACAAGTACTGGGGTAGATGTTCAAAGCAAAGGTTCCCTCTACCCACCGTGCCACCAGTGCTACGTGGAGCAAATGGATGGCTCTCATCACGCAGTTCACCCATATTGGAAAACTGAATCACCATGGGATTCTGGAAATAATTACAAACTGGCCAGAAGGTGAAAACTTTGGTCTCACTGATGAAGAGGAACAAGAAGTGACATGTGCTGAAGAAGCGCCACCATATAACCAACTGCCAGCAGAAGAAACACGATACGCTTTTTACTGATGGTTCTTGCCGCACTGTGGGAATGAAATGAAAGTGGAAAGCAGCCATATGGAGCCCCACATGACAGGTCACAGAGGCCACTGAAGGAGAAGGTGGATCAAGCCAACTTGCTGAACTCAAAGCCGTTCAACTGGCCCTGGACATTGCTGAAAGAGAGAAGTCGCCAAAGCTCTACCTCTACACTGATTCATGGATGGTAGCCAATGCTCTGTGGGGATGGCTGGAAAGACGGAAAGAGGCTAATTGGCAGCGTAGAGGAAAACCAATTTTGGCTGCTGATGAGTGGAAAGACATCGCTACCAGGGTAGAGAGGCTACCAGTGAAAGTCCGCCATGTAGATGCTCATGTCCCTAAGAGTAGAGCCAATGAGGAGCACCAAAACAATGAGCAGGTAGACCAGACTGAAAAGATAGATGTGTCAAAGATAGACTTAGATTGGCAACACAAGGGAGAGTTATTCCTAGCTTGATGGGCCCATGATGCCTCAGGTCATCAGGGTAGAGATGCCACCTATAAGTGGGCACAAGACCGAGGGGTGGATTTAATCATGGACAGTATTTTTTAGGTTATCCATGACTGTGAGACATGTGCTGCCATCAAGCAGGCCAAGTGAGTGAAGCCCCTATGGTATGGTAGGCGGTGGTCCAAGTACAAGTATGGGGAGGCCTGGCAGATTGACTACATCACACTGCATCAGACATGCCAATGCAAGCGCTATGTGCTGACCATGGTAGAAGCCACCACAGGATGGTTGGAAACCTACCCTGTGCCTCATGCTATGGCCCGTAACACCATCCTGGGCCTTGAAAAGCAAGTCCTGTGGAGACATGGTACCCCTGAGAGGATTGAGTCAGACAATGGGACTCATTTCAAGAACAGCCTTATCAACACCTGGGCTAGGGAACATGACATTGAATGGGTGTACCATATCCCCTACCATACACCAGCTGCAGGCAAAGTGGAGAGGTACAATGGACTGTTAAAAACCACCTTGAAAGCATTAGGTGGGGGATCTTTCAAAAACTGGGAGCAGCATCTGGCAAAAACCACCTGATTAGTTAACACCCAAGGCTCTACTAACCGAGTGGGCCCTGCCCAATCTGAGCCTTTGCATAGAGTAGATGGAGACAAAGTCCCAGTGGTATATATCAGAGATTTGTTAGGGAAGACAGTTTGGATCAATTCTGCCTCAAGTACAGACAAACCCATTCATGGGTGTGTTTTTGCTCAGGGACCAGGTTGCACATGGTGGATAATGCAAGAAGATGTAGGAACACAATGTGTACCTCAGGGAGATCTGGTTGTTGGGTGAGAACTATGTGTAAATATCACTGTTTGCTGAATGTTACTGCAGTTGTCTGTGTATAGCTGTATATTGGATGTATAATGTATGTGTTTGTAGAGTTAGAATATATATTAGTTTTAGTAGTAAGCTGACGATATGGGGATAAGGGGTGGAATGTCCTGGGTTGACTATATGAGGCTTTTATCCCCAATCGTCTTGTTCTGTTTATGCTGAATAATAAGTTTTGCACCTTTAAGACTTGTTCCAGAGAGTGAAAGGGAAGAGAAGAAGCACGCAGTTTGTTTTCAGACACTGAACTCACTCCTCCACATTCCTTCTCCTGGACTGTGTTGTCTGCAAATGAACAGACAGTGGGACAGAGCTCTCCTTTGTTTTAGTTAGTTTTAGCTAGCTGAGGCAAAGAAGTTCCCTGGACTGTGTTTTTTTTTTCCTTTTCTTTGGACCTGTTTAAACCCGCTCTGGACTGAACACCCAGAAGAGCATCGGCAGCTCACACCTGTGGCCCACCGGGCCAGGCCGGGTCTGGGCCGTGGCATTTCCAGCACCAGAGGGACTGATAAGAGACTGAGTGAGCTGAGCTGCAACCCGGGGAGGGGACTTTTCTTAGTTTGTCATCTCTTTTGGAGCAGAAAGGGGTTTTATTGTTTAATATTGTTTAGGTTTTATTGTTTAATAAACAGGTTTTTTCCACTTTTCTCCAAGGAGGTATTTTTCTCCTGGACCAGTTGGGAGGAAGGGCCAATTGAATCTGCTTTCCTAGAGGAGCCCCTTTGGGGGTTCTCTCCAAAATTTGCCCTGAACCAGGACAGTAACATTTCAAGGCTGCTTTTAGCAGGTAACTATAGATTTAAAAAACACAACATAAAAAGATATGATATAAAAGTATCAAATATGTTGAATTATCCAAGTACTGTGGTGTTTGGTAGTTCCAACAACTACTTCTTGCTGTTGACTAGGCCATTTGTTACTAAGGCTATTTAAACAAGTCACTTAAAATGTATGACAAAAAAAGTACCTAGTCTATGTCAAACTCGTATGTAGGTTGACAGAATGCGATATCAAACACTACGCAATAATGTCAGAAAATATTAGAAAGCAGAAGTAACACTCATGTTGAAGCTGAGCCAAGCAAGTTAAAGTAACTCATGCTATGCCATGGGGCAACGTGATGACTTATCACCCACTTGGACATCACTTTCTTTTCCTGGTCTGTCAGTTTGTCAATGTGCCACTGTTGTGGTTTAAAGAGTAAAAATAATTATTTGTGTAAATTTTTGCAATATCAATCTGCAAGGGTAAAAAGCAGAGCTTTCAAGCATCTCAGTTCTTGTAGAGAAAAGAAATGCAATTGCTGTTCTCTAATAGTAGACCACAATATTTACACTTAAGGAACAGAAAGCAAGCATCACATGATCTGAAGTAATGGTTCAAGTCTTCAGAGGTTTTATATGCTCTTCTTTCAGAAGGAATCAAACTTTTTCAAACAGATATTTACATACCACACACTACTTCAAATACCTCAGAAAGCATACATACTATGGTAGAACACAGCTTATCTTTTTATTTCATGTTAATCAAAAATACTCCCTAAAAAAGTAAAGACAATGGGAATGAAAGAAAGGAAAATCAATCTGTTTCAGAAGAAATAATGAGCTCTCCCTCTCCCTAACAGCTGCAATGGGGAAAATGCAGTTTATACAGCTAATATGTCATGCTGGTGTAGACCATGTTCATGCGCAGGCTTGCTAGCACAGCTATGCTGCTTATACATGTGACTTTTCTCTTAAGTGTGCAACGTGCTAGACACACTGAAGAAATTACCACTGACTGCAACAGTATAAAATAATTTCATAAGTCTAGGGTAAACTGCAAGGGAGATGCAGCAAAGTAGTCTCATTTCCAGGAAAAAAGCCAGCTTTTGTTCCTGATGTCTTTAGGTCTTATCTACAACTCATTAATACTTCAACACAGTTTCAGTCATCATATATTCTAAGTAATTCTTTAATGACTAGTCTCAAAGTAGCAGTGATACATACAGAATTTGCAGTTTCAAAGTCAGTGTCATCAAATTTCAAAATGAAATCTTGCATCAGGAGTTCTGTAGGTTTAAGTTAAAGGCTAATAGAAAAGGGTTATCATTGCAGCTGCTCTTCTTGCCTAGAGATCAAACTGTATGTAGCCAATTGAATAATGCAGCAGTACTATTTTTTTTTCTACTTCAATTTCAACATCTTTCAAGTGGTTTCTTTTTAATTATCCTATCTCTTAATAATTTTTCTTTATTCATTAATTGTTATCTCTTGCCTTTCTTATAATGGATTTTTCGTAGCATGTTTTAGCCTCCTTCAAAAGCTCATCAGCCATTCTCTCCTACACATCTCTGTTTGTTAGGATAGATCAGTTGTGCCTTCTTATTCAAAAGATGCTGCTTGTAATACTTTTCCAGATGTTCTAAAAATCACCTGTTCAATCATTTTCCACCGAAATGAAAGACTAGTTTTAAAAGACAATAAGTAGAAAAACAAAGTTCCTTTCTCTTTTCAATTTTATGCCACCTTAGCATCTTTTGTCACTAAACTAATTCTAAATCAAAGAGAAATGCTTTGGAACACAACCAATTTATTTATACCTACTGTTGTTGGTATTCTGTGGACAGCAATAGTATCAATATAATTAGTTTTCCTCTAAAAACAACCTCATTATTCCAGCAGAATATTGGTGAATATTCTTCCTCCATTCAAAGCATTAAAATCCAATACAAATCCCACTGTGTTTTATATAAAAATCTTATTTTAGTCTCTGTGCCATTTCCATCTTTGTAGTTTCAGTACAAAATCACCTTCCATCTTCAAAGAGGTTCCCTTAAGTACCACCTTCTGCTCTTATTATTGCATAATTTAAACCCAAATACACTCATTTTCCTGAGCAGATGAATGGCAACACTTCCTGATCAAGATTCTACATTCTTAGATTCTAAAATCCCACTGGGTAAATATGCATCAGCCAGGCTCTCCCTTGGTGCTTTATACAAATGATCATTGTTTCAGTTACCAGATTTTCTAATTGGAAAGTGAGCAATAAATTTGAATACCTTCATAGTGCTCTTTTTAAATTTCTGTCTTAGGTTGGAAATGGGCGGCGTATTCTATTCCTATCTGATGGGGCAGTTATCTTCTGTTAATTGGGCAGTTTTCTTTATCTCTTCCACAACCAACCCTCCATTCAGGGAGATAACTTCTGTTAATGGGCCATTGAGTGTCACTGCATGACTGATAAAATTACATCATCCCATTGTGAGAAGCTCCACCCAGAGGGAGGAGCCAAGCATTCCTAACTGGATATAATCAGAGATCTGGAAGACCACAGCCAGCCTTTTCCACTGGATTCCCAGAGAAGCAGCTGTCTTCTCCACTGGATATTCAGAGGAAGACTATACCCTTCTACAGGCTCACTGTTTCAACAGAACCACATCTGTCACTCCAGGAGGACTGCAGCCACCATTTCAATTGGACTGCTACCAACACCCTGACCAACAGGTTGTCAGGTCGTATTCTGACTCTGTCAGTGTTGTTTTGTATTACTGCATTGTTTATTTTATTTTTATTTTTTTCCCTGATAAAGAACTGTTATTCCTGCTCCCATACCTTTGCCCAAGAGCCTCCTTAATTTCAAAATTATAACAATTTGGAGGGAGGGGGTTTACATTTTCCATTCCAGGGGAGGCTCCTGCCTTCCTTGGAAGACACCTAGACACTTTCACTCAAAGATCCTAGAGAACTGTTCTAGTTTAAAACCAAGCTAGAAAATTAAATCCACTGAAGATGCTCCCTTTTCCCTCCACCCCTTCTGGTAATGGAGGAACACTAGGACAGATTAAAAGTTGGAATCACAACTTACTGAAAAGTTGCAATACCCACACAATATTAATAAAAAAATGTACGAAAGAGAAAAAGAGTTTTACCCACAAAAGCGCACTCACCACTGAACAAACAAAAATGTGTCCCAAAGATGCCACCCAGCATGGTTTCCCAGACAAAAGCAGAATGGTGACTGGCCCTGGACTGGGGCAACATGGTATTTGGAAAAACAAAATGATATATCAGGAGGCTCTCACAGCCTAACTGTTTCCCCCCAGCCTGAAAACATTATAAAGCAGGGACAAAAAGAAACTTGGAAAGCTAGTTCATCCAAATGAGTTGTGCTGCTGAAATGCTGACTTTGTGCCACCTGGCACAACTCGGGCCCCACTGCAGAGGCTCTCTCTCCAGGGTGGTGACAGCAGTGGTGTGAATACAGGGGCTCACTGTCTGGTGCAGTGGAGGCATGGCAGCAGCAACAGCAGTCCCGGTCCCTCATCCTTTCCAGAGTAAGCCCAGAAAAATAAAAAGGAAAACTTCCTGTTTCCAGGCTTGAGTTTTTCCCTTCCAAAACCACTCCCCCCAGTGGTGACATGGGTGGTATTGAAAAGACAGTGTAAAAAACTCCACCACCTTGTTTCCATACCCAAGATATTATCCATCCCTTATTTTATAACATTAATATCATGCCCAGATTTTATACCTTTCAACTATATACATATATATACATATGGCTATGCACAAGCACAGGTATTATTTCAGTAGTCACTGGAAATACCCCCAAGATGTTTGTTGAATTCTTTTAGTCCATGACTGGTGTAACTGGATCAGTTCATACTTATTGTCTATTGTATTTACAACATACAGTGTCAGTGTCATTCAACAACCCATATTACATATGCAATTCAACATTACAAACTGTTCTCACCCAAATATCAAATCACCTTGAGGTACACATCGTGTTTCCCTGTCCCTCTTCATTTCCCACCAAGTGCACCCAGGTCCTTGAGCAAAAAGAGTCCCATGCCCATGGGTTTGCCTTTGCTTAAAACAGAACTAATCCAAGCTGTCTTCCCTAAGACATTCCTCATATGCACCATGGGGACTTCATCCCCTTCTACAGTATGTAGAGGTTCTGATTGGGCAGAGCCAGCTTGATGGGTGGAGCCTCTAGTGTTAACTAACCAGGTGGCCTTCACTAAATGTAGATCCCAATGTTTGAAGGTCCCACTGCCCATTGCTTTCAATGTGGTTTTTAACAGTCCATTACATTGTTCGATCTTTCCAGAGGCTGGTGTGTGATAGGGAATATGATATATCCACTCAATACCGTGCTTTCTAGCCCAGGTGTCTATGAGGCTATTTTTGAAATGAGTCCCATTGTCTGACTCAAATCTTTCTGGGGTGCCATGTGGCCACAGGACTTGCTTCTGAAGGCCCAAGATGATGTTCCAGGCAGTGACGTGAGGCACGGGATGTGTCTCCAGCCATCCAGTGATTGTTTCCACCACTGTAAGCACATAGTGCTTGCCTTGGCAGGTTTGTGGGAGTGTGATGTAATCGATCTGCCAGGCCTCCCTATTGATATTTTCAGCCATCATCCCCCATATCACAGAGGCTTTACCAACTTGGCCTGTTTGATTGCAGTGCATGTTTCACACTTAAGGATAACCTGGGAGATGGTGTTCATGGTTTAGTTCACCCCTCAGTCACGAGCCCATCCATATGTTGCATCTCTTCCTTAATGACCTGAGGCGTTATGGGCCCATCAAGCCAGAAATAATTCACCCTTATATTTCCAGTCCATATCTACCTGAGACACTTTAATCTTGTCATCTTGATCTACCAGTCCATTGTTGCAATGCTCCTCAGTAGCCCAACGCTTGGGTATGTCTGCATCTACATGATAGACTTTTAGAGCCAACTTCTCTTCCTGGGTAGTTATGTCTTGTCACACTTTGGCATCCCAGATGTGTTTACTTCTTTGCTGCCAATTGGTCTTTTTCCATTGCTCCAGCCACCCCCACAGAATATTTGCTACTACTCACAAGTCAGTCTAGAGGTAGAGCATTGCACATTTCTCTCACTCAGCGATATCTAAAGCCAGCTGGATGGCTTTCAGGTCTGCAACCTGACTTGATTCACCTTGTCCCTCAGTAGCTTCTGCAACTCACCTCATAGGACTCAATACAGCAGCTTTCCATTTTCAATTAATCCCTACAATATGGCAGGAACTGTCAGTAAAGAAAGCATGTCACTTTTCATTTTCTGGTACCTGATTATATGGTAGGGCCTCCTCAGCACACGTCACCTGCTCCTCTTCTTCTTCTGATGACAGTCGGAAATTTTCTCCTTTGGGCAAATTCATTATGATCTTCAAGATCCCTGGGTGATTGGAGTTTCCTATTCAAGCTAGCTGTGTGAACAGCATGACCCATTTACTCTACATAGCATCAGCGGCATGATGTGTGGAAGGGACTTGTTTAGAACATCCAGCCCAACACTGGTAATCATGGTGCAAGAAAGATCTGTGCTTCAGTGCCAGTCACTTCTGAAGCAGCTCGAACCCCTTCAAAAGCTGCCAGGATCTCTTTCTTAGTTGGGGTGTAGCAGGCCTTGGATCATTTGTTTCCCGAACTCCAGAACCCCAGGGGTCATCCTCGAGTGTCCCCAGATATCTTCTGCCAGAGGCTCCTGGAAGGACCATTCTCCCTGGCTGCAGTGTAGGGTATGTTTTTTACATCCTATCCTGTCCTGACTGGCCCAAGGGCTATTGCATGAACAATCTGCTGTTTAATTTGTTCAAAAACTTGTTCTTGTTCAGGGTCCCATTTGAAATCCTTCTTCTTCCAGGTCACATGATAGAGAGGGCTCACAATCTGACTGTACTCTGGAATATTCATTCTCCAAAAACCCACAGCACCTCGGAAAGCCCATGTTTCCTTCTTGCTGGTCACGGGAGACATAGCTGCTATTTTGTTGACCACATCCACTGGAATCTGATTATGTCCATCTTTCCATTTTACTCCTCAAAACTGAATTTCCTGGGCAGGTCTCTTGACCTTACTTTGTTTTATGGCAAAAACATCTTTCAGGAGAATTTGGATTATCTTCTCCCTTTTCTCAAAAGCTTCCTCTGCTGTGTTGCCCCACATGATGATGTCATCAATGTACTGCAGGTGTTCAGGAGCCTCACCCTTTTCCAGTGCAGCCTGGATCACTTCACAGCAAATAGTGGGGCTGTTTTTTCACCCCTGGGGCAGTCAGTTCCCGGTGTACTGGACACCCCTCCAGGTGAAAGCAAACTGTGGCCTGCACTGTGCTGCTAAAGGAATGGAGAAAAACCCATTAGCAATGTCAGTGGTGGCATTACTTTGCTGCCTTGGAGTCCAGTTCCTACTGAAGTTCCAGCATGTCTGGCACAACAGCACTCAGGGGTTGTGTGACTTCGTTCAGGCCATGATAGTCCACTGTCAGCCTCCACTCTCCACTGGACTTAAGCACTGGCCATATAGGACTATTAAAGGGTGATCAAATCTTGCTGACCACTTCCTGGCTCTCCGGTTCACGAATCATCTCATCAATGGGGATCACGGAGTCCCAGTTGGTGCAGTATTGTCAACAGTGCACTGTTGTAGTAGAGATTGGTACCTGTTCTTCTTTGACCCTCAGCAGTCCCACAGCAGAAGGGTCCTCTGAGAGACCAGGCAGGGTATTCAACTGTCTAATTTCATCTGTCTCTACAGCAGCTATCCCAAATATCCAACGATACCCTTTTGGGTCTTTGAAATGCCCTCTCCTGATCACTACAATTAATCCTTAGCAAAGCAAACTTTTTATATGATTGAAAAAAAAAATCTACTCATATTTTTAGTTCTCTGGAAGTATACTGTAACTCCTTCCAATTCCTTTCCTCCTAACAGTTTTTGCAATAATCTAGAAAGAAAACTTAAATACAGCAAGGAAACATGCAACACAAGGGGAACTAGAGCCAAATAAAAAGCAGAAGACAGAAAAGGCTTATTTTGCACATATATTTTTCAGATTCTTGAAGAAAGTGTCTACAATTTTAAAAACGCTTTTGCTAAGTACTTCTTTTGGCGATTCCATCAGATTTGCAACTGTACTACTTCAAAGTTTTGTGAACCAAAGTCTAACAAATACTGAATTGTCAACCATTATAGAATGTCAATGGGGAAATAATTTCAGCCAGGAAACAAGACAAAGTATAAGAAGAATGCAAATAGATTTTTTTAAATGCATACACAACTTCTGGCAGGCCAGATGTATCAGATTTCTAAAAAGCAAGACTTGCATGCGGAATTCACATTTAGTGAATGGATGCAGTGAGTACAATGACTATAACCAAATCATTTAAGAAAAGAATAAAAATCAGAATTCTGTTCAGCATAACACTGAAAAATACAGTTTTTAAAAGTGCTAAAATTAGGATGAGTGAGATTCAGTAACAATGTTGACTTAATCCTTACATTGACATAGAAGTTAGAAAAACCATAATGGGGCACACCTAACCGGAAAAGCATTGTGCTTCACCGCACTCCTAAAGCAGATAATACTTGCAAGAAAAATTGCAACTGCCTGTTACAAATCTCAGTTCCCAGTATACAAATGATGCAGCTGTTTCAACAGATTTTTGTAGTGGAAATGGCTTTGGACACAAATAAGAAATTCCAGCTTGACAGTCTTGCATTAATATTTGTATGAATTAAGAATAACTTAGATTATAATTCCTTAACTGCTTTTCATTATTATCTTAACATGAATAAGAATGTCCTGTTGCATACATTCAAATAACTACTCTTGTAATTTTCTGCTTAGAAAACAACATAAATACCCATATTGTATCAGGCTTATCATACCATTCATACGAACATTCAGTGAAAAAGTTGACACACTTACATTTTTCCTTACTGCTGTTACTGTTATGTAAAAAATCCCCATCAGAACGCATCGCAGGGAAATCATCTTCATCATCTTCTACCACTAAATGTGAGAAAGTGTGTGTTATGGGAGTGAGAAAGCTTTCCCAACTCTTTAGTGTGCAAAAAAGAATTAAGAGCATCTTCATGGCTAAGCAACATTTAAGATTTTTTCCTATAACAGTCATGACACATACCCTCCCGTCTTTTTTTTTTTTGACCACTATCAACATTACCTTCAGAAACCATCAGGAGACTAACATTTTCTCAGTGTCAAAATTTAGCACTTGATTTGATGGCAAGAAGAACATTATCTTGGTGTTACAACTGGATAAGCAAGGAGCCACAATTGAGCAACTATCTACTCTTTTACACTAGAAAGTTCTCAAAGAAGTGGAATGGTACTTATCTATTGCTTTCTCACTATCAAAAGTTTCAGGCTACCAGAACAAACATGGGAATGAATATTAATGCCTCAGAAGAGTGCATGAATATGACAAGCTGTGTTCTGGGAAGAACAATTCAGAGAGATGTAGATATCCACACCTGAGTCTACTAGGACTTCCAGTGTGCACTCAGTGCTCTAGCTACAGCCAATACAGCTCGGGAGCATTCATTATGGCAGAATCTTTGCCTTTTTAAAAGAATATATTGTTCCTATGAAAACTAATAACCTATTGCTTTTCAAAATAAAGAGAAAAGTGGTTTTGGCTGGGATAGAGTTCATTTTCTTCTCAGTAGCTGCTACAGAGCTGTGTTTTGGATTCAGAATGAGAATAATGTTGATAACACACTGATGTTTTGGTTGTCACTAGGTAGTGCTTACCCAAAGCAAGGACTTTTCAGTGTCTCATACTCTGCCAATGAGGAGCTGCACAAAGGGCTGGGAGGAAGCATGGACAGGACAGGTCACTCAAACTGGCCAAAGGGATATTCCACACCATAGAATGACATGCCCGGTATATAAACTGGGGGGAGTTACCTGGAAGAGGGGGCTGATCACAGCTTGTGAACAGGCTGGGCATCGGTCAGCAGGTAGTGAGCAACTGTATTGTGCATCACTTGTCTTTCTTGGGTTAAATCTCCCTCTCTCCCTCTCCTTCTCATTACTATTATTATTATTATTATTATTATCTTTTACTTTATTTCAAATAAACTGTTCTTATCTCAACCCACGAGTTCTATTTTCTTTCCTGAGTCTCCTCCCCATCCCATTGGGAGAGAAGGGGAAGTGAGCAAGCAGATGCATGGTACTTGGCTGCCAGCTGGGGTTAAACCATGACAGAGACACAGCAATAAACAAACTTGAATTCATGTTATGGGGTAAACAATTATTGTTATATAACATCAAATGCTTAAAAGATCATTTATACAATTGACAGCTAGAGGTCAATATTTAAGTTAAGCATATTTTTATGGGAATCCAACTTCTGAAGTGAAAATAGTTAACAGTGTATGCAGAAATATCTACAATTGATCTCATTACTAAAGACTGAATTTAATATACATACTTCATTTATATGGTACCAAATGCTATAGTAACTATTTCACGGGCTATTACTGTGTAAAAAGTTAAATTCTGTGGAGATAACAGTTCTTAATTACAGTTTTACCTTTATCCCTCTGGAGTTCATCTTTGGAAACTGCATCTGCACAGGCATCAAAGTATTTCTGTAAAGTATCAACTTGTCTACACAAGATGTCTCTAAAGGTTTCCATTTCTGCAAGCTTCTCACGTAAGCTATGGCCCTTCTGAAAATACAAGCAAAAAAAGGCTCAAATGCTTCTACAGGGTCAGCAATAGTTCAATGCAAAAAAAAAAAAAGGATTTCTGCAATTATGAAGAATGAATTCTTTAAGCACATCAAAGAAATTTCAGATATCAGCAGCTATGAAATACTGGTAATGTTAGAAGAACATAAGAAACTGTATAAAAGTGTTTCTTACTCATTTTGTCCACTGGTCTCAACTTTTCATCTTGATTTCATCTGTTACTTTAGAGCATTCAATAAAAGTTTATTAAAAACACAATCTTATATACCATGAGATTTACACCTATTTATCAGGAAACAGTCAGTTCTCTAGTTTAAGATCTTTATTCTAGCCTTTACTCCCCCTTTTCTTGTGCTGCTCCTCTTCTGCCCCAACCAATTTAAAATGTTAAATATTATACACATGAAACCAAGACAGCTGTCATTTGTCAAGTCATAGAATCAGCATTTCCTTTCATCTAGAAGCCCTGATATTCTCAGAAGTTCACTAAGAAAGACTAATGAATCCTCCCACAGGTTTGATTTCCTTGCCATTTGAAAATGACACCATAATTTAAGAGGGATAACTGCATAGAGGCATGAAAAAGTTTCCTGTATGATCTGTTCATCATCGCATGCTGAATTATTAACACTTATAGTAAACTAAAGATTTGTTTGCTTTTTTTTTCCTATAATGGTGTGAACAAGTCTTTGCATAGTTTATTTACTTTCCAGTTTTGTGTGTTATTTAAACACCAATACTAAGAAAATGTTATTCACTAACCTTGAATGAAGAGGTGGATGTTGCAGAGTATCCACTCGCTCCAGAAACAAGAGACACCATGGAGCCATGGCGTCGTAAACTTGACTCTGATGCATAGCCAGATTCAGTCTAAAAACCAAACCACACACAAAAGTAGAGCATTGAGGCTTTTAATAAAAAAATAGTGAAAGCAAGTTTAATATCTCCTCTAAACTAGCCCATTTGTTTCTTGTCAGGTAGCAGCAAGGGCTTAATAACTTGGATTGTGTCTGCAAGTTCAAGATGTTCATGTAGTAACTGTAAAGTTACTATGAATAATTTTTTTTGTTGTTATCATGTTGATCTGGAAAAAAAGTAGTTATCTGCAATTTATTGTGTACCCCTAAAACAGTAACTAATTAAATAATGAAAAAAATTTGAAAAACATCTATTGATTACAATAGCATGAAAAAGATAAGAAAATATTAAGTTTGACAAATGTCCTCACAAGTAAAATAGAAGAAGATAGTGAGGAACTGTAAGAAGAGTATTTTCCTAAAGGTTAACATAAAATGGCCCACACATGACAAAGAAGAAGAAAAACCCTGAAAGAGAATGTAAGACAGTGTTGGAAAATCTCATTCCCTAACTACTGTGCCAGTCTTTATAGTATTCATTTATATGAACTTTCTTCATCCCAGGAGGACCCTGAGAACTACTGACCTGTCAGCCTCACCTCTGTGCCTGGGAAGATCATGGAAGAGATCCTCCTGGAAGCTATTCTAAGGCACATGGAGGATAGGGAAGTGATTTGGGACAGCCAGCATGGCTTCACCAAGGGCAAGTGCTGCCTGACCAATCTAGTGGCCTTCTATGATGGAGTCACCGCATCAATGGACAAGGAAAGAGCTACAGATGGCATCTATCTGGACTTCAGTAAAGCCTATGACATGGTTCCCAACAATATCCTTCTCTCCAAATTGGAGAGACAAGGATTTGATGGGTGCACTGTTTGGTGGATAAGGAATTGGTTAGATGGTCACATCCAGAGGGTAGTGGTCAATGGCTCACAGTCCCAATGGGCATCAGTGTCAGGTGGTGCCCCTGAGGGGTCTGAATTGGGACCAGTATTATTTAATATCTTCATTAATGACATAGATGAAGGGATTGAGTGTACCCTTGGCAACTTTGCAGAGGACACCAAGCTGAGTGGTGTGGTTGACACACCTGAAGGATGAGACGCCATCCAGAGGGACCTGGACAAGCTCAAAAAGTGGACCCATGGGAATCTCATGAGACTTAAGGCCAAGTGCAAGGTGCTGCACCTGGGCTGTTTGGTTGCACTGGGCAACCTCTGCTATCAATACAGGCTGGAGGATGAACGGATCGAGAACAGTCCTGCCAAGGACTTGGGAGATACCAGGGAATGAGAGGCTGGACATGCCCCAGTCATGTGCACTTGTGGCCTAGAAAGTCAATTGTATCCTGAGCTGCTTCAAAATCAGAAGGTCAAGGGTGATGTTTCTGCCCCTCTACTCCACTCTGGTGAGACCCCACCTGGAATACTGCATCCCGCTCTGGGGTCCCCAGCACATTGACCTGTTGGAGCAAGTCCAGTGGAGGGCCATGAAGATGATTAGAGGGATGGAACACCCCTCCTATTAGGAAAGGCTAAGAGAGTTGGGGTTATTCAGCCTGGAGAAGGCTCCAGGATGAGTTTATTGTGGCCTTTCAGTACCTGAATAGGATCTAAAAAATGGCTGGAGAGGGACTTTTTACAAGGGTATGTAGTGATAGAACATGGGGGAATGGCTTTAAACTGAAAGAGGGAAGGTTTAGATTAGATATTAGGAAGAAATTCTTAACTGTGAGGATGGTGAGGCACTGGAACAGATTGTCCAGAGAAGCTGTGGCTGCCCCATCCTGGAAGTGTTTGAGGCCAGGTTGGATGGGGCTCTGAGCAACTTGGTCTAGTGAAAGGTATCCCTGCCCATTGCAGGTGGGGTGGAATTAGATGATCCTTAAAGTCCCTTCCAACCCAAACTATTCTATAATTTTTAAGATATATAGTTAACATTGTATACTGCATAGTCATGGTTAAGTCAGAATGACTAAAGGACTGCAGCTCATCGCAAGGAGAAGGACAGACCCCATGCTGAAGAATAAAGGATACCCCTGTACTATCACAATAATGCCATCATCCTAGCCTCTCTAACATGTCTGTGAAACCTTCCCATTATCTGGCATCATGGAGAAGTAACTGTAGAAAGACCCACTCCAGGCACATCTCAAAAGACCCACTCCAGGCACATCTCAATCATGAAAAAATCAGATGGAAAATGATGCCATAGAATTATAGTTGCTTAGCAAAACGATAATATATGTGTGTTAATTAATGATTGGCCAAATTATGTTGTATCTGAACACTTAAAAGGTAAAAGAACCATGTGTGAAATCACATTCGATGTACCCCATTTGAATGGGATACCTCATGACCATGAATAAAGAATTACTTGTAATTCTATACTATACATCCTCACCTCTCTGTCAACATGTGTCAGTTGCAAAATTTCTGTGACAAAAGAAACAGATGGTTCAGAGCAATATCTGAAATACTGCTAATAAATTTGATCAAGTAGACAGAGAATACTGTAAAGGATCTTTGGCAGAATAAAAAATACTGCAGCAGCAGAATAATTCAGACAGGGCAGGGAAAAGGGGAGATGTGTTCATATGATATGGAACAAGAAAGAAGCAACAATGGAATTCTAGGTGTTGGACTTTTGTAGAAAATTTGAAAACGGCATAGGCTTTGGGAAGTTGAGAAAGTGCTGATAAATTAAGATGCAAATGAACTTAGAGTATTAAAAGAAAGGAGAAAGGACACAAAGCTGTAGTTAGTTATAACAGGAGAATTTATACAATACTGCAAATGTGCAGGACAAAACATGTATATTTGGGTTACAAAGGAGCAGTGGCAGAGAAACACAGTTTTGGAAAAATTAAAGTATGACTTAAAAGAAAAATGTGACTTCCAGAATTAGCCTAATTCCTGAATGAATGTGACTGAATGAGATTACCTAGCCAAAACAAGTTAAACAGAGCCAAGAGTCAGTTTCTATCTGGCCCATTTAAAGAATGAGGTATAAGACAACAAAGAATTGAGGAAACAGAAGAAAGAGAAATAAGTATCAGAAGTAGAAGCAAAGTGGAAAAATGCAAGTATAGTTAGAAAATGGTATTCCAAATCTTGGTGGAAAATGGCTAAGTAATCATCAACTTAGAAGAAAAAAAAGAGAGAGAAAGAGAGTGAGAGAGCAGAAATGAGTGAAAAAGAAAAAAGGAAAAAGGACACCCATAAGTTCAAAAGATAAGGCACATCTTAAATGCTTAATTTAGCAAAAAAAAATTAACTTATCTGAGATTGCAGAGAGTTTTTTAATGACAGCTTATAGTGAAACAATATAAGGCAAGATGCATTTAGAAATTTCTGCTATAAATAATGAATGTAAAGCTATTTTATACTGAGCAAGAGTGCTAGAAATATAGTCACACAAGTGTAGTGACAGAAGTGCTAAAAGGTCAAAATTTTAACAATTAGTACTACTATTTGTTTTAAACAATAGTTTTACAATATCTATTGGAATAAGCTTTTAATTAGAACATTTGCATTGGATACACAGGGCTCTTCTAGAATATTAGTTCAAGTGTTCAGCAGTATACCTAACTTCGGCAACATATTTGGTATACTGGACCACATTTTGAATTGCATTGCACTTGTGTTACAGTACAGAGATTATACGTTAATTCACCAGATTGGAATTTCAAATATAACAAAACAAATAATGAAGCCTTGATTAGGTTTTTTGCAAATACTCAAGGTAAGGGCTTTTGGCTCTTTAGATGGATTTTAAGACTTTCAAATGCTTGACAAGTGAAAACAGAGGAAGTAAGGGAATAAAAGGATTTTTAAAAGAAAAATTAAGAGTTTTAGGCATACAATACTATAATTTAATTTCAGAAGTGTTTAATTTGCATAAACCTCAAGAGAGCATTTTGTAAGAGTTTCAAACCTCAAAGCATCATAAAACACTTCTGTTTAGATTTCTTCTAAATGCAAATCTAAACCAAACTTCACTGTTTTCCTCGTAACTTCAATGTTTACTTAATCATAAACTACAAATATTAAAATTACTTGGAATGTGCTTTTACTACAGTCAGTTGGACAGTAGGGACTCATTCTGTTTTCTGTTTAATTGGATATGATTTAATGAACAGATCGGTTTTAAAATGTAGCCAAAATATCCATTGCATTGAGGTCAAAGCATTTTAACTAAGGACAGCAAATGTTTTCTGGTTTTCTCCTTTAAGTGGGAAAGACATATTTATGTAAAACTTGAATTTAAGCTTAAGAAGTGAAATTTCTGAATGTCCCTATTTGAAGATTTAATCAGTCACATCTTAATAGTACTACTCTAGTACTATTGTACGGTTTGTTGTCAGCTCACACATACTTTCCCGTTGTCTCTCTGCAGCATGGAGACAGAGTACTTTTTTTTTTTCTTTTAGCTGGCTTCTTTTTGTTAGCTGAGGCAAGAAGTTTTTCCTGGACTGCATACAGCTTCTCTGGTGATTTCTGTGGCTTCTTCTGGAACTGTCTGAACAACAGAACATCACAGTGAGTCCCACGGTGTGAGTCCCAGCAAGGAGGCTGCAGGGACTCCTCATCCCAGCTCCGGACCTCAGGTAAAAGCCAAGCCACAGCTAAGGAAAGAACTCTGAATCCACCAGCTTTCTCCGCAGTGAGGAAGTTTAAAATCTAACATTATTCATTTTCTTTTCCCCGTGCCCTGCGGGCACTTTGTGTTTTAAATAAACCAGTTTTTTCACTATCCTTCAAGAAATTCCTTTCGCATCAGTGGGGGAGGGAATGCCGAAACCTGCCTTCTTTAGAGGAGATGTTCATTTTAGGACATTTCCTCCAGAACTTGTCTCAAACAGACACTTCCTTTCAGGTAGTTGTAGAGAGTGATAAGGTCTACCCTGAGCTTTGTTTTCTCCAGGCTAAACAACCCCAGCTCCCTCAGCTGCTCCTCATAGGACTTAACCTCTAGACCCTTCACCAACTTTGTTGCCCTTCTCTGAAATTGATCCAGCACTTCAATGTCTTGTAGTGAGGGGCCCAAAACTGGACACAGGATTTGAGTATGGCCTCACCAGTGCCTAGTACAGGGCAACAAGCTCTTCCCTGGTCCTACTGGCCACACTATTGCTAATACAGGCCAGGATGGCATTGGCTTTCTTGGCCACCTGGGCACATGTTGGCTCATATACAGCCAGCTCTTGACCAGCTACCCCAGATCCTTTTCTGCAAGCAGCTGTCCAGCCACTCTTCCCCCAGTCTGCAATGCTGCATGGAGTTATTGTGGCCTAAGTGCAGGACCAAGCACTTTGCCTTGTTGAACCTCATACAGCTAGCATCAGCTCATCAGTCCAGCCTGGCTAGATCCCTCTGCAGAGCCTTCCTACCCTCTAACAGATCAACACTCCTACCCAGGGCCCAAGGAGGCAGCAGACTTCCTTGTGAGACAGGTCTGATCGGCATACAGGGTGCTCCATCTCCCTCAGAAGGGAATCACCTGCTGCAATTACCCTTCTTTCTTTTTTAACACTCAGAGTTGCAATTCATCTGGTTGCCTGACTTGTTCTGGGTAACCCTTCAGATAGACCTTTGTTTCCATTATCATTTGCCTGACATTTTAATTTGTACAGGTTTTTTTCACTTTCTCCAGGCCCACATTGGGCGCCAATATATTTGTCCCAGTTTGAGACAAATTTAGGAGGAAACATCCCAAAGGGGTGTCTCCTCCTGAAAAAAGCAGATTCCGGCAGCCCCTCCCCTGTTATGTGGGGTCGTTGGTCGGAGACAGGGACGACACAAACTCTCAGAGATCTAGGTGACAACAGTGTGTTTTATTGTTTGGACCCTCCTTATACAGGGGGTTTGAATTTCCAGGGCTTAGACAGCTGATTGGTTGGGATCTCTCTCCGCCCAGATCTCTGCCCAGTGGTGTGCTTACATCTAAGATCGAACAGGGTTGGCTGAGGGTCCCCTGTATAGGTTTGAATCCAACTTATCCAGGCACTTGTTACTGTGACATTCCCCCACCAGCTCAGAAAAGGTCCCCGTGGAGAAAGTGAAAGCAACAAACTGTTTATTTAATAAGCAGAGTGCTCACAAGCATGAAAAAAATTAGTAATGTTAAATAATAAAACCTCTCGCTGTAAGTAAAGCTGGTAAATTCAGAGTCTTTTCTGTGGGTGTGGCTCGGCTTTCTCTCTCTGGAGCTGGGATGCAGCATCCTGGGCACCTCTGGGCCACGGTGTGGGCTCCTGATGTTGGTCTGAGTTTTCGGACCAGAGCAGAGATGAACAGTTCCAGAAGAAGAAGCCACAGTCCTGGGAAAACTTTTGCCTCAGCTCACAGATGAGAAACTAGCCGAGAAAGCACAGCTGTCCTCCCTCTGCACTGCAGACAACACAGGAAACTGCAGCAAACCTGGAGGAGGATATGCGAAGAAAAAAAAAACTGCGCCAAAAGAATTCCACTGCTCCCCCCCTTTGATCTTAAAGGCACAGAACTTATACCTGGACAAAAAAGCAGACGATAGGGGATACCAACCATACAGTCACCCCAGGACACCTACACAAAAAGCATTTAGGCAGTTTTAACTATGTGCAACCAAGGCGCAAATACAGCAGACTAAACAGCACACAACACGAATCCGAAGTGTGTGCACTTATAGATCATATTCACAAAACTGTCTCAGATAATTATGGTTTAGCAGCCAAAGGGAAAAAAAAATTAAAACTCCATCAAGAATACTTATTTGTCAGAAGAACCAGAACAAAAGTATTGCTTTATAACTGATGCCAAAGACAAGTCATCCCTCTCAACAGACACATGCAAGCAGATTGTTACAAACATGAAAACATACATCATGCAAAACCCCACTGCTCTACTACCATAAAGAGCAGGTCACTGCTGCATTTGTCTCATAAAGCAGATTGTAATTTATTTTTTTCAGTGCAGAAATACTCAATTACATTGACAAGAGGAATGCGGACACAAGCTTCTGTTTACATAATTTTTCATTTCCCATATAAAAATCGGAAAAGCAGGTAGAGTGCACATGATAGAAGCCAGCAGTCTCTTCTTGAAAACAAAATAATTTGCAAAAGTTGTATCAATTCATATCATCAAGCACTAATGTTATTTTACCATTTTGAGTATATAGATGCAGTTCTTTAAATTCCATGCATACATCATAGCTTCAAAGCTACAGACAAAGCTGGTATTTGTTAGTACATTGAAACACCTTCAGCTTTCTAAGGTGGTGCATGAAATCCATTAGTCCTTTCAAAATTATTTTCATTATGATAGACAAGAGGAAAGGGCCACATGATCCAAAGCTTCCTGTGATTCTTTACTTGAGCAGGTGCTGATATCAGCAACAAGGCAGTACATCAGAAAAACTGCTTTCAATAAAATAGCTAAGTATTCACAGAATCATATTGCAGACCTCCATTATGGCTCACACTGATCCACCGGGTAAGGATTTCCTAAAGTCTGTAAATAATACTCTGGAGTAAAGCAAAGACTCACTGAAAAGCTCCCTCACTTAAAAAAAAAAAAGCTCATATTTTTCTACCATATTTTTAAGGCATTATTTTGATTATGTCTCAATAAAGTGCCTGTCAAGCACTTCCATGTATGCTTGTCCACCAAAACAGATATTTTCAGTTAGCATTATAAATTATTTATTATTTTACATAACACAAGCAGCAGGCAGCACCTTCAAGACATACAGCTCACCCTAGGAAGGGATAAAACAGACTTTAGGATACAGTGACTCTAATAATTTTTTCTGCAGTATTTGTGAAAAATCTTACTAAAACATCTATGAGATCAAACCACAATGTGTTATAAAAACAATAATGTAAAAAAAAAAGTAGCAACACAAAATGAAAGACATGGAAGGTACTATGAAAGACTTGGTGGATACTAAGCATAAAAGCTCTATCAAACACCAGTGTTCCAAGAGCAATTTTTAGACTTGCTGCAGAAGTTTCAAGAATGAAGATGAGCCACAGAAGGGCTACCTAGGGATTGCTGTAGACAGAAAAACAGACACTACAGGTAGGGCAGTCCAGGATGCATTTCTGTGGATTGAAGTTAATTTTATCTTTAACATGCATCTGTAGGTTTTATCTTTAACATGCGTCTGTAGGTTTTATTTTTTCAATTGTTCTAAAGGGTCTGACAATAGATGGTTTCAAAAGCAAGGCAATTATCAGGAAGGTAGAGATAGAAATTTCACAATCCAGTTTACAGCAGATAGATGATGATTTCCCTGCCTACAGCCCTCTCAAACACAGTGCAGGAGACCACTTACAGAGAGCAAAAAAGCTTCTAACCTGACCTTTCTTTGCAACTGCAAGAACAGGTAAAGAATTGTAAACATATTTTTCCTGCAGCAGTGATAAATGCTGCAGCTCCACAGTAAATAAACATACTACATGCACAGGAGGAAAAAAAATAGGAATTCTACAATGAAAAACAACACAACTGAAAAATAAAAGTTATAATGATACAGCACTAAAATTATCATAACTGCTCTACTCATTCATTCAATCTAAGTAACATCTTTTGGGTGTTTAGTTCTCAAACAGCATACATTTTTCTTAAGTTACAGTGTGTTGCCTGCAGACAATAAGCACCTTTAATAGCTATTGGAATTAAATACCAATATAGCCAGATGGAACGTGCCTGGGCTCGTCTGGCCCTTGCTGCTTGACCAAGGGCAGCAGCTGTGGTGGTTTCACCTCAGAGACACCTTTGGCAGGCTGGATGCTGCAGCTGGGTGCTTGGGACAAGTCCAGGCATGCAGGAGCTCAGGTTTACCTCTGGTGGAAAGGCTTTAGGCGAGGTGAAGGAAAAGGAGTCAGGTTCTGCTGGAGGGTTTTGATCCAGAGCTTTATTCCTGGCACACAGGCCTCTGAATGCAGTAACAGCTCTAACAGAACTAATGAACTGCATGATTGCTGTGTCTTTTAACCCCAGGGAGAGGGGGAGGGAAGGGGTAGGGATCCCACCAACCAGGTAAGGGGGGGAAGTCTCAGGGGACAAATGACACCTGGATGGCCCAATGTCCCCCAGGGTTGAAAGGCATCTTTTGAACTTCACCAATCACACGACGACCTTTCTGGAATGCCAAGATTGACGGACAGCACTCAGCAATGGGCAAGGGAGGGGAAGGGAGAGGTTGTTGGCACACCTGGGGAAAGAACCGGGATGACTTGGACAGGCTATTACATCACACCGCAACAAATAGCTGCATGAGCTAGAGTGGTACACAGGTTAATAAGCCCTGGAACCATATACTGCTTTCTAAAGAAAGGGAAAGGGCCAAGAAGTAGTACAAACAAGACAAAATATTGCAGGGAGGGGAGAGGAGAGGGAGAGGGAGAGGAGAGGAAGAGAAGGCAGATTGACAAAGAGGCAACCAAAGGCAAATGACTGGCCTTTGAGAATCTTTATCCACGCAGTTCACACTTAGGTTTAATTACGTGGATATATACTGGTTTTTTTCCATTAACTCCCTTTAACTGTTAATGTGCACAGGAAAACTATTCACCAAATATTATTTGGCGTCTTTAAATCTTAAGATTCCATACAAGCTGAATAGAAAGGGTCAAGTACTCCCTTGAGAGAAAGGAGAATGAAGAAGAGCTAGGACACTGAGCAAAAGGACACTCAAGCCAACAGAGAAAGTTCTGCTTCTCAGGCTCAGGAACTGCTGTGGGAAAGTGTGATTTACAGAATAAAACTCTTTCCTGAGCAAAGGTGCCAAAACCCAATGTGACAATAACCACTTTGCTCTATATACTGACTTAATAATAAATCTAAAAGAAGCTTGTACAACTGGGCAGCCAAGCTATAGCAAGACTGGAAGAGGGCTATTTCTCCCTCTTGTGAATCTAGGCTGTCAGGAGGGGGACAAGCAAGATCTACACAAGAACCAGAAATTTCCATTCTGTTGTTAGACACTATCAGGAAAAGCACTGATGTTCTGGCCTCAGCTACCAATGCACTAAAGTTCACCTGCTGCACTTAAATATTATCTTGTCACTGCCACATACAGAAACAGGGAGGGTATAGTAAAAGCAGGGCAAGCCCGACAAAGGGAGAAATTATGCATCTGACTCCATGATATCAGAAGGCTAATTAATTACTTTATTATACTATATTACACTATATTACACTACATATAAACTGAATCTGCACAAGCACTCAACTCAACCGCCCAGAATCTCATGACTGTCAGCTGACAGTCCCAACACACACACATGTGGATTCAATTGGTCAATGAATCAAAATAATCACACCAGAATCCAATTACCAATTCCCTTCAGGTAAACAATCTTCCACAATGCATTCCACTTGTGAACAACAATAGGAGCAGTAAATGAGATCAGAATTGTTTTTTCTTTCTCTGAGGTTCCTCCCTGCGATTCTCAGAAATATCCTTGGGAAGTTGTGCCATGCTTTTCTCTGTGAAGAGAAATGAGGCCACAGGGTGGGGTTTTTTTTTCCTCTCTACTCAATCCTCAGATATTCATCTAGCCATGAGAATAGAAATCCATTAAATGCTCAGCATATCCCAGAGTATGCAATAGGTAGCAAACACTGATGCATAAAGTCAGAATTGTCAAAGATCAAAAAGTCCATGTTATATCTGACAGGATTTAAGAAAAACTGATCTTACATCCTAAGAAAAATTATTAGAACACATCATTCAGTTTAAACTGCATTTTCACAAGAATAATTTAGGGGGAAAAAGGGGGAGAACAGAAAAGAGTTTTGCTTTTATCAGTGCTTGTTTGCATCTCACATCTCATCAAATCTAATGAATTTTTCTTGGCTTTCAAAATGTATTCCCAATTCTTCCTACTTCCTTCCTTCCTTCCTTGTTTTTATCAGGTCTCAACACCCACTTCCCTTAAAACTCCCCAAATACCAAAGAAGACTCACTGCACCAATTAGAGTTGAACAAGAAATGTTATATGAAATAAAGGAATTGCCAGGACATAGAATCCTTAAGGTTGGAAAAGACCTCTAAGACCATCAAGTCCAACTGTTAACCTAACACTACCATCCATCTTCATCGCTAAACCATGTCCCCAAGTGCCACATCCACACATTTTTTGAACACTTCCAGTGATGGTCATTCCACCACTTCCCTGAGCAGTCTGTTCAAATGCCTGACCATCCTTTCAGCGAAGAAAATTTTCCAAATATCCAATCTAAACATCCCCTGGTGCAACTTGAAGCCCTTTCCTCTTGTGCTATCACTTGTTACCTGGGAGAAGAGACTGACCCTACCCCTTGCAAAAATGTCCTTTTATGCAGTTGCAGAGACTGATGTCTCCCCTCAGCCTCCTTATCTCCAGACTGAACAACTCCAGTTCCCTCAGATGGTTATCATAAGACTTGTTCTCTCTTAAGACTTGTTCTCTTGTCCTTTCACCAGCTTTGTTGCCCTTCTCTGGACTCACTCCAACACATCAATGTTCTTATTGTCGTGAGGGACCCAGAACCGAACACAGTATTTGAGGTGTGGCCTCACCAGTGCCAAGTACAGGGAGACAATCACTTCCTTGGTCCTGCTCACCACACTATTGCTGATACAGGCCAAGGTGTCATTGGCCTTCTTGGCCAACTGGGCACATGCTGGCTCATGTTAACCTGACTGTCAACCAAAACCCCAAGGTCCTTTCCCACCAGTCAGCCTTCCAGACATTTTTCCCCAAGTCTGTGGCATTACAGGGGGTTGTTGTGACCTGAGTGCAGGACCCAGCAATTCACCTTGTTGAATCCCAGAAAATTTGCCATGGCCCATCAATATAGCCTGTCCAGATCCCTCTGTAGACCCTTCCTACCCCTCAGCAGATCAACATTCCCACTACACTTGGTGTTACTGCAAACTTACAGAGGGTTCACTTGATCCCCTCATATAGATAGTCGTTCAATATATTAAACAGAACTGGCACTAGTACTGAACCTTAGGGGAACATGCATCTTTTTTGTCGTGTTCCTGATATAACCTCAAATTCCTAAAGTTGGCCAGGGTTGAGGTTTCATAAAAACAGTCCTTTCTATTTGCATCAAAATGATGTTTGTTTAGAAATGAAGCTCAGTCTGGTCAAATATATAAAACACAATGGATGTACCAACATTTAGAAAAGTTAAATGAAAGCATGAATCGGTTTGCAAAGACTAGACCTACCTGATTCCATAATTCTCATATTAGTCTGTAGGTCAAGAACAAGTCTAACATGATAAAAACAAAATGCTAAATAGAAAAACTATCTTAACACTTAAGTATTTAGACATAACACCTAGTCTCAGATACAGAAAGGAAAAAGATATGCATATAGTGGAGCTCTCCCCTCAAAAGGCTCAAAGCACCTTCGACAGCATTAAGGTTTGCTGCAACACATATAGTCAATAGAAACTGCCAATTCACTGGCTTTGCCCTGAAGTCTTCTTTCAGGAAATATACAATGTCCAGTAATAAGTGCACTTGGAAAAATTAGTAACATTAAATGATGAGCAATATCATATGTTTTAAGAGTTCCTAAAATAAAAAGACATATCAGTGAAAGTATTACATATCAGCTGAGCAGCCCTATCTATACTTGCTTACTCAAACCAGCAATTTTAGGGTAATAGAAGTTATTTCAGATTACCAGGGGGAAGAAAGATGAACAACTCTCTCCCTATTCCCCTCCTCCCAAACACCAATATGTTCTAATGCTCATGTTCATAACAATAAATATCTCTGACGAATATTAAACCTTTCTTCCTGCTCTCCCATTTAAAACATATGTTCAAGACACCAGATTTTGATTACTCTGCAGTAAGTCCATTCACCTAGATGACACTAAAGAGACAGCAGATGCATACTTTCATTCTTTGTTTTCAGAGAGAAAAAAATAATTTTATTCTTTTACAATAGAAATTATATTAGGATGATTACCTTCAAAGCTTCCCATAAAGGCAAGTGGACATTGAATTAAATATGCAAGAGATGTCCCAAGTCTCATCGTTCTGTTTTTAAAAGAATTCCCCTTTTCAAAGTCTCCCATAGCTCTTTAGAGTCATGTTAGCTTCTGCAGTTATTCTCTTTTTTGGGAGGGACATGGGGAGGGGTGTGACAAAAAAGGCAGGAAGGACTTTGATTGACATTACCTGTGTTGAATGTTACTGCCTATATATCATGGCTGGGCAGCACATACTCCCTTTGGCTAGGGTGTAACTCTGTTCTGTTAAAATGAACTCACTGAGTTCCACTCTAATGAAAGCTCACTGAAGCAAACCCACCCATTTTTTAGAAAAGGGAAAAAAAAGACTTCATTTGGTAGATGAGGCAGAATATCTGAGATTTTTCTACTAAAATGTTAATGCACAGTACTGTTTGAGCTGATGAGTAATACTTCTTAGTAAGCAGAATGCAGATCTATTTGGTAACTGTCAACTTTTACCATTTAACCACTCACTAACTCCACATTGCAGCTCTGTACTTTCTGTTCTTGATACAAAGAGCACCACTTACCCTGATTTGAAGAGGCATTTACCACTAAAGTCAAGCTTAGCACAGATGTCTCAACAAAAAATACTGTTTTCAGGAAGACTGTGCAAAAATGTGCTGCCACTGCCACAGAGAGCTTGATTCCTAGAGCTAACATGAAAGAGAAATATATCGTATTAAGCCAAGAAATTCAGTGATTTTGAATTTTGTAAGGAGCAGTATTGAGATTAGTTAAGAAATATATGTTTTTGCAACTTTGTTATTTTAGTTTCTATAATTCTGCTATTTTAGCTGCTTTTAGTTTTAATCAGTGGTTAACTTTGATTTAATAAAATAAGACATGTATGGGAAAGAACAGGGCGTAACCCAGGCTTAGACTGATTAATGTACTACACCTGTACTAAGGGAGATTGCTACACTCCAGAAGCTTCAATCAAAAGGTATTAACTAGAGGAGCCTCAGAGTTATTTTATAATTTGAGACAAATTAGATGTTGAAGTAAACAATTAGAACAATAAGATAAACAATTAGAACAATAAGATAATAAATGGGACACCATAAGAAGGAAAGGTGCATGCGTGAGGCTTGAAAGGTCATCTGGAAGGCGGCATGACAAAGGTGATGAAGAAAAAGGAGACACGTCCTCACACCTCTCCTCAAAAATTACCAGAAAAGGACGCTAGATGGCAGTATTGCTTCACAGAAGAACAGCAAGCAGACGTGATCGATCTGTATCTGATGAAATAGTAGAAGGAGGGGGTAAAAGTTGTAGTGTACATAAACCCTTGGAAGTCTTTGCTTCGTTGGACATTCTTGGAAAATAAATGACCATTTGTCTCTGATTTCTGGCCAGAATCGTTATTAAGGATGTTAATTCAACAATTCCTAAGTTGTTGAATTTTAAGCTTTTTGGCTTAGCCCTTTGTTTCATCATGTGTCATTCTGTCAGTTACAAGCACCAACATTCCCTTTATTTCTATGAAATAAAAGTATCAAAATGATCTACCACAGTTGTTGTCACAAAGTGAATTAATAACATCTTTAAGTTTACTACTAGAATCCCACTTGTTTATAGAAATGAGACCCATTATCTACTGCATGGCCAAATGTGTGTTGAGCCTGGTATCTTAGTTCCAGTCCCCTCAAGACTCAGCATTGGACTTGGTACCAAGTTTACTTCAACCATATACATTGCCTTTCATTAAATAGCATTACAAATATGTTGATTTACATACTCTTAACAGCTTAGCGGTAGTGTCACAAGCTTTTCATGCTATATGATACTGAGTTAGTTCTTTTCAAAGTGGTTTTTGTTGTTGGGGGGATGTTGTGGTTTTTTTCAGTTGTATGTGGTTTTGTTTGTGTTGTTTTTGTGTATGTCCCCGTGGTACTGCACCCACAAGGCAATGCTCTGCTTATTTGCATTTTGGCATGTAATTTTCAGGCATTCTTTAGACATTTCAGAACAGCCTGGGTTACCAATCTGGCTATATGGTGATCAAAAAGTTACTTTAAATATATTTGAAGCTTCAGTCAATTAATATATTTAGCTAATTCAAGGGAAAGATAGCAATAAAGTATCTTAAGATCACTACCATTTGGGGAGAGGGGTTTAAAATGGTAGTTTAAGACCTCTAATGAGATTATAAAGACTATCTGTTAATGCTCTGACTAGATGAAGGAGACTCCAGCTTTCATGGACACAAAAATTTAAAATTATCCTAAGTCCACATATGTATACCACTTCAGACTCAGATAAGCAGCTCCTAACAGAATAACAATAAAGCTCAGCTAATAACCAAGTTAGCACTAAATGATCTAGCCTTTCCTCAGCTAGCTGGTCTCCATTCTGACCATTCTTTAGAAAGAAATAGATCAATGAGCACAATCACTAAATAAACTGAACCAAACCCAGGCAGCACAAAGAATTATATATGGAAAGAAACCAAAATTCAAGACAGCAGAGCTAGAAAGATGAAAGTTAATGGAAGACCACCAAAAATTTAACATGTACATCAGGGAAATATTATGGTTAAGGTTGATTTGGTTATAGGAAATATTGTATTGCATAAGTACAGGACAGATAACAATCTGCAGATAGTTCTAGACATGAATCAGATTTAGTGGCTTTCAAGCTGAATATAAAAAAACTATAATGCTGTTGCAATACAGGATAGTTTACAAGACCCAGAAAATAATGCCACGTTCTATTCAAAATCTGGAAGATCCTCTGTATGACTACAGAATCCAATTTTGGTGCTACTCAGGAACCCAGTTAGTAAGGTTCCCTGGGAAAATGTTTTTGAAGGTTCTGCGGTCCATCAGTGCTCATCACTTTTTAAGAACCATCTCTTAAGAGCACAGGAGCAGGAAATTCAAGTGTCATAAGTCAAGCAAGCAAGGCAAAAGGCCAGCTTGGCTGAGCAGGGATCCCATCCTAGAACTTAGGTGGAAAAGGAAAGTGTATGGGCATTGGAAGCAAGGTCAGGTGACATGGGAGGACTATAGAGATGCTATTCATCACTGTAGAGAGAAAATTCGTGTGAACAAAGCACCATTAGGGTTCAAGATGGCCAACACTGTGAAGGACAGCAAAAAGGGCTTTTTAATATGTTAACAGCAAAAGGAGAATCAGAGATAACATTGTTCTGTGGCTTGATGAATTCAGTCACCTCACAAACAGGCACACTGACAAAGCAGAGACATTTACTGCTTTCTTCACCTCCCTCATCAATACCAATGATGGCCTCTGGGACCTCCAGAGCCCTGAGCTGGAGGACCACGACTGCAAGAATGACAAACTCCCAGTCAATAGTGAAACTGTGCAGGATCTGCTGCTCCAGCTAGATCCCTGTAAGTCTATGGGCCTTGATGGGGTTCATACAAGAATGCTCAAAGATCTGGCTCATATAATTGCAAAACCTCTCTCAGTGATTTTCAAATGGTCTTGGGAATCTGGAGAGGTCCCAGTTGACTGGACGCTAGATAACATTGTCCCAATTTTCAAGGACAAGAGAGATGACCCTGGTAAGTATAGGCCTGTCAGTCTCACTTCAGTGCCTAGCAAAATTACGGAGAAAGCTATTCTGGCAGTTATTGAAAAACACTTGAGAGAAAATGCAGTCATTGGTTACAGCCATCATGAGTTCATGAGGGGAAAGTCCTGCTTAATTAACATAATTTCCTTTTGTCTTGAGTTGATTCATATTGACATTGTAGTCCATATCAATCTGCGCCCTTAAAAATTGTTACTGTATCTTTAAGACCTGGCAACTGGGGACCTGGGGGGGGGGGGGGGGGGGGGGTGTTCCTATGTGTGGGTATTTTTAAAATTTTCCTGCACAGGTTTTCTGCAGCTTTTTTCACAGTGTGGTATTTGCGCCACTAGTTGCTTGGTCTTTGTTCAGGCAAAGGCTTTTCTTTTCTTTCCTTTTTGTGTTTTTTTTTAACTGGGCTTGGAAAAGCTGCAGTAGCGGTCTTTGAGCGGCCTTAAGGGAGAATTCCACATCTGCCTGTCCAAAGCCAGGGGCGTTGTGTTGACAAAAGTGGAGCAGAGTGGCCCTGCTCCAGCCCAAGTCGCTGTCCGACCGAGCGGAGCCAGGGAGAGGAAATGCTGAGTGGCTCCAGCCCAGCTGCTTCACCTGCCATGCCTGCTCTGCTGTGCCTTGGAGTGGGGAAGCTTCTTCAGCTGCTGCTGGAACTGCTTCATGAGACTCATGCCTTCCCAAGGAGAATGTGATGCATTCTTGTCCCTTTTGTCCTGCAAAGCCTGAGGTTGTTCTTGCCAGGCCCTGTATCGGGAATGGGTATTTCTAGAATTTTGGGTCTTTCTTTGTTCCAGTGGGGTTGTGGGATTTAGCAGTTTGATATCTAGTGGTTATTTACTTTTTTCCCCCTGCTTGTTGGCATTCTGTTTGTTAATAAACTGTTATTTGTCCACTTTTATGTATCTTAGTATTCATGCCTGTCTTGGTTTGAGACAAATTGGGAGGAAACATCCTGCAATGAACGTGTCCTCTAATAGAAGTCAAGTTTCAACAACCCCTCCTCCACCCAGGTTTGGAAAGAATTTTCCTTGGAGGAAAGTGAAAAAAACTGTTTATTTCATAAGCAGGGTGCTCACAGGCATGAGAAAGAATGAATAATGTTAAATAATAAAACCTCTCTCTGCGGAGAAGAGCTTGTAGATTCAGAGTCCTTTTTGTAGGTGTGGCCCAGCTCTCTGTGGGATCCAGAGTTGGCCTCCAGGCCAGTGTGGGGAGGCCCTCTAGCGACGTTCTGGTGTTTCAGACCAGAGATAAGCTGCACAATTTCAGAAGAAGAAGCCACAGTCCCAGGAAAAACTTCTTGCCTCAGCTAACTAAAAAACTAGCTAAAAAGCAAAGAAAACCTCCATCTCTCTCTCTGGAGAAAAAAAGCCGAGAGAGCTGGAAAAGACGAGTGAGTTATCTGTGTTTTGAATACAGCCACTGAAAGAATTCCACCGCCTTTCCCCCTGTGCTGGTTTTATTATTGGAGCCACCACAGAAGTGAGTTTCTTTTGAAAGGAGCTGCTGACAGCTTCCTCTGTGCCTGATAAAACCAATCAGTGAGTCGTTTTGAATATTGACACTTTGTTAAACCACTAGAAAACTGTACACACCTCTGTGAACACACATGTTAAAAACGAAAAATCCCGGGAATTCTCTCTTTCTCTTCTGGCCTGAGAGCGGGTAACAAGGCCGGCCCGGCCACCCTGTCTTGGCTGGGCCGGGCTGGCTGGCTCTGCCGTGGGGCCGGGCCCCATCAGCTGCCAGGCAGGGGGAGGGGAGGCCATGGGGTCAAGGCCGAGCCAGGCCACAGCTGCAGCTTCTAACATCTTGCCACTACTAAGCCCTGCCCCACCGACAGCCCAGGCCGAGCCGGGGTCCGCAGGGCCCTGGGAGCAGCTCTGGGTTGGGCCAGCTTGGCCGAGATTCTGCTGCTGTTGAGGTTCATCTGCAACTGCCGGGCATGGGGAGGGGAAGCCATCGGCCTCCGGCATTCTGCTGCTGTGTTCTAGCCTGGCTACTGAGATCCTAGCCACCCCCCCCCCGCGCAGCCGCCGAAGAAATCCTCTACCATAAACAGCTCCACCACCGCCTGGCAGAAATCACATGACCATCTGCAGGCCTAGATCAGATATTAACTCTTTCAGTGCACCGATAAGACTTTCAGACCGTCAATCTTCCCTCGGGTGAGAGAAAAGGACGGAGTGAGAACAAATAGAGGAACAACATGAATAAATGAAGGTCAGTCAAGAGTCAAGTCCCAGATGGGAAGGATGAGGAGATGCTTTGACCTTGGGGCTGAAATCCTCTTGTAAAGCTGTGGAGAAGAATGTAATTGATACATGAGATTTTTTTTCCTGTGACTCATGAAAGTATGGGGAGGGGAGATTAGGTGTTTAAATTGTAGATATGAGCAAAGCTAAAGCAAGCTGAAGTTAGGTAGCTGTGATCCTATGAGAAGTTTAACAGAGTGAGAGAAGAGTGGTTAAGACTCATTGCCCCAGGGAGAGAAGAAGACGATCTCTGTTCTCAAAGACAAAGATGATCTCAGAGATAGATAAAGAGAACCTTTGCTCTTGAACAGCTCATCTTTAAAATAGTACCCCATAAGTTGACATGGTCCATAAATGCAACTGTGGGAAAAGTTGTGAAAAATAGACGGGACTTCATGATTGCAGATTTTCCGGGCGGCTGCTATTTGTGGAAATTAAAAGCCGCAAGAGAACTGTTTTCTTGTGGAGAAGTCTCCATAAATTGACAAGAGGGACTCTTCTCCTTAAGTGAACTGAAGAAAGACTATTCTAGAAGTGATAAACTGACTGAATTGTTTCTCTATATTGTTAGTGGGAAAGAAAAGGGTGTAGGGGAGGAGAAGTGTTCTAAAGGTTTTATTCTGATTCTTATTATTCTTTCTTTTAGTTACTGTTAGTGAGCTTTGCTTTATACCCTTTTCAACTTTTCAGCCTACTTTGCCTTCCTCCTAATCCTATCTCACAGCAGGAAATAAGTAAGTATATTCTAGTGGGTGCACTGTCGTTTGGCCAGTGCTAGACCCACCACATTAATTGGTGCATTGGACTGGAAAATCTCAAATTGGTGAATCAAAACCACTATCTCGGGTTTTGTGTTGCTGAAATGGCTTCCAAGGTATTAAAGAGTCTTTTTTCCCACCCCTGCGACCGAAGAAGAAGTCGAGATTCCTTGGTTCTGGTTTTCAAGGTTGTTTATTTTCTCTTATCTAATACATTCTTTCTCTGACCCTGCTGAGGTCTGTCTGGCAGGTCGGTTCATGGCACACTGACTGCCCTTGGGGTGGTGTTAGTTTTTTATACTAAAAACTATGTATACTTTATTTACAATAATTTTCCAATACCTATCACCTATGTTAGACATTCTGTCTCTACTCTAAACCAATCCAGAAGTGTTACCATCACAGCAGAAGATGGAGGACAAGAAGAAGAAGAAGAAAGACAGGACACACACAGATTCCTCCATCTTGCCTCTTGAACCCCTATTCTAAATCCCCAAAATTCTACTTTTTCACCCCTTGACAAATTAACTATCATTCTATTCAAACTCTTGTGGCTTGTAAATCTTCACACAAAGTTGGTAATTGTTTCCATGGGTTAAAATCGAAGGCACAGGTGTCTTTGACTCTGTGCCAAGGTCTCTGAGCCCCTTGCAAGGGTCTCGAGCCATCCAGGGCAGTCAGAGGAATGTCCTGGGTTCTGACACCACTACACCCCCCCTTTGAACTTAAAGCTACAGGACTCATTTCTGGGCATAGAGCAGATGATAGGGGATACAGCATCATTTAGTCACTCCAGGACAGTCCCTTACTGGTGGAAAGGGATTGTTAGAACCCTTAAAGAGAGACAACTCATTCCAGAGTGTTCTCTAAATTGTCTCAAACCAAGACACCTTTTATGACAAGGTCACCTATCTAGTTGACCTAGGGAAGCCAGTAGATGTGGGGTGTTTTGGATTTTAGCAAAGCTTTTGATACCATTTTTCACTGTTTGCTTCTGGAAAAAATGTCCAGTGTAAACCTAGACAAGTCCATAATAGGTTGTGTGAGCAAATAGCTGATGGGTCAGTGTCATGGTTTGACACTGGCACAATGCCAGTGCCCCCATGAACATACCCTCTCCCTGGTAGCTGCTGTGAGATGTGACCAGGAATAAGCAAAGCAGGCTCCTACTTAGGGAAAAAAGAACCAGAACTTTATTAACTACTCTACAACTACAGATAAAAAGGAACACACACACAGGGAAAATGAAAACCTCACAAATACATTTCCTCCTCCCCCCACCAAATTTCCAACACAATACATCTATTCCTCAAATCACCAACTCTTAGTCCAGCACAACTCTTCAAACAATCAATCCTCAGTTCATCAAGAGGAGAGGAGTCCTTCTTGTACCATGGGCTTCCCCTGGAAACACAGCTGAAGCCTCGTGTGTTTCTGTGTCACTCGTGGCACTGCCTGGAGTACATCTGCCATCGTGACCTCTTCCTTTCATGTCCAGTGCTCTCACCACTGAACACGGACCAGAGCTGCTTCTAGGGTTGTCTTTTTTAAGGATGCTCTGTCCCAATCCAAAAAAGGCACAATCTCTCCTTTGGGACACTTGTCCCCCCCATATTTTTTTCACCCCCTGGGGCCAAGGGGCACCAACACAGAACCTCTTGGTTCTGTGGCCATTGCCTCCCCCTAGAATGCAGTCTCTGTGTCACAAGGAACATGGTTCTGTCCATGGCTATACAAAAAGAGTCCAGCAAAAGCCACTCCATCATCTCTTCCCACTAGGATTCTTCTCTACTCTTCTACTATCTCTTGCTCACCCAGACCTCTCTCACACTTGCACATTTCCTTCCTCATCTTCCACTCTATCTTCCAGGAGAGGTCAATGATCTGTAAAGTTCTCATTCTCCAAAAAGGGGTTAAAAGCTCCTACAAGTGGCTGGCTGAACCCCCCCCTTCTCCTCCGTCCCAGCCGTGCTGCCGGCACAGGCCCATGTTTATCAAGTTTCAAGGTTACAGTCCCAGGCAGCGGCTCTCTTTCTCTCTCTGTGTCTCTCAGGGGGGGCTGCCCGATGGCTCCCGGTGTCTCTCTCTCTCTCTCTCTTCCACCCTTCCACCCCCAGGCTCAGGCCTACCTCTCCCGGCCATATGGCTTTTCCCCTCCCCCTGCCCAGCCAGCAGCTGGGCCGGGGGGAGAGACCCGAACTCTTTCCCGCCGGAAACCCAAAAGGACCCTCCCAGGGGAGAGCTCTGCTTTTAGCCCCGTGTTCTCAGAGGCGGATCCATGTCCCAATGGCCAGGTTAAATGCCAATATTAAAGCCTGAATATCCATTGGCCCAAAACACAGCATCCCAAAAAACACATTTCCTGTCAAACCACCACAGTCAGGCTCAAAGAGTTATAGTAAATGGGGTTATATCAGGCTGAAAGCCACATACCAGCAGGGTTCCTCAGGGCTTAATTTTAGGGCCAGTGCTCTTAATTGTTTTTATAAATGATCTTGATTCAAGAACCTACTGAACATTAGGTAAGTTTGCTAATGATACTAAATTAGGAGTTGTGGACTCTCTCAAGGGTAGAGGCATTACAGAGAGATCTAGACAGACTAGAGAGCTGTGCAATCATCAACCATATGAAATTTAACAAGAGCAAGAGCCAGATTCTCCATCTGGGATGTGGTAATCCTGGTTATACATACAAATTGGGAAACAAGAGGCAGCAGAGCAACCCCATAGAAAGAGATCTGTGGATTTGGGTTAATGGCAAGTTGAACATGAGTCAACAGTGTGCCCTGGCAGCCAAAAGGGCCAACCAGGTCCTGGGGTGCATCAGGCACAGCATCCCCAGATGGTGAAGAGAGGTGACTGTTCTGCTCTAGTGTGCATTGGCATGGCCTCACCTCGAGTACTGTGTGCAGTTTTAGGTGCCTCAATATAAGTAGGATATATAGCTATTAGAGAGCATACAAAGGACAGGTATGAAGATGGTGAATGGTCGAGTGTGGTGGTTTTTCATGGCTTGATTTTTGGTGAGGAGGGAGGAAGCCAGCCATGGAAGGGATTTTCTGTGAGGAGCTGCTAAAAGGTTTCTCAGTGCCTGGCAAAACCAATTGCTGGCTGGCTCTGAGAAGAGGCCCACTGCAAAGCCAATTAGAAAAGCTGGTAAAGCCTCTATGATAACATATTTAAAAGAGGAAAAAATGCAGGAAGCTTTTTTTCTCTTGCCTCGGAAGGGTGGTAAGGGGGCCACCAAGCCCCTTCCTGGTGGGGCAGCGGGGGCCATGCCGCCACAGGGGGGGACCATCCCAGCGCTGAGAGCAGCCACGCAGTCGAGACCATGCGGCCAAGGCCAGGAGCATCCAACGCCATCCCGGTCCAGGAGCCGCCATGCAAGCCGGGACTGCGCGGCCAAGGCAGCATGGTGAGACAGCGCCATGCTCAAATAGATTTAAGCAGAAACTGTAACAGAGTATAAAGTTAAATAATAACTTGGTCATAGCTGATAGGATGGAAATATAATGTAGAGTTACCTTAGATGATTATAATGCTAAAAAACACACCCCCAGGGAAATTCATATATGTAAATGATAGTATTATGAACTGGACCAGACCACCACATGCATATTAAGAATTTTGTTATATAAGCATGAGTGACCGGTTTCTGTATCATTTCTTTATTACCTTTTTGTAAAAAAGACTCTGCCTGTTTCCTAAAAGGTATGCCAGCTCTGTTAGATGCCTGGCACCCTTTTCTGCACAACTGTAATAAAATCAAATATCTCGACTCAGTGTGTTGATTGGCTCCTTCACACTAGGTAAATGAACCCTGCTTTAGGGACAACAGTCAAATACAGAGATAAAAGCCTAAAATAGTTTCATAGGTGCTTTCTTGGTTTCTAATTGTGAATTCTGCAAGGCCAAAGACTGTAACCCTGTACGTTTCTAGATGAAAATGCTTATATTATAACCCTTTAGTCATAGACTGTTGACCAAATCTGAGACTAACTGGACTGAGCCACACCTAGACTTTTCTGATTTTAGAAAGCAGGGGGATTTCACTTAAGCATGTGACTCAACAGGAGGGACCACAACCTGATGATACTATAATCCATTGCAATAAACAATAAAGTTGTTATTTAAATACTGTATCAGTAATGTTTAGATACTGTATTAGCAATAAATCTGATCATAATAATCCACATAATCACTGTGTCTTACTTCTTGAGCCTTCTCTCAACTACTTTGTGATAGGTTATGAGTAACAGTTGAGGTCACTTAGTTTTTCAGCTTTCTGACATTGAGTTGGTGGGGGGTGGGGGGGGGAAGGAAGGGAAGTGGGTTGGAGATAAAGAGACCACACATCCTGATGTTCATGTGGCAAACAGAGCATTTATTCCCAAGCCCTTCCTTAAAAAGGGCATTTGAAAAGCCTGGTCTGGATATTTTCATTGGTCTGATCTCTATGCCCCTTCAGGTTCTGGCCAGTGAAATACCTGCAGCCTTGGGAGAGATGTAATTGGGCAAGGCCCCTGTCAGTCAACCCAGGGGCTGGTTAGTTTGCCTAGCACAAACCAGCTAGTAACTGGCAGCATCTCACCCTTCTTGTCTTTATAAAATTTGTGTTCTGTTCTCTGTCACTCATCTGCAAGGGCCCTTTGCAAACAGGGTGACAGAAGACAGCATGGGTCTAATTTGCCCTGGAGCTGCAGCATTCATGTCCAGGATCTGTTAGGGGAGAACTCAGGAAAACATGTCACAGGCATAATGCTTATAGGTTACAAATTACAACTTATCTCTAAAAACAAGAAACCACTTAACCCTTAACCCACTTAACCCTTAGAGAAAAACCCAACTATTAGAGAAAACAATCTGTAAACAGAAAAACAGTTTGTAAACAGGAAAAATAATTTGTAAACAAATCAAGTCCTTATATGAACTGTCACTTCAAGAGTCCTAGATTTCCATGAGGTAGGTCCTTCTGATGTTTGTTGAGGCAACATCAAGATAAGCAGACGTACCCAGCATGTTCCAGTGTCCATTGAAATGCATTTATCATAAGATTATTGTACTGTTATATGATCGATTAAAAGACATTATATTACCTAAGACTTAGAGAGGGGGTGTACTTTCCCCTTTTTTTCTTTGTATTAATAACTAAAAATAGGAAAAAAACATGAACTTTGAATACTATGACTTAGGGGGTTACTGAGGGGGTCTCTTTTTCACTATGAGGACTTGAAAAAACTTCTTCCAGACAAGGCTTTCTCATTTATCTCAAAGGAAAAAGGGTTTAACTTATATTTTTCTTTATCATCCAGGTTCATGGCTTGATCAGGGCCAATGAACTTGGTCAGGAGAGGCATTTTATATTTTTTAAAACAAGCTTGTGTTAATATCTAGTGCAAAAAAGAAACTTTAACATGAACAACTTATGAATAATAAAAGAAATATAGGTGTCCTAGGGTGACGTTATGATGCTTGTATCCCCAGTCATCTGTTCTGTTTATGCTGGATATTATGTTCTGTGCCTTCAAGACTGGTGCTGAAAAGCAAAGTTTTGTTTTGTTATCAGCCTGCTCACTCCCCCACAGTTGGCGGGACACAGACAGCGCAGTATATAGTGCTGCTCTTGCTTTTGCTTGTTAGTTAGTTTAGCTAGGCAGTCTGAATTTTCCCTGGACTGTTTTTCTTTCCCTTTTCTTGGAACCATTTGAACCTGCTCCGGACTGGGACCTGGGGTAACACCGAGAGTTTGCACTTTGCAGCCTGCAGCAGCCATTCCCAGCACCGGAGGGACTGATAACAGAGCGACCATTCCCAGGAGAGACTTTCTGAATTTGTCATCTCTTCAGAGCAGTGAATGAGTTTTGTCATCCAGTATTGTTCATTTTGTGTGCTGGGGAGTGCTTTGCCTATTAAATAAACAGGTTCTTTCCACTTCTCTCTGAGGGATTCTTCCTGAACCGGTTGGGGGGAGGGACCATGTGGGTTTGCTTTCTGGAGGGGCCCCCTTTGGAGGTTTTCTTCCAAATTTACCTTAAACCAGGACAATAGGTATTTAAATTTTCTAGTTAATATGGTAACAGTGCAAGTAATCTTTTTGCTAGAAGTTAGAAATTTGTTATTGATTTTAGCAGGTGACTTTTAGGGTTTTTAAACTGATGACAGGTGGAAAATTCTAAGCTAAAAAGAATTTTGCAATTGAAATTTGCCTATGATATTTCTAAATTAACGTTCTAATTATGCTTTAGTGGATCTAGAATGTTTGGACAAGGACATTCTTTGAATCTTCCAGGTCTGTCTAGAAACAATGCAATCAGAAATACTAGGAACACCAAGAGAATACTTGTTAATATACATCCTAGGACTTCTTTAAGACACAGTAGCTCATGCCTGAGACAGAAATGTAATACTTTCTTAATAACTTTAGCAGTATCAGCTATCAGAGGCTTATCAGTTTTGGTTTAAGCAAATGCAAGCAACAATAATATTATACTATGAATTCTAGGACATATTTCGTAGACTGTTGTGTAAATTTGTAACCCTTGTGTGACACTCCTTCAATATTTTTACCCTTAGCACATGTTATTAGTTTATTAGAGTCTGTGGAATGTGAGAATCTTTCTATATCCCAAGGTAAGGGTGGTCATGAAGCTTTGTTTAGGTTTGAGCAGAAGAAAATTGGTCTTTGCTTGCTTTCTCACTGTCCATATGCAGGGAGGTGCTGTTTTCCTGCTGGACTTGGTGAGAGAGTGGCCCTCTCTTAGCTGCTGTGAAACGGCTGTGGTATGTGGCCAGCAACATCTTTTTGGGACGGCTTGATTGCTATTACTCACATGGTACCACACCCCCGCAGGTTTCTTTCCACTGCCTTTTGCTGGGTGGGCTCCCTACAGGGGCTTTTCCTACGCTCTGCTTCTGGGTTTGGTGTCTACAGCTCTTCTCAGATCTGTCCTCGGAGGCAGGGTCAGCAGTGGGGCCACACCCCCTGACGTAGGCTGGATGGAGAATGCGGGCAGCCCCGGCGAGGACAGTGGGAGGGGGGCGGTTCCAGAGACCACATAGTGTGTTCTCGTGCCTGCGGGACCCTGTCCATCCCGGCCATGCCGGGAGGGATCGGGGCAGTCGCCACATGTTCTGATCCCCCAGAGCAGGGTGGCATGGTAAGTCCCCCTGTATCGGCGATATGGTAGCCGGAGGCAGCTGAATAACGACTCAGCTCAGCACTGCAGTCTGGAGTAGCACATCTTGGAGCAGCTGGAGCTGCACAGCCTGCTGGGGCCATGGCGGCTGCCATAGCTCCACTTGGCTGGATTGCGCAATGCTCTTCGCAGCCTCCCTGGGCATTGTCGGCAGCTGTGGTATGGGCAGCCCAGGGATTGTCTCTGCTGGTATTTCCCCACTCCCTGGGGCTGTGCCGTGTAGCAGCCACAGGGCCTGCAAGGCCTCCCTGGCGGTCAGTTGCCTAAGATAAGAAATGCCTAGTCATGATGACTGGACCAAAGAAGCCTCTCTCCTGCCTTCGGACCCTCATTATCTCTCTGTAAGACGATAGGTCATATTCTCCTTGACCCTTACTATTGGACTGTTTCCCAAACCCCTATACCCTATATAAACCCCTACTTCTGCGCTGTTCAGCAGAAGAGCTGTCACTATCACCCTTCGCAGAAGCTGCCAATAAAGACACCTCTGTGGAACCTCATACAGCCTTCTCCTCTCTCTCCCCGTGTCTGCTGAGGCACTTAGCCAGCAAAGAGCTGAAATCACTAAAGAGCTGAATTCACCAAAGAGCTGATCTCACTTAAGAGCTGAGCTGCTTGCTAAGATTGCCTGCAGCTGGGAGCCTGCCTGAGGGACATGACATGGACAGGTTGTGCTTAGCGGGACTTCGCTATCCGGACACCTATCGCAGCTGGGGTTGGACAGACCCCAAAAACCCCCAGCCGTAATAGTGCCGTTCCCCACGGTTGCTCTGCAGCATTCAGACGCAGTCCCACTGCAGCAGGACGCGCTTTCACAGCAGCCAGGGCCGGCCGGCTTTGGCAAGAGGGGGCTGTCCCAGCCGGGGGCGGCTTTACGGCTCCGCATGGAGGTTTCACAGTAGTCTGTGGCTGCTCCGCCCACCCTCCTTTGCCGTTTACAATTCAACTGTTTTAACAAATCCATAAGGATTGTCCATGGCTTTATAACACGGATGCCTGTGTCATCACCAATTGAGGCTGTTGCAAGTATATTTCGTCCAACCCACTCCCAAGTTAATAAATCTAAGGAGGTCCTTTTGGACACATCCAGTTAATGGTTTTTGCACCATGTGAGCAGGGCTTGCAGAGCCCATTCCTTGTATTTAATCCCTCCTTTTTTCAAGAAAGAAAGTCCATACCTTCAGAACGGGGTTTTCTGGTGCTGAAATGCAGGCCCCCATGGTCCGCTGTCTACCGAAGGGATTTTTCGCCACAGCTTTCTACTGCCCGTAGTAGTTTCACTGCAATACCACTGTCTACCCAGCGAAGTCCCAGTTTTTACACCAAAATTACAGTTCTCACACTGTTTTTCGGCTTTTACACCGTATTTATCCTGGTTCAAACACCAAAGCCCAGTTCTGACACTGTAATAATCCCGTCTTTAACACCGTACCGGCTCTTATGCCGTCTGTCTCCTTTGCTCTGTGTGCACAATGTGGCTGAGTCCCATCACATCACGAGGTCACCATGTGTAACGTTGACTCGAGGGGGAAGTGGGTTGGAGATAAAGAGACCACACACCCTGATGTTCATGTGGCAAACAGAGCATTTATTCCCAAGCCCTTCTTTATAAAGGGCATTTGAAAAGCCTGGTCTGGTTATTTTCATTGGTCTGATCTCTATGCCCCTTCAGGTTCTGGCCAGTGAAATGCCTGCAGCCTTGGGAGAGATGTAATTGGGCGAGGCCCCTGTCAGTCAACCCAGGGGCTGGTTAGTTTGCCTAGCACAAACCAGCTAGTATGTGGCAACACAGCTTGGAGAAGAGAAGGCTGAGGAGTGACCTCATCACAATCTACAACTTCCTCAAGAAGGGCAGTGGAGGGGGAGGTGCTGATCTCCTCTCTCTGGTGACCAGTGATAGGACACAAGGAAATGGTATGAAACTGCATCAGCGGAAGTTCAGATTGGACAGTAACAAAAGGTTCTTTGCTGAGAGGGTGAGTGATCACTGGAACAGGCTCCCCAGGGAAGTGGTCACGGCACTCACCCTGTCAAGAGTTCAAGGACCATCTGGATGAGTCTTAGTCATATGGTTTAGTGTTAGGTAGCCCTGCAAGGAGCAGGGAGTTGGACTCAATCCTTATGGGCTCCTTCCAACTTGAGATATTTGGTTATTCTACCAATATAGCTGTGGCAGGACTTCCCCCCCTACCACAGAAGAGCTTATCTATTCTGTCCATCAGCTGGGGCAATAGCTACAGGCATTCTCCCCCCTCACATTAATTGATCGGATAACCCAGGCCAGCTTGTCTGACTAGTGAGTTGTCTCTGGTTAGTGAATTAATTCTCTTTGGAGCCAGAGGTGGAATTTCCAGTTGTCAATAAACAACTTGCCTTGAAAACAAGATGTGGGGAGATAAGCTGGAATTTCTGACAGACAGACACTTCACTTTACAAACTATAAAAGCCACACACACTTCCACGGAAGCAGAAGTCTCCTACATACACCCTGGAAATGCATGGGACTTCTGCCTGAAGTTTGGATGTAAATTTCACAGATACTTTCCTGGGAATTGAGGGAAAGGATTATATGAGTATTCTGTCATCAATTCGGTGGTAATTTACATTGACTCCTAATCTATACTATTTCTTCGCTAGCTGTAATATAGGTACCTTTTATCGTGCACTGTTTTTTTTAATCTACTAGTAGATCTTCTGTTTATCCTGTGTAGTAAGTAAGCCTGTTAAAGTCTTATGTCTGTTTTTTCTTTTTGTCTATTCAATAAATAATTCATGTTGTAATAGATACGATTGGTCATTATTAAGAACTTGTGAGCGAGAGTGGTTTTGGGGTGCTGACCACCTCAATAAAGCTGCTGCCTACTGCCAGAAACTTGGACAAAAGCAGGGGCCATCCAAACTCTCCCTTCTCATTCATAACAATAACCCAGATGCAAATGTTTCATTGCACTATGTATTGTACTCACACTCAACACCTTGGAGTGGTGCCTATCTTTCATCTGAAAACAGATATTTTGTGTGTTACATTTTTTAAAAATATCTGACCTTCAAGCCCTTTTAGGCAAAATGAAAGTAACAGAGTTCATCAGAAGAGATAAGGCATAGATCAGGAAAATTGAATGAAAATAGGGCCTTAAAAGACAAGGAGACAAAAGCCAGTAATGAGATACCGTTAAAGCAGCCAAGTTAACAGAGATGAGCCTAAAAACCAAATAAAAACCTAGGAGAATGGACTCTACGACTAAGAAGTTTAGCATTTGTGGCTTTTAGATAACAACCAATTCAATAATCAGTGAGAGAGGATAGCCAAAACAAAATGTCACTCAAACATAATGCAAGCCTTTTCAAGCTAGAGCTCAAGAAAGGTTCAGTTGTTAGCTCACAGTTCTCTAAACTCTTGTATATGAAAGATAAGCAAATAAATTCCTTTGGAATATAATTAACATCATGGCTTCAATCTTACAACTTTTATCTGTCAGAAATACCTTGAGTACTTTAATGACGGTACATTGAAGCTTACAAGTCTGCAAGTACCACTAGATCTAATGAGGGACTGAAAAAGGAAATCAGAAAAACCACATACCTTGTGTTGTTCTATTGCATCTACCCACTGTTGTCTGTGGTCTGGGTCCTGAGCTCGGAGGTACCAAACACTGTCGTTTACACTAATATCGAACCTGCATTCATCAAAGTCATGAGGCTGGGAAAGAATGTAAAAATAGCTAAAATTATCATAATGATCAACAATATCTCACACTCTAGAAATAGTGCAATTAGAAAAACTGATCAATATTGCCTTGAATTCATCCTAGATTTCAAATTTGGTTGTATGCAGCCATCTCAAATAATGAACATAATACACTTGCATAATAAAAAATGCCAATCTTCTGAAATAGAAAAGCCAGTTTAGTACAGCTTTAACAAAATTGTCACAAAAAAGTTCCACACAAACAGTGATCAAGCATTCCAAAGGAATCCTTTAGCAAAATAACTACTGGGGACAGCCAGGAAAATATGTTTTTTTTTTATTTCAAAGCAGGAAAGAGAAATTAAGGTTATTGCTATCAATATTAATTTTCGATGGGAGAAGCACACACATCATAGCAAAAAGCACCAGGATAGAGCCATAAAAGCAGAATATATCAAAATGACAAGGAAGGCAGGGAACTAAAGGAAGCTGTGGCAACCTCTGCCTCAATTACCTTAACAAAGGGGATTGTCAGATAATTGGGAGCAACATGCAATCCCTTCCCATATGACCACTCGAATGCATGTAACTTTCAGTTCATATGTCTCAAATAGTAAAATGCCTTTAATAGCATTACAGTGAAGCTAGTAATGAAAGTACAGATGAACAAAACAAGGATCTATTTTGCCCTGTGACACTGTCAGTTCAAAGTTACTCTCTAGCAAACATCCAACACAGAAAACCTTTTTTTTTCTTTCATTGAAAACTATTCTTAACAAAACATAACACAGGTCCAGCTGAACACCTTTTTGAATTTGAATACAAAGAAATGTTACACATAGAAGCATACAGGGACATAACAGATTCTAAGATTAAGGCAAACAATGCAATCTGAAAAGCAATAAATATTGATTCCAGATGCCAAAGACAAGTCTATACCTGTTAATATCCTTTACTGCTCTGTGAATACATTAATCTTGCAGACAAGTAAAGCACTGTGGATCACTTGTGCAACATTCCACAAAAGAAAACCTATAAGCAAATCTCATTTGTTGTTTTCTGTGCAACAATTCAGTGTCCATAAGAATTATTTTCTAAGGATCTGAAAATCAGAAGCTACTTATGTATAATAGACAATGTTTCTTGTTTAAATATACTAGAGGAAGAAAACTACAACAGAAGTCAACATGCAAAAAAAAAAAAAAAAGAGCTAGGAAGAGTTCAACAGAAGTACTTGAAGCCTTGAAGCGTCACCTTTTTTTTAATAGCTTCACTTATTTGGTCAGGCATCTTAACCTAAGTTGAATCTCAATAAATTTAAATTTCCCAAAAAGAAATCCAGCAACCGACAAAGCTAGCAATAAAGCAAATCAACTGCAGCTACCAATTCCCTTAATACCTGACCATCTCAACTTAATTCAACTTCATCCTACTCACAAAACAGCAAGGTCATCAATGCCAAGACAAAGCAGAGACATTATTTGTATTAACATGTTTCCAAACTCAGCAGAATAAAGAGATAAGTGGTGCAGCTGACAAACTCAATATCCCACACAGGAGCTTGCCATTTAATAGCTACCATAGTTATAGCACACAATATAAAACTGCTGTTGTCTCAAGCCCCACATTGGGCACCAAAAAGGACTGTGGTAGGTTGACCCTGGCTGGAAACTAGGTGCTCATCAAAGCCACTCTGTGAATCCCACTCCAGAACAGGGTAAAGACAATATAACGAGACGCTTGTGAGTTGAGATAAGAGAAGGGAGACATCATTCACCAATTACTGTAGCAGGCAAATTTGACTCAAGTTACGAAAACTAACTGAATTTATTACCAATCAAATCAGAGTAAGGCCAGGAGAAGTAAATCCAAATCTTAAAAACACCTTCCCCCACATCTCTCTCCTTCCCAGGCTTAACATTATTCCTGATTCTCTACTGCCTGCCCCAGTGGTGCAGGGATAGGGGTTTCAGTCAGTTCGTCAGCTGTTGTCTCTGCTGCTCCTTCCTCCTCAGGGGGAGGACTCCTCACACACTTCCCCAGCTCTAGCGTGGGATCGCACCCACAGGAGACAATCCTTCATGAACTTTTCCAGTGTGAGTCTTTCCCACGACCTGCAGATCTTCACAAACTGCTCCAGTGTGGGTCCCTTCCACAGGGTATGATAAATAACATAGAGAATAGAAATTTTCAATTCCCCTGATGTTGCTGGATAGAGCTTAAAGACTAACTAGCAAAAAACATAAAAGAATGTAAAAGTATGCACACAGGATGATAAACATAGCTGAAACCAGTGAAGAAACAGATCATGAGGAATATAGTGGCTTTTTGGCAAGTTATGTAACAAGAAACAGCACATGCCCAAAGAAAAAGTTCAAGGAAAGGGCACCTCTAATATTGAAGCATTCAGTGAATATGACCACCAGAGACCACTTTACATGACCCTCTAGGACTATAAAAGGACTTTCAGTAGGAGGTGCATGCATGCAAATTAGTTCTAGGAAAAGTGATGTTTATGTATTAGCTAGGTAGTATGTTCTAATGAATATGTATGATCATGCTGGAATAAATACCCTGTTGTAAAATTTAACCACACATATCTCATTCAAGGAGAGATCCTTCAGTGTGTCCAACACTGATAAAGAATGCCTGCTTTCTAATGCTTCAAATTGTGTTATAAAGTTTTTCAGATGACTTTGGTATCAGGTGCAGTCCTTCAGGAACAAACTGCTCCACTGTAGGTCTCCAAAGGTGTCACAAGTCCTGCCAGCAAACCTGGTCTAGCATGAGCTCTTCTCTCCATGGGCCTACAGCTCCTATCAGGAACCTGCTTCAGCACGGGCTTCCTGTGGGGTAAGAGCCTCCTTTAGGAATCCACCTGCACAGTTGTGTGGTCCTCCATGGGCTACAGGTAAAGATCTGTTTCGCCATTAACCTGCATAGGCTGCAGGGGGACAGCCTGTCTCACCATGGTCTTCACCATGAGCTGCAGGGGAATCTCTACTCCAGTACCTGAAACACCTCCTCCCTCTCCTCCACTGACCTTGGTGTCTGCAGTTGTTCTCTAACATAATCTCACTCTGCTCTTTGCTAGGTGCAAAAGCTTCTGTGCAATAACTTTTCCTTTTCTTAAATACATTATCACAGAGGTGTTACTACCATTGCTGATTGGCTCAGCCATGGCCACTAGCAGGTCCATCTTGGAGCTGGCTGGCACTGACTCCAGCAAACATAATGTAAGCTTCCAGCAGCTTTTCACAGAAACCATCCCTGTAGCCACTCCCCTGCTACCAAAACGGCACTGCAAACCCAATGCATGGAAATAAGGAAGACCCAGGGAACTAAAGGCCAGTCTGTTTCATCTTTGTGTCCAGCAAGATCATGGAGCAGATTCTCCTGAAAACTATGCTAAGGCACATGGAAAAAAAGGAGTTGTCTGATGACAGTCAGCATGGCCAAGCTTTGGTAGCGGGGGAGGGGGGGGGTACAGGGGTGGCTTCTGTGAGGAGCTGTCAGAAACTTCCTCCATGTCTGACAGAGCCAATCCCTGCTAGCTCCAAAGATGGACTTGCTGCTGGTCAAGGCTGGAACAATTAGAAATGGTGGTAACGCTTCTGTGATAACATATTTAAGAAGAAAGAAAAAAAAAAGCTATTGAGCAGTTGCAATTGCAGCCAGGGAAGAGCAGGATGAGAATATGTGAGAGGAACAACTCTGCAGACACCAAGGTCAGTGGAGAAGGAGGGAGAGGAGGTGCTCCAGGAGCCAGAGCTGGGATTCCTCTGCAGCCTGAGGTGAAGACCATGGTGAAGCAGGCTGTCCCCCTGCAGCTCATGGAGGACCACAGGGATGCAGAGATCTACCTGCAGCCTGTGGAGGAGACTGTGACCCCATGGGAGGCCCGTGGAGAGAGGAGCCCACATTGAAGCAGCCTGTCCTTGAAGGACTGCACCCTGTGGAAGAGAGACCTACGCTGCAGCAGTTTGGGGAGGACTTGCCCATGGGATGGACTCACATTGCAGCAGTTCATGGAGATCTGTTGCTCACGAGATGGACTCGTTGGAGAACTTCATGGAGAACTGTTTCCCATAGGATGGACCCCACGCTGGAGCAGGGGAAGGACTCCTCTCCCTGAGCAGCATGAGAAAAAATGGGTGGTGAACTGACCATTCCATGTCTCACTGTGCTGCTGAGATTTTGTTAGAAATTAATTAAATTAATATCTCTAATTCCAGCCTGTTTTGCCCTTGACAGTATTTGGTGAGTGATTTCTTCTGGTCCTTATCTCAACTCATGGAACCTCTGTAATTTTTTCTCCCCTGTCTAGCTGTGGAGGGGAGTGAGTGGCTTTGGTGGGTGTTGTGGCTTGACACTGGCCAAAGGCCAGGCACCCACCAAAGCTGCTCCCTCACCCTCCCCTGCCACAGCTGTGTAGAAGAGAGAGACAATTAACAAAAGGGTTCATGAGGTAAGGACTGAGAGAAAAACACTCCAAGGGCAAAACAGGCTTGGCTTAGAGGTACAAAGTGAATTTATTGCTAACAAAATCAGAGGAGGATAATGAGAAGTCAAATAAGCCCTTAAAACACCGTTTTCCCCCCAACCCCTCCCTCCTTCCCACTGACAGTGCAGGGAGACAGGGCATAGGGGTTTTGGTCAGTTCGTCACCTGAGATTTTCCTTTGCTGCTCAGGGAGAGGGGTCTTTCCCCTGTGAGACTGTGGAGTCCCTCCCATAGGAGACAGTTCTCTCTGAACTTCTCCAGCGTGGTTCCAAATCTCATGGGTAGCAGTCCTACTGCACCTGCTGCAACATGAGTCCCTCCCATGGGCACACAGTCCTCCCAAAACTGCTGTGGCATGGGTCACTCTTCCACGGGGTGCAGTCTTTCAAGGACAGGCTGCTCCAGCCTGGAAGCAGGGGGACCTCTCTTTCCACCAGGTCTTCCACTGGACCACAGCCTCCTCGAGGCATCCACCTGCTCCATCACGCTCCATCATGAGCACCTCCCCCACAGGCTGTGGGTGCATTTCTGCATCCCCTGTGGACCTCCATGGGCTGCAGGGGGACAACCTGCTTCACCATGGTCTTCACCACAGCCTGCAGAGGAATCTCGGCTCCAACGTCTGGAGTACCTCCTCCCCCTCCTTCTTCACTGACCTTGGTGTCTCCATGTTGTTTCCCTCACATGGTCTCACCTCCTCCTCTTCTCTAGCTAGAAAAAAACTCTGCCTACTTTGTTTTGATTTTCTTCTTAAATATATTATCACAGGGTGTTACCAACATCTCTAATTGGCCCAGCCTTGGCCAGCAGCATGTCCATCTTCGGAGCCATCAGGGATTGGCTCTGCCAGACATGGTGGAAGCTTCTAGCAGCTTCTCACAGGAGCCACCTCTGTGGCCCCCCTGCTACCAAAAACCAGGTCGTGCAACACCAATATAGTGGATACCTGGCAGCTAGCCACTGTCAACCCACTGCAGCTTCCCTAAGGGCAAATCAGGGAGAAGATTATTCTGGGAAGTATTGAAAAATACCTGAAGGACAACGCAGTCATCAGTCACAGCCAGCATGGCTTCAATGAGGGGAAAGTCCTGCTTGTCGAACCTGATTTCCTTTAATGACAGGGTAACCCACCTAGTTGATCTAGGAAAGCCAGTAGATGTAATCTTTTGGGATACTGTGTCTCAGAGTATCCTTATAGACAAAATGTCCAGCACACAACTGGATATCAGTGTTACACGATGGCTGCGCAGATGGCTCACAGGTCAGGCACAAAGAATTATAGCGAAAGCGGTGACATCAGGCTAGCACCCAGCCACTACTGGGGTTCCTGCAGGGCTCTAGCCTCAGCCCAGTTCTCTTGAACATCTTCATCAACGACTTGGATACAGGACTCAAAGGAATACTAAGTTTCCCAATGACACTAAATTGGGAGGAGCTGTTGGCTCCCTCAAAGGCAGGGAGGCCCTGTAGACAGACCTCAACAATTTAGACAGGGGGGCAATCACCAACCAAATTAAGTTTAACAAGGGCAGATGCCAGATTGTGCACCTGGGACAGGGCAAACCTGGTTGTGTGTATAGACTAAAGAATGAGAAGCTTAAGAGCAGCACTGTGGAAAGGGACATGGGGATCCTGGTTGATGGCAAGTTGAATATGAGTCAGCAGTGTGCCCTGGCAGCCAGGGGGGCCAACCATGTCCTGGGGTGCATCAGACAAAGCATCGCCAGCTGGTCAAGGGAGGTGATGGTCCCACTCTACTCTGCACTGGTGTGGCCTCACCTTGAGTCGTGTGCAGTTTTGGGTGCCACAAGTGGCTGAGGTCACTTGGTTTGTTCAACCTAGAGAAGTGGGGACTGAGGGGAGACCTCATTATGGTCTTACACATCCTCATGAGGGGAAGCAGAGGGGCAGGTAGCAATCTCTTTTCTCTCCTGACCACTGACAGAACTCAAAGGAATGGCATGAAGTTGTGTCAGGGGAGGTTTAGGTTGGATATCAGGAAAAGATTCTTCACCCAGAGGGTGGTTGAGCACTGGAACAGACTCCCCAGGGAAATGGTCACACTACCAAGCCTGACAGAGTTCAATAAGCATTTGGACAATGCACTCAGGTACATGGTGTGATTCTTGGGGTGTCCTGCAGAGGGCCAGAAATTGGACTTGATGATCCTGATGGGTGCCTTCCAACTCAGCATATTCTATAATTATATGGTGCTATGAAATAATTTCTGACATATTCAGTGGCCTGCTATGACAGGGTTTCAGGGCAGCAGGATGAGGGAATAGTGACTAACGTCACATATGTGGACTTGTGCAAAGCATTTGACACTGTCCCACACTACATCATTTGACACTGTCCCACACTACATCTTTATCTCTAAATTTGAAATACATGGATTTAATGGGTGGACCACTTAGTGGATATGGAACTGACTAGATGATTGCATTCGGAGCTGTAGTCAATAGCTCAATGACAAATTGTCTTGGGAATGGTTTTGATGCCTTAAGTTTTAGCTTTCATATTTTCAGATTCTGTACTGCATTAGTATATAACTTTGAACTTCATATAAAGTGTTAGCAAGTTTTCTTCACAGTTTAGTTAGAGAAAACAACCCTTTTCCAGCCTGAGAATCAAGGACACTGTTGCAGCTTCACGCCCAAAAAGTATAAATAACAGCAAATTGAGGACAGCAATCTGGGAGGATGTGACTTCATAACCTGAAGCTGTAATTGGACAATTAACCCCAATATGCAAATGGACCAAATGTCCCAGTTTAGGGACATTAGCTCTAGTACTGCCCAAGGTGTATCCTTTGAAGGCATTTTTAATAAATACTTACTTTATTCCTTGAACACTGTTGAGCCTCTGTTCTAGCTAGCCTCTCTAGGCATCAGTTTTTTATCCCATATAATTTTTGGGGTTTTTGTTTTATGTGAAAAATGCATATTTTATGATTGGCTTTTTGCGAATATTAAAATGAATATTATATGTGTTGTGTTAGAAAGTAATGCTGTATTAATTCTCTTAAGTAGTGTGTTAAATATAGTTTTAGGTTATAAAAAAATGTTAAAATAGAAACTATGCTATGTAAGATACTTTTTTAAAGAAAGGACTTGCAGCGAGATAGCAGCCTCAAGACACCTAAATCTTTCAGAGAACAAGAATTTATTGCCTTCTTATCAGAAGAAACTAACTTCTTCCCACCTTGAAGGCACTGTTAGGATTCAGAGGAAGAAGTTGATGATGACCAGACAGAATCCTGTATTTGAATAGAATTTATGCATCATGTATGAGGTGTATGAATATGCAACAAGCTATTGTTTTTAAGGGTTAATCCTTTGTTAACGGGTGTCCTTTTTTGGGCTTCTTTTGCCCAGAAAAAGGTACCCAGACTGTCCGTAACTCTTTGTTTTTATTGTCTCATATTGTCCTAATCCTAATTGTCCAAATTATTATTACTCTAATTATATTACTATTTTATAACCATTTTATTACTATTAAACTTTTAGCATTTTAAAAACAAGTGATTGGCGTTTTTCACAAATATGGTAGCAGGGGATGGTTACTAACACCTCGCTGCCGGTGCTTTAGAAGAGTCAGAGTGAGGAGGCGCGCCCTGCCCTCTTTGGCAGCCTCGCTCTGGTTCCCCTGGGGTGACCGACAGACACAGGTCACGATCGGTGGACAAAAGGAGACAATAAAACAAAGAGAAGGGAAAAAGGCTCCCTACAACGGCGGTAATTGGCCCCCTAAGACTAGTAGTGCGCACAAAGAACCCGGGAAGGAAAAAGGATTGGTAAGTATTTCTTGGGGGAGCAGTGGGGGGAGATGAATGTGTGCGAATGAGAGGCGGGCTGGTTGTCCCAGACCTGCCAAGTGAGTGCTGGAGTCTCCCATGCTGCGTTTCTGTCTTTTTGCAAGAAAAGCGGCCAGTAAAGAGACGAAGTGAGAAGAGGAGTGAAAGAATCCCCCGGGGTAACTGGGACTGGGTCTCAGGGAGGGGTTGCACCCCTTGGATGTAGGGAGCAATGTTTCCTAGCCCAATCCACTAGGAAACAGGACAGGAGGGGCCCCTAAAAACCTGCTGGGTTGTGGGATTTACATTCCAAGAGCATCCAAGAGCAGGGTTGAACAGAATTCTGCCGGAGTGAGAATATGCCCGAGAACACCCAGGGTTGGACAACACAGCTAGATTGAGGGATGAAAATTTTGCCCAAGAGCATCTGGGGTTGGACAACACAGCTGGATTGAGGGAAAAATGTCCAAGAGCATCTGGGGTTGGACAACACAGCTGAATTGAGGCATATCCAAGAGCACCAGGACTGGCCAGTAACACCTAAACTTGTAATAGGTGATGTGAAAGTAAAAAGTACCTTATAATTGTCTTGTTGTGTGTGTGTGTGAATGAGTCACACACAAAATCAGCCTCAACTTCCCGAGCAGGTGGGAAGGGGGGGGGAAGTGGAAAAGGAGTGTGTGACCTGCAAACCAGGCTATTGTTCCCTGGGAAGGTGGGGGCTATGGCTGAAGAGTGAGTAACCTGCAAACCAGGCTAGTGTTCCTGGGGCGTGTGAGGGGGCCGTAGCTGAAGAGTGTGAGTGACACGCAGACAACCTCACAGGTGAACGGGCACCGGAGGTGTCGTGGTTTGAGAGGAAGTGAGTTTTTTGGGATGCTGTGGTCAAACCAATAGGTGCTCAGATTTGAATATTGGCACCTGGTGTGGCCACTGAGGACATGGATACGTCTCTGAGAACACGGGGGGTTACAAGCAGAGAACTCCCAGGAAAGGTTTCTCTTGGTTCCGGTCAGTGGGTCAGTGAAAGGTTCAGACCTCGTCTGCCCAGCTGCTGCGGCTGGGCAGAGGAGGGGAAGCCATGTGGCCGGGTTGAGGTAGGCCAGGCCTTGGACAGAGAGGGGAGGTGAAGAGGCCCTTGCAGGATGGAAGGGTAGAGGAACATTGGAGAGGCATTGGGCAGCCAGCCCCCCCCTCCCCGGAGAGAGAGAGGGAGAGCTGGTGTCTGTGCCTGTGCCACCTTGAAATTTGATAGCAGGCCGGCTGAGAAGGAGAGGGGGGCTGGGGGGGGGGGGGTGCGGTGAGAAGGTGCCCGGGAAGGCAGCCGTGGGAGTTCTGGACAGGCAGACCCTAAGATTTTTAACCCTTTTCTTGGATGATGGAAACCTTACAAATGCTGATCCTCCTCCTGAATGAGAAGAGAGATAGGGATGAATAGCAGGAAATGGGCAAGTGTGATGCAAGTTTGTGCAAGTGAAAGATGTCCAAGAGAAGTTGAGAAGAATTCTAGGTGGCAGGAGATGATGGAGTGGCCTTTGGCTGGACTTTTCTTGTATAGCCATGGACAGAACTGTTTTTTCCTGTGACACAGAGACTGCATCCAGGGGGAGGCAATGGCTCGGAGCCAAGAGAGTTCAGTGTTGGTACCCCTCGGCCCCAGGGGGTGAAATTTGAGGGGGACAGTTGTCTCAAAAGTGAGAGACTGTGCTCTTTTTGGAACTGGACAAAGCACCCTTAAAAGGAAAACCCTAGAAGCAGCTCTGGCCCATGTACAGTGGTGAGAGCACTGGGCGTGGAAGGAAGATGTCACGATGGCAAATGATCTCCGGCCAGTGCCATGTGTGACATGGAAACACAGGCGGTTCCAATTGTGTTTCCTGGGGAAGCCTATGGCACAAGAGGGACTCCTCTCCTCTTGATGAACTGAGAATTGCTTATCTGAAGGGTGGTGATGGACTGAGAGTTGGTGATCTGAGGGATGGCAACTGAATTGGGAGTCCAAGGTTTTGTCTTACTGTGATGTATTGGGAACTTGGTTGGGGGGAGGAGGAATGTTTGGAAGGTTTTCATCCTGAGTTCTGTGTGTTTCTTTTATATATTGTAAGTTAATAAAGTTTTTTTCCTTCTATTCCTAAGCTGGAGCCTGCTTTGCTCTATTCCTGGTCACATCTCACAGTAGACACCAGGGAGAAGGTATTTTCATGGAGGCACTGGCATTGTGCCAGCGTCAAACCGTGACAGGAGGCGACCAGTCAGGGCCCCTACAGGAGGCCTGGCGATACTGAGACCCAGAGGCCAACCCCAATGCAAAAGGGGGCCACAGGGACCCGTGATTTTCTGGCGACTGGGATACACTTTGTATCTTGAGGGTGTGAAGGAATGTGTGAAAGTGAATGAGAAATAAAAGTGAGTGAATGTAGACGAATGAAAGTATATGTAATGTAGATTGTGCATTTTAAGTCTTACCATATCTCCTTGGAGGGAGGTGTATTGTATTGAAAAGTAGTGTGAGAAAAAGGCTTTAGGTGTAAGTAGTTGAAAGAAAAGTGGTATTAAGCTGTTAGTGAAAGTGAGAAACAGAGGCAGAGGATGAATAGATAAGATCTTGAAAACGGAACAGAAAACCAGTAAGTTAGATACAGGGAAAAAAAAAGGAAATTAAACTAGATGGCACAAACTTGTGAATTATATACTTTAAAAAGAGCACTAGAATATTTAACACAAAAGAAAGGAGTTATATTGATTCAAGGTATGCCTTTAGAGTAGCACATATCTTAAGAAAAATTTAAAAAGGGAGATTACTTAATTCAAGAGGAAAAGTATTAGTACATGAGAAACTTATCTTAGAGGTTTTAGAGGCATTAAAATTACCTAAGAAAGATAGCTATAGTACATATTAAGGGACACCAAAAGGTAAAGACCCCAGAAATAAGAGGAAATAATTTGGCAGATCAAGAAGCTAAAGATGCAGCAGAAAATAGAGCTGAAAGAGTTAATATTAAATCCAAATGAGCAAAAATTGGAAATTCCAAAGCTTAGTGAAGCAAAAAAAAAGAAGAATTAAAACAAGACAGGTGGCGAACAAGATAAATCCGGGAAATAGAAACCTCTTGATGAAAGACAATTAGATAATAAAATGCTTACTAGGGAATAGCAGAGGACATATATCAAAAAGCCCAGTGGGATACTCAGGCTTTGTGTGATCATTTTTTTAAGGAACTATGGGTGCATTGGGATTTTTGAAGTAGAAAAACAAGTAACTGAAAGATGCATAATTTGCCAAAGGACAAATAAAAGGGTGATGAGAAAAACACCATGAGAAGGTCGTGAGTTAGCTCGTTGACCATTTCAAAGTATCCAAGCGGAAGTTTAGATTTGTTAAGCTCTAGATTTATTTGTAAAAAAACCCCGGTTAATCCAGAAGAAAAGGAATATACCACATGCTGGGGTGGGGGGGAGATCGTAAGAAAATAACATCTTAAAATACCAAAAACCCCTACGAAAAAGCAATAAAAGAAAACCGTGAAAGAAAAAAAAGGCTGGAAACAAAAGATTACCTCCTCCGTTCCGTTTGTTCCCCCACCCATTCGCGGCTGTACCCCCCAGCCCCTGTGCCGGCTCCGGCACAGTCCGTCTGCCCCAGTCCCGGCCGCCTGGCCCGCGGCCGCTCCGCCGGCCGTGCCGAGGGGGGGTGAGAATCTGTCCTGCCGCGTAGACCATGATTACCGCGCCGACCACACCGAGGGAAGGTCCCGTCTGCCTTGTCTGTCCCATCCCCGGCTGCCCTGACTCTGGTCGGCTACCGCCGCTGCCGGGGTCAGTAGCCTGCTTTGTCGCTGCCGGGGTCAGTAGCCTTCTTTGTCTCTGCCGGATCAGCTGCCATTAGCCATGTAGGGCTTTCCATGCTCGAAGATCCCCCTCGGGAGATTCCGGCTGCAGATCCCGCCTTTGGAGGACCGAGACTTGGAGTCATGCCGAGTCCCACCCGTCCTGCCCCAAGCTCCGTTCCCTTGGTAACCACAGCTCCGGCTGGTCAGAGGAACTCTCTCTCTCTCTCTCTAGAAGGAATCACCTTATCGAAACACTAAAAGTTCAGTTAAAAGAAATCCCTCTCCTGATTCTTCCTAAAAATACGGGAGAAAGGCTATAGAAGATAAAAATCCAAAAAGAATGGGATAAAGGGATTGGTCTATTTCCATTAAGAGAGGTTTTCATAGGAGGGGACGGACCGGGGTTTGTAAATGCTCCTTTGACTTAGTCTGAGCTCTGAAATTTTAAGAAATAAATAAAAGACATATTTAGAGGATCCCATAGGCATAGCTGAACAATTAGACCAATTTTTAGGTCCGAACATTTATACTTGAGAAGAAATGCGATCTATAATGAAAATAATATTTTTCTCAGGAAGAAAGATAATTAAGCAGAGTAGCTGGAATAGAAGCTTGGGAAAAAAAGATAAACCTCAGGAACCCCCAGAGAAGTCAAAATGCCAACTGTACCTCCTGAGCGGGGTAAAAATAATGAGGGGAGGAAACACATGAATAATTACTGTAATTACATAATCAAAAGAATAAATGAGACAGCATATCAAAGGCGAAATGCAAAAAAATATTTTTAAGGGACAGCTTTTTAAAGAGAAAAGAAGAAACTCCAACTAAATAGATAAACAAACTTAAGAGAAATAGGAAAATGGTCCTAAGCAAGCAGAAGATCTGAAAATCTTTAAAGAGATGGGCACAGAGGAAGAATAGGGAGGTCATAGGCTCTATTTTTTTAGGGGACAAATACCATCGGGAATCTTTGATAACTTTAAAAGTGGGTCCCCAAGAAGAAGAATTAGAATTTGTAGTAGACACAGGGGCAGACAGAACCTGCCTGTTAAATATTCCAAAAGGCTATAGTGTGAGCAAACATACAGTGAAAGTAACAGGGGCAAAAGTAGAAAGTTTTACAGTTGTGGTCATTAAAGATGTAGTAATTGAGGGAAGAAACTAAAATTTAGATGAGAGATGTCTTATTGGTCCCAGGGGCAGGTAGCAACTTATTGAGGAGACACTTACAAGTGCAATTAGGAATAAGATTTTACCAGAAAATGGGAAAATGACAGCTAGAGTTTTAAAATTAGGCCAAGAGAATGAAGAAAAAAATGAACAAGGAAGTTTGGGCTGGGCAAGGAAATAGGGGAGGATTAAATATCGACCCCATAAGGGTTACAATTGAGAGAAGATTGTCCCATACATGTACGTCAGTATCCTGTATCTTTAGAAGGAAGGGAAGGTTTGAAGCCAGTAATAAAAGGACTAAAAAAGGATGGGACATTAGAACTTTGTATGTCTCCTCATAATACCCCTATTCTCCCAGTAGAGAAGTTCGATGGGAGTTATAGACTAGTACAAGTTTTAAGGGAGGTTAATAAAAGAACTCAGACTCGCTACCCAGTGGTGCCAAATCCTTATACTCTTCCAATAAAAGCCCCACCCCAGCATTAGTGGTTTAGTGTGGTAGATCTTAAAGATGCTTTTTAATCTTGCCCACTAGCCAAGGAGAGCCGAGATATTTTTGCCTTCAAATGAAAAGATCCAAAAACTGAGAGAAAGCAGCAATTAAGATGGACAAAATTACCAGAGGGGTTTACAGAATCCCCAAACTTATTTGGGCAAGCTTTAGAAACAATACCACAAGATTTCCCTACTCCTCCTAGAATACAAATTATCCAATATGTAGATGATCTTTTACTATCTGGAGAAGCTGAAGTGAGAGAGGCTACTATACAACTTTTAAATTTTCTCAGGGAAAAGAGGACTAAGGGTATCAAAAAGGAAACTGTAATTTGTAGAACCAGAGGTAAAATATCTTAGACACTTAATAAATAAAAGTAGCTGGAAACCCAACCATGAGAAAATTGCAAGAATTTTATTCCTTCTCCCTCCCTCTTCAAAGAGGAAGATCAGAAAATTACTTAGATTATTGAAATATTATAGATTATAGATTGAGGGATACACACAAGCAGTAAAATTTGTGTATGAAAAATTGACAGAGGGAGATGATATAAAACAGACCAAGGAAGATATTGTTAAATTAAAAGAGTTAAGTTAAAACTAGCCTAAGTACCAGCTTTAAGCTTACCCTTGTTAGAAGAATCCTTTATCATTTATACATAAATACAGAAAATGGAGTAGCTCATAAAATTTTAATTCAGGAGTAAGGAAGAGTAAAAAAATATCTAGTAGCTTATATATCAAAGATGTTAGACCCAGTAAGCCACAGCTAGCCAGTATGTATTTAAGCTATAACAGCTACTGCAATCCTAGTAAAAGAAAGTTGTAAACTTACTTTTAGAGGTAAACTAGTTGTGTACACCTCGTACCGTCTGAGGTGTGTTGAATCAAAAGAAAAAAGTAAGAAGAGAAGAAAGAGAGAAGTTGAAGTAGGAGGGTGGCTAGAAAACTCTGAGATGTTGGAATGTGGAGTGATGACATCTTGGTGCTAGAAGAAAGCAGAAGTGTGAATGCAGGTTTTTTGCATGATAGGCAGGGAAGTGTATTAACACATGGTTGTTAAGAGCTGAACTGGGGTCCGGAAAAGGTTTAGCAGAATGAGCCCTCCTTGAAGAGAGAAGAGGATAAGTTGACTATAGAAAGAAATAGAATGTCAGGAGCACCTGAAGATGCCAAGTTTTGAGGTTGTCAAGGTTGGGAAGTGCTTGACCACTCCCATACGAGCGGCAGGGTCTCAGGGACTGTGGCAGGAACCAATTCATGGACGTAACCCGGCAGTGGTGCTGGGAGCAGATTATACACAGGTTTGCCGGGCAGGAGCGGGCTGGCTCAGTGGAGGAACTGCCAGGGTGGCTCCCAAACTGTCGGGATCCCGAGTCCAGGACTTACCATTGGCCCCGGTAAGTGGGTTGAGAGAGAGAGAGAGAGAGAGAGAAGGAAAGAGAGAGAAGAAGAGAGAGAGGGGGCAAAAGGAACCCAAGGCATGCCCCCCAGGGTCCCCATGCCCATGGCTGTTCTCCCCTGCTCCAGCCCTGCATCGAAATAGCAGCAGCAAGGGAAGGGCGAAGAACAGCATTGACGGCAAGGCTGTGAAAAGAGGGGGAGAGGGCTAGCACTAAAAGATAAAATCAAAGCAGTGATTGCTGACTCTCCAAACCTCACAAAGTGGTTTATTTTTCTTAAGTAAAAAGTTTTTCGTTTTGTTTGCTATTAAAAATAAAAAGTTTTTTTTTTTAGTTTTTTTACTGAAGAATAGGTTTGTAAGGCTAAAACAATTAAATGTTGCCCAAAAATTAAAAAAGCAATAGATGTGAATAATCATGTGTTAAAATCAGCCTGGCCTTTCTTATTTAACTAACTGTAACTCACAGAAAGAAGAATTTGCCTCTGCAGCTATTAGCACAGCTGGATAGAAGAAGAAGAGGCTGCTGTGGAGAAAGCTTTTAGCTAAACCCAGAAAGTTTGGAAGAAAAGCGAATGGTAAAAGTTAATGCAGTATTATCTTTCTTTTATTACTATGCTATTAAGAAGTCCTTTCCAGGTACTACTGAAGCAACAATCAGAATCACGGAAAGAGGGTGAATTCATGCCTGCAAAATCAAAAGACTTGTGAAGAAACCTGAGGAATGGACTATCACATTTAAACCGGGTGATACTGAACTGACTTTCCAATGGGGACTGAGTGGTAATAGTTTGGAAAAACCCAAATGATCCAAGAAATGTACAAAGAATAACGCTGAATTAAGAAGTAAGACAACACATATATCACTTGTTTCAAGCACTGCCTGAATAAAACATCTCCTTTGGGGAGGAATACTTCAGATAGAAAGAAAGATCAAGACTGTTTTTGTATTCTCACCTTAGCCTGTGAATTGTACAGGGGAGAAGGGGAATTACCATTTCCATCAGTAAACTTTATTTGATTCATTCCAATACTGGACATGCTAGCTGGGTTATAAGTAAATGCTTGAATTGTGGGAATAATTAGTATTGTAGTTCACAAAATTTATGCTCTTATTGCAAAAAGTGTTAAAGTAATAACTTTGTTTTGTGGATGGGAATTATTAGTGCCTGTTGAATGAGAGATACCTGAGGATTGGTGGGAAACCACACTTAAAGGGTGTCAAAACCAATTTGCCTGGAAATTAGTTAAGAGAAAGTGACAAGGAAATAGAGGGCAAGACCAGATTGGCCTCTGTATTTTGCCACCAAGAAGATCAAATACACCTGCTGTGGGTTGCAACCTCACAGGCATGGGAGGTGGGAGTATAAGCCATACTGGACCTCTGTTATTCCTGTTTCTGTCACTCATTTGTTGTTTTTTCCCTTTTGGGATATGTAGTATATGGTAGCGATAATTCATGCTATTAATGTATGGTATAAAATATTGTAAAATCCAAACAAATGTCTTTTTGTCTACCTCGGCCCGGGGAGCAGCTGTCTTATTCAGATACAACTAGTTCCCGGACACACGTTAAGATAAACATCGACGCTTTAACGTAAGAATAGAAGCTTCCAGGGCGATAATTGCTGGTTTCCCGATTGCATCTGTCCAGATAACCAATGGCGCCACCCTGATACATCTGAATACATGGCTTCCCTGGAGGAGTAGATTGACAACAACGACGCACCTGGACGAGGCTTTTGTCCACCTCTGCACATGGAAAGCAACAGTGATGCATGTGAAGAGACACAAAGAAAATTCGGTCATCTTTTCCTCGGGCAGAATAAACTGTATAAAACCTCGCTGCGCAGAGCCGCAAGCGTGAACTGGGGAGACTCTGACACTCGGGAGGTCAGATCCATGTTCACCCGGCGCCGATTCATACCCAAACTGGATGGCTCTCATCAACTATTTTTATTACTATAGGTTTCATGTTCAATTTACCTCGATTTTTTGGTTTTGATCACACCATCTCATGAATTTTGCCCTCATCCTCTTCCCTTAATTGGAGAAGCTTAACCACCATTTTTCCTTCCTCTGGGAATACTCCAATACCTAACTGCACCTGTAAATCCCGTCCTAATAAATTGCACCCTGCTTCTGGAACTAATAGAACATCCCTGATTACTACTTTATTTGCCTCTTCAAACTTTACTTGCTTTATAACTGAGACCTTGAACCCCTCCCCTTTTGCACCTACTACTTGCATGGTATCTAGACTCTTTTTGCACCCCTTTGGGATTCTACAAACACAAGTTCTTTCAGCCCCTGTGTCTATTAGGAATTCAAATTCTTCCTCCTGGGGGCCTATTTTTAAAGTTATCAAGGGCTCCTGATGGTATTCTGTCCCCAGGAGGTAGAGCCCCTGATACCCCTAATCTCCTGCTTTTCCTTTTTGCTCAGTCTCACAGACCCTCAGGTCTTTTTCCTTCTGGGGGCAATTCTTTCTAATATGTCCATTCTCTTTACAGTAAAAGCAAACTGGTCCTAAATTCCCCCATTTCCCAAATTCTCCTTTTTTTGCCCAGTCCAAAGAGCTGCATTCCCCTTCCATCTATCTTCTCGCACTCGGAATCCCCCTGCCTTACCTGCGTTGTTCTTTACGTGCTGGTTTCCTTCCCTGATGGCAGTTGCCATTACCTTGGCTTTTGCCTTGGCCTTCTCTTCATCCCTTTTTACATACACATTCTGTGCTTCCCTTAGAAGATCCTCTAACCTCCTTTCTTGACAACCATCTAACTTTTCTAACTTTCTCCATATATCTGGCCAGGCATCAGTGACAAAATTTATCTTTAGTAAGATCTGTCCGGCCACTATGTCAGGGTCAACTCCTGAATACTGCCTCATATTTTCCACAACCTTTCTAACCACTCGGTTGGGGGTTTCTTCCCTCTTTTGCTGCTCATCGAAAGCCTTACAAGCATTTTGATTATGTGGAGCTGCTTCTTTGATACCTCTTATAATTAATGTTCTATATTCCTCCATGTCTTGCCTTCCCCCAGTGTTGTTGTGGTCCCAGGCGGGGCACACTATGGGAATTTTCAGATGCCCAGGAGGTCCTTGTACATGCTCCCTTTCCCATATTCGTATCCCAGCAGCCCTGATCAGCTGTCTTTCATCTGGTGTGAACAACATAGTCATTATTGATTGCATTTCCTCCCATGTATAAATATTGGGCCCCAGAAACTGGTCTAGCTGCTCCGCAAACCCAAGGGGGTCCTCTAATAGTCCTTTTAATTCCTTTTTAAACATTCTCACATCAGAGAAACTGAGAGGTATGGTTACAAACCAAATTCCTCCCTGTACCCCTCCCCCAGGGGTACTTCCCTCAGGGGATAGAGTCACAATGCTTGGCTCCCATCCTCTGATCTGCTTTCCTCTCTTTGTGCTACTCTGCTCCTGGCGTTCTGGCTAGGCCCATCAGCGGGTAGGGGAGGTGGAGTTGGAGCTACTGGAGGTGGGGAGGGTAAGTGGTCTAATGGGTCCCACTCCGTATGTTCTGCTACCTTAAACATGCTCACCTTCGAGGGTGCGGTTTCCCCTTCCCAGCAAGCAGCATAGTCACTCTCTTCCTGATTGAATAGTTTCTTAGCTCTTACATACATGTTTAATACTCAGCATACCCATCCCTTGTCTGACCCATATCTCGGCCAGTATACGTGATCGCTCCTAATGTCCCTTCTGGTCCATTCCAATACGCAGTATTGAACCATTTTGCTTTCGTCCTTATCTCTGGTGTTGGGGTCATATTTCCATCGGGCTCGCTTCCTTCCCAGTGGACTATCTGGGGGTATGCCCATTGGTTCCTCTTCAATCTCTGCTTCTTCCTTTGGGGATTCTCTACTCACCCATGATCTCATCCTGACTAGCAGATCACAGGTCTTTCCCCAACAGAGCCCGCCCTTCTAGCCACTGGCCCTCCTGACAGAGCCCACCTCCCTAAAAAGGGTGAGGAAAAGGGGAAAAAAAAAGAAACCAGGAAAGGAGGAAGGAGAAGAAAAAGGAAGACAGAGAGTGGAAAAAGGGAGAAACAAAGGGGAAGAGGGAGAAAAAAACTAGAAAAAAAGCTTTACCTCTCTCCTGAAAAGAAATCCTACGGTTCAGGGGGCTTCCATCCCCGCCCCGCTCCGGCTCGGCTCACTCAGCCCCTACTCGCCACGGCACAGCTTGGCTAAGGTCCGCCCCTGGCCTGCCCCGGCTTGGTTCTGCAGCTCCGCCCCAACTCGCTGCGGCACGTGAAGTGTTACACCTACTACGGGGTAACCCCACCACAGCAAACCTCTCAGTGGTTGTCCCGTTTCTAGCCCAATCTCAGCTGACTCCGGGAACCACGGAGCTGGTTGCACCCAAGAGCCATCCTCGCCCGAGTTCGGTTACTGCCGGCGCCACCAGCAAAGGATTTTCCCCACCATGTGCTTGCCCACACAATAGAGGTTTCGCCTTTTAATCCTTTAACCCCTCCCAAGGTTCTGTCCTTCTTCGCTGTCCACTGGTGGAGATCACTTCCTCAAATCCTGATTGGAGGTCAGATGTCGCCATAGTGACAAGCCGACCCTCCCAGACGTCCCAACCCCGGCTGTCTCTTGATAACAATGTGAAGGGGTAAAACATAACTATAAATCTATAAAACTTTTCTTAACCTATATACATGATATTTGTCTGTTAATTGTGAGAGTCAATCATTGCATTACTCATCTAAAACACTTATCATCAGTGTTTCTAATGAAGGATTCTTGTTAATTATGGTTATTTGCTAAACTTATAAAACTGTACTTGCCCTGTGTCATGTGTGCATCTTTGGCGCATTTTCGGTTTGTATTTCAGCATGTTGTGCACCTGGGAGGACCCTTCATAAAGGTAAACACATTTTATCACCCAACTGTGTCTGGCTCATGATTTTAGGGACCAAAAAGGCAACACAAGTGTGGAAGGGGCTCACAGCTGGTCTGTGAGTCAGAAAGGGTTAGTGAAAGAGAGGAGCTGATAAGAGTCGCCTTTGCCCCTGAAAGGAGCTTTACCAAGGCTGTCGGCATGGAAATGAAGGAGGGAGAGAGATAAACAAGGGACAGGCTGCCTTGCTCCAGTGAATACTATGCTGATTTACTCTGACCAATGAATAAGTATAAACTTTGTGAAAGAGTATAAAAAGACAGCATGCTGTAAAATAATTATAGAGAAGCCTTCTTAAATACAGTGTGTTCTTCTGTTTGTTATGACCATCTCAACAACGACACACAAGAGGCCAGGAAATTAACTTTGGTACAAAAGATAATAGCATATACTCTGCACCCTGTAATCACCATCTTAGGCCAAAAAGGGGGACATTGGCTTTCCCCAAGCCATATGTTGAAATATCAGACTGTTTTAATGGAGTGAGAAGACATAGAGTTGAAAGTAACCACAGCGGTAAATCCAGCCCAATTCCTGAAGAGCCCAATGGAAGAGGATGAACAGCTAATCCATGATTGCTTACAGACTATCGAGCAAATTTATGCAAGCTGACCAGACTTGAAAGACACACCTATGGAAGATCCAGAGACAGAGCTCTTTACAGACAGAAGTAGCTTGGCGCAAGATGGAAAACTAAAAGCTTGCTATGCCGTAGACACGTGAGAGGGACCAATCTGATTTTTATTTATGCCTCAACATATGTTATACATGAGGTGAAGGATTCCTGTAGGGACTGTACATGTGCTGGAAGCCCTGTCCCCAGGGAGGCTTCCCCTGACAGCCAGTCAGGTGAGAGAAAGCTTCCTTGATTGGGCTACAAGCAATCCCCTACTTGCTAGTGGGGCAGATGCCTGGGAAAAAATGCCTGGAAAATCTGGCTATGGGAGGAGCCTTAGCACATAAAAACAGTTAACTGCGACATAACCAGGGGCCATTTTTCTTTGGGTTTCTTGGAGGAATTGGGGGCTTGCCTGGAGGGTCAGCTTGGCCCCCCTTCCCCCTCGCCTTTTTCTCCCTGCGGTCCTGCTTCCCTGTCTGGTCCTGCTTCCCTGTCCGGCCCTGCTTCACTGCTTCCTGAGGGAGCTCCTCGCCACAACAACCTTGTGCTCTGCTGTTTCTGCCTCCACCCACAGCCACCACGCCTCATCTTTAACAGCCCACACCTTCTCCACAAGTGCGCCTGTAGCTACGGCAGCCTGTTCTTTGCCGATGGGGGAGACAGGCAGCCTGTTGCTGTTTGAAAATAATGCCTAGCTGCTATGGGAGCCACGCAAACTCATTGTAGCTTGCAGCACACGCTCCATCTGCTGAGCTGACGCCAACAGAGTGCCCCTGGGTTCTTGAGATAACACTGTCTTCTATTTCTCTCTCGGTCTCTCTTTTTCCCTCTCTACTCTCTTTGCTATCCTCCTTTGGTAGGAACACTTATCTTTCTTTATCAATAAACAGTTTTAAGATATAATAGTGCCATGTTAATGTTTTATTTTCAACAGAGAAATCTATCAAAAAGAATCCTCACTGACTCCTTTCACAGCAGGACGGGACAACATGTCAACTGAGGTAATAGAAGCTGCACCACTGGCTGCAGACACCTCAGCACAAAAGGTAGAGGTCATAGTACTCTATGAAAAGCCCTGGAATTGGCAGCACAAGAAAGAGTAAACATATGGACTGACTCAAAATATACTTTTAGCATTGTTCATGTCCATGGAGCCATATTGAAAGAGGTCTATTAATAGCACAGGGGTCTCCGATTAAGTACAAACAAGAGATATTATCCCTCCGTGATGCCATCTAACTACCCATTGAAGTGGCTGTACTACACTGCAAAGCACACCAACGTGGGAATACCCAAATTCATGCACAAAATAGACTTGCAGGTAAAACTGCACAAGAGGTTGCACAGCAAGGCATCTTAGCATTAATACCTGAGAAAACTATTTCACTTCCAGAAATTAGCCCTGGATATATTAAAGCACATTTAAAATTAACTACTTCTCTAAAAGCCCAGAATAAAGAAGGCAGATGGCTAGTAACTCCCAATAACTGGGTCATAGTCCCACCACAACTGATGTTACAAATTGTAAAGGAGAAACATCAGCAAACTCACTGGGGAATCGATGCTATGGTAACCAGCCTACTGACTCAGATACTCAGTGTCCGTATGACAAAGATTTTCAAGTCCATTACAGAAAAATGTTCAACGTGTCTTAAGAATAACCCTCTGAACTTTAAAAGGTATCACTAAAAGAGGAAACACTCCTGGAGCTTACTGGCAAATTGATTTTTCTGAGCTATCATGCCAACAAGGATACAGGTATCTCCCTAGTGTTTGGAGATACCTTTTCCATGTGGCCAGAAGCTTTTCCCTGCCAGACCAACAAAGCTACCGAAGTCATCAAGATACTCTTTAAAGAGATCATACCCAGGTTTGGAGTGCCTATAAGGGATGTCATCTGATAGAGGACCTAATTTTATATCTGAAGTGTTACAGCAACTTAGTGAGCAATTAGATATCAGTTGTGATTTGCATACTCCGTGGAAACTGCAATCTAGCAAAGAGGTTGAACAAATGAATCAAACGAATGAAACAAAGAGGAAAATTAGCAAAATGTGTCAGGAAACCACTTTGAAATGCCCACAGGTGTTGCCACTTTGTTTTGAATTAAAGTACAACCTTGAGCTAACCTGAAGGTGAGCCTGTATGAGTAGATGTTTGGGAGACCATATTCTGCAAAAACTTTCCCTGGGTCTGAAGAACAAACTCGGAATCAGAAAATAAAATGATACTTAACTTCATTAGGGAAATCCTTTAAAAAACTAAAAAGGATTATAATTTTCTCACAACCTCTTATCCTAGACAACCCAGTTCATTCATTTCAGCCCACTGAAAAAAGTGTACATCAAGGCCTGGAAATCAGAACCATCTCAGGATGTGGCAGGACATCCCCCCCTGCTCTAGGAGGGCATATCTGTTGCCTATCAGTTGGTGCAATAACTCAGGGCATCTTCCCCCTCACATGAATTTGCTAATTGGTGAAATAACTCAATCAGGACAGCTTGTCTTGTAGTGAATTATTTCAGTGCCATGGAGGTGACATTCCCAGCTTACAATAAACATCTTGCCTTGAAAGCAAGATCATACAAAGATAAGCTGGAAATTTTGACGGACTGATACTTCACTTTACAAATTATAAAAGCTACACCATTGTCTTGGTTTAAAAGACAGATGTCTGCCAAGGAAGACAGAAGCCTTCCTGAAATGGAAAATATGACCCCCTTCCCTCCAAATGATTTTGAAATTATGAGGCTTTCAGGCAAAGACATGGGAAAAGGAACAGTTCTTTACTAGTATGTATCTGTATATTGAGACAAACAACAACAATGGCAGCAACAACAAAGAAAACAGAAACCCAATAATAGCCTTCTCTCAGCCTGGCAAGAACTTTCCCCTTTGGTGTAGTTATGACCACAGCTGGCAGGGGCAATGTTGGCTCCTGGCCAAGCAGGGCTGGTGCACTGATTTCCCCACGGCTGCAGGGGGTGCTGTGGCATGAGCTCAGCTACTTCTCCACATGGCAATGGCGACACAGGTGATAGGGGAGAGACGGGGTGGCTCTCTTTGCAAACTCACAGGAAGCAGCCAGTCTCAGTGCCACTCCAGGTGGCAAAATGGACTGTAGCAAGAACCTCGGAGCAGTGGGCTGAAACAGCAGAGGCAAGCACACCAGGAGTGGCAAACAAAGTGTAGCAAAAAAAAAAAACCAAAGTGGTGGCAGGAGCAGTGGGGTGTCTGGGCGGACACAGGGTGTTAAGGTAAAGTGTAACAACAAACCCGAAGCAGTGGCAGCCAGGCTCCTGCAAGCAGCTTCTGCAAGCAGCTGGGAGATGCTCCCTCCAGAGAAGGTTTGGGGGTTGGGGTCCCAGGTTTGCTACTGAGGCACCCAAGCAAATGGTGAGGGCCCCTCCCAGTGAGATCAGGTGTTGAAAAGGTCCCAGTTCAATGGAAGCTCTTATAAGCGAAGGCTCACCCACGGTAAGGTGAAGCAGTGAAGGATGAAACTCTGCAGTGGCAGCGAATCCTCTGGGCAGCAACAGTCCAGTACCAAAAGCACAAACCATCCCTTCTCCGATCCCAAGAGAGATAATGTGAGAGAGGGCTGAACTCAGCCCTTGACGCCCAGCCAAGTCTTGAGGTATGTCTGCACTTCCCTGTAGAAAGCCCCACGATAAGAGACTGCAGCCAACTGCATTCCATCCCCCCTCCTCTCCAGCTTGGCCACATCTTTTGTCTCTTTTAAGTACCCATCATTCCCATCTCTTAGGCAACAAATGGGAGAAAAATTCCCTGGGAGAAAAGGAAAAAAAAAGGAAAAATCCTAATCTCCAACAATCATATTTTCACAAAGCAGAAGTCTTCTGACATTCCCTGGAAATGAGTGGATTCTTTTCCCCAAAGTCAGGACACTGCTTTGTGGTTACTTTCTCGAGGGTTGAGTGAAAGGACTCTGTGTACCTCATAATCAATTCGGTCGTAAGTTACATTGACTCCTAATCGATACTATTTCTTTGCTAGCTGTAATATAGGTACCTTAATGATGTACACTGTTTTATTATCTACTAGTAGTTCTTTTGTTTTATCCTGTGTAGTAAGTAACTGTTAAAGGCCTCTTGTCTATTACCTCATGTCTATTCAATAAATAACTCATTTTATAATAGACCTGATTGGCCATCCTTGAGAACTTGCAAGCCAGAGTGATTTACGTGCAGGTCACCTGAGTAGAGCTGCTGCCAAAAATCTGAGCCTAAGGCAGGGCTTGACTAAAGCTCTCACTCGATCCATAAGACAGGAGCAGTGGAAAGGACCTTATCTGGTTCTGTTGACTACGAGAACAGCAATGAAAGTAAAAGGACTTAACTCCTGGATTCATTGCACACGAATTAAGAAAGCTCTAGACTCGGAGTGAACAGTGGAAAACACCAGACTCCTATGACAAAAAATTTCAAAGACATCTATGAACAAGCAGGGAAATGTATACATTAATGTTTATGGGAACCTTTTTTCCTTTAGGTGGGACTGTGGGAGAAAATTTGATATTAATGTTAATTCAAGGGTTTGGTAAAATGTGCATTCTGTCCAGCTTTACAAGCCTGCCTCCCTATCCCTGGTTCAACAGGGGAACCCATTCCCTGGGGAATTATCCCTATAGATCTGTCAATTGTAATTCACTATGATAATCTAACTAAGGGAATAGCAAAAGCAAACATAACCCACTATTTGGATGAGGAAGAGAAATGTTGGCGACAGGGAGATGGCCTCCTCAACGATCCAAGAGATAACAGAATTATTTTTGGAAAGGAAAAAGGTAAAGAGTACCCAACAGGATCCTAGTCTCGACCAGCGTTGTTTAGGATTTTGCCTTAGCCACTTCAGGAGGCCAAGCAGCCAAATTGATAGAATTATCTGTTACTAAAAATCCCATCCAAAATTTTTCAAGCTTGCCAGAGAGTCAAACTCTCTGAAGCAAGCCTTGTAGCTGAAGAAAGCTCTTGGAAGGACAATGGAAATACTTGGCGAAGGTGGGATGGTGTCTAGATTGGGGAATCACACCCATGTGTAATCTAAGAGTCAATGGGGGTGTAGAGAAAAACAAAACCATACAAGTCAGTCCAGCACCATAAGCAGGATGGACAAATCAGTTCTAAATTGTAGTAACATGTGGTAGCAGCTTTCTGGTCACAGAAAAAGATAGTTTCCCAGGCATCGTTCTGGGAAAAGCTGTGAGAAGCTCAGAGAAAAGAATTATAAACAGTCCTTAATCTCTGCAGCTGTAACCATGTTAAGTGTCTTACATGATGTTTACAGTAAGGTTGTTTACCAAATGGGTGTCTTGTTAATTAGCCAATCATGTGAAATATATTACTTAAACGACCAATCAGGTCCACCTATAGCAAAGAAGATATAAAAGAAGACAGCTGAATAAAGGAGAAGCTTTTTGCCTTTATGCCTTCTGAATGATGGAGTCCATGTTGCCTTCTTTACTGTCCCCTATACCTTCGGTGACAGTAACAAACCTTTAGATTGTGTTAAATCCATGGAAGTTCCTTCCTCAGGTTATACTGTTTGGACTACTTTAGATGGATATTGTACTACTCACCTTACATTTGAATCAACCACCAGGAAAGTTACCTTAAGGTTATTAACCCTATGTCCAACTTGGAAAAGAAGCCCTATAAAGGCCCAATACTGGAATAAGGCAAAACAAGCTACTGGGGATGAATGGACAGGGCCTTCAGCTTCCACACAGTTTGAATAGGCTTCAAGAGTTTTCTTTTACTCGGAGTCATGGCTCTAGAAAATAGGATTTTGTTAGATAATCTGACTTGGCAGATAAGGAAACTATCTGAAACCACGGAAAGGGGATTTCAAATTATGAATAAACAAATACAGGCAAACACTAGATTTACATTACAAATCAGACTGGCCTTAGATTTATTGCTGGCCAAAGAACAAGGGGGTTGCTGGGTATTTAAAATTGGATAAAGAACACTGTTGTGTACACATCCCAAGTGTAACAGACCTCCAGAGATGACAGAATGCAGCAAGTTGCTGAAGACAGCGGGGCTATTCAAAGGGCCTCTCAAAGGGCTATTCAAACCCTTGCTTGGGTTTTTGTTAGCATAGGCAAGAATTTTTGGGGTTTTTTCCTTTCCCTGGCCTTGGAGACTGCAACCCTTTGGCAACTTTTGGTTTTTTCTTGAGCTGTTTGGCTTGGTTTTGGTCCAATATCAGACAAGGGGAGACGATCGGCCACAGGACCGGCGGGGGAGCTGTGGGGCTGCACCATCTCGGCCAGACCTTGGAAAAAGCCAACTGAACGAAAGAAAGGACCCTAAATCCACCAGCTTCACCTGCTTTGAAGAGGAGACCAACATCAGAGATTCACCAGGTTCCTATCTTTTTCTGAGCTGCTGTGTCAACCTTTGTTTCTTTCTTCCCTAGGGCAGAAGCCAGGCACCATTTTGTTCCTCCCTGTCATGTGGCCAGCCACTTTTTTCTTTCCCTGCCATTTTGGGGGGGGGAGTTTGTTTCGGGAAGGGGGGGGGTGTAAGGTTCCAACAATTCCATATCTAGCATTTGTTCTTTTTTTTCCCGTTCTGTGTGGGCACTTCGTCAATAAACAATTGTGGTTTTTCACTTTGATCCACTAGTATTTATTTTCTCATTGGCAGAAAGGGATTGTTGGAACTCCCTTTTTTCTTAGAGGAAACACTCATTCCAGTGTGTTCTTCTCCTAAACTTGTCTCAAAACTGAGACACTCACACAGAAAAAAGGAACAAAATGGCAGCAGTTCCGTGTAACATTCCCTTTTTCTTCCACCTGAAGCCACAACTCCCAGCAATGATGTTATATAGAATAAACAACCCAGACACTCATGGCTACAGGCTCCACCCCCCTTAAGGCAACTACGAGAAAATTTACTCTATCCTAGCCATAACTAGGACAATGGTGGACTTGGCAGTGCTGGGTTAAATGGTTGTACTCAATGATCTTTTCCAGCCTTAATGATTCTGTGGTCACCAAATATCCTTTCTGTATGCATTCCAAATCTTTCTTGCAAGACACCTGCTGAAATAAAGGCAATTGCAAGTATTCAAGTGTCACAAAAGTTTCTGTATAAAACCAGCTAATAGTGGTTTTATAAATTCTCATAAATTCTAAACAAACAGTTTACACAAATAAACATGTACTTGGCTACAGTAACTTAGGAAGTCCAAAGCCAGCTCAGGTCTCATGAGTCATAGCTGACTGCATTGACACAAAATTCTTCCTGCTATATAGCTCTTGAGCCTGATGTATTCATGAAACAAGCTTCATAGTGATATCTGCTTAAAAAATACTAGTTCAAGTGCTTAAGGCAAATCACATATGGAGGTTTATGTGTTTTTATATGCTTCAAAACCCTTAAGAGTATTCTGAGGGAGGGGAAACTTTAAGAAATTTTTGCTTGGTAAACCAGTCTCTGTCACTACTCTAAACAGTATTTCTTTTATTCTCTACAGAGTTAAGTCAAGGCAGTTCATAGCAGATCAACTCATGTTTGTACAATGCAACGATTAAGTTATGCTTGTGCTGCTATGCCCATTGCAGAACTAAAACTTGTCTACAGTAAAGTTATTTTTAAATTTTTATTTTCTTTTTTTGTATTAAGGAAATATTGAACAGGGCACTAGGATACACGACAAAGAATACAGGCCTAGAGAAAACAAGAACCGCATTTTTTTATTTCTGTCTCAGGCAGAAACATCACTAGCATAAATATGACAGACGTGTTATCTATACTAAGTCCACAGTTATTAACAAAACAATACCATATACTGCTATGAAGTATACACTGTAAAAACATATACAAACCAAGTTGTAAGAAACACTACTTCACCTAATTCAGCAGTACAAAACTATTTATCAATACCAGTTTTTATTTGGGTTTTGTGATATTGTCTGGGTTTCAGCTGGGCTAAATTTTTTTTTTTCTCAGTAGCTGGTATAGTGCTGTGTTTTGGATTCTGTATGAGAATAATGTTGATAACACACTGATGTTTTGGTTGTTGCTAAGTAGTGCTTACCCAAGTCAAGGCCTTTGCAATGTCTCATGCTCTGCCAGAGAGGAGCTGCACAAAAAGCTGGGAGGGAGCGAAGGCAGGACAGATGACCCAAACTGGACAAAGGGATATTCCACACCATGGAACATCATGATCAGTATATAAACTGGGGGAGTTATCTGGAATAGGGGGAAATCAGGAGGCAATCGCAGTCTGGGGGTGGGGTTTAGTTTGGCATCGGTCAGTGGGTGGTGAGCAACTATATTGTGCACCACTTCTTTTTCTTGAGTTTTCTCCCTTTTTTAATTTACTATTATTGTTATTATTATATTTTCGTTTCTTTCAATTAATTAACTGTTCTTATCTCAACCTACAAGTTTTACTTCAGATTCTCCTCCTATTCCACCAGGGTGAGAGGAGTAAGCAAGCAGCTGAACATTGCTTGGTTGCCAGCTGGGCCTAAATCACAACAGTCTTTTTTGGTGCCCAACATGAAGAACAAAGGGTTGAGATAACAACAAATCTGACCACGGTGTGTTCAAATAAACTTGTCATAAGCATTCATTGTATTGGCTTAATAGTCACTGCTTACAGTGTTGATTTATTTACTTCCACAATTATTATGCTTATTTGCAGGGTGGTGTTCTATAATACTGGTAATACATTACTCACAGTATGTGTTCTTCGTGGTGATGTTTATTGTCCTTGGGGCCTGGGCTAGGACTATCATTGTGGGGTAACTTGTAGTATTGGTATGATAGTGTCGCTGGTCAAGACACCAATCTGGTGTATATATTCAACATTGCAGACACCTCTGGACATTGGGAGTCATCTACCGGGAACAATTAATAATCACCCCTTTGGCCTTTTCTTCTTGGAGAGCCAACCTACAGGGAAGATTGTTGCAGTGTGATGTAATAGCCTGTCTCAGTCATCCCGGTTCTTTCCCCAGGTGTGCCAATAACCTCTCCCTTCCCCTCCCCTTGCCCCCTGCTGAGTGCTGTCTGGTCAATCTTGGCATTCCAGAAAGGGCGTTTTGAGTGATTGGCAGAAGTTCAAAAGATGCCTCTCAGCCCTGGGGACATTGGGACATCCAGGTGTCATTTGTCCCCTGAGACTTCCCCCCCTTACCTGGTTGGTAGGATCCGGACCCCCTCCCTCCCCCTCTCCCCGGGGTTAAAGGACACAGCAACCATGTGGTTCAGGAGTTCTGTTGGAGCTGTAGCTGGATTCAGAGGCCTGTGTGCCAGGAATAAATATCTCTGGATCTAAACCCTCCATCAGAACTGACTCCTTTCCTTCACCTCGCCTTGAAGCCTCTCCGCTAGAGGTAAACCTGAGCTCCTGCATGCCTGGACTTGTCCCGAGCGCCCAGCTGCAATATCCAGCTAGCCAAAGGTGTCTCTGAGGTGAAACCACCACAGCTGCCACCCTTGGTCAAGCAGCAAGGGCCAGACGGGCCCATGCCAGGCACATCCCATCTGGCTATATGGGTATTTAATTCCAATAGAAGATACCTTCCTATACCTTCCTTCTTTCCTTCCTTCACTTCCAGGCCAATTACAGTAGCATTTGAGAATTTTAAAGATTTTGAATATCCTTTAAATACCCTTGAAACCAAGCTGGTCTTTCTGCTAGGAGCCAGCATGTTGCTGAATATGGTTCATGTCTTCTTTAGGGTCAGAAAAAAAATTAAGAACATCACCCAGAGATCTGCCCCAAGGCTGGATAGTTCAGAGTGGTGGGGTGTGTGGGATTGTATAGGCAAGTACCTAGGGCAGTGGGCACCTCCAGTGTGTTTGAACAAGTGCAGAACCCAGAAAAACTAGTAAAACATTTGGAAAAGGTGCACCATCACCATGGCAATTCCAGAGAAACACAAATCACTGCAAAGTGCTGGGGCCTGACCCAAGTCTATCTGGCAGAGCCATGTTCAACACTGTTCAGTGCCCTCAGGGGGAAAAGAAGGTCTTTGGATCTGAAAATAAGATGACACCCTGCAGCTGCTCCAACCTCCATCACAGACCCTGCAGTTACTCCAACCCTGGCAACAGACACTGCCACTGAACCAGAGAACCAACATGGGCTGGTGTCAGTTGTCCCTGCACAGAGACAGAAGAAATGTACATGAAAGTCACATGGTAAAAGAGCTTTAGTGAAGTAGAAGAAGAAGGTCGAGAAGGAAGAGGAGGGTGAAGAGAGCTGAGGGCAAAGAGAGCAAAGCAGCAGGGCCATTTTCAATGCCATTTCCAAGGCCATCACAAAAACAGGAGGAAGACACAGAAGAGGTAACTCCCACTTGATCCCTATCCTCAAGTGAGCTGTGGGAGATAGAAAAAGATTTTAGCCATCATCCAGGTGAGCATATTACCATCTGGCTGCTCCAATGCTGGGCTAGCAGTTTAGAATTGGAGGATAAGGAAGCCAGGCAGCTGGGATCACTTGCTAAGGAACCAGGCATTGACAAAGCATTGGGAAAAAAGACACAAGCCTCTAAAGGTGACTGGTATCAAATGTGAGGGAAAGGTATCCTTACAAGGAAGATATTTGATGTCACCCAGGAAAATGAACTGTAATAGAGAAAGATAACCAATACCTGAGGGAGTTGGCTGTGCAAGAGATGATTTATTATGACCTGAAGAATGGGCAGTTATCCACAGACACAGATGAAGTCCTATATCTATGACCCATGTAGCAGAAATTTGTACAGACTGCACCAACATCACTTATCAATCCATTGGCAAAATTTATTTGGAAAGATGATGAGCCACGAACAGAGGATGAAGCAGTTTGTCAACTCCAGGAATATGAAGATAGCATTTTTTTCTCCCTCCTCTCTGCTGTAGAGAAACTGTCCCAGGAGTTCCAGCAATTCAGACAAACTATGTCCTACTCCCCATCTGTACGGGCCTGTATCTCAGTAGTTGATAGCAGGTGTCCTTTTGATCAAGAGAGAGGATATAGAAGGTACATACCATGGGATACCCTGTGGTCTTATCAGGGGGATTGCATTTGGTCTAGCTGAGCTGGAGTTCATTTCCCCAGAGCAGCCCTCATAGTGCTGTGATTCGTATTGGTAGCTAGAAATGTGCTGATAACACACCAGTGTTTTGGCTACTGCTGAGCAGCACTGGCACAGCATCAGCACTGTCTTGCAACATTTCCCCCCTCATCAAGGGGCTGGGAGTGGGCAAGATTCTGGGAGGGGACATAAACAGGCCAGCTGACCCAAATTTACCAAAGGGATATTCCATACCATATGATGTCAGCTCAAATATAAAAGCTAAGGGTAGGAAGAGGAATGGAGGGCATTCATCATTTACAATGTTTGCCTTCCTGAGCAACTGATATATGTGCTAAAGCCCCGCTTCCCAGCAAATGGCTGAACATCACTTGCTGATGGAAAGTAGAGAATAAACTTTTTTTTTCTCTTTGCTTATGCACATGCAAGCTTTCACTCTTGCTTTAATAAACTGCCTTATCTCAACCTACTAGTTGTTTACCATCTTATTTTCTCTCCCCTGTCCAGCTGGGGAGTGATAGAACGGCTTAGTGGGCACCTGGCATTCAACCAAGGTCAACCCACCACAGGGACCATGGAAAGGACATGATAAAGTGGGATGGAAAGCCTAACACAATCTTAGAGGTACAGGTACAGGAATTGCAGGGAAAAAAATCACTAATGGGGGTTCATCCAAAAAATTTGCTGCTCCAGTCTCCAGCATGTGGTATTCACATTCTCTGAACAGAGAGAGAGACATAATTCTCTCTCACAGGACTTTTCCTGGAAAACAATTCTTATCTCTACTTGCTGCTCCTGTTGTTTGGCACATGTGAAATGTGTTATGGAGATTGTTTACCGAGAGTGATTTGTTAATTGGACACTAGTGATGGTTGTTTGGATTGATTGGACAATTGGGTCAAAGCTGTATCGTGACTTGGAGACAGTCACGGGTTTTTCTTTAGTATCTCTTTAGTATAGCATCTCTTTAGCATAGTATCTCTTTAATATAGTATAGTATTAGTGTAATATAGTATAACTTAATAAAGCATTTATTCAGCCTTCTGAATCATTGGAGTCAGAGCACATTATTTCCTACGTTGGGGTTGCCCTGCATCGATAAGTGGTGAACCCCAACGTTGGCTGAAGAAACAGGACCCTAATGGATCCAGCCAAATTCACAGCCGAGACTGAACACGTAAAGGTTTGCTGAACGCTGCCTTGATTTTCTGCTGACTCCTCTGAAGTGTGTCTGAACATCGGCCTGACACTGCTGACCCCTCCGAGGGCACAGACAGACTGGGGTGACTATTATTGACCCCAGCCATGTGTCTGGCATGAACTGGAGACCATCTGGATCTCTCCATCAGAGGAACTCAGGCTGACCTCCAGCCTTCCCTGCAAGACGTATTGGACACCTTCTGCCCTCCCAGAGAGGTAACTGTGATCTATCTCCATGTTTTCCTGAAGATTTATCCCTTGAGACTGTGTTTTGGCCCCATAGACTAAAGACTCGGGCTCCCGACAATAGCACTGCCCCCTATCTGGGGTGGGTTTGCAGTTGGAACGAGATGCCTGCAGAATTAGGCATCTGGTTTTCTCTGTGGGAGCAAATCACCGTAGGAGTGTGGAAATTTCTAGCTCGGGAACACGGAATTCCTGTGACGAAAGAGACTCTACAGGTTTTTCAGTTGGGCAAAGGCTCTTGGTTTCCCCATGGATGTGAAATGCTCCCTGGATTCGCGGGCCTGGGACTATCTAGGTGTTTATCTTTTGGGCAAATTCAGACGGGGTTTGAGACTGCTTCGGGGACCGGCGCTCTGGGCAGCGCTTTCCGACATTGCAAGGGGGAAAACCCCGTTGGAAAGCGAGTCCGTCTCGGCAGGCACGTCCGGCTTGGACATGGAGGGGCGCCTCACCCCAGGCGGGTGGCCATTAGCTCCCCCACCACAGCTGGACGGGGACTGAACCGTTCAAAGACAGGTTCCCTTCCCCCCCCTCACTGCGGGGGAGGGGGGGGGGGGCCGCTTGGCCCACAACGTAGCCAGAGCAGCTTTCTTCTGTCTCGCCAGAGCATGCACAGGAGGGGCCACCTCCACCCCCTCCTCCTTCCCCCCGTGCAGCGTGTGGGTCAGCTCTGCTGCTGGATTCTCTCTCTCCTGTGCCCCAGGAGGGTGCAGAGCCGCCCCCACCACCTGTCGCGGTGAGGGAAACTTGGACGCTCAATATGAGTGTTTAGCAAGCTTCGTTTATTGAAGAGAGCATCAGACTTTTATGCACAACAAGTAATAAGCTCATACATATTCTGCAAGCTAAGCAATCTATTGGCTATACTACAATATCAGCTCTTCCTCATACCTTAGGGATTACATCTTTCTTTTCTCATGTCTCTCTCACTACTTGTTATTGTATCACAGCTATGCTCAAGGACACAGTGTTTTGCAGGTGCAGGGACCCAGATTAGCTGCATCCTCCCGATTCTTGGTCCAGAACGTGGCCCCTGTCACGTAGCCATTCCTTCACAGCCACCAACAAGTGAGGTAGCTGGCTCCGCGACAGCGGCCGGCATCCCCGCGCTGGAGAGCACATCCAGCCCTCCTGCACCGCAGCTGGCAATGGATTTATCGATATCGGTGCCTGCAGCGCTGGCCGGGGACTTCCCCTTACCGGTTCTGCCGCCTCCGCCACTCCCGGCTGTCCTGCTGCTCCCGGCGGCCGCCCCCCCGCCTGCTGTTTCAGTCGGGTTGCCAGGCAACGCAAACGACAGCAGCTACGAGTAACGACAGCCAGTCCCCGAGAAGGGGCGTGCCTCTGCCGCTGAGTGCTGGACCGACAGTGCCGAGAAGTCTGAAGATTCCTCTGACAACACCTTCCCTGCCATGCCCTGGGGCACCCCTTGCGTTCCGCTCTCACTTGCGGGGCGGGAGGAGCGGGGTCTTGAGAGGCTGTGGCTTGGGACATGGTCGGGGGGGGGGGGGGGGGGGGGCGGGGGAAGAGTGAAATGCCGGCGTAGTTGCTGAGACACTGGCAGCATGGTGGGGGCGGGCGGTGAGAAAAAAGACCCCGCCGCACCGGCCGTGTTTGGGTGCCTTGACCCGCCCACTGGATCTAGGGCCACCACCCTGCCCACTGCCGCTGGGTCCTAAGACCTGCTGCCACTGCTGGTTTCTGGGGAGGGGAAAAAAAAAAAAAAAGTGAAAAAAGCTACTGCTTTCATTGCCATTGCCAGCTCAAAGTACTGGAAAACCACGAGCCAGCCTCGGCCCAAGTGGTTGAGTTAAAGGCTGTGGCCATGGCATTCCAGAGATTTTCTAATAGGGCCTGATAATTGTATAATGTCATCTGATGGATTTCTAATAGTTGTTAGTAACTTTCTTTAGCAGTTCTCTGTTTCAGGGCCAAAAAGGACATTCAGGGATGTCAAAGATCAATATCTCCAGTCAATGAACCTTCTCCTGAAACTCAGCTGTTTGGACTTGAAACAATGAGCATTCTTTGCATTGTTGTTTTGTTTCTTATATCGTAAACCTTGTTTTAGTTATGATAGAAGCAGATATTCTACAGGTAAAGAATCTTCCTGATCATTCTATGTCAGCCTCTGACTGAGGTTCTGCTTGACAACCAGCAAATTGTTAAGGGAACCTCTCGGGCTGTGTTTGTTCTCTCTTCTGCAAGGGCCCAGCAGAAGAATTGCAAATGCAGTTCCTTTTATTTTTTATTATAGTAAAAAGAGTGAGATGTGATATTCACATTCTCTGAACAGAGAGAGAGACATAATTCTCTCTCACAGGATTTTTCCTGGGAAACAATTCTTATCTCTACTTGCTGCGCCTGTTGTTTGGCATATGTGGAATGTGTTATGGAGATTGTTTACTGAGAGTGATTTCTTAATTGGACGCTGGTGATGGTTGTTTGGATTGATTGGCCAATTGGGTCAAAGCTGTGTCATGACTGTTGGAGACAGTCACGGGTTTTTCTTTAGTATACTATCTCTTTAATATAGTATAGTATTAGTGTAATATAGTATAGCTTAATAAAGCATTTATTCAGCCTTCTGAAATCATGGAGTCAGAGCACATTATTCACTGCATCGGGGGCTCCCTGCATCAATACCAGCAGAAAGTTTTCCAAGCAGAATGGAAGGTCTGATCATAGTGCTGACTCTATGGAGAAAAGTTCTAGTCCATTTTTGCAAGATGTTAGCAGGGAACCTTGTGATCAGTATTAGAGGGGCCCTGCCTCCAGCCAGGTGGAGGAGAGGGATAACTGGGTTTACTTGACTGTGTGGATTCAATGGCCTGGCACAGCAGCCCCACAGGAGTACAAGGCTTTGGTAGACACTGGTGCACAGTGTACCCTAATGCCATCAAGCTATGTAGGGACAGAATCCATTTGTATTTCTGGAGTGACAGGGGGATCCCAACAGCTGACTCTATTGCAGGCTAAAATCAGCCTGAGTGGGAATGAGTGGCACAAACACCCCCTTGTGAATGAACTAGAGGCTCCGTGCATCCTTAGCATAGACTATCTCAGGAGAGGTTATTTCAAGGATCCAAAAGGTATCAGTGGGCTTTCAGTATAGCTGCCATGGAGATGGAGGAAATTATGCAGATGTTTACCCTTCCTGGTCTCTCAGAGGACTCTGGCATTGTGGAGTTGCTGAAGGTCGAAGAACAGCAGGTACTGATTGCTATGCTACCACAATAGTGTACTGGCAACAATATCACACCAACCACAACTCCCTGATTCCCATCTGTAAGTTGATTTGTCAGCTGGAGAGCCAAGGAGTGATCAGCAGGACTCGTTAACACTTTAACAGCCCCATATTGACAGCATGAAAGTCTAACTAAGAATGGAGACTAACAGTATATTATCATGGCCTGAATGAAGTCACATTGCTGCCAAGTGCTGCCATACCCAACCTGCTAAAACTTCAATATGAACTGGAGTCAAAGGCAGCCAAGTGGTGCCAGAATTGATATTACTAATGCCAATGCAGAGTGCAGGCCACAGTTTGCTTTCATGTGAAGGGCTGTCCAATACACCTGTGTGAGAGACTGGAAAAAATTATTACTGGCTCAAAACAACTGAAGTGTGTGGGTGTGTGGGGGGGGGGGGGGGGGGCAGGGCAAGTTCTGTGAAAAGTGGGACAGTGCACTGTTCCACCGGCCTCCCTCCTGGAGCCTCTAGTCCAGCCCCAGAATGGCTATCAGCCACTGGCACACCAGAAGCCCTACATGGAGGGGAGGGCCCCAGGAGATCAAAGCAGATATAAGCTGTTGCACAGACACATGGTCATGGCCCACCATTTTGGATTTTATAGTTCTCTTAGGATGACTTTGTGATGCTTGTATCCCCATTTGTCTGTTCTGTTTATGCTGGATATTAAGTTCTGCACCTTTAAGATTGGTTCTGAGAGCGAAGGGGGAGAGAAGAAGCACGGAGTTTGTTATCAGAAACTGCACTTGCTCCCCCGCATTTTTGTCTTCTCACAGACTGTGTTGTCTGCAGCACAGACCATGAGAGAGAGCTCTCCTTTGCTTTTTGTTAGTTTTTTGAGCTAACTGAGGCTGAGAAGGTCCCTGGACTGTGGTTTTTCTTTTTCTTGGAACTGATCAACCCTGCTCTGGACTGAAGAACCCAGAAAAACAGTGGAAGCTCACATCTGTGGCACATCGGGCCTGGGATGCGGCATTTTCCAGCACAGGAAGGATTGATAAGAGACTGAGCAAGCTGAACTGCAACCCACAAAAAGGACTTCCTGAATTTGCCATCTCTTCAGAACAGCAAGAGGTTTTATTGTTTAATATTATTCATTTTTTTATGCTTGTGAATACTTTGTTAAATAAACAGTTTTTCCACTTTTCTCCAAAGAAATTTTATTCTGAACCAGTTGGGGGAGGGGCCACTTGAATTTGCTTTCTGAAGGGACCCCATTTGGAGGTTTCTTCCCAAATTTGCCCTAGACCAGGACAACAGTAGCTGAGATTGTGTTGGAATTCAAGCAGTGAATATTAATATCTGTCTATCTCTCTCTTCTCTTAATTTCCTCTTCTCAAAATCTGGGTAACTTAAAGTTGGGTGGGTTAGAGTTTCCAAGTCAATGCTTTGTGAAATACTTTATTTCTATTGAATTGCTTTAAATTTTCCAAGTACACTTGTTTTCTAAAGTTTGCCAGTTAAAGTTTGTTGTTTAACCTCCTGAGAATGTTGTTGCATTTCTCCCATGTGCCTACCTCAGGGTATTAAAAAACCCCCTAAGCTCCTTTAAGAAACTCATTGAGCAAAAGCAGGGCTTTAGACTCTGGAATTGACAGCCCCAAGGGTGGAAACACAGCCCTACCATCTGCCATGGACTGATCCAGACTGCACTGGAACAGGGTCGAGCTCGAGAATATCGGCAATACATTGATGATACCATTGTATGGGGGAACACAGCAGAAGGAGCTTCTGAGAAAGGGAAGAAAATAGTCCAAATCCTTCTGAAAGCAGGTTTTGCCATAAAGCAAAGTAAAGGGACCTGCACAGGACATCCAGTTTTTAGGAATAAAATGGCAAGGTGGACATCCATCAGATTCCAATGGATGTGATTAAAAAGATAACAGCAATGTCTCTACCAACTAACAAAAAACAAACAAAAGTTTTTTCAGGTGTTGAGGGATTTTGGAGAATGCATATTCCAAATTACAATCTGATTGTCAGCTGTCTCTGTCCAGTAACCTGGAAGAAGAAGGATTTCAAATGGGGCCCTGAGCAACAACAAGCCTTTAAACAAATCAAGCAGGAGATAGTTCATGCAGTAGCTCTTGGGCCAGTCTGAACAGGGCAAGATGCAAAAGTACTCTACAATGCAACCCAGGAAAATGGCCTTACCTGAAGCCTCTGGCAAAAAGCACCAGGGAAGACTTGAGGTTGACCTCTAGGTTTTTTGAGGTGGGGATACAGAGGATCTGAAGCCTGCTACACCCCAACTGGAAAAAGAGATACTGACAGCTTACAAAGGGGTTTGAGCTACTTCAGAAGGGATTGGTACTGAAGCACAGCTCCTCCTGGCACCCCAGTTACCCATGTTAGGTTGAGTGTTCAAAGGGAGGGTTCTCCTCTGCACATCATGCAACAGATGCTACATGGAGTAAATGGGTCACACTGATCACACAATGAGCTCAAATAAGAAATCCCAGGTGTCCAGAAATCTTAGAAGTGATCATGGCCTGGCCAGAAGGCAAAGATTTTGGAATGTCACCAGAGGAGGTGACATGCTGAAGAGGCCTCACTATATAATAAATTACCAGAAAGTGAGAAGCAATATGCCTTGTTTACCAGTGGAACCTGCAGTCTTGTGGGAAAGCATAGAAGATACAAAGCATGAAGCTCTGAGGTGTGTGTGTCGTCCCTGTCTCCGACCACCAGCCCCATGAAACACATGGCCCACCACATTATAGATGGTGGCAAATGCCCTGTGGGGGTGGTTGCAGCAATGGAAGCAGAATACCTGGCAGCATAGGGGTAAAGTCATCTGGGCTGCTAGATTGTAGCAAGATATTTCTGCCCAGGTGAAGAACCTGGTTGTAAAGGTGCATCACATAGATGCTCATGTACCCAGGAGTTGGGCCACTGAAGGACACCACAACAACCAGCAGGTGGATCAGGCTGCTAAGATTGAAGTGGCTCAGGTGGATTTGGATTGGCAACACAAAAGTGAATTTTTTCTAGCTCAGTGGGCCCATGACATCTCAGGATATCAAAGAAGAGTTAGAACATATATACATGGGCTCACGATCGAGGGGTGGATGTAAGCATGGACACTATCATATAATATCCTGAGTTGAAAGAGACCCACAAGGATCATCAAAGTCCATCTCCTGACTCTGCACAGGACAGCCCTAAGAATCACACCATGTGCCTGACAACATTGTCCAAACATTCCTTGAACACTGTCAGGCTTGGGACTGTGACCACTTCCCTGGGGACCCTGTTCCAGTTCCCAACCACCATCTCAGTGAAAAGCCTTTGCCTAATATTCAACCTGAACCTCATCTGACACAGCTTCATGTCATTCCCTCAGGTCCTGTCATTGGTTACCAGAGTGAAGAGATCAGTGTCTGCCCCTCCTCCTCCCCTCATAAGGAAGTTGTAGACTGCAATGAGGTCTCCCCTCAGTCTCCTCTTCTCCAGGTTTAAGAAATCAAGTGATCTCAGCTGCTCCTCATATGGTTTCTCCTCTAGGCCCTTCATCTTCATAGCCCTTCTTTGGATGCTCTCTAATAGCTTTATATCTTTCTTATATTGTGGTGCCCAAAACTGCACTCAGTACTCAAGGTGAGGCCGCACCAGTGCAGAGTAGAGCAGGACAATCACCTTTGACCAGCTGGCGATGCTGTGCCTGATATACCTCAGGATATGGTTGGCCCCCCGGCTGCCAGGGCACACTGCTGACTCATATTCAACTTGCCATTGACCAGGACCCCCATACCTCTTTCTGTGGGGCTGCTGTCCAGTGTCTTTTTTTCCCAGTCTATACATGCAGGGTTACCCCATCCCAGGTGCAGAATCTGGCGCTTCTCCTTGTTAAAGTTCATACAGTTGGTGAGTGCCCAGCCCTCTATCACACAGGTTACCCACAAATGTGAAATGTGCTGCAATTAAGCAGGCCAAGCAATTAAAGCCTCTCTGGTATGGAGGACAATGGCTGAAATATAAATATGGGGAGGCCTAGCAGATTGACTATATCACACTCCCCCAAACCCACAACAGCTAGCACCATGTGTTTAGTAATGGACCCAAATTATCCTTTGTTTTCCTTTTTTTAAATGTATTTGAAAAAGCCTTTTTTGTTATCCTTGACATCCTTGGCCAGATTTAATTCTACATGGGCCTTGGTCTTTCTAGTCTCGTTTCTACTTACTCTGGCTACCTCTCTACATTCACTCCAAGTAGTCTGACCCTGCTTCCATCTCCTGTATATTTCTTGCTTGTACTTAAGTAATGACAGGAGTTCTTTATTCATCCACAGAGGTTTCTTGCACCCTTGGCCCAATTTCTTCCTCATTGGGATGCATCATTCCTGAGCCTGGAGAAAGCAAGCCCTGAATACTGACAAACTCTTGAACCCCTCTTCCCTGCAGGGCCTGCTCCCATGGGATTCTTCTAAGAAGATCCTTAAAGAGGCTAAAGTTAGCTCACCTGAAGTCCATGGTTGTAATCTTCCTTGCTGTCCTGCTACCTCTTCATTCAATACTGAACTCTACAATCTCATGGCCCCTACAGCCAAGGCTGCCCCCAACCCTCACATCATCAAGGCCTTACTTGTTGATTAGTATAAGGTCAAGCAACACACCATTCATTGTGGGAACCTCCACTAATGGTGACAAGAAGTTATCATCAATGTTTTCCAGGAACCTCCTGGACTGTTTGTGCTTTGCTGTGTAGCTTCTCCAGCAGATGTCCAGGTGGTTAAATTCCCCACAAGAACCACAGTCTGTGACTCTGAGACTGCTTCTAGCTGCCTGTAGAAGGCCTCATCCACTTCCTCATTCTGATCAGGCAGCCTGTAGCAAACACACAATGTGACCCTTGCTAGTCTGCCCTTTTATCCTAACCCATAAGCTCTCAACTCGCTTGTCATCCTCACCAAGACAGAGCTCGATACATTCCAAGTGTTGCCTCATAGAGGGCAACTCCACCACTGTACCTTCCTGGTCTGTCTCTCCTAAACAGTGTGTAGCCCTTTATGACAACATTCCAGTCATGCAAGTTATCCCACCACATCTCTGTAATCACAATGACATCACAGTCCTGCTCACACAGATCTCTAGTTCCTCCTGTTTGTTCCCCATACTGCATGTGTTGGTGTACAGGCATTTAATAGAAGTAATTAATGGTGACAATATGCCAGTGGGGGTGCAAAGGGATAGTCAATAGTCCTGTCTTGTGGTTGCGTTTTCAGTTGCTTGTACTTGAACGAGGTATCCCCTCTTAAGCATTCTTTTCTTACTATGGTGTTTCTCCAATGTTTCCCCGTTGGCTTCTATTACCTCAGCAATCCTTGATTTGTTTCTGTAAGACTGCAGGTGTGCTCCAGTGTGGCTGGTACATCTCAGAGTTACCTCCAGAGGGCCCTCACAAGTACCCTGTCCCACTTTTGCATACTACCCCACAGTTTGCCAGGGACAAACCTGATATTGTTCCCCTCCCACTTCCTTTAGAGATCTCTTCCTTCCCCAAAGTTGGAGTACATGCAGCAAAATCCTGCCTCTGCTTAAGAACAATCCTTGTCCCTTTTTATTCTTTCATACAATTACATTAATTACAAGTTATATCTATGATGATTATGGTGGGTGTACCCTAGCTGGCTGCCAGATCCCCAACCATCTGCTCTCTCACACCCCCTCCTCAACTGTATGGGGAAAAAAGTTGAAAAGCTGTGGGTCAAGATAAAGACAGGGAGATCATTTACTCATTGCCATCATTGCCATCATGGGCAAACCAGACTCAAGTTGGTGAATATTCTTTTATTTACTGACAATTAAAAATAGAGTTAGATTGTGGGAAACAATGAAAAAACTAAAAACACAAGTGCAGGGTGATGGGGGAGTTGAAGTCATATCTTTGGGTTGGAAGGGACCTTAAAGATAATCTAGTTCCAACTTCCCTACCATGGGCAGGGATGCCACCTACTAGACCAGGTTGTACAGAGCCCTGTCCAACTTGGCCTTGAACGCTTACAGGGATGGGACAGTTCATAAAACTTCAACTCTGCTACTCATTTCTCGCTTTTTTCCCTGTTCCAGCATGGTTCCTCTCCATGGCTGCAGTCTTTCAGAATAAACCTGCTCCAGCATTGCCTCTCCACAGACTGCAGCCTCCTTCACTGCATATCCAGCTGCTGCAGTGTGTAGTCCTCTACAGGCTACAGTGTGGATATCTGTTCTGGTGTGGTCCTCTCCACAGGCTGCAGGAAAATACCTGCTGCCCAATGGTCTCCTCCAAGGTTCGTGGATCTCTGCTCAGCACATGAAGCACCTCTTCCTGCTCAAACCACTAGGCTGTTTCTTACACTTTTTTACTCACTCCCCTCTCTCCCACTGTTGCACAGTGATTTTGCCCTTTCTTAACTCTTTACCTTGAGGCACCATCACAGTGGCTAAGGGGCTCAGCTGTGCCCTGCAGTGGGTCCACTAGAGCCATCTGGAACTCTGTGTCCAATACACGGCACAGAGGCTGGCCTGCAGCTACATACACCTAATACAATCATAGAAGTACATAAAGATTATTTTTTCTTCACAAATTATTGCTTGAACTTCTAAACCAAAAAATAAAGATACTAAATAAAGTAATTGCTTAAATTTTGCAAGGCTGTTTTGGGTTTTTTTTTTAATATCATTAACTCTCCTATATTGTACTGCTAGGATGTAGCAACTTAGAGAAAGCATATTTCATTATTTATCATACATTTTATTCAAAATATGCCAAAAACCCAAGAGATGTGGCAATTTCTAATTCACCTAATTTGCAAAACTTTATTTTGTTTACCTCCTGAAACAAAATCCAAGTTGATCCACAAACCCAGGGAATATGGTTTAGACAAAAATTCACAACTTCCCTTTTTGAATTCCAAAATCCAGACAAAACCTAGTAGAAATATTAGACAGGTGTCTTGTCTTTCTTTGCTGTTATTCTTACACAAAAAGAATCCACTTTTTAGTTACATCAGCTAGCTGTATTTTTTACAGAATATAGGAAAGCATTGTAAACAAGTAAGGGAGACCACTATGTCTACTAAAACAATGATCCCTTTAGGTGGCAAAACATGGGACATCTAATCATTCTATTATTTTTTTCATTAATACGTAAAAAGAAAAACTTTCTCATAATGGCAGATTTACATGTATAGAAGAATCTTATCAACAAAATAGACTTAAAAATATAAAAGAATGTTAAGTGTGCTTACATTCTTTGCTGCAACCCAAATATTTCACTTCATATTTGTGACCATGGTCACAAAGGTTTTCAGGATGAAGAAAAGATGAGAATGTTGACTCCATGATCAGAAGGCTTGATTTATTATTTTATGATATATGTTACATTAAGACTATACTAAAAAGAAATAGAAAGGAAAAGGTTTCTTCAGAAGCTAGCTAAGCTAAGAATAGACAAGAATGAATAACAAAGATCTGTGTCTCAGACAGAGAGCAAGAGCCAGCTCTGCCATGAGTGGTCAGTAAATCCAAACATCCACAGGAGACCAATCACAGGTCTACCTGTTGCATTCCACAGCAGCAGATAACCATTGTTTACTTTTGGTTGCTGAAACTGCAGCTTCTCACAAGGAAAAATCCTAAGAAAGGATTTTTCATGAAAGATGTCTGCGACACATATTTTGTTAGGATATTTGCGGTTCAAAATGTAAAGAACGCTGATTTTTCTTTTAAACAATAATTACCTTGTCTTTTCAAACCTTAACTGAAGTGTGACCCACTGCACCCATGAAAGCAGAAACACACTAAGCAGAACTTAATATTAGCTTGCTAGCACACTAGGCAAACTTTAACTTGGTCTAATCCATTGCAAAGAAATCCTTTCATCTGAAAATGACCTTCGATCTGGATGATACATATATTGTATGTTACTTTTGCAGTTAAAGCACATTTTAAACTTGAAACCTGCAGTTCTAAGAATGAACCTGGTTAATCTGCACACGTCGCAGAGATGTTCAGAGGCAGGAGTGATCATATAAAAACAATAAATAATTTGTAATTCTGGTGTGGAATCAACTATCCTGTAGTTTACCAATGCCCAATTTGTTAATGAACCCTTTATCTAGTTATTTTCCTGTTAATAATGTAAAATTACTATATAGTATCAAGTCACATTGTATCGATTTATATGCAAACACACCTGTGATGCATGCTATTCCCAACTACCCACTGAAAAATCAATGATTTGCAATAGCAAAATCTAGAATATAACAAATGTGCACTTGAAATATCAGCTAAACTTGGATCAATGACATGGAATGGCACTGTGTTATTAGAAGAAATGAGGTCAGGATTGAAGTAATTATAAAACAGCACTTGCACACACACAGACAGTGCTTTAAGTGACCTACCATTGACTGTCAATACACTATGTAAAAGCTCCATTGTGACTGTGGTCACAAGGGTTTTCAGGATGAAGAAGAGACGAGAATGTTGACTCCATGATCAGAAGGCTTGATTTATTATTTTATGATATATGTTACATTAAGACTATACTAAAAAGCAATAGAAAGGAAAAGTTTCTTCAGCAGCTAGCTAAGCTAAGAATAGAAAAGAATGAATAACAAGGATCTGTGTCTCAGACAGAGCAAGAGCCAGCTCTGCCATGAGTGGTCAAGAAATCCAAACACCCACAGGAGACCAATCACCTGTTGCATTCCACAGCAGCAGATAACCATTGTTTACTTTGGTTGCTGAACTGCAGCTTGTCACAAGGAAAAATCCTAAGAAAGGATTTTTCATGAAAGATGTCTGCGACATGTCACCTTTTTTTATTTAGTTAAATTAAAAGGAAAAAGTGTTTGTAATTTTCTCTGCTGTACTCATGCCGAAGAAAAAGACAAACACTTGACAGGTTATCTGTTGCCAATCAAACTCCACTCAAGTGCTCCTGTGGAATGCACTGGGAATTTCTTCACCTGTAGAACATAAAATTCTATCATATTACTAAAACAATTCTATAATATAAGAAAATGCAAAAACAATGCAAAGAAAATTCAAGTCCAAGCAGCTGAGTTTCAGGAAAAGTCCATGGCTTGAAGATGTTCCTCTTTGCCATATCTGAAAGTTTCTTTTGGTCCTGAAACAGGCTTGCTACAGAAAGGTCCATCAATATTTATCAAAAGTCCATTGACAGTCTTCAAACAATTTTGAGAAAATTAGAAAATTTCTGAAATGTCTTGCCACAGCCCTTCATTGAACAACTTGGGCTGAAGCCAATCCCTGGCTCCTCAATGCCTCTGAGCTGCTGCCAGCTCTTTCACCCTTTTTTATTCAATTTAAATTTTTTTTTTTTTTTTTTTTTTTTTTTGTTTGTCTTGTCGGAAAGAGCAGCAGCAGCAGCAGAGGAGCCAGAGAGAGGCCCTTGGGGGCCCTGGCCCATGTGGAAGGATCAGGAACCCCAGACCTGGCCCACAGAAAGGTGGCCCAGGACCAGAAGGGGGAAGCAAAGCCCCCAAACTCAACAGGAGGCTGGGAGGTGGCCCTGGCCCAAGCAACCAAGCCAGACAGCCCAGGCCCAGCCCCCGAGGCAGGCTCTGCATTGGCACAGACCCGCACCCTGCTGCCAGTACAATGGCAGAAGGGGTGACCAAACGCTTCCTTTCCCCAAAATCACCGAGGCATGCCGGCAATGGGAAGACAGAAGCTGTCCCGAGAAACTTCGTCTCGGGTCTGGGGATGTCCTTTCCCCACAGCAGACAAGCGATGCTCGCTTCCTGCTGTGCCCTCTGCCTCTGCAATGCAAATGCACCAGGTGTTCCTCCCATCTGCCTCACGGCACCACCGCCACCCGCTCTGGGCTGGGGACCAGGGGCAGAACTTTCGGGACCCACCTTCCCCTCGCCGCTGGGGCGCGCGAGGGGCGGCAGAGAGATTCGCATCCCCCAGGGGGAAAACCCGGACCAAACACCCCCCAACCCGCCAAAAATGCTGATCTTGAAAACAGGCAGCCGCGCTGCGCCCACAGCCAGCTGTCGGGCCATGCCTCCTCCACGGAAGGACAGGCTGACGCCCTCTTCCCCTGTCCCAGCTCCCCCCGTAGGGGCAGCCCCGGGACAACCCGAAAAACTCGGGGAGGAAATCACGCTGGATGCAGGAGGCGCCTCTGCTGCTGCCGCCGGCTCCAAGGCAGCCTCTGACGCGGACATGGAGAACGGAGTCCCCGCAGGGGCGGGCAGCGGGGCCGCCTGGGGAGGCGGCGGGGGCGGCGGGGGCGGCACGGGGTCGGCAGCTTCTTCTGCGCCGGACTCTGACATCGGCCGCGGAACCGCAGTCGCAGAAGGCGGCGGGACGGCCGGGGGGAGCGGTGGATCGCTGTTGCCCAGCAACATCGGCGCAGCCGCGGGAAGCGGTGTCTCTGAGATAGATGCAGGCAGGGAAGCCGGCGGAACCGCGGCCGGAGCGCCCACAGGCTCCCCCGGAGGGGCGGCCGCGGGACGGGCCGCGGGGGGAACCGCCCGCACCCGCGGGGCGGGTTGGGGCGGTGCCCGTGGCGCTGGCCGGGGCGGTGCCCGTGGCGCTGGCCGGGGCAGCACCGCCCACTCCCATCCCCCCTGAGAGCAACGGGAGGGGGGAACAAACGGCTCCGTCTGAGCATGCTCCGAAGACGCAGTAAAAAAAACTTCGGCTGCGGGCGAAACTTCGCCCCCCCACTGTGGTTCGGGGGGGCTGGAAAGCAGCAGAGCGTCCCCCTCCAAAGGGTCTTCCCCCGGAATTGGGGGGAACGGGGCTTTCCCCTTGCAGTTAGCAATCCAGGGAAAAACAGCTGCTCTCCGTTTCAAGACTAGAAAGAGCTTCAAAAAGGTTGGATAAATCGAGGGGCATCCGAACCCCCGGTATAAAAAGAATTGGAAAATGGAGCCCATACACTCCCAGACAAACATATCGAGGGCATATAGCACATTCGTAAAAAAACCAAAGAGCTTTGCCCATCGAAAAAACTCATAGAGATCTGCCTCCAACAGGAGAATTCTGTCCTCTTCACCCCATTTTTGCCAGAGGGCAATAAGTTTCTCCTCTGAAGGGGAGAATGGAACCTCATCCTCTAGGGGAGGAGTCCTCCAGATGAGCAGCCACAAACTGCGAATGGCCTCATCTTTAGGAGGGGAAAAACCAACAGTACCTTGTGACAGTGTCCAGGACTCTCTGGCTATCTGCATGGTTCTGCTGAGCTTTCCGAACATCTTCCTGGAGGCTTTTCAGAAGGTTCCCTTTGTGGTCAGCCTTGCTGTGAACTCTGTCCAAATTCGGATCTTCAGTTCTTCAGCTCCTGGCTAGAATCCACTTCTGTGGTCACTTGTGAAGCAACCATCAATGCCACACATTCAGGGTTTACCCAGTGCAGCAATGCTCCTCTGGTCGTCTCACCAAGTGATGATTGTCCTCCTCAGTCGGGGGTCACCAATTGTGACTGTGGTCACAAGGGTTTTCAGGATGAAGAAGAGACGAGAATGTTGACTCCATGATCAGAAGGCTTGATTTATTATTTTATGATATATGTTACATTAAGACTATACTAAAAAGCAATAGAAAGGAAAAGTTTCTTCAGCAGCTAGCTAAGCTAAGAATAGAAAAGAATGAATAACAAGGATCTGTGTCTCAGACAGAGCAAGAGCCAGCTCTGCCATGAGTGGTCAAGAAATCCAAACACCCACAGGAGACCAATCACCTGTTGCATTCCACAGCAGCAGATAACCATTGTTTACTTTGGTTGCTGAACTGCAGCTTGTCACAAGGAAAAATCCTAAGAAAGGATTTTTCATTAAAGATGTCTGCGACACTCCATGGCTTAGTGAAGGCCTGTTGCCAGATTTAAATACATGTGGGAAGACATGGGATGGAGTTGAGTTGTGGGCTGTGGGACCCACCTGCAGAAGCACATGGCAGCACAAAGAAGCACATGGCAGCACAGAGAGGCTTATCTCCACCTGACCTTGGGGGGACAAGGTGACACGCGGCAGAATCCTGCAGGAGAAGAGCCTGCCAGAAACTGACAGATGGGTGAACAGCACGTGATCACCTCATAGAAGGACATTTAGAAAGCGCGTTGCTGACATGGCAACATGGCATAGGTCACGTAGTGAGAATTACCATGTAAGGAAATACTGTGCCTTGAAAAAGAGTATAAAACCATCTCGTTTCTTTGAATAAACAATTCAGATTCCCTGCTAGTCTGAGTCTGTGTCATGGTCACTCACAAATGGTGCCCAAACAGGGACTGAAAGGCAACTAGCAGTTGCTCTGGTGAGGATGACTCGGCTGAACTTTATAGAGGGGCTGAAAGGAAGCCTGGGAACTGAAACAAAGCCTGTGAGCTGAAACAAAGCTTGGGAGCTGAAACGAAGCTCATGGCACCAATCAACCTTTCTGCAGGACGGAGGCTAGAAGCCAAGAACCATATATAGTGGTGTTTTCCAGGAGTAAAAGAACCTTGCAGAGACGTTGGAACAGATTTTGCAGAAACACAGCAGGAAAGTTGAGACTACAGATTTAAACAGACTCTTATTTTGGGCAAAAGACTGTGATCCAACTTTAGATACTGCTAATATTTTTGACCCTCAGACATGGGACACTTTAGGAGATGCTTTGTGGGACTGCGTTGGGTGAGGTGGCAGAGCGCGGGCAGAGCTTTTGTGTTCACGGTGGACTGTGTGTATCTCACCCATGGCACATGCAACACCCAGAGACGGGAAAAAGAAGGACACTCATGGAACAGCGACAGCCGCATCGTCTCTTCAGGCGCCCGCTCCTTCAGCGCCCGCTCCTTCGGCGCCTGCTCCTGCCCCACCTGCTCCTTCTGTGCCACCGCTGCAGGAGACACAAGACTTTGACCGTCTCTTGGGACTGTGGGAGGAGAACCGGAGGGTGGCCCCTGGTCCCCTGATCCGTTTGCACAGGAAAGGGAGCCCGATATTTTCCCCCCCGATTGGTAAGCAGTGGTGAGAAAACAGGCTGTCGTGGAAGGAGATGGGGATTTATTACACGCTTTTCCAGTTATCTACCAGCCTCACCAACTACCTAGATAGGAAAGCTTGCCTTACGGTGTCGTAAAAGAGCTGGGTCTCTCAGCCATGGACAATGGCATCAGTGCCCCATTCACTACTAGCCATTTGGAAACTGTGGTGAACTCATATAATTCGGCACACTTTAAGCAAATAGCACAGTTTATGCTGACAAGTATGCAATTCACTGTCTGGACGTCAGAGTGGAGAGAGCTCAGCAATGTTCAAACTATGGACAATTTATGGCAACTCCTGGGGCACATTTTGTGACCTATCAGTGCCAAAGCTCTTATGGGGGAGGGCCAAGATGCGCCAACCACGGTACAGGCTCAACTGCCTGCGGAAGCCCTTCGGCAGTCAAAGGAGCTCGCTCTGTGGGCTTTTCATAAAGTGCCGGACAGTGGTCTTGCTACAACTTCATTTGTTAACATAGGACAGGGAGCTGATTAACCTTTTATTAAGTTTCTAGATAAGTTAAAAGCCACCCTAGATAAGCAAATAGACAATGCCACTGTGCAAGAAATATTACTGAAGCAGTGAGCAGTGGAAAACACAAATCTTGTCAAAAGGTTTTACGGCCCCTGCAAGCCCCCACTGTCGTAAAAATGCTTAAGGTTTGTCAGGGAATTGGCACAGACAGTCATAACATGACCTTGCTTTCGGAAGCTCTCACTACGATGAGCGATGAGCGTTTGTTTAGCTGGGGTTGGAGGTCTCTCTATTCCAAAGCAGAGTGCCAAATTTGTCACAGTAGAGGGCCCTGAAGGTTGCACTACCACTGTGAAACCTTATGTTCTATCACTCCCTGTTACTTTGTGGGGACGAGACTGCCTTAGCCAATGGGGTCTTCTGTTGGGAACAAATTTATCATAAGGATCACTGCTGAGTACCATGTCCTGGCCCTCACCTGGATGACATATCGTTCTGTGTGGTTGGACCAGTGGCTCTTATCTCAGGAAGAGCTGCAACATCTGCACCAGCTTGTACAAGAACAGCTGCAAGCTGGCCATATCATTCCCACAACTAACCTGTGGAACTCTCCTGGTTTTATTATTCAGAAAAAGAGTGGAACATGGTGTCTGCTGCATGACCTTGGAAAAATCAGTAATGTTATTGTACATATGGGAACCCTACAGCCAGAGTTACTGTCTCCTGCAATATTGCCACAATCCTGGACCCTCATAGTGATCAATTTAAAAGACTGGCTTTTTACTGTACCACTTTGTGAACACTATGCCCCCTGATTTGCATTTTCTGTGCCTTCCATTACTGTTGCTGGGCCCTACCAAACTGTTTGGCCATTGCAGCTACAACTGATATCTCAATTGTCCACCCTCAATGATTTGCAAAAGCTCTTAGGAACAATTAACTGGGTACACGTGGAAGAGGTTTTACAGCGACTTCTGTGAGCCAGAGAGAAGTTTGATAAGAGGATCCATGTTTACCCCTGAAAGAATTTTCTACCAAGGTCATTGACATAGAAACCAAGAAAGAAAGAAGGATAAATAAGAGAAACCTGCAACTGCCTACTCCAATAAGCACTTCGTCTTTCATGACCAATGAGTAAAGTGTCACCTTGACCAATGAATAAAGTGTAAACATAGGAGTTTTGAAAGGATGTATAAAAAGCACACATGCTATAATTAAAACAGTTTGAAGCCTTCTGTAAATGGAGTGTGTTGCTTTGTATTATGACCGTTTCAACTACAACAAATAGTGACCACCGATTGTGAATGCAATTGGGCTGTGGGGCGAGGCACAGCTGAAGATGGGGCCCAGTGCAGCTTTTGAGAGCGGCAGGGAGATTCTGCCAGTCCAGACAAGATTGATTTTGACACCTAGAATAAAGGTGAATCACTGGGGAAGACTGGGAGCTCCAGTGAAGCGTAAAGCAGTGTGGGGAGATGCTGTAGGTCAGGACCAAACTTTGACACCTGGAATAAAGGTGAGCCACTGTGGATGTGACAGTTTACTCACAGAGAGAAACAGATAGCTTTCCCAAGCATCGTCCTGGGGAAAGCCATGAGAACACTCAGAGAAGGAATTAAAACAATTCTTATCTTAGTCTCTGCACCTGGTGTTTGTGAACATGTGCAATGTTTGTACGTGATGTTTATGGAAAGATATTACCAGAAGATGTTCTTCCTAATTAACCAATGGTGTAAGGGGTGTTGTTAAGAACCAATCAGGTTCTGGGTGAATGATTTTGTCTATAAAATATGTGAAGTTCCTAATAAAGCTTGCTTTATGCTTTCTGAGCATGGAGCCAATGTTGTGTTCCTTCAGCCGTTCCTAACTCAATGGTGACATCTGGTGACCCCGACGGGAAACTACAGGACGAACGGGACGTTTTGGATTGACCCTACCAGAAGATGTTGCAGTGGCCTGCCGGTCCTCGCAGGACAGACTGCACGCCCTCTGTCCTCCATCGAAGAGAGGTAACAGTGATTTTCCCCATGCCCTCCTTGAGATGGCTGGTCTTTTCATGACCACAGGTAGCAGCCCAATGCCAAAGAGCTAGGGTGGAATGGCTTTCCCCAGCATAACTTAACTGTCTCCATCCCAGGGTAGACTACTGCTTCGTGCGGGCTGCTGAGAAGGGTTTCCTTTAACATTGGGAACCAACTTTCTACAGAAGATAAATTAGTTCTTTCTGCTTGGAAGGACGCTTTGCTACGTATGGGGCTTCCTGTATCAGATCATTCCCTGCGTGCTTTACTTGCCTGGGTGAGGTCCCATGACTTTTCAGTAGACATGGACACCACATTTAATCCAGCAACTTTGCAGTCGCTAGGCAACTGCCTGTGGGAAGAGGTCATCAACGGAGATAAGACCACACCCCAGTTAGCACTCACCTGGGGAGTCCTTTCGAGAGCTTTTCAAGGTTGGACTCCAAGGGGAAGTGAAACGGAGATGGGGAACTCAGAAAGCAAAGATGATCTTTCCGTGGACACAGACACCCTGGGGGGTGAAGGGGCCAGGAGGGAGACAGCCAGCTCTTTCTTGGCTCTGCCCGGACCCCCAAGAGACAGGGGGACTCTCCACAGAATCTACCCCTTGCCCAGGGACTATGTTCCACCAAAATTTCCTTCCCCCTGTGATTACGTAAAGCCGAAATATCCTTCTCCTGCGACGCTGCCCCCGATGACTTTGGTAGCTGCGTCTCGATTGGACCTGGCAGAGTGACCCCTCCATTCGCATGGCCTACGGCTCCTCCAGCCCAGCAGGCAGTGACCTGGACGTCGCTGAAACAGCCTGTGATTCCAGCTCCCCCTGCACAGCGAGAGGACACAGGGGGTCCCTGCTGCAGTTGGCTCCACCCCCCCCCCGGTGGCGCCAGCTTTCCTTGTTCCACCAGCGGCAGCCGGAGTGCCCCTGCCACAGCCGGCATTTCCAGCCCTCCCTGCACTGCAGCTGGCCAGCCGGCTTCCCTGACCCTGCCGCCAGTTTCTTCTTCCCCTGCATTGCAGGCGTCGGCGCTTCCTGCCTTTCCATTGCCAGCAGCGGCCGGGGTGCCTCCACGACAGCCAGTGCACTTCCCCTCCCCGCCCCTCCTTCCTTTCCCCCGCCACTGGGAGCGGTTCCACTCCAGGCAGATGGCGCGGCAGGAGCCGTGATCCCCTTGGCCCTCCCATTCCCATTTCAACCAGCAGAGTCAGCGCAAGGGTTTGCACCACCTCTTCCCCCTGCCGCAGGTGGAGCTGTGGGTACCACGCCTCCTGTTTCAGCTGTACCGGCGCCGCCGCCCGCGGCACCTGCCATGGACCCCCTCCCGCCTTCACGGCGCAAGCGCAAGCAGCAGCGGCACCGCCTTCACTGTCGACAAATGACATGACCTGAACTGTGGTCTCTTCCACCCCTTCGCTTTTATCTGCAGAAAAGGCGCAACTGCCTGTGCCTCCTCCTCCTCCCTCTGCTGTGTGCAGATCAGCAGGCACCATGTCTCTTGCAGCTTCATCGCCACAGTCTGTGCTGCCCGCCACAGCCAGGTCCCTTACACCACCTGCCATGGCTAGGTCCCCCACTCCACCGGCTGCTGCCAACTTTCCCGCCTTGGGGCTGGCAGCCGGCAACACCACTTCAGTGCTTCCAGCCGGCCCTCCATTCTCCTCCTCCCACAGGCTGTCCTGCCCAGCCCCGCCCCGCCCCAGGACGTGGACAGCAACAGCAACAAAGATCAGCAACCGGTCCCCCACTGGGGGCGTGGCCTGGCAGCGGAACGACGGCACTGACGAGCAGCGACATCATCCCAGAGTCATCTCTGGACACTGCCCCCTTGTCGGGTGACCGTGCGACTGATGAACCCTTGCCGGTTTTCGGAATTGGTCAAATTGAGGGCTCTGGAGAATGGGGATTGGGACCTGTCAGAGAAAGTGGGGATGCCCAGCGGTGGGCTCATTAACGCGATAAATGCGGAGGAATGGGCCACAGGAGCCAGTCAAATATTTAATCCATCATCTGAGGAAGTAACACAGGTGGATCAGAGAGGCAATGTTCCATCACAAGGGGGAGTCCAAGTCTTTCCCGTGTATAAAGCTGTCCCAAATACAGGACAAGCTGAGGGGGACAGTGTCATAGCATGGCGAGTTGTGCAAGATTTGCAATATATGGACTTGGTTCTTCACATGTTATACAAATTATGAGAGGGTTAAACACTGACCTGCTCGCTCCATTTGATATTAGACATATAGCTCAAATATTGTTCCAAGCTGTGCAATTAAAGTTTTTAAGGATAACTGGAGGCAGATGGCTAATAAGGCTGCAGCAGAGAACCTGAGATTGCAGCAGAGAACCTGAGATTGCCTCCGACTGATCCCAGGTATGCCGTGGGAGTGGATGCTCTCATGGGGAAGAATGCCTTCTCTAATCCTGATCTTCAGGCTACCTGGGACCCTGCCGTTCTTGAGCAGAGTCAAAGGGTAGGGTTTTTAGCATTGTTAAAAACTATAGAGACGGCCGCTCCCAAGCCACGATATGTGACAATAACTCAAGGAATAAGAGAACTATTTCTACCATTTGTTGAGAAAATTGCAGCAGCCCTGAAAAAGCAGGTTGAGGATGATAATGTGAGGCAGATGTTATGTAAGCAATTAGCGAGAGACAACGCAAACGACAATTGTAGGAAGATCATAGATGCTCTTCCAGGTGACCCAATGCTAACAGACATGGTCCAAGCATGTTCTAAAGTAGGTTCTGTAGATTACAAAATGTCTGTTTTGGTGGCTGCCTTACAGCCAGGCCAGACATCCTCAGGGGATGGACAACAAAAACAGGGGAAAAATAAGGGCAAGCAAAAATACGGAACACATAAACAGAAAGGAAACAAGACTAATTTCTTGTGTGCTAAGTGTGCAAAGCCAGGTCATTATGCAAAACAATGTAAGTCTAGATACCATGCCAATGGTCAGCTAGGTTTGGGAAACAGGAAGACGAGCACAAAGGGGAACTGCGCACTGACACAACTGATTCCCCAGGGCATAGTACCGGCACAGGCTTAGCCAGCTTAGGGGTAGCACCCACGGAGCAGCCCGGGTGAATGTACACACCGCAGCAACAAACATCTTAGAATCTGGTCTTATATATAAGGTTCCTTTGGATGCCTTTGGACCTTTGGGTCATGGATTGAGTGCACTGCTTGTGGGAAGATCTAGTGCCACCCTCTAAGGAATTTTTGTGCATCCAAGTGTCATTGACTCTGACTTTACAGATCAAATTTGTGCCATGGTTTCCACGTCCAACCCCCCGTCACTATCCCGGCAGGGACTCGGATTGCTCAACTTGTGCCTTTCCAGTCATGTGTCCTCAGGTATGACCAGCGAACTCATGGAGTTTGCAGCTTCAGATCCACAGGACCTCCCCAAGTCTTCTGATCTGCAGATATTTCTGCTGAGTGACCACAGATGACATGCACCCTGATTCTACCGGGTGCCAGCCTGCCTCAGATCCAGCTCTGAGGTTTGATCAACACAGGGGCTGATGTGACAATCATCTCCTTCTCTGCGTGGCCTCCTCTGTGGCCTTTGGTTTTCATAGATTCAGCGATCGAAGGGGTGGGGGATGCAAAAAAAACTTTTGTAAGTCAACGGTCTGTGCTGATCAAAAACATGGATGGGCAGACAGCTGTAGTTTGGCCCTATGTCACTACAGCTCCAATCAATCTCTGGGGGCGGGATGTATTGGCAGCCTGGGGGGTACGAATTGAGACAGATTTTTAATTGGGGCCACTGTGCTGAAGGGCAGAAAATATCCTATGCTGCCTTTACGGTGGCTGGTGGAAAGACTCATCTGGGAAAACCAGTGGCCCCTGATAAAAGAAAAATTGGTCGCCCTTCATTAATTGGTTCAGGAATAATTGCAACAAGGACACATTGAGCCTTCTACTAGTACCTGGAATACTCCTGTCATTGTGGTAAGGAAAAAATCTGGGAAATGGAGGCTGTTACAGGACCTCTGAAAATTTAATGTAGTAATGGAAAGTATGGGGGGGCATTGCAGCCTGGCATGCCCTCACCCACCATGCTCCCTACGGGATGGGAAATCTTGATCATTGATTTAAAGGATTCTTTCTTCACAATTCCTTTGCATCCTGATGACAAACCAAAGTTTGCCTTTACTGTGCCTGCAATTAACAATGCTGAACCTGTACAGAGATATCAATGGAAAGTTTTACTGCAGGGCTGCAAGAACACTCCGACTATTTTTCAATGGTACGTGGCTCGGGCCTTGTCCGGAGTTCATAAGCAGTTTCCTGACACATATTGCTATCGCTACATGGATGACATCCTGGTGGCAGCATCTACCCAGGATGAGTTGCTGAGGATACAGCCTCAGCTGTTTGATGCTCTGCACTCCTATGGGCTGCAAGTGGCTCTGGAGAAGGTTCAACAGCATCCTCCTTGGAAATATTTAGGAGTCAAAATTCTGATCAAACCATTCAGCATCAAGAGGTGCAATTTCGGATTCTATTAAGACTCTGAATGATGCCCAGAAATTGCTCAATGTCATCAGTTGGTTGCGTCCTTATTTGGGACTAACCACAAAACAATTGTCCCCGCTGTATGATATTCTAAGGGGGAACCCTGACCTGAGATCACCTTGAAAATTGACTCCTGAGGTGCGATGAGCACTGGAGGAAGTCCAACAAGCTGTTTCTACTTGTCAGGTTCATCGAGTAGATCCTTCCATTGATATCACTGTCTTCAATATCAATCCAGATTTTCATCCTACAGGTATCATTGGCCAATGGAGTGACAAATGGTCTGATCCCTTGCACATCTTGGAATGGGTCTTCTTTCCCCATCAGCTGAAAAAGACAGCACCCACGTTGTTTGAATTGATTGCTCATTTGATAATCAAATGCTGTCAACGGTGTTTGTAATTAATGGCAGCAGATCCTGCAAAAATTATTCTTCCAATGGAGCTTCATTAACAGTGCTCCTTTGCAAAGTGCGCTGCAAAACTTTTCAGGGCAGGTTACCTATCATCTGCTGAGTCATAAGTTATTGCAGTTGGCAAAATCAACCAATCTGTCTTTGCGGACAAAAAGTAGTCAGGTGCCAGTGCAAGGACCCACTGTCTTCACTGACGGCTCAGGAAAAACAGGGAAAGCCATTGTTACTTGGAAGGATGAATCTGGGTGGCAAGTGCTGGAAGGCCATGAGTCAGGCTCGGCCGACTGGTTGAATTAAAGGCTGTTGCCATGGCATTCCAGAAATTTTCTCAGGTGCCTCTGAACTTGGTCACTGATTCTGCTAATGTTGCAGATATAACCAAACAATTTGATTGTTGACTTCTGAAAGAACTCAATAACGCAGTTTTGTTTCAGTTATTGAAAACTTTGTGGTGTGCAATTCAGACTCGAGTTTATTCGTATTACATCTTGCACATTCGGAGTCACACCAATTTACCAGTTTTCATAACAGAAGGTAATGCCAGAGCTGACAGGTTAGCTAACCCTGCATGGATAGTGCCTCATCCTGACAAGATTGCACAAGCCAAACCATCGCATGATTTTTTTTCCATCAAAGTGCACATACTCTGCAGAAACAGTTTCAGTTAATGCCAACTGAGGCTCGTGACATTATTATTTCTTGCGCTGACTGTCATGGACTTGCTGCATCTTTACTAGCAGGGGTGAACCCCAGAGGCTTAAAAGCCTAGCAGCTTTGGCAAATGGATGTCACTCATACTGCCGAATTTGGCTGACTTAAGTATGTGCACGTGTCTATTGACACTTTCTCCTCTGCTATGTGGGCATCTGCTCACACTGGAGGAAAGGGTCGTGATGTGATTGCCCATTGGAGAATGGCTTTTGCATTTCTGGGTATACCTTCTTCTGTGAAAACTGATAATGGTCCCAGCCTATGTCTCACAGAAGATGCGGCAGTTTTTGCGCCTATGAGGAGTCTCACATAAACTTGGTATTCTACATTCACCAGCTGGTCAAGCTATTGTTGAACGCACTCATGGTACTTTAAAGCGTGTTCTGGATAAACAAAAAAGGGGAATGCCTGAAGAAACCCCACACAGTCGATTGGAAAAAGTTCTATATACAATCAATCATATTACAGTGCCACAAAATTCAAACAATCCTGTCATTTTAAATTACTTCTTCTCATTGCAGTCTTCAGGTGAGATGCACCTGCCTTGAGTGAAAGTCTGGATACGGGACCTAACCACTAATAAGTGGGAGGGCCCGTGTGAGCTTATGGCTTGGGGTCGCGGGTATGCATGTTTCCACAGACACTGGAGTACGGTGGTGTCATGGTGTGGAATGGGAGGAAATCTAGGGAAGTGATGCAAAAATTCCAGCCAGTGGAAAATGCACACGCCTCTGTGAAACACACATGTAAAAGACAAAAGAAACTCAGGAACTTTCTCTTCCGGCCAAGAGCGAGGTAACACGGCTGGGCGGCCCCTGCCACGGGGCGGGCCAGCCAGCCCTGCTGAGGGGTTGGGCCCCCTTTCTCAGGCCACCTGCTGGCCCCCAACATTGACTGCTGGGCAGGGAGAGGGGGGTACGATGGGGCTGGATGGAGCCTGTCTTGCTAACAACTGGCTGCTTGCTAAACCCCCCGAAGCCCAGGGCCCAGCCAAGCCCACCAGGCTTGAACAGAGAAAGAGAGTAGTCCAGTGCCCCCAGAAGATCTCTGGTCCCAGGGATAAAGATGATTTTAAAAATAGATAATGAGAATCTTTTGCCTTTGAACAGCTCATCTTTTAAACAATACCCCATAAGTCGACATGGCCCATCGACAAGCTGTGGGAAGGCTTGTGGAAATGGGAAGGGCTCCACAAGAGCAGATTTCCCTGGGGGGCTGCTATTCCAAGAGAGAGAGCCACGAGAGAACTGGTTTTTCCCTCTTGTGAAGAAGTCTCCAAAACATTAACAAGAGAGACTTCTCTCCCTAAGTGAACTGAAGAAAGACTTTTTAGATGTGGTAAACTGACTGGAAACTTTAGGTTTGGTTTCTTTACATTTTCAGTGGAAAAGAAAAGGTTGTGGGGGGAGGAGAAGTGTTCTGAAGGGTTTGTTTTAATTCTTACTACTTTTTTCTTCTAGTTACTGTTAATAAAATTTTCTTTATACCCTTTTACAGCTTTTAGCCTGCTTTGCCTTTCTCCTAATCCTATCTCACAGCAGGAAGTGAGTGCATTGGTGATTGGCCAGCACTGAAGCCCACCACACTCATCAGCGTATTGGTTGGGAAATCTCAAAATTGTGGAAATCTGAAATTGGCGAACCAAAACCACTACAGGTAGATACCTGCAAGGTGTCTTCATCCTGACTTGCGACACCAAAAGCAGAATGTGGCCAACAGGCAACCTTCGAACAATGGTCAAGATGCTGATCATCAATCAGATGGTCCCTCTATGAGTAGAGAATGAGTATTCTACTTTTTCTTTGTTTCTGGAAAAGGGTTGTTGACAAGTTAGACTGCCAGTTCTTTGAGCAGGCTAATGATGTTTTGTTACTGTCTTAGAAATAGTAAGGATTTCTTATAAGAAGGAACAAGATTTGATGTTGTTAAAAGGATGTGATTGTAAAGAATTCGATGGTATGTGTTGGAGAATCTCCCTGACCATTCTAAGTCAGCATCTGACTGAGGTTCTGATTGATAACCAGCAAGTTGCTAAAGGGATCTCTTGAGCTGTGTTTGTTCTCCTTCCTGCAAGGGGCCCCGCAAAGGATTACAAACGCCATCTTCCGCTTTAAAGAAAAAGGGGGCCACTGTGGATGCAACAGTTTACTCAGAGAGAGAAACAGATAGCTTTCCCAGGCATCATCCTGGGGAAAGCTGTGAGAATGCTCAGAGAAAGAATTAAAACAATTCTTATCTTAGTCTCTGCACCTGGTGTTTGTGAACATGTGGAATGCTTGTACATGATGTTTATGGAAAGATATTACCGGAACGTGTTCTTCCTAATTAACCAATGATGTGAGGGGTGTTGTTATGAACCAATCAGGTTCTGGGTGAACGATCTTGTCTATAAAATATGTGAAGCTCCTAATAAAGCTCGCTTTATGCTTCCTGAGCATGGAGCCAATGTCGCTTTCCTTCAGCCGTTATTAATTCAATGGCAACAAGCCACTTGGGAATACGGGGAGCTCCAGTGAAGTGTAAAGCAGCGTGGGGAGCTGCTGTAGGTTCAGACCAAACTTTGACACCTGGAATAAAGGTGAGCCACTGGGGAACATAATGGAGAATTAGTTCATAAGGGAAGAGAAACTGTTTTAAAGTTTTGCTGAAGAAGAAGGATTTTCAAGTCTTTAATTATGCCCTTCATGGTGTGTTGTGGAAAAATCATAGGACTTTGAAACTGATGCCAGTACTGCCTTTAAGTGTCAGAATATGGAAGACAGAACAAGAAATAGGAGTTGATGGGGAACAGCAGAAAGATGGGATTCAGCTTGAGAATGTGTTTTTCCCTGAGGAGTCTGCTGGAGTTGCTTTTGCAGGGATTTCTCCAGGTTCTGTTATCATGGGAGACAGGCTGGTGGTGCTCCTCAGTGTGTCTCTGAAGGACTGTGTTAAGCCTGTGTGCCTTTCTTTGGCAGAGCAATTAATCGAACTGAATGCTAAGTGAAAATATGTTACTTTTGCTGAAATGCATTCACAGAAGAGACAAATTGAAGAACAAGCCGAGCTGTTTGTCCTCCCACTCCCCCCCAAGTCGTCTGTCCCTCCACTCCCTCCTGAACTGAACAGACGAATGGATTCATTAACTCTGTATTCTTTGTTACCCTTTGTTGCCTGAAACACCAGTGATAAGATCTCCTGGAGGAGCCTCCCCTTCTGCTGGAACCTAGGACGAGGTGCTGTGGGTGTAAGGGAGGGACATGACTGTTTGGGCCCCTCCTCAAGCCCCACGAGACCCCCCCCCGCCCTTGCTGCCCTTTCAGAGGCTGTGCAAGGGGGGGGGGGGGGGGCGGGAGCTGCACCCAGACTGTGGGGGCTGTGTCTGCTGCAGTTGGAGGAACTCGGTGGGGGCAGGGCTGGAGCCGTCCTGTGCCGTTTCCCTATCCCCCTTCGGCTGATGGCTGCCTTAGGCCTCTCTCAGGACTTTCGAAAGTGTTGGGACCTGCTTAGAGCTCTGTGTTGCCGCTCCACCTAGAGGAACGTGGACCCCTCCCTCATCGAGGCCCTGATGTGGCCCTATGGCACCCTGGGGCCACTGGTTTGATGGGACATAAATATTTTGACAACAATTACAAACCTTTCCAGCACTGCGAAGCTATTCATTTGTGAACAATTCTCAGGGCCCACAAGGCTCCACAGGGATGAGTAATTTTAACACTAAGGTGTGACAACAATAATGTGTAATTAAGGACCTAGTGCTATGCAGTGCTGAATATCTATGATTTAAAGCTGATAAGGATTTAATGTAAATAATAATTCTTATAAATGTTGTTGATTGCTATATCTATAGTTGACATAGTAATTATTTTGACAAGATATATATGTAAAGTGCTTCTTGATGCCTATGGTCCCATAGGACAGGGTTAGAATGCTTTTTTATTGCGAGCGGTCAATCAATGTAAGCTATAGTAGTAAGGAAGAGAATAAAGAGAAAAAATGCAGACAGAAGAAGTGAGACAAACAAGCAATGAAGACCTTTTAAATAACATAGCAAAGGTTAAAATAAGAGCAATTGCGGCAAGCTGTAAGTTTGCCTCAACAGTAATAACTAACTTAATGAAGTAAAGAGACAGCCTGAAATTACAGAGAGGACTTTCCTACAGCTAGAGATATTTGCTTAAAATTAGTACTTAGTCTACTGTCAGCAAGTTTCGATATGTTGAAAAGTTTAGAAATTTAATAAGAAACAATCTTTTCTAGAGTCTGATAAAAAACAGTAGAAAAAATCTAAAGGGAACATTACTGAATATTGTAACGATGAAATGCTTAGTTTAAAAACGTATATAATCAGTGTGTGTGATGTATTGTATTTGATATTTGTATATTATTTATGGTATTAATGTACATTTAGGCATTATTTATTCTGATTATGTGGGACAAATTTATGCTATGGAATCTGTTAGTGAACCCCCTGTTACTATTTAAAAAGGAATTTGTATTGTTCAACTTGTTCTTTTTGTGAGTTATGTTCCAATTGCAGTGAGTTGGAGTCGTGGTACAGGAGATCTTGGATCTACAGGACCACCTCAAGTATTTTGGACTCAAAAAGTGACAGACCAACGCCAGGAAAAGGAATGCATCTTTACAGCCAAGGGACATCATCCAGAGACCATAATAATAACAGGTTTGATTAGCATGGGAGCAGATGTAACTATAACTTTACAACTTTTCTTTGGTCTCAATCATGGCCTCTCACTCAAGCAGGTTTTGGAATCATGGGGCTGGGTGGCTCGACTACAGGTGGTCTGTCTGCCATTGTGATTAATGTAAAAAATGTTGATGGCCAACAAGCTAACATCAGGATTTATGTTGCCAATGCCCCATGTAATTTATGGGGACGAGATTGTTTATCCCAATGGGGTGTTAAAGTTACTATGGAATTTTAGTAGAGACCACTGTGATGCAAGGCCTTAAATGTCCAGTTATAACCTTGACATGGTTGACAGATAAACCTGTCTGGATTGACCAGTGACCCCTTCCTATTGAAAAGCTTACTGCCCTGCAAGCATTAGTAGCAGAACAGCTGTAAGCTGGACATATCGAAGAGTCATTTCGCTCATGGAATACCCGTTTTTGTGATAAAAAAGAAATCAGGAAAACTGAGACTTTTGCATGATCTTCAGCAGATAAATGCTGTAATGGCTACAATGGAACCTTTACAACCAGGTCTTTCAACACCCACAAGGATTCCACAGGGATGGGAGATAATTATCATTGATTTAAAAGATTACTTTTTTACCATTCCATTGGCTGAACAAGATAAGGAAAAATTTGCTTTTACTGTGCCCTCTTTAAATCATGCTGAACCTAATAAAAGATATCAATGGAAAGTTCTAATAGTTTGTGGCATAGGCCTTATCAAAGGTGCAAGAGCAATTTAGTACTTGCTATTGCTATCATTACATGAATGACATCTTGTTGGCTTCTCTTAAAAAACAACAGTTGTCAGATCTTGAACAATGTGCTGTAATAAATTTGAAAATTTTTGGGTTTAGTTATTGCCCCAGAGAAAGTACAAAAATAGATGCCTTGGAAATATTTGGGGTTGATAATAACCAATACTCAGATTGTGCCTCAACCTGTCAAATTAGACATTGAAGGTAAAACCGTTACTGATGTATAAAAATTGGGTGATGCAATAGGTTGGATTAGGTCATAGTTAGGGATAACTAATCATCAAATGCAACCTTTGTTTGAATTATTGTCAGGGATTACTTGTTCTACTGATGAGAGATATTTGATTGATGCAGTAAAAAAAAAGGTCATGGAAGAAGTTGAATTAGCTTTGACATGCAAACTTGTTAACAGGATGAATACTTTTGCTGGTGTGCAATTATTTATTTTTAAAGAACAAAATACCATGTGGAATATTGTGTCAATGGCATGATGATTGGGAAGATAAATGGTATATTTTGGAATGGATATATTTATCTTTCAGATTCTGAAAACCAGCTTCAGGACTTTGAGTTTTTTGCAGATATGATTATCAAGGGTCACAGATGTTGTCATAAAATCCTAGGCCATGATCCTGTAACTACTGTGATATCTGTATAACAATAGTATTTTGAATGGTGTTTTCAAAATAATCATGAATTGCAATCTGCTTTATCTTATTTTACAGGCTAAATAGTGTATCTTTTACCTTTTCATCCTATTTTGACTTTAACTAGGCACATTCCTTTTTAGGGGAAACAAATTTGTTCTCCTGTTCCAGTGGAAGGTATAACAGTTTTTACAGATGGATCAGGGAAAACTGGAAAAGCAGCTGTAGCCTGGAAAAAGGATGATAATTGGGAATATGAATTTATGATTCAACAATGGTCTCCTTAATTGGTTGATGTGGATTCCCTTGTGGCTGCTTTGGCAGTAAAAACGGTACCTAATATGTTATCTTATCAATTTTTTCACCAAGGTGCTTAGGCACTACAGTAATAATTTAAGTTGTCGCAAAGTGAAGCAAAATCAATTATTTCTTCTTATCCTGATTGGCACATGATTCATATTTCATAATATTATGGTACCAATCCTAGAGACCTACTCCCTTTTTAAGAATGGCAAACAGATGTTATAAAAATGCCTGAGTTTGGCCATTTAAAGCCTGTTTATGCTACAATTGACATCTTTTCTCATGCCATGGTTGCATTAGCATTGGCAGGTAAAGCAGCTTGGGATGTTATTCATCATTTTTGCCATGCCTTTTCTATTTTAGGTGTTTCATCATATGTAAAGACGGATAACAGTCTGGCATATGTCTTAAAAAAAACCCAACAAAACATCTGCAGGTGTTTTTTCGTCCCTGGGGTGTTGATCAGTCCCCATATTTCAATAGATCAAGGAATTTTTGAACGTGCTCATGGTGTTTTGAAGCACCAGGTTTAAAAATAAAAAGGAGGAATGTATAAGGAGTTACCTTAAGTGAGATTAGATAAAGCTGTTTATGTGCTAAACTTTTTATGTCCTTTACCCAATTTACAATTGTCTCCTATATTGTATAAATTTTCTTCTTTGAATTCTAAATGGTCAAATGTTCGTAAAAATATTAAGGTATGGGTTAAAGATTTGATTACTGGAAGGTGGACTGGCTCAGTGGAATTAACATGAAGGAAGGGATATGTGTGTTCTGACAGAGAATGGCCCTCATTGGGTTTTTGCTCGTTGTGCTGTCTTATTCGGAGTATATAGGAAGGAATAGGATGGGTGGTTCCACAGCTGGATTGAAGCATGGACCCTCAAAGAACATGCTGTGAAGATGACAATTGAAGGCAGAGTAAATGGGGATATTGACTCACACTGAAAACTCAAATTTAAATTGGTGGATGTTACCTTTACTTTTGTTCTTTGTATTTTTCTACAGAGAGGTTGGTAGTGCTGAGTAACGTGTCTTGTACCATCTCCCTTTGCATGGCACCAACGTTCCCAAAATAGGGGAATTTAATGTACCTAGGGGAGAAGTGTTGCCTTTGCATAGAGGTGTTGAATTAGTTGTTAAGGTTCCATACTTTGAACAACTAGGTTATTTGCCCATTATGATAGCAGCAACTGGTTGTAAAGTTAAGTGGATGCTACTTAGTTCTAAAGTGGTGACTAGGCAGATGACTTGGTCTCTAATTCTGTGTGGAGAAAAATCTATTCAACTAAAAGTGAAAGTGTCATCCTGCCATAAATATGTCATTAAGGGACTGCGGGGTCTGTAACAGCATTTGAAAATTCATTTTCTATGTGCCTTGTTGGTGCATCTTTATTGTTTGTGCATGGTTACGAACATCAGGATTTTGAGGATATGTGTTGTATGGGCTTGTTAGATCATAGTGGATCAGTTCACGGGAGTTTTGGATTTGAAGGAAGAAGTTAGTAATTTGCAGATGAATGAAGGATGGAAATGGTTGAGTGGTTTCCTTGCAAGTTGGGGTATTGTTGAACAGTTTGGGGTATTGTTGGAAGTTGGGTTGTTAATTTTGCTGGTGGTTGTCATCATTGTTTTGTGTCTTCCCTGTCTGCCTGGATTTTTGCAAGGGCCCTGCAAAAGTCCTTAGCAGTTGTGTTTGTGGTTCAAATATAAAAAAAGGGGGAATTGTGGAAGAGGTTTTACAGCAACTTCTGTGAGCCAGAGAGAAGTTTGATAAGAGGATCCATGTTTACCCCTGAAAGAATTTTCTATCAAGGTCATTGACATAGAAACCAAGAAATAAAGAAGGATAAATAAGAGAAACCCGCAACTGTCTATTCCAATAAGCACTTTGTCTTTCATGACCAATGAATAAAGTGTAAACTTATGAGTTTTGTAAGAATGTATAAAAAGCATGCATGCTATAATAAAAACAGTTTGAAGCCTTCTGAAAATGGACTGTGTGGCTTTGTATTATGACCGTCTCAACTACGACAGGTACACACCCTTTATTGGGTTTTACAACTGAACAACTCTACCCCCTTTCCCAATTATTCAAAGGGAATCCTGAACTTACTTCCCCTCGCATCCTGACACCCAGAGCCTTAGAACAGATCACACAAGTGTTAAGTGCTCAACAGGCTCATAGAAAAGTTGATGGCATCCCTGTCAATTTTTATCTTAATTTTATTCAAAACGCTTACTGTTCCTCAATTTCAATTGCCAATGCCTGCACAGTGTTTACTGATGGCTTTTGAAAGACTGGGCGCTCTGTAATAGTGTGGCGAAGTAACAGGCAGTGGCTACAAGATATAAAAGTAGTTCATGGTTCTTCTGCACTGGTAGAATTAGCAGCTGTGGTTAGGGCTTTTGAAAAATTTCAAGATGAGCTTAGCATTGTTACTGACTCTGCTTATGTTGCAGGTATTGTGACAAGAATAGAAGAAGCTCATATCAAAGAAGTAACTAACCCATTACTCTTTTCTCAATTACTACATTTGCATTTTGCAGTGCAGTTGCATACAAAAAGGTATTATATCCTACACATATATTCCCATGCTGGTCTTCCTGGCCCCATCTCTGAAGGTAATGCCCGTGCAGACCAGTTAGCCAGGGCCGTTGTTGTGCCAGATGTTTTTTCTCGGGCACGTCTGTCACATGGGTTTTTTCACCAGAGTGCAGCAGCTCTTCGAAAACAATTTCAGCTTACACACAAGCAAGCATGGCAAATTATGCAAGCCTGTGCCAACTGTCAACAGGTGGCACCCTTGGCCTGCCCTCGGAGTTGATCCCCAGGGACTTCAAGCTCTAGAAATCTGGCAGACCGATGTTATACATATCCCTGAGTTCGGTAAATTGAAATACATTCATGTTATGATTGATACCTTTTCAACTAATAAAGTTTTTTGGCGATTTTGTAGGTATTTTAGGGAAACCCTCTCAGTCAAGGCTTGAGGCTCTGGCCAAGCCCTAGCCCTGGGTGACTGGGGATTATACCATCAGACCCAGGTGTTTCTGCACTAAAAGTATAATCAAATCGCTTTGACTTGCTGATCTGATCTTATAAAAGCTGGACCCTCTTTCGAGGTAAACTTGGAAGTTTTTCCTGGGAAAGGCTCTCTGAGTCTTCACTGTGAAATGGGACTCCTCAGCAATTGCAGACTCTAGGTGATGGTAAAGGTTTTAGACAATTTTAAGTTGTTTCTCAAGGTTCTATCTGTTTAATCACTGTCTCCATTCATAGGAAGGAGATGTGTGCGGTTACCAGTTATTGGGTGTTTTCATGTATCCCCCTGTTCATAGGAAAGATACTGCTTTTGTGAGGAATGGAGCTTGTTTGGTTTGGGAGGTGGGCCAAACATTCTAATATTACTGTTTTGTTTCATGAGTCTTGTTTGTATAAAACAAAAAAGAGGGAGTTCTGTGAAGAGATGGGATGAAGTTGAGCTGTGGGACCCACCTGCAGAAGCACATGGCAGCACAAAGAAGCACATGGCAGCACAGAGAGGCTTGTCTCCACCTGACCTTGGGGGGACAAGATGATACGCGGCAGACCCCTGCAGGAGAAGAGCCTGCCAGAAGCTGACAGATGGGTGAACAGCACATGATCACCCCATAGAAGGACATTTAGAAAGCGCGTTGCTGACATGACAACATGGAATAGGTCACATAGTGAGAATTACCCTGTAAGGAAATACTGTGCCTTGAAAAAGGGTATAAAACCATCTCGTTTCTTTGAATAAACAATTCAGATTCCCTGCTGGTCTGAGTTTGTGTCATGGTCACTCACAAATACACACTACAAGAAATGAGGATATAACCAATGGGCCTGTATTGTTTGAACACAGTCTGAAGAACCCTCAGCTTTATTAAAGGCATAACTTTTGTTTAGTGATAACTATCTGTTAACAACTACAGGAATGACTTAATGTCCTAAGGTGATGTTATGATGCTTGTATCTCCAATCGTATGTTCTGTTTATGCTGGATATTATATTCTATGCCTTCAAGACTGGCTCTGAGAGCAAGGCAGGGGAAAAGAAGAAGCACGGAGTTTTGTTATCAGCCTCACTCACTCCTCCACAGTCTGCGGGAACACTGTGGTGTCTGGGAACAGACAGGGCAGAACACAGCGCTCTTTTTGCTAGTTAGTTAGTTTAGCTAGCTGAGGCAGTCCAAGTTTTCCCTGTTTTGTTTTCCCTTTTCTTGGAACCATTTGAACCTGCTCCGGACTGGGATCCGGGGTAACACCGAGAGCTCACACTCTGTGACCTGTCGGGGCCTACTCTGGGCAGCAGCCTTTCCCAGCTCCAGAGGGACTGATAACAGAGCAACCACTCCCAGGAGAGACTTTCTGAATTTGTCATCTCTTCAGAGCAGCGAATGAGTTTTGTCATCTGGTGTTAATTTTTTGTGCTGGGGAGTGCTTTGCCTGTTAAAGAAACAGGTTTTTTTCCACTTCTCTCCAAGGAAATTCTTCCCAAACTGGTTGGGGGGAGGGGCCATGTGGGTTTGCTTTCTGGGGGGGCCCCTTTTGGAGGTTTTCTCCCAAATTTGCCCTAAACCAGGATACTTGAGCAACCTGGTCTAGTGGAAGGTGTCGCTGCCCTTTGCAGGGGGGTTGGAATTTAATGATCTTTAAGGTCCCTTCCTACTTAAACCATTTCATGATATGAAATACTGAAAATGGAAGTGTGCATGTTGTCACCTTGGTGTGAATTAAACCAGAGAACTGCAGAAAAATGCAAATGATGCTTCTCAGGTATCCATTAGGAGAAAAATATTTATAATATCTGCCAGCAGCATATATTAGCCATAGAGGGGAAAAAAATTCTGAATTATACCACCTGGAGAAACAACAGCTAAAAATTGATGTGAAATTGCCAAGTTAAACTCATTAGGAATCCCATCATATAAAGGAAGAAGTTAGAGTTGTCAATCGAGCAGGAAGCAAGACAGCTTCATATCAACTTTAGAGAATGCAGAAACTCCATGTATCACTTATTTTAGTTTTAATAGGACAAATACAAGAACAGAAATCCCATAGACTGCTGCACCCCCAAAATCACCATCTGTGTATCAATTAGCTGTCTTTGTTGTATCTCATACTGTGTACTGCAGTATACCATGAAAGATCCAAAAGCTGTACATACACCAACAATCCAATATGGATTTCACAAGAAAACCACAAGGCAACACTCAGGAGGATACTCTACCATAAGAGCAAAGTCATGCTTTGAAGTTCTATGCTGAGCTGTCAGAAAGAGTACAGCACTCAGGACTCAGACTCACAGTACTGGGAATGGAAAGTTCCCATTCTATGAAAGCAGGGGAGCTGCAGCTAGGACAGAGACTGGTTGCACACAGCAGCATACTAAACAGACAAAGACTAGCTTGCTTTGAATCCAAACATAAGCAACTTGATACAGTACAACTGTATAAGCATTTCTATAAATGTAGTGCTACCACTACTGTCCCCATCCTGTTTGTGTCACATCCTCCCATCAGGTCACCTCAACCTCAACAACTAGGACCATCAAGACCATTATCAAACCAGCTATATGGCATTTGCTCCATGGTACTGCATATTGCTGCTAATTTAGGATAAAAGTGTTAAAGACTGACTGCTTTGAATATGTAATGATAATGGTTAGTGTATAAGAACTAATGTATAATGATAATTAACAACCTGTAAGAGCTAATTATAAGCACAAGGTATACTGCTAACAAATGTCAGCCTAAAAGCTTTCATTGTTTAAAACTGACCTGGTGTCAGTCTATATATGTATACATATTTAATTGTGAAACAACTTTTCTCCTGCAATTTAAACTTTTAAGACTTTATTAGACTCTAATCACAATGCAATCTATGTTCTTAGCATCTGGAGACATGGAGTAGCAAGTTCTGTTTAACTGGTCCTCTTAACTCGAGAATGGTAGACTTCAACTGAGTGGAAAGACATGGCAAACAGACTAAGTAGCTGAAGCATGCTAGAAGATTTGATCTAAACAACACTGATTACAATTCAGGAGGAACATGGCAAAAGAAGCAACTGAAGTTCATGTCTAAAGAAGGAGCTGAGGTCACTTGGTCTGTTCAGCCAGGAGACTGAGGGGAGACCTCATTGCAGTCTACAACTTCTTTGTGAGGGGAGAAGGAGGGGCAGACACTGATCTCCTCTCTGGTGACCAGCAACAGGACCCGAGGGAATGGCATGAAGTTGTGTCAGGGGAGGTTGAGGTTGGATATTAGAAAAAGATTCTTCACCCAAAGGATGGTTGGGCACTGGAACAGGGTCCCCAGGCAAGTGGTCACAGCACCAAGCCTGAAAGAGTTCAAGAAGCTTTTGGAAAACACACTCAGGCACATGGTGTGACTCTTGGGATGTCCTGTGAAGGGCCAGAAATTGGACTTGATGATCCCAATGGGACCCTTCCAACTCAAGATATTCTATGATTATATGATATGATTTTATTCAAGTACTAAAGCTGAATATTTTAGCAATATTATATAAAGCAAAAATATTTTGTTATTTAATACTTTCATAAATTACTGATTTTTTTCACCCATACTGGTCATATTATGACAAAGAATTCCATAATGATTAACAGTCTCATTTAAACTGATCTGAATGTGTACTTTTCCACTTCTGATCTAATTTCTTCAATACATACTAAGAAATCTTCCAGTTTTTCACCCAGCCAAATATTTGCATTTTGCTTGCCAAGGATATTAGTACTTCATACAGTATTTTGATCAATACAGGACAACATTCTGACATTTTCACTCTGAACATCAACCCAGCCACTGCTGGTTCAGATAACTCAGACTGTAATATTCATATACAAATTTGTACTGAGTATGTGAATGCTACAAATTATTGTCCAGGAGAATCCCATGTTGCAAACAATTTCTGCCTGTCTCACCAACAGCAGCCCCATCTCATCTCCTAGGCATCAAATCTTTCTCTCCCCTCAGTCTTCTATTGCTCTTTGGCATTTTCCACTCCAGAATACAATCACCTCAGGCCTTTCACATATGAATAAGCATTCTTGACCACATGTGCCTCTGCAATGTTTTTTTGGATGCACTGTCTACCATCACCATTCAGATTTCTCTCCCATTTAACCAAGATTTTCTACCAATCTGGATGTAACTATTAAATTATTTAAAGCTCACACCAAAGCCTGAAAGTATAATTGCCTTGTGTTCTAAATACGCCCCTATCTAGTTAGGGCTTGTATTCTATATCTTCATTTACTCAAGTCATCTTTTTAGCAGCAATTAAGGCTGAGAAAGTACTTCATCAAGTTAGAGGAAATCAATTATTTAATGAAGTGCTCTCATACTAAAACATAGTTTTCCAACCTCAGACAATTGGGAGCAATACTTCCACATGCAACTAGCAAGTATTACAAATTTATTGCTATGGTACTTCTGCTCAGGGCATGGATTTACAGCTTAGCTTTTTTAATAAAACCTTTCACCCAACTGCAGCACTAATTTAGTGTGTCCAAGCTAGACTAACAGAACAAAACTTGAATCTGTGCATATATCAACCTTTTAATAATACCCATAATTCCTTCTCATCCCTTGATCACAGCAGAACTTTCAACTTGAGTTCAAGCCTCCTCTCTGTTATAAACTAATTAAACACCTTTGAGGCTTTTAGCCAGATAATGTAAAACACAACATAGCATAATATATGGACTTTCAGTGCCTTCTTTCATAAGTTAATTCACATGGCTAGTTCTTGAGAGTTCATTATTTAATGTAATCCAGTAAGAATAGAATATTCATCCTTGTCAGAGACTGGAAAAAATTGATGTCTCAAGACATTTTGGGATGTATGCGTGTGTGATGGAAGGGACAGGTCAGACCTTGCTTTGGCAAGGCAGTGAAATGCTCCACTCCCCAGGCATAGAACCAGCATCCCAGTCCCACAGTGTCTGTCAATCAGGGTACACCGGGGCAGTGCTACACTGCCCTAACCCAACTCCTGAATGGCTGAATGACCAGAAGTCCCACCTGAGAGGAGGGTCCATGGAGGCCCTGGGATTTAAAGGGCTGACCATGACATGACCATGTGCCTGACCCTGCCTCCTCTTGGAATCCACACTGGAACCCAAGAGTTGGTAGCTAGATGTGTGTTTTTCTATATCTTTTTTGTCTTTCTCTCTTTCTTCTCCTTCTAATTCTCTTTTCATGGTAACGTAACAATAAACAGTTTAAAGGTTGCTAAGTTAAATCGGCTAAGTTAATGCTATGATAAGTGTTTTATGTTGAATTGGATGTTGTATTAAATCCTTTGCCAAACTTCCTTGATTTTTATATTTTACCTGTAAACTTTTGTGTAATTTTGACCTCTTGAGACTATCTGGTTGGTATTTCTTCTGTGCACTGACCCAAAGTAAAGGAACCTCAGTTTACCCCCTTACATTTAGATGTTCTGGTGTGTTACAATCCTTTAGTCCTCTATTACAGAGAAATCAGCTTCTCGGTCACAGTGGTTAATATAGTCCAACCAGACCCCACATTTTCCATTCAATTAAAGACTATTGTCACAGGAATCTGTGGATTTCCAAATGCAGCATTCACGTCTCCTAATTTTATGATTTATCATAAGGCTTATCTTCATTGCTGAAAGTACAGTAAGATTACACAATGAGAGCAGTTTTCCAAATTTATCCTTATACATCAATGAAACATGGACATTCTATACTACTAGTAGCAATAATTACACACAGAAAATCCTTACATCTCCCATCAGACAAATGGGCATACCTAATCTGAGCACCTTAAAGAAGGCTTCATGAGAATCCAGTCCCCTCCCTCTCCTACAAGGAAACATTATGGTCATCAACACCATTTCATACCACTCATAGCCTACTTTGTACTTAAGGAAAATTTCCTGCAATACAGAAGGTTAGGAGACTGGTAGTTACTATGCCTGACTGGATTAGTGAGATTAAGGAAAACTATACTTACAGTATAGTGAGACTATTGACAAATATTCAAGATGAGGATCCCAATTACATCAGATCAGTGCTACTGAACATTAAGTCAGTAAGAAACCCAACTTCTCTACCAAAGTCATCACAAAACGTACAGTAACAAATAAGTTCCACTGATAACAAAAATAGCTCTTCATTATTATCTACACATTTTAGCAACTACTGGTATTCTCCTATGCATTTAGATACATGTTAGTAAGCTTATATTAAGACATTACAAGGACATGAAAATAAAGATTACCTATCTACTACAGGAAGACTAAACAATTATCATAATTAATTTTCTATTATAGAAAACAGGTTTTAAAAAAATTTAATTTGCTACCAAACTATCAAACCAGAAGCATTCATTCTGAAAAAGTAAATTTCTGTATCCTAGAGACACATGACCTAATAGCATTCCTGAACCTTTAATACTTACATAGCAATTAGTAACTGCAACTAGAAATAATTACCAGCAGTTTACCAGGTTTTAAATGTGCCATTTCATACTACAAGCAATTAAACTATCAAATACCAGTCACCAAACATGATTCTGAATGAAAATAAAACAACTAAAATATCAGAATAATTTTGAGAAATACTTTTTATTTTTTCTCAATATACTCAAGAAGCTCCAGAACTGGGGGGAAAGGGGGTGAGTCAACAATTCAACACCAAGTTACCAGATGCAACAAGTGCCAGATAAAAGAGAGGAAAAACACTATCTGCAAGAAGTTTGTGTTACACACTTCCTAGTCATAAGAAAAGGAGCTCACCAACTTTCCTTCCCAAAGCACAATATACCAAAACATTCCCAAAACAATATCAGCATTACTATATTCTCCACCACCAGAACTGGAATTCAAGCTGCTGAGATGTACTCTACAGCACATTGCCAGACATCTCTTGGCCTACCTCCCTGCCACCACCTTCCTGTCTCTGCCTGGTTGACATGTTATACCTCTTACTAGTGAATAAAACACCTTTTTGAAAGTCCCGATCAGAGACTAGTACCTCTACAGACTACCAGAAGTACACTTAAATGAGCACTTCTAGATGCTGCTGCTGCGCACCATAAATTTCTGAAAAAAATAAAATTTTGAGCAAGTTTAAAAGTTTAAGCAGCTTTAAAAAGAGCTTTGAATGAAATCAGGCAATCTATTTTAATTTTCAGATGACTACAATACCTGTCAGACATCTAAATGTAAAAATCTGTATTTTCTTCACAATCTTTTTCCCAAAATACATAAAGTTGATGCCATCAGTCCAGTCTTTTTTTTTCCAAATCCAACTGTGTTTAAAAAAAAACAACTTATTTTTAAGCTGAATATTAGTAAAGGGAACTTCTTATTTGTCATCCTCAATTCAGTTTGAAAGCAAAGCATTTGGTGGAATAAGAACATAAATACTAAGATTTAACACTACTGCTCTAGGAAGTTATGTGCTACACAAGTCCAGCTTTCTCCCCCTCCCCCAGTCAAATACCTGGCTATTTAACAGTAACACAGAAAAGCATGCTTTTTGGCAAGCATTAATCATAATTAGTATATATAACTCTGAAAGCTACAAAAATATTTTTCTTCTTTATCTTCTAAGGCAAGTTCATCTTTATAAGATTTCACTTATATGTAGGCTCTTTATTCTTACTAGCATAATGTCGGATCTTTTAACATTAGGCAGAAACAGCATCCCACTTTAGAGAAGAAAATACATAGCACAACATTTTCTTTCACAATTTTTGTACAGAGTTATGTTCAGAAAGTACAGTCAAAGAAATACTACCCTCTCTTTCTAATGCAAAGTATAAAGACTGTGATGGATGCTGCCACCTTTGCAAAGTTGGTCCAGGGTCTTAGGCTGACCCTTGGGAAAACTCCACCTCCTCCAGAAGCAAACTCTATGCCTACCCACAGAAACCTCCAAGATAACAAATATGAAAAGCTTCATATTGCAATCTCAGATAAAACCAGCTTGTTTTCTTATTAGTAACCTCTTTCCCTGGCTCCACAGTGTTGCACTAATATAACTAACCTTAATATTAAACAACCTACAAGAATTTATTTGCCATACCCATGTTTACTATCACCAGACATTAGCCTACAAATATGTAACACCCAAAAACATGTCAGTACTGAAATAGCACTTACTGTAATCACAGCCTTGCTCAAACAGATAGAGCCTCTACAGCCATACTCCGTTTCATCTTCAGACTTGTAGTAACTGAGTGTGTTGCTTTTCAGAACTACCCATCGATCCTGCCACCCATGAATGTAATTGGTCCACTGTAAAAAAAAAATTCAAAGATCAGCTAATAAAAAAACAACAATTAAAAATACTTTGGCTAGTATTTCTCAGGCTTCAGGAAAGACACTTCCGCATCGAAGTTCCTTCTTTATATTCACCATAAAATTGTACGCTGGATATACAATAGGAAAAAAACCCAACACACTGGAGTTCTGAAACTTTTAGAGACCAGTAGGATACACTTCTGTGAGGCCCCAGAAAACTTGATCAAACAGAATGTTAAAAGGGCTTACAGTTTTTCATGTACTCTGAGTTAGATGCAAGGGAGAAATACCGACAAGATATTCTCAAGAGGTCAAAATAACAAGAGGAACTTTACTGGCAACTTCAGAAAATCAGAGAACTTTGGCAAAAGTTTAAAACATTCCACAAAGCATAAACTTAGCCCATTCAACTTAGCAAACTCCAAACCAGTCTGATTTTAAGTTACTCAAAACTCAAGAGAAGAAGGAATTAAAATAAAACAGAAGAGATATAGAAAAGAACAAATATAACTACCAATCCTAGTTTCAGCAGTGTTCAGCTGATAGAAATTCCAAGAGGAGGTAGGGTCAAGATGTGCTCACCTCATGTTCTGTGTTAAATACCCTTTGGCTTTCCTGGGTCCTTCTGGTCATCTGGCCCTCTGGGGCTAGACTGGGGCTCCAGGGGTGGAGTGTGGGGCATTGCTTCCAGCATGCCAGTGATTGGCAGCTACTGCAGGGCTGGAATACAGGCCCCGGGGGAGTGGGGTGTACAGGGCAGTGCATTGCCTCACAAAAGGCAAGGCCCAACGTGCCCCTTTCCCCACACATGCACCCAAAATGTTTAGAGCCAGCAATCCTTCCAGTTTCACAACTTGTAATAAGATTCTCTTACCAAATTTTTCCATTTCGTCCAAAGCTTTGCTCTTTACCAAAGGGCAGAACTGAAACAGTAGTGCATACACAGAGAACTGTAGCCTACTTTTATTGATTTAAAAAGTAATTATACGCATTAAATTATTAAAAGTAATTATTTCTTTAGTAGAAAGCTTGGTATGCTACCATTTGATTTTATTTGGCTTGTCTCAAGTATCGCTGAGGTGTCAACTAGTAAAAGGTAAATGTCCCTCAAGCATATTCACTGCAACAGGTTTCACCATACTCGGCTATTCATATTCCATTCCATGTTCTCACAGAAAAGGCAGCATCAGCTACACTCAGCACAATCATCCAGAAACATTTGCATGTATGTAAGCTACAGAATGTCAGGAGAAGCCATGGCTTCACCTGCTACACCAGTAAAATACAGCACTAGAACTTATTAGATTATAAGATTTTACAGATGAGAGCCAAGGGCCTTCTTTCCTCCGAGCTGTTCCTCCCATCTCTAGGCTTAGAAATATTTTCAAGACTGAAGGAGTTCACAGAGTCCCTCACAAAAGAGTACTAGCCCCATCACAGCTCCTCTCAGCTTCCAGGGCCTACTTATAATTTCAGTACTCTATGATATGTGCCTTCTACACAGGTCTGTGTCTGGCCTTATTACATAGGAAAGAAATTCAAAACATAGTGCTTTAATTCTAAAGATATTTCAACTTTATTCTGAAAGTATTTTCGGTTTTTTTTAAAAAATCTGCTTTCGAACTTAGTAATTCAATATTCAGTTTTAAAACACTCCTTAAGTTTCCCAGTATCATCCAACACATATTTGCAAGTCATTTAACTTTCAGTGATATAAGAGCAAAAAGTGATGCTTATTTTTAAAAGGGGGAAATAAACTTCAATGTAATTTTTCTTCCACTCCTCCCCACCTCCTGTACCTCCCGCTGAAGGAGTATTTTATGGCCCTGTTTTGATAGTTGGACCAAAGATTGTGCCATTCGTGCTGGGGCCTGCTTCTGGGAAGTGACCACGAGCAGCGCCTGCCTTTAGGAAGCTCCCGGGCAGGGATGTGTGATGTCGCGGCTCCAGACCACACCCAGGACTGATGTCAGCTTCGGCCAGAAGCCTAAGGAGTGGGGGAGACACCTCCCCGCGCGTACCTGGCTGCCCCCTCGCGGGCCTCTTCCCGGAAGCTTACGCCAGCCAGCCAGCAGGCTCGATATGGGGGCAGCAGAGACAGCCAGCCACCAACCCTTCCCCCAGCCGCGCGCGGCTGAAGCCTCACCCGCGACTCTTCCTCAAGAAACTGCTCCCTCATGCCGCCTCTCGAAGGTTGCGAGGGGTGGGGGAAGGACGGACAGGTACTAAGCAGATGCGAGTATAAGGACGTGAGCCTCCTCCTCCCCCGGTCCAGGGGGGATGTGGTGGTGCCTCCGGCTGAGGGAGGGGGCGCGGGGGGTTTGTGCCGGACGCCGGAGCGTCTGCCTAGCAGGCTCCACGCCATCAGGTGGCGGCTGCATCGGCCATGACGGCGCCTTCCACGCCCCAACCAGGCCCCTCCACCGGCGCCGGGGGACGCAGGAGCCTTAGCCTGATCCTCCGGAATAGCGGGGTGGGGAGGAAACAGGCAGCCGGGGCTGACAGCCCTCAGCCAGCTTCAGAATTAGGGTTAGGGCCAAGCTGTAGGAGGGGAACTGTAGTGCGACGCTGAAAAGGGAAGCGAGAGGCCGTCAGGCACAGGCTGCGGGGAGGAGGAAACGCAGCTTACCTTGCTGAGTACCCCACAGAGCTCAACAGGCAGCCCGAGCTCTGTCTCGGGGTCGTCTTCGGAACCAGAGGAATTCCAACTCTGATTGTCCGACATAGCCGAACAGGGAAGAACCAATCGATCCCCGCCCACAGCAGCCTCAGTTTCCTCCTGCTGAAGGGACGGGAGCAGCGGCCTCTTCTTGAGTAGTACCACCAGCAACCGGCCGGCACCGAGGCACGCAAGCCTGGATTTCCCTCTCACTATTGCTCCACAGCCCCTACCCGCGGCTAAAACCACAACACAGAGGCGGCGAGGAGACAAGTACGTGTCTGCCTGCCACGCACTCCACTTAGAGCGTAGCAGCCACCACCATCTTACACAAGACGAGTGCTCCGTGCCACTATTTATTACCTCCGCCCCTCGCCTTCCCTCCCAGGTCCCCTAGCCGGGCCGCGCGGCGGCTGCCGGGAGTTGTAGTCTTCTTTCTTTCAGCAGTAAGGCTGGCTACAATTTTCTCTTGGAGACGCAGTTCGCTACAGCGGTTCTCTCCCGTCGCCGGGTGACCGCCATCTTGACTTCGTCGTTTCTGTGAAGTTAGCGGTGGGTTTCGCCTTCGTAACTCGATGAGGTGGGGAGCTCTGTTTTCTCTGCCGCCGGACGAGAGCAGTGGTACTGCTTAGGGCGATGTTTGCTTGCCTTTTTTTTTTTTTTTTTGGAAGGGGGGGTGAGGGAGAAGGACCCTTTCTTTACTAAGGTAAAGCATTTCTCTGGCTCTGCTCACTTTCTAGATTGAGAGAAATAGTATTGCCGTCCACTATGTCAAGCTATCAGGATTTGGGAGGTGTGTGGCAAACCTTTCTGGCCGGAGGAATTATAACTTAAGACACGACCATAGTTACTAGCTGAGCAGAGCTGCAGATGTCACACCTCCTTGTGGTCCTGCTGGAATGCCTCCATGGTAATTGAGTTAACTTCTGCCCAGAGACAGTGTTATAGGTTGCTTCCTCCCTATCATCTGGCTGCACCAACATTATCCTGGATGTGGTGGAATCCCTGAGATGCGGTATCCCTCTTGACAAGGTGCACATGGTGTCCAGGTTGAGATGGGAATTACCTGAAACATTCAAGGGCCTTGGTGTTTTTTGATCAGTTGGCCAAATGGACAACTTGGCATTCTAAGCCGTGGTCACAGTGAAAGAAATCTTAGTTTGAGGGATCTTATTAAAATAGATACAGTGCCAGTTAATGGAACTGTTCCATCTTTGGTTGCTCTCTGGTATCATCCCAGACATGGCAGAAGGGTATGGACAATCATATTGCTCTGATTGCAAGCATGTATGGTAACATCAAGACATATATCGACCTGAGGGATGAGCAGTCGGATCCCATCAGGATTTGGATTGGGAATCGGTGATTCAATGTCTCAGATTCTATTTAATCTAGCTGTGGACCCTCTGCTGTGGAAGCTTGAAGAGGAGGGATATGGTTACCAATATTGTGAGAAAAATTTAACATTTATGACCTTTCCAGATGACCTTGTTTCGTTAAGTGGACCATGGGAGGGAATGAAGAGAAATATTGAAATCTTAAATGCTTTTTTGTGATCTTACAGGCCTCAGGATGCAAGGGGAGAAGTGCTATGACTTCTATATCAAGCCTATCAAGGACTCATATACTATCAGTGACTGTCCACCAGGGACAATTAATGGCCTGCCCCGCAATATGACTGATCCTGCTAACTGAGAAATACCTGTGATTTTGCACTGATCCATGGGTAGGAATATCAAAACCAGACTTACTGGGAAAACTGGAAGATTGGCTACATCAGATTGAAAAGGCTCTTTTAAAACCATTTCAGAAGGTAGACATCTTGAAAGGATATACTATCCCCAGATTGATCTATTTGGCAGACCAGGCTGGTGTGAAAGCCATGGACCTTGAGTCTTGATTTGGCAATTAGATCTGCCATCACGAACTGGTTGCATTTACCTTCAAGTATATCTGATACCATCCTTTATTTCAGCACAAGAGATGGTGGCCTAGGTATTACCAGACTGTCAGGACTAATCCCCAGTATATAAGCTTGAAGACTGTACAGGATCACACAGTCTTCAGATGAAACAATGAGAGTAATTATAAGGGAAGAGGAAAATTAGAGAGAATTTGAAAAACTATGGATAACAGCAGGTGGTGACAAAGTTCCATCACTTTGGGACCCAAAACCAGTTATGGTAAGGATAGGGAAGATGTGTGCTAATGTCTTTACAAAAAATTTGATGGGTGAGGGTATGGGTGTTAACGTCTTTGAAACAGGTCTTAATGTCTCTACTAACTTCAAGCAGCAGGTTTATTACAGAGCCCAGACAGCTTGGCTCCTGAAACAGCCAAGTGGGTCTGCACAAGCCTGAACTTCTGAAGTTTGGGGTAAAATGACAGGTTCAAGGGGGAATATGTGGTAGGCGGTTTGGGTAGGCTTCCTAGTACCTCAGCCAATGGGGAAAGGAAGAGGGCAACATGCTGCCAGGAGTTTAGGATAATGGAGGCTGTGTCCTCCAAAACCTCAAGAGAGAAAACCCTGCAGACATGTGCCCCAGTGGACTCTCTCTCTTTATTTGAATAAAGTTTCACGGCTCTTCTGTCTCCTTTATGGATACTGCTTTTTCATAGTGTGATTTTCCACACAAGATGGGAGCTCACCTGGGATCCTTCCAACATCTAGGGCCAGCACATGGCAAGAGGAGCTGGAGGTACGCCTCACCCAGTTTCGGTGACCAGCTCCCTTCGACACTGGCCAGCACTGGGCGATTGATTGGGTACTTGAGACAGTCCAGCAGACAAATGAGAGGCAGACCAGAGGACTTCATGAAGAGTCCACGGGAAAGGACTACTGGAAATCTCACCAGGGAGTAAAACATGGCAGGATGCCTGGAGGGGCAGTAAAGTTGAGAAAGGGTCTCAACTATAGGGATGAGGATCCCAAAATACCTTCAAAGGGTCCTTTGGGAGAATGTTGAGATGGTTTGCACATTCTCCCAGAGGCAGTTAGGGACATGGATGCCCAGAAGGGGCAATAAGGGCAGTCGGGAAAGAATCTTGGAAAAGGATTGGCTGAAGGGGAATGTGGAGGAATATGGTTAAGGCAAATAGCAATGGGAGACTGTATGATAAGGAAAGAGAAACAGAGAACTGGTATGTTCTCTGCCTTATCTTCAAAGTTTCCAGTCTAATACAGGGCTGGCTTCAAGTCTTATGTACTCCCAGCTTCTAGGATAGGGAAAAGAGGGAGGTATTGCTCCTACACCCCCACCCCTCCCTGGGTCATTATGAAGCCAGGGTGGAGGATTTGGGTTTGTCCACTTACTACTCAGGACTTGAGGGGATTTCTCTATGGTGAGGAATGCTGAGGCCAGGTGCGAGAGAGCAGGACTGGTGGCACGGGCTGGGGACTGGTGGGGAGGTGCAGGACCAAGCCAGGGCTGTGGGGCAGTCGTGGGCTCAACGCCGGGCAGTGCCCAATGCCACCACCACCGCGGGGCAGGGGCTGCTGTGGCCCCCGGCCCCCATGAGGTTCCGGGACATCCCGTGGCTTGCCAGTCCCTGTGACGCTGCCGGCTGTGCCCGCCCGGTGAGCTGCGCCAGCATCTGGTGCTTTACAGAGCTTGTGGTACTGGGAGAGTGCCCGGGGACCTGGACGGGTTTGCGGGGGCGGGGGGGGGGGGCTGCGTCTGGACACTCCGGCAGGACAAGGACCGGCTTTGGTGTACGGTGTAAGATACAGGAGATACAGGGACCGGCTTTGATTTAAGATACAATGTGCCACCAAAGCCTGGCCCTATATAAGAAGGGATTTTGTTTGGATCACCAGGGAGGCGAATGATTTTGCAGAGTTTGGCGGTTATGGAGGGGTGAGAGCTCACACGCAGCGGGAGGAGGGGATGGAGAGGTAGCAGTGAGCCCTTGCAGGAGTTGGTTAGAAAGGTACAGCAGGTATATGAAAGAAAGGATGAGGAAAAGGTAAAGGTACAGACAAGGATAATAGCAGTTTTTACAACCTCCAACAGAAAAAAGTACAGAGAGCCCCAGGACAAAAGGGAAGGGGGCGGCCACCAGGACAGTGATTGGGAAGGAATCAATGTGCCATTTGTAAAAAAAAAAAAAAAACAAAAGGAGAACATTAGCAATGGATTGTTAAGGGTGTCAGAATCTCCTAATGTACCGGGGGGCTCACCACACTGGAGCCCTTACAAAAGGGGATTCTTTTGATAATTCAGGGAGTAAGTGGGAAAGCTGAGCCTGTGTGCTTTATTCAACCACTACTGGTGAATGCGTGAGATGAGTTTGAAAGGCATGAGTTTCTGTTCCTGGTTGTGATTGTGATTTGCTAGGAGGGGATTTGATGACTGAGTTGGGAGTGCAAGTTAGTGTTTAAAATGGAGTTCACTCCTTAGAATTTTGAGAAGTTTAATAATAATAGTGAAATAGACATTTTTGGATTTCACTTGAATTAGCAATATGAATTAAGCATTTCAAGTTTAGCCTGTAGAACTATGTGTTGAATTTTAACCTTTTTACTTAAGAAACCTCTGCCATGGTACAAAGGGCATAGGAAAATGCAAATTTCTGAAGCTTCTTGCATAAAGAACAATACCAGAGAAGACCAAGAGATACAAAAAGCCCAGATAAAGGAACTCCTCTGTCTCCAAGCTAATCAAGGCCGACAGACTACTCACATAAGCACCAAGGGACCAAAAGCGCATGCGCAAAGGAGAAAAGTTCAAAAGTTCAGTCATGAGGAAGACCACAAACTTCAGCCTCAGAGACCACCAGAGACCCCCCCCCCCCGTGTGCGACCACCACAGCAAACAACGCGTGCCCAGAAGGGCGTGGATCTGATTACTATATGAGGCAAGAACAGGCAGGGCCAGGGGTTGAATATGCATGAAAAAGTTGTGCAATGTATTGCATATATGGAATACCTTTGTGTATGAAGATGTGGGACAGCCCGAGGCTCGGGGCACAAGTTTTCATGAGAGCTATCTCGCTTGTGCCGGGCGCTGACATACATACCCACTTCATAACTATATCTGGTTGTGGAGTCTATTTATTCCATGTATCGCTTCAATAGGATAAAAGAAGGATGATATTTCCAGCTCTGGGGTGCTCCTGGCCAACAGCCAAAGAACACGGTGGTCCATACAAACAGTGTTATCTTTATACCATTACATCACTGAGGTACATGCATATTCACGTGTTTCATACATTAGTCAAACATTCTTGCGAACTTTCTGATGTTTTGGGAACTCTTTTGTTTGGCTTCTTCAGACTTTGGCTTATCTGCATGACATCCTGTGTGTCAAGTCAATATATTTTATTTCTTGTTGTGTCTCCATCCTGCTGTTTAACATCCTCTGATAATGATTTAGTATGTCCTCCTTAAATTTAACTTTATATTCTCTAACTGTCCTCTGGTTTGTGTCATGGTTTTCTTATCACTTGGAGGATTCAGTCAACAGAAAGGGGAACAACATGATCACTTTACACCATTTGTTTGGTTACATAGAGATATTTTAACACCTAGTGTTCAGCTAAGGCCTATAATATAGTATATTCACCCCACTACTATTTCTATAAACTATGCAATACATACTTAAACTTATAGATTTTGTTATACTGACAAACAGCTAAATAAAGGTATACATGATATTATATCTGAATACTTATGATCAATGCAAAAACTAATATATATAAACGCGAAAGCCAATATCATGCTGCGGTCCTCTTTTTTTAACACTCCTTTCAAATATGAATGGGCTTCAACTGTAACTGAATTTACCTCCCAGCCATTGCTGCTTGTTTCAATTCTGGCTGCAGTAAAGATGAACATTGATTTCTCCAACATCTCTATTCCCCTTGAGGTATTTAAACTCTGCAAGCTAGTCACCTCCTGTAGTAGGCATAGGGACAGGCGTTCGGAAGATTTCGGGCTGTGACGGAAAATTACAGGAATCCTTCTGCCCCCCTCCCCATAGATAAGGATCACCCTTGGAATGTAGCCAGACGTGTAGCCCCCCTAACCTATGCATGCCAGTAACTTTCCACTCCATACTAACCCTAGAAAGTATAGCCAAACCCCTGTCTGACGTAGAGAAGCCCCTTAGTCCATAAATACCCTCGAGACCCCTCAATAAAGGCCTTTAACCGTCCACCACATTGGTGTCAGCGTCCGTTATTGGCCACGAAGGATCCCAAGGAGAAGATCGCAGTGCTGGACTCCGATACCAGGTCATCGCGGCCTTCACAAGAAGGCAACATAGTGGTGCCGAAACTCGGGACCGGGAACGAGTCCGGGCGACGGGGGAACTCCTGGCCAGGGGACAGCACTCAACGCCGGAACGGCTATAGCGAAGAAGGGGGACGTCCCAGGACCCGCGATTCGTATGGAAGCGATAGCGAAGGTCGTAAGTTTGATACGTATGCAATGGGGAATCAAATGTGAGCTCAAGAATTTTAATCTCGCATTGACGAGACTCTTGGAGCTTGGGGTCATTGCTCGACCCATAGATATATTACACTCTGAGGTGTGGCAGAAATGTACTGTCGCGCTAGCAGAGGACACAAAAGCCACAGGCAGCAGCAAAAGCCTGAAAGCGTGGGGGAAGGCAGAAGCCGCCCTACGCAAAGCATTAGAAGAACAGGAGGCGTGGAACACTGCGCGCTCCTGTCTGTTAATCACGCCACAGCGGGGGGAGGGGGCGATAACGCGAACCCCCCCCGGTGGCGAACCGATTGAAAACGGGCAAACGCGGGGGCCGGGCGCATCCCATCCCTCCCCGAGCCCAGAGCCCCCGGAGCCCCCGGGAGACCCGCGGACCCCTTCGGGGGACCCGCCGGGGCCCAGACCACCTCCGGAGCCCCCCGGGGTGCCCGCGGACCCCTCGCCCATCCCTTCCCCGCCGATAGCCGACTTAGCGCAAGAAGCGGAGGGACTCGCACGGTCCTTTTGGGAGGGATTGGCGGCAGAAGCCCCAAATATCGAGAGGGCTGGCGCGCGGGCGAGCGGCGGAGGGGATCCGCCGCCCTACCCGTTTGAATATGGCGCGGGTGGCCGGGAGGAGGGGCGGAGCCCGCCAGTCCACGGCGGGAAGAACCCGGAGGCACGGCCAGCCGCGAACACGCATGCGCGGGAAACCAGCGCTAAGCCCATGCCCAGCCGGGAGCTGTGGATCCCAGCAGACGCGCATGCGTGGGGGTGCGACAGAGGGCGGACACTCGCTCGGGAGCCGCGCCCACTGATGCCACCATATATGGGAGAGATCCCTCCCTGCGGGAGGCAGGGCGAGCCCAGGCGGCGGCGGCGGCGGCGGCGGCGGCGGCGGCGGCGGCGGCGGCGGCGGCGGCGGCGGCGGCGGCGGCGGCGGCGGCGGCGGCGGCGGCGGCGGCGGCGGCGGCGGCGGCGGCGGCGGCGGCGGCGGCCCCGAGGGGAGGAGCGGGGCCGAAGCCGAACAAAATGGCAGCAGAGACCGGAAGTTCATTGGCAGTCGACTTCCGACTCTGAAGAGAGCCACAGCTCCTCGGATTGCTCTACAGAGCCCACCGAGTCCAGCAGCGACTCGGAAGCAGAGAAAACTGAATCAATGCGGTTTCGGACGAAACCAAGTGAAACTTTTAAAACAATCGAGAACCAGCCCCAATACGAACTCACCGACTGGGGTAAAATCAAAATCGAATGCGCGGGATGGGCACCCGCAGCATCGGTGCATGCCTTCCCGGTGAGAATTACAGGACCCCAGGGGAACCAGCAAAGAACGTATACCCCCGTTAATTCCAAAGACGTTCAAACAATAGTAAAAGCTATTTCAGAAAAAGGAATTAACTCAGGAGTGGTTTCCACTCTCGTGGACGGTCTTTTTAGCAATGATGATTTACTCCCTTTTGATATAGTGCAAATAAGCCGTATGCTTCTTGAGAGGGAGGGGACATGCGGGATTCAGCCCCCTCCAGCTATGGATGCGAGACGGCCCATCTATGCCAACCCATAGTGGGGCAGGGGATCTTCATACCCTATGCTCCCACAGGCAAAAGCACACAGAAAGGGAGAAACATGACCTACCGCAAAGCCTAGCCCACAAGGGTCACCGAGGTCCCGACTGGCGATGAGGAAGCCTTCCAGATAGGCCGCTCAGCCAGGTCGGACTCGGACCCAATCCTTCGCATGTTAGAAGCTACCTTTCTATCCCTGAATGAATCTAACCCTAACCTAACCGACTCCTGCTGGCTTTGTTACGATGTTAAACCCCCCTTTTACGAAGGAATCGCTTTAGATACCCCCTTCAGCTATTCCACAGCCGATGCCCCTCGCCAGTGCAGATGGGACACACCCCGCAAAGGAATTACCCTGAGTCAAGTCACAGGTCAGGGCAGATGCTTTGGCAATGCAACCCTAGCTAAGCGGAAAGGCGACGTCTGCACCGAAGTAGTTGAGCCTGACAGGAAGAATAATAAGTGGGTAGTCCCATCCGCATCCGGAATGTGGGTTTGCCAGAGATCTGGAGTGAGTCCCTGCGTGTCTCTTGCCAAATTCGATAACTCTAACGACTTTTGTGTCCAAGTTCTGATCATCCCTAGGATCCTGTACCACTCAGACGAGGAGGTGTACCACCTTCTCGAGGAAAACAGCCGGCTCCACAAGAGAGAGATATTAACAGGTATAACCATCGCAATGCTGCTCGGCCTAGGAGCGGCTGGAACAGCAACAGGTGTCTCAGCCCTAGCAACTCAACACCAAGGACTGTCTCAGCTGCAGATGACCATCGATGAGGACCTGCAGAGGATCGAGAAGTCCATTTCCTTTCTAGAAAAGTCAGTCTCCTCGCTCTCGGAAGTGGTCCTGCAGAACAGGCGAGGACTGGATCTCCTGTTCATGCAGCAAGGGGGCCTGTGTGCCGCCTTGAAAGAAGAATGTTGTTTCTACGCTGACCACACAGGAGTCGTTAGAGACTCCATGGCAGAACTCCGAAACAGACTGGCTCAGAGACAGAAAGACAGGGAAGCCCAACAGGGCTGGTTCGAATCCTGGTTCAATCAATCGCCATGGTTAACCACCCTGATTTCTACCCTAATAGGTCCATTGGCAATGCTGCTTTTAGCTATTACCTTCGGGCCATGCCTGCTGAACAAGCTAGTCTCATTCGTTCAGGCCCGACTAGAATGGACTAACATCCTGTTCGTGGGACAGCAACAGTTACTGTGAATTCAACAGAGAACACTGCCAGTCACGAGAGACTTGCCTGGCAGAAACTTACTCAGGTTTCCCAAGACCCTTTTCCCTAGTCAGATCTCAACCTCCTACCTCATTTCAGTACCTATGTATAAGACTACCTCGTTCATTTGTGAAAGAGGGGGGGGAAGTGTAGTAGGCATAGGGACAGGCGTTCGGAAGATTTCGGGCTGTGACGGAAAATTACAGGAATCCTTCTGCCCCCCTCCCCATAGATAAGGATCACCCTTGGAATGTAGCCAGACGTGTAGCCCCCCTAACCTATGCATGCCAGTAACTTTCCACTCCATACTAACCCTAGAAAGTATAGCCAAACCCCTGTCTGACGTAGAGAAGCCCCTTAGTCCATAAATACCCTCGAGACCCCTCAATAAAGGCCTTTAACCGTCCACCACATTGGTGTCAGCGTCCGTTATTGGCCACGAAGGATCCCAAGGAGAAGATCGCAGTGCTGGACTCCGATACCAGGTCATCGCGGCCTTCACAAGAAGGCAACAACCTCCCAAGCTTCTTTTTAATAAGGCAAATAGACCGAGCTCTTTTAAGTCTCATAGTAATGTGTCCCCTATACATCTCATCCCTGGGATTATATGTATTTTATTAAATAATTTTTTTAACCCAGTCTGGTTCATTTTCAATGCAATAGAGAAGCTGTTCTAGCAGTCAAAAAAAAAAGGGACAGAGTAGTACTGAACAATTGGACAAAAGATGATGATTCTAAAGCAAAACTGTGAAAATTGATGGATCTTTTATAACACCAGTATCTAGAGACTGCAGCCAGTGATGGGATAGATTTCATACTCTGTAATGAGACACAGCCTAGAGATTGGCAGACTTAGTCTACAGAGGCCAAAGAAAAGAGAGGTGAACTAGAAAAAGACACAAAGAGAGAAAACGTCTTGCTTAACTCAGAGAAAATGTCTAAAAAAGGGCTGAGAACAAAAAAGTATCTCTTCTGACTCCTTGTAGATTTCCCCTCCTGCTTCCTTTTAGCTGTAAATAATTTAATAATGTGTTCTCTAAATGAGATATCTTTTGTCCAGTCACTGTGCCAGTGTACAGTTGTTTGGATTTTTCTAGTAGTGTGAAAAATGCCAATCGTTTTTAAAATTTTAAAAGTTTAATAGTAATAAAATGGTTATAAAAATAGTAATATAATGAGAGTAATAAAAATTTGGACAATTAGGATTTAGGACAATATGAGACAATAAGAACAAAGAGTTACGGAGGGTCCGGGTACTTTTTTCTGGGCAAAACAAGCCAGAAAAAGGACAACCGTTAACAGAGGATTAACCCTTAAAAACAATAGCCTGTTGCATATTCATACACCTCATACATGATGCATAAATTCCATTCAAACAAAGGAGTCTGTCTGGTCAGTCTCAACTTCTTCCTTTTAATCCTAACGATGTCTTCAGGGATGAGCAAGGCAGGAAGAAGTTAGTTTCTTCTGATAAGAGAGCAATAAATTCTTTTTCTCTGAAAGATTTAGGTGTCCTGTGGCTGCTATCTTGGTGTGAGTCCTTTCTTTAAAAAAAGTATCTTACATAGCATAGTTTCTATTTTAACATTATGTTATAACCTAAAACTATATTTAACACACTACTTAAGAAAATTAATACAGCATAACTTTCTAACATAACACATATAATATTCATTTTAATATTTGCAAAAAGCTAATCATAAAATACGCATTTTTCACAAGTGAGTATGTCTGATTTTGCTCTGAGAGCTGCAGTATTAGAGTGGTCTTGGATGTATTCCTTCGACATCCTTGAAACACAAATGAGGGCAGCACAGAAATAGCAGTGGTGATTGATTTTCCTTCCTCACCAAGGCCAGCATCTTCTCTGCAGTAATCGCCATCTGCTATCAGAAGAAGACCCGGAAACCCCACATAAAATAGGCTTCTTGGTGGTGCTGAGCAATAGGACAAGAGGTAAGAGGCAGAAACTGATGCACAGGAAGTTCCACCTAAATATGAGGAAGAACTTCTTTACAGTATGGGTGACTGAGCACTGGAACAGGCTGCCCAGAGAGGGTGTGGAGTCTCTCTCACTGGAGATATTCAAGAACTGTCTGGATGCAGTCGTGTGCCATGTGCTCTAGGATGACCATGATTGAGCAGGGAGTTTGGACCAGATGACCCACCGTGGTCCCTTCCAACCTAACCGATTCTGTGATTAAATTGCACATTGTTGGGTGAGGGTTTTGTTTCCACTTCCCCGGGGAGCCTGTTTCAGTGCCCAACCACCCTCTGGGTGAGAAACCTTTTCCTCATAGCTAACTTAAACCTCCCCTGTCTCAGCTTCATGCTGTTTCTTTGAGTCCTGTCACTGGTCACAAGAGTGAAGAGATTGGAACCTGCCCCTCCACTTCCCCTCATGAGGCTGTTGAAGACTGCAATGAGGTCTCCCCTCAGTTTCCTGTTCTCTAGGCTGAACAAACCAAATTATCTCAGCTGCTTCTCATAAGGCTTGCAGATTAGTGAGTGGGTGGAGAGGACTTAATGAAAGGTCTTATACTGGAGACTAAAATAGATTTGAATTACAGCATTATCTGGAGTGATGAAGGAAATTTATCAAGGCTGTTTCCTCAAAAGAATGCACTGACCATTGAAAAACTGCCTTTCTCCCACCTTTATCTGCATCTGAACTTATTTATCTGAATCTGAACCAACTCCACTTAGGGACAGGATGAAACTTCTTTGTTGTGAGAATGGTCAAACACTGGAACAAGTTGCCCAGAGAAGTTGTGGAATCTCTGTCCTTGGAGGTATTCAACACTGGACACAATCCTCAGCAATCTACTCTAGTTGCCTGCTTTGAACAGGGATGTTGGACTCGACAATCTCCAGAGGTCCCTCCAAGCCTCAAGTAGCCTTTGTCTGGGATTCTATTGTGAGAAACGACTGCTCCCTTTTAAAATTTCAAAGGTTTATTAAACCTTAACAAAAAATACAACAAAGGACTGAATAAGGAAAAAGTTTTCAGCACTGGGAGTCTCCATGACTACCAGCCACATACTCATCTGCAAAATGGATGCTCAGCCTTTTGTATCTTTAGCCTCCCCCAAAGTTTTGTCAGTCAACTCCTTCTCTGCCGTCCATTGGAGGAGATTACTTTCTTATATCTTGATTGGAGGTCAGGTGTTGTTATGCTGCACCTCCTGGTAAACTGGCCTTCTCCAAATGTCCTGACTACTAAGGCTATTACAAGGGGGAGGAAAAAGAGGTCTATGGGGAGGGCATATTACAATCACATTACTATATATCTATCTCTTAATTGTGAGAGCCAACTATTACATTACTCATCTATAACACTATGAATCTATGAATAAAATTAATTATTTTTTAATTAGTCACTGTTATGGGTTAGGTTTCTCATGGAATTTCTTGCCATTGTTGCCAGGGAGACACTGGAAAGGTGGGAGGAGGCAGCTTTCTAGGTTAATAGACAGCGATAAAGAAATAAAAGGAGTAGCCAATCGCTCTGGCATACCACTGTAATGGTTTGGCAGTTCTTAGCTGGGGATGAGCAGTCTTCTCCCTGCTGGGAGCAGAAACGGTCAGTTGTGCAGTTTTGGCCCTGGACTTCTGCGCAGCGGCTGGGCACTGCTGTGGAGCTCTCCCTGCTGCCTGCTTGTAAGCCCGTTGCTTGAGAGAGAGAGAGGGTCCTGGCTGGCCCGTTGACTGCGACTTCAGTGGCTGCCAGCGCTGGGAGACCAACACAGTTCGCGTGAGTGCTCTGGGAATTGCTCCTTGCCCCCCACCTCTTCACTCTTGTTCAAGTTGCCATCATCCCTGGGGAGGTCCCGAGCTCGCATTGGAGCGCCCCCTGCCGGCCGCGAGGAAACTACCGCACCCTCCCTGCCTCACCAGCGCCGCCAGCTGGCTGCAAGTAAGTCATTGCAGCCTTCTGCCTCACTGGAGCCGACAGTGCCCCCTGCTGGCCGTGGTCATAACTACATCAAAGGGGAAACAGTGCTTGAGGATGGGAAACTTCTGTTATTGTTTTGTTGTTTGTTCTGTTATATATATTTTATAGTAAAAAACTGTTATTCCTTTGCCTACATTTTTGCTTGGAAGCCCTGCAATTCTCAAAGTTGAAATAATTTGGCAGGAGGGGACATCTGTCCATTCCAGGAAGGTTCCCACCTTCCTGGGCAGACCTTTGTCTTTTAAAACAAGACAGTCACATGTTCAGAAATGAACATATTTTATAGTAGCTCATTTTACTGCTCTATTTGGAATAGTAAATTCCACATACTAAAGTAATAAATCATTGCAAGGATAATTTGCCAAAGGACAAACTTGTGCATAGTATTGTTTTATTATAGCTGAGAACAACTTCCTTCAGTTGTATCTGGTCACAGAGAATTCAAATGATTTTTCCACTGTGTCAACAAGATTCAAGCCTCCTGGACTACAGTGGTTGCCATGTTCTCAGTTTTATTTATGTGGGAATATTTTGCACCATGTAAATCTGCTTTGAATCCAAAGACAGAGGATAAGTATATACAGAACCAGAGACTAGTACATATTTGGATGAAGATGTCTTTTCAAGTCTCAAGGTAGACTTGAAAACAAAATCCCAGAGAGCATCCCATTAAAGTGTTTCATTGGAAATTTACAGTCTGGTGTTATTCATAATCTCTGAAGAATATAAAATTAGGAATGGGCCACTTGCAAAGAGAAAATTAATCTACCGTGACAGAGATGGATTTTTGGGGTTCAAAAGGTGAGAAGAAATCTCATTAATCTCATTACTTTACTACAGTAGCAAGTGTAATGCATTTTGGTTCATTTCTACAGAGATTACAAGACTACAGGAATGTATGGCTTTGACATATCCATCTGAATTTGCCAGTATAAAAGAAAACAGTGGTTCAGATATAAACAGTGAGTTAAACATGGCAGTCACATGCGGAGGATCAGAAATGGAACATCACACCATGATCAATATGATCAAGTGAAGCCGATTTATTGCAAAAAGCAAGCTATATTTATACTGTGTTCTATTGTTCATGCCTCAGGCTAATACATGATTGGTTAAAGCCTTCTGCGCATGCATTTTAATCTTTCAGTTAATTTTAGTTAGTCTTTCTTCATGCATCTCGCTGAGGTTTTTTTGTCTGCCTTTACATCCTGAACCGTCTGCTTCTGAGCGTGTTCTTCTTCTTTTGTGTCCTTCAAGGGCATTGTGACCTTACTCAGTTTCTATGAAGGCTGGATTGTGGATATGTTGCATATGTCCATTGTCTTGCAAAAAAACTCTCAACAATTCCCGTCTTGTTTTTGCACAAGCCAGACTGAAGTAATAGCGCATTCAGTTATTCTTTGCACACACTGTAATAAGCAGGGTACAATAAGCAAAATCACTACAATAATGCAAAAAACCATAATGCCAAAGTGAACTAAGTCAATGTGGTGGTTTGACAGGAAATGTGTTTTTTGGGATGCTGTGTTTTGGGCCAATGGATATTCAGACTTTAATATTGGCATTTAACCTGGCCATTGGGACATGGACACGCCTCTGAGAACACGGGGTTAAAAGCAGAGCTCTCCCCTGGGAGGGTCCTCTTGGGTTTCCGGCGGGAAAGAGTTCGGGTCTCTCCCCCGGCCCAGCTGCTGGCTGGGCAGGGGGAGGGGAAAGCCATGTGGCCGAGAGAGGTAGGCCTGAGCCCGGGGGTGGAAGGGTGGAAGAGAGAAAGAGAGAGACCGGGAGCCACCGGGCAGCCCCCCCCCGAGAGACACAGAGAGAGAGAGAGAAAGAGAGCCGCTGCCTGGGACTGTAACCTTGAAGCTTGATAAACATGGGCCTGTGCCGGCAGCACGGCTGGGAAGGAGAAGAAGGGGGGGGTTCAGCCGGCCACTTGTAGGAGCTTTTAACCCCTTTTTGGAGAATGAGAACTTTACAGATCATTGACCTCTCCTGGAAGATAGAGTGGAAGATGAGGAAGGAAATGTGCAAGTGTGAGAGAGGTCTGGGTGAGCGAGAGATAGTAGAAGAGTAGAGAAGAATCCTAGTGGGAAGAGATGATGGAGTGGCTTTTGCTGGACATTTTGTACAGCCATGGACAGACCCATGTTCCTTGTGACACAGAGACTGCATTCTAGGGGGAGGCAATGGCCTCAGAACCAAGAGGGTTCAGTGTTGATGCCCCTCGGCCCCAGGGGGTGAAAAAATATGGGGGGGACAGGTGTCCCAAAGGAGAGATTGTGGGGACAGGTGTCCCAAAGGAGAGACTGTGCCTTTTTTGGATCGGGACAGAGCATCCTTAAAAGACAACCCTAGAAGCAGCTCTGGTCCGTGTTCAGTGGTGAGAGCACTGGACATGAAAAGGAAGAAGTCACGACGGCAGATGTACTCCGGGCGGTGCCACGAGTGACACAGAAACACACGAGGCTTCGACTGTGTTTCCAGGGGAAGCCCATGGTACAAGAAGGACTCCTCTCCTCTTGATGAACTGAGGATTGATTGTCTAAAAGGTGGTGCTGGACCGAGAGTTGGTGATTTGAGGAATAAATGTATTGTGTTGGAAATTTGGTGGGGGGAGGAGGAAATGCATTTGTGAGGTTTTCATTTTCCCTGTGTGTGTGTTCCTTTTTATCTGTAGTTGTAGAGTAGTTAATAAAGTTCTGGTTCTTTTTTCCCTAAGTAGGAGCCTGCTTTGCTTATTCCTGGTCACATCTCACAGCAGAAACCAGGGAGAAGGTATCTTCATGGGGGCACTGGCATTGTGCCAGTGTCAAACCATGACAGTCTTTAAGCCAACCAGTAATGCCCCAAGATTTTAACCACTCATCAAAAGGGTTATTAACAACTGTAAGTTTCTTCATGTTTTCTTTAAGTTGTGAAAGTTTCTTGTGAATTGATTCAGTGTGATCAGAGAGGTTCATGCAACACATCCCTTCAAAATCTTCATACCCGTGCCCTTGTGCTAGCAATAAAAAATCTATGGCAGCCCTATTTTGTAACACAGCATGGCGTATGCTATCAACATCAGTGGTGAGTTCATCTAGCACTGTGGACGTGATATTAATTTGTTTCCCTGTCCAACATGCCAGTCGCCTCAATTACGTGAGGGCCTGTGCCGTGGCTACTCCTGGCGGGAAAAATGATGCCAATATAACTGATGGTGGGTCCCATAATTGTACCTCATCTCTACATTCAGGGCCGAACTGATGTACACTACATCTTGAGCATCAGTAAGGGGGATACCAAATTGTTTAACCAACATCTTTGTGGATTGATGCAAAAAGGCATGAGAATCTTTTGCTTTTTAAAATTTATCGGTGGTTGGCATTGGCCAGACAGCGGCTACCAACCAATCAGCTTGAGCGTTACCTTCAGACAGACCAGGGAGATTTTGATGACTGCGAACATGAGTAATAAAATACTCCTGTTGGCATTGGTTCAAATTTCTAAGTAGTCGGCTTAAAAGTGAATACAAATGTTTGTTATTAACTTCCTTAACTACCACCCTTTCAAGGCGTTGTACACAACCGACCACGTAAAGTGAACTGGAAACAATGTTAATGGCTTCATTGTTCCAATTTTCAAAGGCCCAAATAACTGCCTTCAACTCCAAGGTTTGCACTCTATCTCCTACTTCCCCAGGAATTATATGCTGATTCCATGAACCCTTTTGCTGCCAGGTACAAGCAGCCCTTTTAAACCCTTTGCCTGCATCAGTAAATATCATTAGTCTGGATACGGGACATTGAGATCTCCAGGGCCTGTCTTCCAGACACTGCTGCTCTAACAAGGACAACACACGATGTCATGGATAGGTATTATGAACCCTTCCACCATAATCAGTAAGGGCTATTTGTAAGGGTACAGAATGCCTAATTCCCCATTCTAGATACCAATTGGCTAATGGTACTGCAATTATGTACGGTTCCTGTCCCCAAATTTCTAGTATCCTCCCTCTGCCTTTCATGATTAATTGAGCAAATAGTTCTAGGTGAGTGGTAATGGTTCTAGGCTGCTGCACAGGTAAAAATACCCACTCCAGAATGGTTAAAGGATTAACCCAAGTCTCTGTCCATTGACAAATTAATGTGAAAGCGTATTGGTCACCCTCCTTGCTATAGTTGATGATCATCAATTGAACTGGGACACCTTCGATCATGTGATGCCCATGCACTGTGGCAACCTTTGAGGCTGTGTGTTCCAAGGCCTGTTGTTGCATCCTATCCAGTGATCGGCGCTCATCTGCCCAGGATGAGGTACCTAGCAGCTGTATTAATGGTTCAAGTTCTTAATTAGTTATTCCACAAATAGTTCTAATCCATTGTAAATCTCTTACTAATTTTTGAACATCATGTACAGTTTTTATATCGATAGTAATGGTAATCTTCTGAGGTTTCACTACAGCTTGATCAATGTGCCACCCAAGATACTTCCATGGAACTGAACGCTGTACCTTTTTAGGGGCAATTTTCAACCCTCTCTGTTCTAGAATAGTTGTCATGCTTACTAATATGTTTTCAGAGTCCAATTGCTGTCCTGCTACCAAGATATCATCCATGCAATGATATATGATACAGTTAGGAAATTGCTGCTGGACTGGCTCTAATGCCCAGGCTATGTAAACCAGGCACATAGTGCGCGAGTTTCGCATCCCTTGTGTCAAAAATACCTATTCAAATCTCTTGTAGGGTTTTGCTTTGTTGACGGAGGGGACTGAGAAAGCAAAATGACTGGTATCCTCAGGGTGTAAAGGAATAGTGAAAAAACAGTCTTTGAGGTCAATATTCAATAAACCTCTAGGACTCAGGTAATATAACAGGGGATGGGAGTCTGAGTTGTAATGCTCCCATACTCTACATTACTGCATTGACTGCCCTAAGATCATGCAACAACCTCCATTCCCCACTCTTTTTTGGAATTGTAAAAATAGGTGTGTTCCATGGGCTGGTTGATGGTATTATATGACCAGCCTCAAGTTGTTCTTGAACCAGCTCTTGAACCTTGAGCAGCTTTTCCTTTGGCAGTGGCCACTGATCAATCCATATAGGGGTATCGGTAGTCCAGCTAATTTTGAGGATTCGCTACCCCCCAGTAGCTGCTATTGAAAAGACTGTGTAACAATTGTGGCCTTCAGTTGACTTAACAAATCCCTGCCAATTAAACCTAACAAATTATTGGGAGTCTGCATGACATAGGGTCTTGTCGTTATGCTCACTCTATCTGGGAAAGTAAAGGTAATTACCCCCCTACTTAATCAAAGTTGCTTGGGTTCCACCAATCCCTGCAATTCCCAAAACAGGCTTGACTACTGGCCAATTTTTGGGCCATATAGTGCTTGAAATGATTGTTACATCTGCTCTGGTATCGATTGTGAGCCTCTTAGGAATATAATTACTATTGGGAAGTGTCAAGTTACCTGCTTATCTGGTTTACCTCTCGTAATGTCCATTGCCCAATACACTTCTGGGTTACCTGTGGAACCAAAACCGCCTGTTCCCCGCTCCTTTAATCCTGTACAGGGAACACAAGACTTAAAAGGAACAAGTTGAGCAATTCGCAATCCTTTAGGGATAGATACAGGAGGGGAAAATGTCCTAACCCTAATTTTGATAACCCCTTGATAGTCTGCATCAATAACTCCAGGAATTACATCCGATCCTCTTTTGCTAGCAGATGACCTTCCTAACAGGAAAGCACTGAGCCCACCCCCCAAGGGTCCCTTTACGTTAGTCTCCGCCAGATGTACTGCAGAGTCAGTGATGGTAAGGTCTACTGATGTTTCCACGTCCATTCCGGCGCTTCCAGGAGTTGCGGATTGGAGTGAGTAAAGTCCTCCAGAGGGGGTTGAGCCACCCATGTAGCTCCCCGTGCTTGTGTCTTCGTGCGTGGGGTCACTCTCCGTGGTCCGTTTCCCTGGAACCTGCACTCTCTCGTGCTGTGATTATCTTTCTTGCAGATGGAGCAAAACTTCTTCATTGGGGCGGATCGACGTTGACTCCGTACGTGTCCAACCTTTCCGCATCCAAAACATTTGATATTGTTCCCTTCTGCCTTTTTCTCTAATTTTGAAAGTAGTGGCTTTATGGCGCCTTGTACCGCAGCAGCCACATAAGCAGCCTTCTATCTCTCTGTAGTTCTGGTCATTAATTCTAGCATGTCAACAACCACTGCTCCCTTTTGCAACGTGCCTAAAATCTGATGAGTCTTGTAATTAGCATTGTCAAAGGTAAGCATCTTAAACAGCTTCTGCTTTGTTTCCGGATCCAGATTCGGGTGATCATAAATAGCTCTATGCAAGCGGTCTACAAATTTATCAAAGTCCTCATTTCCCCCTTGATATATCTGTGTAAAAGCCTGAGTATGCAGCCCATCAGGCAATGCAAGGATGGAGTTATATGCAAATTGTTGGCTTAGATGCAAAACTTCATCAATACTTCAAGCTTGGGCGGTTGCTGTGGACCAGGGACCTTCTCTTAATAACTGTTGTGCCGTGATTCCAAACAATGGGTCCCCCTGAGCCCCAGGTCTTGCTTCCTCTTTTTTACATGCCCCTTCCCAATTCTTATAAAACTGAATCTGCTGGTGAGGAGGGACGATTAATCTAACCAAAGTTTGAACATCAGCTGGAATGAAGGTATCTGCTGTAAAGATGAATTGTAATAACGATTGTGCTAATTGCGATTTCAAGCCATATTGTGTAATGATGCTTTTCAATTTTTCTAATATCTTCCAATCAAATGGCTCCCATCCTCGCCCTTGTGGCTTGGGTTACCACAGGGAAGGCTTCTATAGTACTAGGGGAGAATGACCCCTCTATTATTGCTTCAGTGATAACCCCCCTCCACTTTCTTTTTTGTGCTGTTTCTATTTCGGGATCTAGCTCTAACTCCTGATCTTCCATGGTCGAGAGGGGTATCCGCCTCCCCCTATGCTCGTCGAGAGCCCTTTACAGAGCTCAAAATAGCTGGCAGCTCCCTCCTTTCAAAAGAATAGTCCTTGTGGGGAGCGACTCAATTGCTTTGTTGAACTTCTGTAAGTTGTCTACCAAAGCTTTTAAGTCCTCCTCTGCCAAGGTAGATCCCAAATCGGTTTCTTCTTCAGCCTCATCTTCAGATGATGAGTGCGCTATTTCTAACACTTCACCACCAGCTTCTCCCTTTTCCTGAATACTTTGATTCTCAGGTCAGCAGCTGAAACCTCCAAGGGAGGTAGTTTCCTGACTCTGTTTCTCATCTGAGGGTCCTGAGGTTTTGAGTTCCTCTTTGGTTACTGGAACCAGACTACAGAGTCCTGGGTAGCACAAAGGAACATCTAATGTAGTTGAAAATAATTTGCTAGCAGGAAATGCCTGTGGTTCAGGATCGGGGCTTGGGGCAAAAGCAGTGCAAGTTGCTGCAGTGGCATTTTTTTCCGCCTTCATTGCCTGTAATACCTCTACGATGTTTTTCCACAGGGTAGCATATTTAGACACCTCTTTAACCTCACGTCCTCCTGAGGCAATACAGTCCCACAACATGCCGCCCACGGCTTTGCATGATGATACCTCAAAAGCGACCTGTGCCCCTGGAATGAGGTTTCGTTCCCATGCCCAGTAAATAAGTCTCTTCAGAGTGGAAGCATCATATTTCTGCCCTCTCTTAGAAAGGATTATGTTGGAGGAGTTTATGGACCCCATCTCTTTCATAGTCCAACCCCATCTCCTCCTCCAGGCCGCTCACCTGATCAGGGAGAGATAAATTCGTCTTCACTCAGAGCTCTAACCTCTACTTCCCGCTGGGGCAAGCGAGGATACTTTCAACCAGCTTCTCCACCTCCCGAAGGCTGTCACTGAACCTCTGCACAGCAGTGAAATAGCCGTCTTCAGGTCCCTCTTTGGGCACCAAAATGCAAAGGATCAGAAACGGGACATCACACCATGATCAATATAATCAAGTGAAGCCGATTTATTGCAAAAAGCAAGCTACATTTATACTGTGTTCTACTGTTCACACCTCAAGCTAATACATGATTGGTTAAAGCCTTCTGCGCATGCATTTTAATCTTTCAGTTAATTTTAGTTAGTCTTTCTTCATGCATCTCGCTGAGGTTTTTTTGTCTGCCTTTACATCCTGAACCGTCTGCTTCTGAGCATGTTCTTCTTTTGTGTCCTTCAAGGGCATTGTGACCTTACTCAGTTTCTATGAAGGCTGGATTGTGCATATGTTGCATATGTCCATTGTCTTACAAAAAACTCTCAGCAGTCACACAAATCGACAAATTACAGAAGGTAACAAGAGCTGAAAAGCTATATTCTGGTTTTTTCAGCAACATATGTGCAACATCCCAGAGGAAATCCTAGTGACCTCAATTCAAATAACATGGCAAGAATATCTCAAAAATGTCTCTGAAATTAAAAGGTTTCTGTTTCAAAGCTTTTGCATGGCTATGATTACTGATGATGTACAATGTAACAGTTAACAGTGGTGCCCAGTTGCACAATTTGCCTGAGTCTTCTACGTTTTTCTGGCCACTGTACACAGAAAGTAAACAAGTGGTCCCTTCCCTTGAGAATTCACACAAAGTGGTACCCCAAATAATGAAACAAAGTGAAGAAATGAGATTAAGAAAATGCTGTACTAAGTGTATGCAAGACACAGACATTTTAAGAGGTCCACTGCATACGTTTTCTTTTTATTTTTATTGTCATCATTGAGTGGAAAAATACTGAAATTAACACAAAAAGTTTATTCAATAAGAATATTTTTGTTATTGCTTTTATCTTAGAAAATCAACTTCCCTGCATGCATTGTTTGAGTAATGCCACTATCTTGCTCACATCAATTCTGAAACCTGTTTTCTTTTATGTGTGACTTTTGAGTTCACACACTAAATCTCATTTCACCCTTTATTTTACATAAATGAGGGATTTGCATTAGCTCAGCACTCTGCAGCACTGTTTGCTAGCAACCCCACTTTTCTTGCCATTTGTTTTCCATGAAACAAAGCAAAATTGTCAGGATATTACAAGAACTCCTTCAGGTCACATTTTCTAAAATTAACATTGTTTAATTTTTTTTGTACTTATGAAGTACCTGGTACTATATAAGATAGATATAAAAGAAAAAACACTCAAATTTTAAAAATACTAGAAACCTCCGCCTGTACACAGGGGAGATACACTTTGACACAAAACCTGTGGTTAAAAGAAATATATTGATGCACAGATTTGGATCATATTGTGCAGATATTTTTTGTTTTATATCATATTTGTTTAAAACAGTGGTAAATTAAAATATTTCATGTTCACAGAAACATAACTATATATATTTATTTTTCATCTCTGTTACTCATGAAGAAAGTACTTAGTAGAATGATCAGATGTGTCTTGACAAGAAAAAACAGGAGATTTTAGTTTCACAATGCTATCAGACTCCTCTGATAAGCTTCTAAAGTAATCTAGGAAAGACATGTTCATTAGAATCTCATTACTTGCCTGGATAATTGCTGTTAGTATCAGAAATCACAAGAAAGGATTACTAAAGCAACCTATTAAAAATCTCAGACAGACTGCTCTGTAGTATCTGCCACTAAGTCAGGCAAATAGTACCAAGAAAATTAGAAAATTGGAAAGCCTTGATAAGGTTATTTTCTTGTCTTTCTGTTTGTAAGAATAGGGTGGTTTTCCCCTACTGTTACCTGCTTATGAATACCTTGTCCCATGTAGTTTGCAGTAAGTCAAAAGATAGAATATCATTTCTTACAGTAGATAATTTAATATACTCATAGACTTCAGTGCTAGGGAACTCATTCTTTCTGTTCAATTTTTCTTTTTCTCTGTTTCATCCTCTCACTTAACTCTTAATTCCTATCTTTATTCTGCCTGCTTTAAACTGATCATCCATCGCCACAGCTGATCACTGACCTGTCCTCTTGCTGTCCTAACCAATTCCCTTCCTTATCCTCTTAATAGGTGCATAGATAACAACTATTGTACTGATTGCTGTGAATGGAGACGAGAGCTTAGACAAGTCCTGCCTTTGATTCAGATTTCTGTCAGTAGCTCTGTTTGAGGCAGCCTGCATCCTGAATTGCTCTCACTCGCAAGTTCTTAACAATCTCTGATTAGGTCTATTACAAAATTAATTATTTATTGAATGGACATGAGGTTAACAGACAGAAGACTTTAAACAGACTACTTACTACACAGGATAAACCAAAAAGAACTACTAGTAGATAAAAAATACAGTGGACAATAAAAGGTACCTATATTGCAGCTAGCGAAGAAATACTATAGATGAGGAGTTAACATGACTTACCACTGAACTGGTGATGGAGTACACAGAGTCCTTTCAATAAATTCCCGGGAAAGTATTAGTGAAATTTGTGTCCAAACTTTGAGAAGTCCTACACATTTCCAGGGCATGTGTAGGAGACTTCTGCCTCCGTGAAAGTTTGTGTGGCTTTTATAGTTTGTAAAGTCAAGTGTCTGTCTGTCAGGAATTCCAGCTTATCTCCCCGCATCTTGTTCTTAAGGGAGGCAAGTTGTTTATTGCCAACTGGGAGTTCCACCCCTGGCACCAGAGAGAGACATAACTCACTAGCCAGAGATGACTCACTAGTCAGACAAGCTGGCTTGGGTTATCTCATCAATTCATGTGAGGAGAAAGAATGTCCAGAGGAGTCCCACCAGCTGATGGACAGAACAGATATGCTCTTCTGTGGTAGGGTGGAAGTCCCGCCACACTGATGCAGCAAGGCAGACAAACACTGCTTAATATTAAGGGGTACTCCTTAATAGTGAGATGTTAAATATTATGATATTTTGTTATATATGTATATTATCTTTATATATAACATATAGAGAGATGTAGTCAATATTAAAAGGAATAAGGGACTTGTCTTTACAAACAAGCTGATAAATAAAATTGGATACTGAGAGATGAAAGAAACAATGAGAATAACTATAAATTCCATAAGGAATTCCACTGAGTGTCACAGGGAAAATACCAACAGGGGGAGGGTATACATTAGAAGAGGGTCTGAGGTATTAGGCAATTTGGGAAGTCTGTACCTCTCAAGTACCTCAGACAATGGGGAAAGAGAGAGGGACATGCGGCTGAGAAATTAGGATAAAAAGGAGGCTGTGTCCTCCAAAAATTTGAGAGACCCCATGGGGAATGCCCCATGGCCTCTCCCTTTATTTGAATAAAGTAACAGGACTCTGTCTCTTTTTGGACATAAACCTCAGGTGTTTGTGGATTAATTTTCCTGACAATACTAAGGAGATACTTTTGTCTACCCCTCTGAAGTACTAAGGCCCTGAACAACAGGCCCTGAGCCAAAGTTGACCTCTAGATGAACCTTCCAACCAAATGTTAAATGTACCCGCTCATTAACAAAGTATTATTAGCAACATGATATACCTATCTGCTCATTGGAAAAACATGTATTTACCTTTCTGTATTTAGAAACCAGACATGGCCACATCTGGCCTTGTTTGAGGGTATAGGATCAAAGATGATTCCCTTGATTCCTCTTTGAGCCCTGGCCAGGCTTTGGGAGAAACCCAATAGGAGAATGAAGCCAGATGTTCCCACACTAGAAGTTACGGTAGTTTGTTTTTTCATCAGTATAAAAACAGGACCCTATCACAGCAAAGTTGAAGGCCACTTTGCCTGTAGGTGGACACACTGCAGGATTTCCCAGTTACTGGGCATGGTTCTCCCGTCCTTCGCAGTTGTTATAGATAAGTAATGTAAAAGTTGGCTCTCACAATTAAGAAATAGATATTATGTGTATGTTAAGATGTATAGTGATGTTATTGTAATATGTCCCCCATAGTCCTCTTTCCCCTCCCCTTGTAATAGCCTTAGTAGTTGGGGCATTTGGGGGGAGGGCAGGCTTGTTACTAAGAGGCACAGCATGGTTACACCTGACCTCCAATCAAGTTGCAAGAAAGCAGTCTCCACCAATAGATGGCGACGAAGAGTTAACTGACAGACTTAGGAAGGGCTAAGGTTGCCTGATGCAACACCAAAAGGTATAAAAAGGGAGACAACCATTTTGTGAACGAGCCACATGGCTAGTAGCCACAGGGGGGAGTTCTCAGTGCTGTGATTTTTCCTTATTCAGTCCTTCGTTGTAATCTTTTGTTAAGGTTTAATAAAACTTTAAAATTTTAAATGTGAGCAGTTGTTTCTTACACTGTGACAGCTTCCCCTAGTTGATGTGCAGACCTGAATGATGCTAAAGCATAAGGGTACCTGGTGATGTGTCTTAATCACCACGGGCAATCTTTTGCAGTAGATTAGATGCATTGCTTAGCTTATCATTTTGTAATTCTTTGCAGCTTTGCATAATAGTAAATTACAGTATTCCTTAAGTTGGTCTATATGTCTTTTGTGCTGACCCTGCCCACTGGCAAAACACCCTCAATATTACAGTACTAAAGGAAGTGTCAGTAATCACACAATGCAAATGACCCTCTTATCCAGTATTCCCCAGTACCACCCCAACACTTTAACAGGTGAAGAGGACATCTGGCAATTGTAAAATCAAACTTTTTAAACTCAACAACCCAGAATACCTGTCCAGAAAATACATTCTCTCCTTTTTTTCTTGCATAGGTTTAGTGTACAGTGGCAACATTTAGAGGCGATGTAATGATTTTGCAGTCAAACTTATATACCAGTGTTGACAGCTCTTAAACATATCATCAGTTACATACCAAGATGATGTGGAAGGACACATTTAGCAAATATTTGATGAATGTCATCAAGACAGGAGCAGAGTTACATTTCTAAGAACTTCAAAATTACGAAGAGAAAGTTGTAGGATATTTTTCTAAGCACCAATCTCCTATTTTATAAAATGCCTTAAGGGTAGTCTAGGGAATGTTTACAAAGACAATCACACAGAACTAAATTAATGCTGTTAATTTATGAAGAAAAACTGTTTTTTAAATCTCACTGAACACTTTAATGCAATTTAAAATGACTGAGGTAATAAATACTATTCAAAATTTCAGGATAAAAGGTTTACGTACTATTATGCTTATAAACCTACTGGCAGAATTTTACTAATACACTGTTATTGCCTTGATGAAAAAATAGTAAAAGCCAAAAATTTAGAATTTTCTTTGTGATTTAAAAGTACCCTTTTCCCTCTACATCAAAGTATAACTCTGATATTTAAATAATGGATGTTTTAATTTGCTAACAATAGTCATAATTTTTAGACAAGAACAATTTTTAAAATAACTACAACAGATTATAGTCCCATCAGTAAAATAAAAACTAAGAGTGGATGCAGTTAATTCAACATAAGGTTAAGGATCTCAACATGTGCTCAATAAAATGAATTAAAATATACAAATTGCTATTGTAATGTTATAGGTCATTTTTATGTATCCCACTAGGTTTACAGTCCCCTTTCCCAAAGTTTCTGACCATCAATTCTCTTTGATTTAATGTATATAATTATAAAAATTGACAAAGAACATGCTTATGTGAAAAATTACCACTAATAAAATGTTTATTCTTGTACATTCACTTTTGTATATAATTATATATATCATTGACCTAGGGTGATATTATGATGCTTGTATCCCCAGTTGTGTGTTCTGTTTATGCTGGATATTATATTCTGTGTCTTCAAGACTGGCTCTGACAGCAAAGTCAGGGAGAAGAAGCACAGTTTTTGTTATCAGCCTCACTCACTCACTCCTCCACATTCGGCTGGACTGTTTTGTCTGGGCACAGACAGGGCAGAACACCGTGCTCCTTTTGCTTTTTAGTTGGCTAGTTAGTTTAGCTAGCTGAGGCAGTCTGAGTTTTCCCTGGACTGTTTTTCTTTCCCTTTTCTTGGAATGATTCGAACCTGCTCCAGACCAGGACCCTGGGAAACACCAAGAGCTCACACTTTGCAGCCTGCCTGGGCCTACTCTGCAGCCTTTCCCAGCGCCAGAGGGACTGATAACAGAGCAACCACCCACCGGAGAGACTTTCTGAATTTGTCACCTCTTCAGAGCAGCAAATGAGTTTTGTAATCCGGTATTGTTCATTTTGTGTGCTGGGGAGAGCTTGGCCTGTTAAATAAACAGGTTCTTTCCACTTCTCTACGAGGAAATTTTTTCCCCTAACCAGGTGGGGGAGGGGCCGTGTCGGTTGGCTTTCTGGAGGGGCCCCTTTTGGAGGTTTTCTCCCAAATTTGCCCTAAACCAGGACAAATTCTTGGCACACAATGTGTGGCTCAAGAGAGTGGAAAAAACCCTGTTCTGACTGCATTTTGGTTACAATTACTCTGTGTTGGTATAAAGCGGTTAATAGCCATGTTGTTTGAATTCATAATGTCTCTTGGGGTGGAGGTTTGCATGTGTTTCTGGTCCCTAGGTTTTTTTGAGGTCTTATTACCTCTATGGTCCCTAGGTTTATTTTCTTATCCAGAAGTAGCTCCAGTATTGTCCCTAATACGTAGTTTTTGCAGTAGGGGGGCACTGACTAGAATAGCTATTGGGCTGGGCTTGATGGTAATGACTTGTAGGAAGTTTGTAAAGGTGCTGGAGTCTGTTCCATGTATGTATGTGCTGAAGATTGCAGGCATGATGTTTTCTATTACCATCTATATGGCAAATTACCTTTGTCAAGTGGGCAGTTTGTTTTATCTCTCTCTTTGAGTGACCACATTCACACCTCCCTCGGGAGGGGACCTCTGCTGATAACAGACTATTGAATGTCAGTGCATGACTGATAAGAACTATAAGATCCCATTGTGAGATGCTCCGCCCAGAGGGAGGAGCCAAGCATTGCTACCCTGATATAATCTGAGATTCTGGAACACCAGCATGGCTTTCTCCACGGGATTCCCCAGAGGAACAGCAGCTGTGTCTTCCTCCACTGGATCTTCAGAGGAAGAATACATCCTTCTCTACAGATCCCCCTTGCTCCAACAGAACCACACCTGATACTTCAGGAGGACTGCAGCCACATTTTCAATCGGACTGCCACCAACACCCTGACCCACAGGGTGTCAGGTTGGGTTCTGACTCTGTCAGTGTTGTTCTAGTGGACTGCATTGTTTATTTTATCCTTTTTTTTCCTTTTTCCTATTAAAGAACTGTTATTTCCTACTCCCATGTTTTTTGCCTGAGAGTCCCTTAATTTAAAATTTATAGCAATTTGGAGGGGTGGGGAGGGTTTACATTCTCCATTTTCAGGGGAGGCTCCTGCCTTCCTTAGCAGACTCCTGTCTTTCCAAACCAAGACAGTATGGTTCATGGTTATGGGTATGCACCCAGTTTGTTAGAGGAGGAGCAGGGGATGAGGCTTTTCAGCCTTTGCTTTCCTCCTTCTCCTCTGGATCTGTTACATCCCTATTGGAGAATCACAGAATCACAGAATCACAGAAATTCTAGGTTGGAAGAGACCTTTAAGATCATCGAGTCCAACCCATGTTCTAATACCTCAACTAGATCATGGCACCAAGTGCCACATCCAGTCTTTTTTTAAACTCTTCGAGGGATGGTGACTCCACGACCTCCCTGGGTAGATGATTCCAGTATTTGACTACTCTTTCTGTAAAATACTTCCTCCTTATTTCTAGCTTGCATCTCCCTTGGCGCAGCTTGAGACTGTGTCCTCTTGTTCTGTCTGTTGTTGCCCGGAGAAAGAGACCGACCCCCAGCTCACCACAGCTACCCTTCAGGAAGTTGAAGAGGGTGATAAGGTCACCCCTGAGTCTCCTTTTCTCCAGGCTGAACAACCCCAGCTCCCTCAGTCGCTCTTCATATGGCTTGTGTTCCAAGCCCCTCACCAGTCTCGTTGCTCTCCTTTGGACACGCTCAAGCATCTCAACGTCCCTCCTAAAGTGAGGGGCCCAGAATTGGACACAATATTCAAGGTGTGGCCTCACCAGTGCTGAGTACAGGGGAAGAATGACCTCCCTGCTCCTGCTGGCCACACTGTTCATGATACTGGCCAGGATGCCATTGGCCTTCTTGGCCACCTGGGCACACTGCTGGCTCATGTTCAGCCGATTGTCAACCAGCACCCCCAGGTCCCTTTCCTCCTGAGCACTGTCCAGCCACACTGTCCCCAGCTTATATCGTTGCAGGGGGTTATTGTGGCCAAAGTGCAGGACTCGGCACTTGGACTTATTGAACTTCATCCCATTGGATTCTGCCCATCCCTCCAACCGTTCCAAGTCCCTCTGCAAAGCCCTACGTCCTTCTAACAGATCCACACACGCTCCCAGCTTAGTGTCATCTGCAAATTTGCTAATAAAGGACTCTAAACCCTCATCCATGTCATCAATAAAAACATTAAACAGAACTGGCCCCAGCACAGAACCCTGAGGAACACCACTGGTGACTGGCTGCCAGCTGGATGCAGCATCATTCACCAACACTCTCTGGGCCCGGCCATGCAGCCAGTTCCTGACCCAGCACAGAGCACTCCTGTCCAAGCCACGGGCTGCCAGCTTGTCTAGGAGTATGCTGTGGGAGACAGTGTCAAAGGCCTTGCTGAAATCCAAGTAAACAACATCTACAGCCTTACCTGCATCGACTAGGCGGGTTACCAGGTCATAAAAGGTGACCAGGTTGGTTAAACATGACCTACCCCTCCTAAACCCATGCTGGCTGGGTCTGATACCCTGGCCATCCTGTAAATTTTGCGTGATGGCACTTAATATAAACTGTTCCATTATTTTACCAGGTACTGAGGTCAGACTGACTGGTCTATAATTACCAGGATCTTCCTTTGCACCCTTTTTGTGAATGGGTATCACATTGGCCAGCTTCCAGTCATCCGGAACCTCGCCAGTGAGCCAGGACTGATGGTAAATGATGGAGAGTGGCTTTGCAAGCTCATTTGCCAGCTCTCTCATCACCCTGGGGTGGATTCCGTCTGGTCCCATAGATTTATGAGTATCCAAGCATTTCAATAGTTCTATGACTGCCCCCTCTTGGATAAAGGGGGGACCATTCTGCTTCCTGTCACCATCAACCAGCCCAGGTGGGCAGGTGTCTTGAGGGCAAGTCATCTTCCCACTAAAAACTGAGGCAAAATAGGCATTAAGCACTTCTGCCTTTTCCTCATCTTCAGATACTAAGTTCCCTCCTTTGTCCAATAAAGAACAAGGGCTGGTCATACCTTTCCTTCTACCATTAATGTATTTGTAAAAACATTTTTTATTATCCTTTACAGAAGTTGCCATTCTAAGTTCAAACTGAGCTTTGGCCTTCCTAATTTTTTTTCTGCATGCTCTAGCAGCCTTCTTGAATACTTCCTTAGAGACCTGTCCCTTCTTCCAATGCTGATACATCCTCTTTTTATTCCTAAGTTCCTCCAAAACCTCCTTGCCCAACCAGGCTGGACGTTTACCCCGTTGGCTGATCTTTCGGCACACAGGGATGGTCTGTTCCTGTGCCCTCAAGATCTCTGTTTTGAGGTATGCCCACCCTTCCTGAACTCCTTTGTTTTTTAGGACTGCTTCCCAAGGGACGCTCTGAATAAGTCTCCTAAACAGGCCAAAGTCTGCCCTCCGGAAGTCCAATGCAAGAGTTTTACTGGTACTCTTCCTGATTTCACCAAATATTGAGAACTCTATCATTTCGTGATCACTTTGTCCCAAGCGACCTCCAACCACCACATCTCCCACATGTTCAGTTTCCCCTGAATGTTAAAGAGACCATCTTTCTGGTATTTAATCTGGTAAGCTTCCTCTATACAGTCTGCAGCTTCTCTAGAATGAGGGCTGAGATTTCTAGAGGGGCTGATGAGACCACTGACCCAGGAGTAGACCCAGGCATGGAAAATCCTGAGTGGTATGGGAAATGGGAGGATATGGGCCAAATGATGACCCTAAGCAAAAAAGTCATTGCAGTAAGCTGAGCCCTGGCATATGCTTATAGCACACTGCTAGATACTGTAGGGAAGCAGACAGAGCAAGCGAGGCAGGGAGATAAATCAGCAGCTATCCCAGGCACTCAGGCTGCAGGCAACACCCCAGGTACAAAGCCAGTAGCTAAACCAGACAGTAAGCCTCAACCAATGGCTGTTGCTACTAGCACAAGAAGCGGAAATGTGCACAGACAAGACCGATCGATCAGTGGATGATGGTGATGATGCAGGAGAAGGACCCTCAACACTTCCTGACATAAAATCAGGAGTAAAAGCAACAGGCACAAGATCAGAAGCCAATATTGAGTCCTTTTCCCTGAAGGACCTTCATGGCCTAAGGAAGGATTACACTCTATGACCTGATGAATCTATAATTAGTTGGTTAGTCCGTCTCTGGGATGCTGCAGGTGAGGCTACAGTTCTGGATGACACTAAAGCGAGGCATTTCGGATCCCTGTCACATGATCCTGTCATCAACCAAGGAATTCGGAGGGGGCTAACCCTCACAGCCTCTGGGCACGGGTCCTGGAAAGTGTAGCACAAAGATACCTGTGTGCAGATGATCTCTATATGCAGCAAATCCAGTGGAAGACTAGAGAACAAGGGATCCAATGCTTGAGAGAAATGGCAGTGGCAGAGATTATCTTCTCAGATGTCATAACGACTAGGAATCCAGACTTGGTACTGTCCTGGTTTAGGGCAAATTTGGGAGAAAACCTCCAAAGGGGGCCCCTCCAGAAAGCAAACCCACACTGCCCTTCCCCCCAACCAATTTGGGAAAGATTCCTCAGAGAGAAGTGGAAAGGCTTAAGGAACCAGCGAGAAAATATACAGATCTCCAAATAGACACAAAGCAAGCGAAGGTTCAGCTTGCCCTCATATTCCTGGGGCAGTTACAGGATGATATTAGGAGAAAATTGCATAAGTTAGAAGGGGGGGAGTTGAGGAATTTGGATAAACTACTCGAGGTAGCCTGGAAGGTATACAATAATAGAGAAAAGGAGGCTAGTAAAAGGCAGCAGAAAAGTCTTTTGGCAGTAATATAAGACAAAAGGAATCCAGGTTTCAGAGGACATGGCAGAGGTGGCTGTGGACTGGGTAGAGGTGGACTTGGCCGAGGATGCAGGGGAATGGTTATGCCAAGATTAGGCTTAAATTAGTGTGCGTATTGCAAGCAGGAGGGGCATTGGAAGAGAGAGTGACCAGACTGGTTTATCCAGGGCAATTAGTTCCAGCAGGAAGACGTCACCAAGGAGATGGTGCTGGGGGAATATCACAGCTGACTAGAATTGGAACAGGAACCTGTAGTAACTATACAATTAGGGGATAAAGAAGTAAAATTCCTGGTGGATACGGGGGCCATGTATTCTGTACTAAATGATTTGAAAGGGGAAATTGGGAATAAAACAATGACAATAGTTGGAGCCACAGGGAAGGAGGAAAAGCAGCCATTCTTGCAACCCTTAGATTTGTGTTTTGGGAACAAGGTTTTAATGCATGAATTCTTATATGTACCTGAGTGTCCAATTCCGCTTTTAGGGAGGGATTTGCTGGCAAAACTTGATGTGGTAATAACCTTTGAGAACCGGGAACTTTTAATGAAAATACCTGAGTCAAAGACAGGAAAAATTCTAATGATAAAAGAAAAACCGGTTCCTACCATCCCTAGGGAAGTAGAGGATGCAGTGATCCCCTCTGTATGGGAAACAGATATACCAGGAAAATCTAAATTGGCACAACCAGCACATGTAGAATTAAAAGAAGGTGTGAGGGCTGTACAGGTCAAACAGTATCCCATAAAACCAGAAGCACGGCAAGGAATAGCAAAGACTATTGATAAATTCTTAAAGTATTAAATTCTAGAAGAATGTGAATCAGAATATAATGTACCAATATTTCCAGTAAAGAAACCAAATGGTGAGTATAGACTAGTGCAGGATTTGAGGGCAATAAATGAAATAACTAAAGACATTTATCCAGTGGTTGCTAATCCCTACACATTGTTGACATCCGTAAAAGAGATATATAAATGGTTTACCGTAATTGATCTAAAAGATGCCTTTTTCTGCACACCCCTTGACAACGAGAGTAGGAAACTGTTTGCCTTTGAGTGGGAAAATCCAGGGAATGGAAGAAAAACCCATCTCACCCGGACACGACTTCCACAAGGATACAAGAACTTGCCGACCCTATTTGGAAACCAACTGGCAAAGGAGCTGGAGATTTGGACTGAGAATGGGCAAGTACTGAGAGACCAATACCTGTTGTTGCAGTATGTTGATGATATACTGATAGCTACAGAAGAAAGAACAACCTGCATAAAGGTAATGATCGAGATTTTAAATTTACTGGGAATGGGAGGATATAAAGTGTCCAGAGAAAAGGCACAAATTGCCTGACAGACTGTGATCTACCTGGGATGTGAAATTTCACAAGGGCAACGAAAACTAGGTACTAACCATATTCAAGCTATTTGTGCTATTCCAGAGCCCCAGGATCTACATGAGCTGTGAGTTTTCCTTGGGATGGCAGGGTGGTGTCGCCTGTGGATCATGGACTATGGACTTATTGTGAAACCCCTTTACGAAGACCAGAAGACACAGCCATTCACCTGGGGCAAAACACAGAAAGAAACCTTCCTAAAATTAAAAGAAGCACTGACAACTGCTCCAGCATTAGGGTTACCTGATCTGTCTAAAGATTTTCAGCTGTTTGTACATAAAAGGCTGCGCCTAGCACTAGGAGTCCTGACCCAACGTCTGGGGAGCTGGAAAAGGCCGGTGGGCTACTTTTCCAAACAATTTGACAACATAAGTGCTGGGTGGCCTCCATGTCTGCGGGCAGTCGCAGCCACTGTGATGCTGATACAAGAAGCCAGGAAGCTCACTATGGGAAGGCACACAGATGTCTATGTACCACATATGGTAACCACTGTCTTGGAGCACAAGGGGGGTCATTGGCTATCTCCAAGCAGGATGATAAAATTCCAGGTAATCCTGACCAAGCAAGATGATGTCACATTAAAGACAACTAACCTTTTGAATCCAGCTTTGTTTCTAAGTGCCACAACTGAAGAAGGCCCATTAGAGCATGACTGTGCAGAAGTAATAGAGTACACCTATTCAGCAAGAGAAGACCTGAAAGACGTCCCGCTAGAGCAACCAGAGTGGGAGTTATTCACAGATGGAAGCAGCTTTGTAGAGAACAGAACCAGATATGCTGGATATGCGGTAACAACAATCAGTGCCGTAGTGGAGGCAAAAGCATTACCACCATATACATCTGCTCAGAGGGCAGAAATGGTTGCCTTAACCAGAGCAGTAGAACAAAGTGAAGGGAAAAGGGTAAACATATGGACTGACTCAAAATATGCTTTTAGAGTGGTGCATGTCCATGGAGCACTGTGGAAAGAGAGAGGACTGCTGTATTCTCAAGGTATGCACATTAAACATCAAGATGCAGTCCTGTAATTGATAAAAGCAGTACAAAAACCCGAACAAGTGGCAATTATACACTGTAAAGCACACCAATCAGGAAACTCCAAAATTTGCGAGGGAAATCGAAAGGCAGACTAGACAGCCCAACAGGTTGCTCAAGAAGTGCAAACAACAATGATATTGATACCTTTAAAACTTAATGTATCTCTGTCGCTATAGAGTGCGACACGGCACAAGCACCAAGACTCAGATCTGAAGGCTGTATAAGGCCATTTATTAAAGGAACATGTTGCCTTTATAGTTTTACAGAATATTTACATTTGCTTAACAAACACATACACTGCCCATTGGTCATGAAAAAGAAACAAAACTCTCAATAGGTGAAAAGAAGCAACGTCACTCTGTGAGCCAACTAAAGTCTATATCTTTTAACTTTCTCTCTTTCATCACATTGTCGTGGTGATAGCCTTGGTACCTTCCTCGAGAGAGATATGGGGCTTTCCTTATCTTCAGGAAGCCTTCACTGGCTTACAAGAACAGCACAAAAATGTCTCTCCTACATATCTCAATTCAATTTGCCTCCAAAACCAAAACATTCAGTAGAAGATGAGAGACTGGCACGTTTGCTAAATGCACAAAAGAATTCAGAAGGGTGGTATATAACTACACAAGGGCAGATAGTGGTACCCCCCCTTGATAATGACAGAAGTTCTACAAATTAAACATAACGAATGTCATTGGGGTGCAGAGGCATTGGTAAAATTGCTAAAGCGAAATTTAATCTCAGTGCGGATGTTAACAATGGCAAAATCAGTAATATCAAAATGTGACATCTGCTTGAAAAACAACCCAGTGACTAGACAACAGGCACAGCTAGGAAGGATTCGGATAGGAATAGAACCAGGAGACTATTGGCAGGAAGATTTTGTGGAATTGCCTAGAACTCGAGGATACAAATATCTGTTAGTGGGGGTTGACACATTTTCTGGATGGCCAGAAGCCCTTCCCTGTCACACAAACCAAGCAAAAGAAACAGTGAAGTGGTTACTACAAGAAATCATTCCCAGGTTCGAGGTACCCCTAGGGATATCATCAGATGGGGGCCCCATTTTATAGCCACAGTAGTAAGAGAAGTAAGTAGATTGCTGGGAATAACTTGCGACCTCCACACACCATGGAGACCCCAATCAAGTGGACAGATAGAGAAGATGAATCAGACACTAAAAAGGCAAATCAGTAAAATATTATAAGAAGCCAAACTGCAGTGGCTGCAAGCTTTGCCAATAGCACTGTTGAGGAGTCGGATAAAACCAAGGAGTGAAATGACAGTTAGTCCTTATGAGATATTGTATGAGAAACCATATGAATCTCCTGAAGCTAACCCAAATGTACATGTCATGGGAAAGCAAGAAGTATATAATTATGTTCTGTCTCTCAGGAAAACTTTAGCTTGGCTCCGGAGCGCCCTTGTGTGAAATAGGCCGCTGACTCTCAAGAATCCAGTTCACGACATATACCCAGGAGATGAAGTGTACATTAAGACTTGGAATGAAGAACCATTAAAAGAGAGGTGGAATGGACCCTATCAGGTACTGCTGACCACTTTTACAGCAAAGTGGCTGAAGTAGATCCTTGGATACACTACACCCGAGTGAAGAAAATCCGTCCTGGACAGTGGACTGCACGAACTGTAAGACCAAAAAAGCTGCAGATAAGACGTGTTTAACTGTTTCAAATGTTATCAGTAGTTGTGCCAATGCTCATTTTATGGTTATTAATGTCTTTGGGATATGGAATGTGAAAAGATCAACTAACCACTCTTCATTCTAGAATGAAGAAGGAGGTACAGGCAGAAACACAGGTGATAAAGGTTTCCAATGCAATTCAGGCTGAGAATGTAATGATTGGTTTAGTCAAAGACTTATTCAAAATGAAAAATACCAGCAGAATAACTGCCTGTCTGCCAATACTGAATGCAGCGGGAGACCCAATAAGTTGGGGAATCATAACGTCAAATTTACCTGAAACACAAAAAAACAAAACAGTTGAATGTAAACAGGTACTGGAGTCAAGGCAAATAGTCAGAGAAACCTGGAAAGTAACGGGAGTGGATGAGGCCTCTGAGGAAACGGGACTGTATTTCAAGTCATGGCAAGGTAGGACAAATCATAGAGTGGTGGGTTAAAGATCAAGATATTGCAAATTGGGAATGCTTCTTGCCACACTATAAAAAGATTAGAGAGAATATCACAGAGACCACTGTGGCGTGGAAGTGTGAGGAAAAAGATTGGAAACGTCAAATGGAGCCCTGGGACAGTGTGTGGTCTGTGAGTATACTTCAAAAATTCCAATACATGGCAAACAACACTTGGTGTATTACATAGGAAGGCTCTGAAAATGAAACAGATCCAGCAGTAACAAACACTGACACTAGTAGTAGAATGAAGGCAGACAAATTAAGTTGGCGGGCATGTAATAAAACTTATGATTGCACTTCTGATGATATAGAGATAAAACAGATGCCACCACTGGCAGTAGCCTTACAAATTGGTTGTGCCTGCAGAGGGATCAAACACAAACAAAGTAAAGTGAATTTTAAGATACTAGTGGGATGTAGTAAAAGTACAATCTGAAGTCCAGGACAATTTGTATGGGCAACAAGTGATGGTACCTGGACAACACATTTGCCTGTAGACGGGAAAGTAAAATAAATTACTTTGAGCCTCCCTACTTTATGCCCAATTTGGAAAAAGTCCCCATTTAATGGAAAACACGAACTCCTGCAGATAAGAACAAGACGAGGAGTTCTAAATAATGAAAATCAAGATGAAACTTGGCAAGAACCCTCTAGTGGAGTAAAATTTGAGTGGGCCCTGGAGTCTTTGTTCAGTCCTATAGCAAACTACCAGAATAGAGAAATGTTGTACAAACTTACAGGTCAAGTAGATAGACAGGCAAGAGTCACCTGGGAAGGATTTAAAGACTTAAACGTGAAATTACAAGCCACCACAAAAATTACTTTACAAAATTGGTTAGCCTTAGATTTGTTACTCCTGAAAGAGCATGGAGTGTGTGGATTTTTAAAAGGACAAATTGATCATTGCTGCATCCACATCCCAAATGTAACTGCAGATGTAGAATATGATATCAATCAGTTGAAACAAATAGAGCATGAGGCACAAGAAGAACAAAAGGACTTGACTACGAGCTGGTTCGACAAAATCTTCAAAGGGTTAGGATGGAATGTGAGTTAATGGATTAAGTTTATCATTGAGAGTTTGATAATCTTACTAATCATGTTCTTAGTAATTTGGTTAGTTTACAGCATCCTAAAAGGAGAAATACAGAAAAAGACGTCCTGGAACCGAAAGATAATGAAGGCATTGACACGGGACAAGAATCCACATCCATCATCTTCAAGTCTTCCAGTTTGTGTCAGTATCCATGACAATGTTTATAACAACCCCAGATTTGAAGATGAACATCAGGTATAAACTCAGAAGCCAAAGGACTGTATCAAGTGAAAGCATTTACACTTATTATAGTGAAGTGAAAATACTTTCAAAGGGGGAAATGATAGTATAGGGATAAAATATTTCTAAAATCATGGAATATTCAGGGGAGTTAGAAAGGAAGGATAGGCCTGGTAGGGCCTGGGAAAATGTTAGACTGCACTAGTATAGTCATTTAATGACTATGATAAATGATATGATTGTTAAATGTGATTATTGTTTCGTAATTGGATATAATTATTGTTTAATCATAACAAGAATAATGAGAAATGATGTTGGGTAGGTTTGATTGAAATTACAAAAATCCATGCTTGGATGAAATCAATGTATACAATAGGACAATATAAGTTTAATAATTAATATGTAGTTATATAACGATAAGGGTATAAAAACATGTTCATCCCAAACCCATGTCCGAGTCAGATTTGGGTCTGTACCCCTGACACCCAGAGCTCTTCAATAAAAGCACCTGCATATAATCATTCCATGATTTTGTGTTTCTGAACGCTAACAGGACTACCACCTGTTTTGCTGGTGTAACAACCCAACCACTCTCTATGATCTCAGCTTTAAGGAACTTAATTAGTTTGTGGTCTGCTTGGTCATATTTTGGGGTGAACCCTGACAAATCAACCACTTTTTGTGGAATTCCTGCAAGAATACCTTTTTCTGCAACCCCTCTTGCTGCTTTATCAGCAAAGTGATTTCCTAATTCTGGAGTGGTTTTCCCTTTTTGGTGACCTTTACAATGCACGATAGCTACTTCTGTAGGTTTTTTAATGCTCTCTAAGAGGGCAAGTATTCGTTCAGCATGTTTGATTTGATTACCTTGAGCATTCAGAAGTCCTCTCTCCTTCCAGATGGCTCCATGGGAGTGGACAACACTAAATGCATGTTTAGAGTCAGTCCATATATTTACCTTCTTTCCTTTGCTCAGGTCTAGGGCTCTCGTCAGTGCAATCAGTTCAGCTTTCTGTGATGACCCATCTGCTGGCAGGGCTTTTGCCTCAATCACCTTGTCCTGTGTAGTCACTGCATAGCCTGTCATCCTTTTGCCATTTTTCATAAAGCTGCTTCCATCTGTAAAAAGGTCCCAATCTGGATTTTCCAGGGGTATGTCTTTCAGGTCTGGTCAGCTAGAATAGACCTCTTCAGTAGTCTGCAAACAATCATGTTCAGGCTCATTGTCAATTAAGGTGGAGGAAAAAAAAACATGGCAGGGTTAACAACAGCAGTTGTTTTCAGGGTAACATCATATTTTTCCAATAATAGTGATTGATATTTAAGCATCTGATTGCCAGACAGCCAATGTTCTCCCTTTTGTTCAAGTACGGCTGCTACTGCATGGGGTACATACACTACAATGTGTCGCCCAAGGGTGAGTTTTCGGGCCTCCTGGATCAAGATGGCAGTGGCCACCACAACCTTGAGGCACCTTGGTCAGCCTTGGGCAACACTGTCTAGCTGTTTAGAAAAGTAGGTTGCAGCCCTTCGTTGGTTCCCGAGGCGCTGTGCTAGTACCCCCAGAGCCACAATCAGTCTCTCACATGTGAAAAGTTCAAAAGGTTTAGTTAAGTCTGGCAGTCCCGGTGCTGGAGCTGACATCAGAGAGTTTTTCAGCTGTTTAAAAGCTGCTCTGGTGTTTTCAGTCCATATGATAATTCCCTTTTCAGATGCTTTTAATGCTCCATATAGAGGTTTTACCAGCAGTCCATAATTTGCTATTCACAAATGACACCAACCTACCATCCCGAGGAAAGCTTGCATCTCTCTCAGGGTGTGGGGCTCTGGAAGATGGCAGATGGCTTCTTTCCATTCTTTGCTGAGCTGTCAGTGTCCACGGAAAATCTCAAGCCCTAAGTAAACTACTGCTTCCTTAGCAATCTGTGCTTTGTTTCTAGAAACTCTGTACCCACTCAGTCTCAAAAAGTTTAATAGACTTACAGTGAGTTGTATACAGTCATCTCTGGTTCTGGCTGCAATCAGGATGTCATCCACATACTGAAGAAGAACTCCTTCTGGCTCCTGTCTTTTCCAATCCTCTAATTGCTTTGCTAGTTGGTTTCCAAATATTGAGGTGCTGTTTCTGAACCTTTGTGGTAAAACTGTTCAAGCAAGTTGACTCTTTCTTCCTGTCTTGGGATTTTCCCACTCAAAAGTAAAAAGCTCCTGGCAGTTTTTGTGCACAGGAATGCAGAAAAAGGCATCCTTCAGGTCTTCAACATTAAACCATCCAAATTAATCTGTCAGTGTGGTCAAAAGGGTGTAGGGATTGGGTACTACTGGATGTACATCCTCTGTAATTTTGTTAATTACTCTCAAATCCTGTACTAATTGATAACTCTTGCCATCTGCTTTTTTAACAGATAAAATGGGGGTGTTGAATTTAGATTCACAATGCACTAATATACCATGTCGTAGGAATCTTTCAATTATAGACACTAATCCCTTACGGTTCTCTAATTTCAAAGGGTATTGTTTTTGCCTTACCACTGTGGCTCCTGGTTTGAGTGTAATACTCACTGGTTCTGCTCGTTTGGATCTTCCTGGGATATCACTGGCCCACGCTATTGGATTGACCGCATTTTCAACTTCAATGGGGATTTCACCACATTTTTCCTGTAAAAAAAGTGCAGTAACTTGGACAAATTTAGATTCAGGAATTACAACTCGTTTACCCTTCCCATTTTTAAAATTTAATTTCTGCTTCCAATTTTTCCAGCAAATCCCTCCCCAGAAATGGTTTAAGGGAGTTAGGCATATGGAGGAATTGATGGGTTACCCAGTGCTTCCCCAGTTTGAATTTTAAAGGTTGGAAGAAAGGCTGTGTTTTGTTTACCCCGGTCGCTCCAATAACATGTACAGTATCTTGCCTCAGTTTCCCTTCTAAGGTATTTAACACAGAATATTCTGCTCCAGTATCTACTAAAAACTTGATGTCATCTTTCCCCAGCTCTAGCTATAACCCAAGGCTCCACTGGGAGGGTAGCCATCGATCCCCAGCACTCAGAACCTGAACCACTTGAGGTTTGTACTACTGGGAGTTGGGGAACTGAGGATTTTTCTTTCAGCACTGGACAGTCATTCTTCCAGTGTCCCCACTTCTTGCAATATGCACACTGGTCTTTCTCTGAAGGGGAAGCTTTCTTGGATGACTTTTCCTGAGTAGCCTTCTTACTAGGTTGGGGTTTAACTCTTTCAGTTGGGCTCCTATCTCGAAACACTTTCCAGGCAACCTCTAGATATTTATCTATGTCTCAAACTCCTTCTATCTTCTGTGGCTTTCTTCTTATATCATTTGAAGCTTGACCCATAAACAAAAGTACTAAATGTGCTTTACCATCATTTGATTCAGGGTCTAGATTTGTATGCTTGATGGTAGTTTCTCTTAGCTTGTTTAAAAAATCAGTAGGTGATTCATCATAATTTTGCTTCATTTAGTAAAGCTTTGACCAGTTCATAGCTTTAAGGACCCCATGTTTTAACCCATATACCACAAGGTTTTGATATAATTTTAATCTTGCCATCTGTTCTGGTATATTTGCATTCCACCCATGGTTTTCAAGGGGAAATATCTCAGTGCCTTGAAGCAGCCCACTGGTTATGTTCCCCTCAACGAATGTTGTGATGGCCTTATTGACAATTTGTCTCTCAATGGGGTCAAGTAATATGTCTAACATAGACTTCAGATCAGCTCAGTCAGGATTTTGTGAATCAATTGCTCTTTCTACCATTGGGCTACTTTATCTGGATTTTCTTTATATTTCCCCACAGTAGCTTTCTACTGCTCTAACTCAACAAGGGAATATGGAACCCACACACATATTGGCCCCCAGTTGCTAGCAGCTTGTCGTAGTGGGGCTTGTAAAACCAGTTCTTTTCCTTTTCTTGACCTAATATTTTTTGCTATAGGGCTACACTCTTTGATGGCTTTTCTCACTATCTTTCCCTTCCTTTGCTTGCTCAAGGCTGCAATGAGTTCATCAGTTTCATCTTCCTCGGAGCTACTTGAGCAAGAACCCTCTGATTCAGTCGACTCTGTTGTACCATATAATCTACTTTGCCTACCTCTAATCCTAGAAAGCACTACGCAGGATTTGCTGTGTCTTGTAACCTGGGCTGTGTATCTGCGTGCCTCAGTGACATCATCTCCTGAAGCTTCTCCTCAGTGTTCAGGGTTGCTGTGGTAACTCACAGGCCTGAGAACAGAGAGATCCCCCCCTCATGGGAGGTTCCCTCTCTGCCCTCTTTGTATAAGGCTCTGCCCCTTGGCTCCTCCTCAAGTGGTGGTGCCATGGGCTGTACAGGCCATCCATCCCCTCCCCCTTCCCGGCTGAAGGATCTGCCCCCCAGCTCCTCCTCCTGGGGAGGGGGCAGTGGGGGCAGTGGCATACCTGCCTACCAAAGCTTGCTTTTCTCCTCCTTCACTGACCGGGACCCTATCCTAGCTGCACCTCCCTCCGCTCCACCTGATCGTGTCAGGCAATGACGACTGCAGAGGCGGAGGGCGGAGGGGGGAGGGGGGGGTGAAGCAAGGCGCTTTGGCCTGGGCCTGGGCCCGACAGACCCCACCCTCAGGGCGGGAGCAACTAGATCTAAGTCTTCTTCCTCCTTTGTTTTACTTTTGTTGTCCCATATTGGCCCTTTTTCATTTAAGACTAAGATATGGTCTTCTTTTTGGTTTGCTGTTGGGCTCCATTGACATGCTAACACCATAAAAAGCCTTGCATACTCTAGCTCACCTAAGTACCCTAAGTATTTCTCCTCTCATATACAGGAAATCAAACTTGATATTAAGCTTTTATCTAAACTTGGGCCACATCTGCTTGTTCTCTAGTTCATACGTTGGCCAGATCTTTTCAGAGAGTCTAATAAGGTTGGATTTGAAAAACAATGCCTCCCTTGACTCCTCCTCGGTAAGGTTTCCTCACTTTCTTAATACTGATCTCAAGGGCCTATCTCTTGGGGTATCATTTCTACAACACTAGCAGGAGAATATATATCCTATATTTTAACAGTTATGAGTAGAAATTAAAAGAGACAGGGAGAGGGAGTGAGAGAAAGAAGAGACAAGATTTGAACCCCAGCCCCCAGAGTTGCAGTACAGGAGTTTATCCCTTGTACCACCACTGCTGACTTTACACTGGTAGTACTTCAATCTAATCCCACTTCTCAGAGAGTGTCCGCCCTTACTACCAGTGGGAGAGATGGACCACCATACCCTGCCTGGATTCTAGAGCACAAAAGAGCCCCTTCCCACCTAACTCAGGTGCTAAACAGAATACCCCTCTATCTACTCACACGTCTCTGTCAGGTCCGAAGGTTTGCTGGGCCCCCTAGGAGTGCCACGGAAATGGGGGGGGGGGGGGGGGGCAAGAGCTGCATGTTCTTCTGGCTCTGGTCCAGGGGTTTCCCAGATGCCCATCCCATCTGGGTCGTGAAAAACTGATGCCTTGTGAAGGCTGAGCTAGAACAGAGACTAGATGGAGCTAAAGAATAAAGTAGGTATTCATTAAGAGGCCTCAAATAGATCCACCTTGATCCACCTTGGGCAGCACAACCCAAAACGGCCACAAAATGGACGACAGGTCAAGGGGTCTCACACTTTTATAATTTTTGGTCCATTAGCAAATTGGAGCTAATTGTCCAATTACAGCTTTAGCCCATGAAGTCCCATCCTTTTGTTTTCTCTCTTTGGTCCACTGTTGTTTATGCTCTTGGGCCTGAGATCTGGATTGGCTGTCCTTGGGTCCCCAGATAAAAAAGGAATTGTTTTGTCTATCTATTCTGTGAAAAGAGCTTACTATCCCCTAGTGTGAAGCCTAGACTTACACACTGAAGTAGAATAAATCTGAAAAATATAAAAGCTAAAACCTGAGGCATCAGTTAAAAGTGCATAAAGTTCCCCTCGAGGCCCATGGGCCTATAGGCAGAGGGTTGAGTGCAATATTGTAAGGAAGATCAAGTGCAACATTGCAAGGCATTTTTGTTCACCCTGGTGTTATGCAGTAATCCGTGGTTCTCTGGGCTTTGTATGGGTCCAATCCGGCTCGCTGGAACCCAAGCCCACACGGACCTGCATGGACTGAAGATAAAAGACGAGGAGCGCTCTTCCACCACGTGGGGACGAGTATCCTGTTTATTGGCTTGTGATGGGACACTGCTGGCCGCAGCAACCACCCAGGTGGCAAAAGAGGCTGAACCTTTACCTGCAGTGGGGTTTTATCCCCCAGGGGAAAGGGGGCGGGGAAAGAGGACTGTGGCCAATGGGATGCCATTGGGGAGGGGCGAGGAGAGGGGTATCCATGGGGCAGACCACCAGGTGTGTAGAAAGGAGTGCATGGGGAGAAACCGTGTGATGAGGAAGGGGGAATAATCTACATGACATACCACACTCAGTACAAAATTCCCGTTAACCAGTGCAGAACAACTACTAAATAAACTATTTAGTGCAATACAACACCTCCACCTTTTCTGTTAACTAAAATTAAAAGGAAATGCGTCGGACTATTTCTGCTGCTGATTATGAATTTGTCCACCACTCGTGGTTTGCGGGCCTGCCAATTTGCTTTAGTTCTACAAACTCTGAGCGGTTGACTTCTGCGGTACTGGAGACCAAACCATTGATAGCCTTTAAAAGTATGCGACATAGAATACCAAATGCTAACATGACTAGGAAAAGAACAACAAAAAACAACAAAATTGTCCTAATTATAGAGGTCCACTACCCCGAGAGTCCCCAGTCCCTGAACAATCTGCTGAACCAGTCCTCGGATTCCTGCTTGACTCATCCGATCAGGCTTTTCATTTCTCGGAGAGTTGCGTGGATGTTGGGTGCTTTTGATGTTAGGTTCATGCAGCACAGTCCTTCAAATTCTTGGCACTCGTGTCCATGCAGCAGCAGGAGGAAATCTATGGCTGCAGTATTTTAGAGTGTGGCCTGCTTGGTAATCTCCTTGTCTTCTAGGAGGGAGCTGATGGCCGTGGATGTCAAGTTTGCCTGTTTGACTACCCAGCACTCTAGGTGGCCTAATTCACCTAGAGCCTTTGCTGCTGCAACCCATGGATAGAACAGGGATACAGCGATTTGACTTGGCCTAATGAAAGATGTCTGCATCACAATTTGGGTCCAAATTGTCTACGCTTCTCTTATGAATTTTGCTGACCGAATTGTTCTTTTGAGTCCACTTGCCAATCATGGTTTGGTTGGGTGCCAACAGGGACAACCGCCCGATGGTACATGGCCCTCCTAAAAGCTGAGAAGGGATTCCTGCCCATGCCCGATTCCCACAAATTAAAAACAAACCTTTGGGGAGGCTCTTGGGATGTGAATGGTCTGGATTGTCTGCTGCAACATGGCTTGAAACCTTGCACCACTTTTTGGCAGTGAATTCCTCTCGATACTGTTTAATGTTGTTAAAAGGTTTGGTGTTGGAACGTGGGATAAAGAAGAAGTGTATGCAGTATGGTGCAGGGGAGGAGCCCAACAGCTCTAACTCTTGAGGCTCCTGAACAGCTCTGGGTAGCTTTGGCAGCCACTCCTCTATGGGGTTTTTAATCATTACAGCTCGCTGGTGATGGATATTGTGAGGTTGTGTGTTATTTGGTTTGGGACTTGGGTGAGGTATAGGTGTATCTAACTTGTCTGTGAACTCTCCAGCTTGCAATGGAATCCCTACCAGGAAGGTAGACATTGGGTCTTTCGCTGCTGCTGTGGACAGGCATATATTTTCCTGTTGGTGCGTCTGTGCCAGGGTCACCCAGATGTTTTGGCGTGGCTGAGGAACGATTCACACAACTGTGAGCCTGCTCAGCGTGAACAGGATGACAACTCGGACAGGGCTCATCGTGAGGTTAGGTAGGAGGTAGACTTTCTGTTCTACAAAGGAAAACAAACATTTTTTTAAAAAAACACATACAAGTTCATGGGTCTGCAGGAATGCAGCTAACTCTCTTAGGAAGATTCTTCTTTCTTTTTCCAGCGGCGTCTTCTCTTGGAAGTGACAGCTGCTTGCTTCTTATCCCCATCTACTGGAGCTGGATTTTTGGGGACGAAAGGTTTTACCCACTTTTGGGGTATCCATCGAGGGCCTGAGGGGGTGGATACACATGCGTAACCACGGCCCCAGGTGACGAGCTCATAAGGACCTTTGGTTTCCCAGGTTTCTGGGTCCTTAATGAGAACTGGTAGACGCTGTGACAACTTAAACCGATTGTTATTATTGAAATGACGTATTACTGGAGGGTTCATGTTTTCAAATGAACAATTCAGAAAATTGATGGTAAACAAGGCCTTGCAGAGCTTTTGTTGTGGAGTCATCCATGCTGCAGAATTGCCCTGGCTAGCTAGGACCTCTTTGAGCATATGGTGGGCACGCTCAATCACAGCTTGACCTGTGGGGGAGTGGGGAATGCCTGTCTTATGCTCCACTCCCCACTGCTGGACAAACTCTAGGAACTCCTTGGAGGCATACGCTGGGCCATTGTCAGTTTTAATTTCCCTAGGGACCCCCAATACTGAAAAGGCTTGCAGCAAGTGTTGTTTGGCATGTGCAGCCCTTTCCCCTGCGTGGGCAGAGGCATAAACCGCACCTGAGTATGTGTCTATGCTGACATGTACGTATTTCATATGACCAAAACTGGGAATGTGTGTGATGTCTGTCTGCCACACTTCACAGCTCCCAAGGCCTCGGGGGTTAACCCCAACACCCAGGGATGGCACTGCCTGAAGCTGGCAATTGGGACAGGTGGCCACAATGGCTCGAGCCTGACTGCGTGTTAACTGGAACTGATGGATTAGACCTGGAACATTTTGATGGTATTGTTGGTGACTTAGCTTTGCCTGTTGAAAGATGTCTGGAAGGCGTGCCATTTCTGCTGGGGCGGCAAGGGAATTTGCTTTGCGATTACCTTCTGCGATCTCGTCTGGCAAATTGGTGTGTGACCTCATGTGCATCACATAGAAAGGGTGCTCCCGCTGCGAAACCAAATGAATTAGTTTTGAGAGCAACCTGTGAAGATGCCCATCCTCGATGTCTTTGAGAACTGCCTGCTCCGCCCTGGACACTACTCCTGCCACATAGGCTGAATCGGTAACTAAATTAATTTGCTCCAAAAACTTCTCAAAGGCTCTCACAACTGCGGCTAGTTCAGCAATCTGGGGCGACCCCTCCACAAACTCAACATCAGCTTCCCAATGCTGGGTCTGGGGATTTCTCCAAGTCATCACCGACTTGTGGGATGCTCTGGATGCATCAGTGTACACTGTAAGTGCCTTGAGTGGCCTATGACTCCTTTTCTCAGGAGCAATGAAGTGGAATTCTTCATTGAACAGCTTGTGTGACGGGGCCTGGACTGATACCTGTCCACTGTAGCTGTCCAGGGATAGCTGGAGACTGGCATTGCTCTGGAACAGGTCGTTGAACCTCTTTTTGGTCAACCTCTCGGGAGAGCTCTTTCCCTCCTTAGAAAGGTGGACTGGAAGGTGAATACACTGAAAGTCACAACTGGCCAGCTCACGCAATCTTAACCTGGCTTTCCAGATCAGCTGAGCTATTAGCTCCTGTGGCTATGTGATGGTTTTGGATCACTGATGGGAGAGGAAAACCCACTCTATGATTAGAAGTGGATCTTTTTGTACTTCAAACCACTGGAATATCAACCCGTGTATGTGTGGTAACTTCCCCAAAACAATGAATTTGAAAGGCAACTCAGGCTTATAACGATGAGCCTGCCTCTCATCCAAAGCCTTCTGCACTTTTTGGAGGGCGGTTTGTTGCCTCTGGGGTCAGTTCCCTGGGAGAGGCTAGCTCTCTCTCTCCCTTCAGTAAATTGAGAAGGGGAGCTAGGTCCCTGTTGGTGAGACCCAGCCAAGGCCTGACCCAGTTCAAAGACCCACACAAGGAACGGAGATCTGCTAGGGTTTTGGGATCACTCCTTATTTCCAATTTCTGCAGAACAATGGTCCGCACAGTGATTTGCAAGCCCAGGTAATTCCAAGGTGGCATCCTCTGAACCTTGTCTTCCTGCAGTTGGAATCCAGCAGAGGTTAAAACTTTAACCACTAGGTCAAGTGTGTCTTGGAGTATTATGTCATTGGGGGCACACACGAGCACATCATCCATGTAGTGTAGGATGATTGCCTCCTTTTTCTGGGCGTGCACTGGGGACAGAAATGAAGCCACGTACCCCTGGCAGATGGATGGACTGCATTTCATCCCCTGAGGCAATACTTTCCAGTGGTAGCGCTTCATTGGGGCTTTTCGGTTGGTGGTGGGAACCGAGAAGGCAAACCATGGTGCATCCTCCAGGTGTAGGGGAATATGGAAGAAACAGTCCTCGATGCCTAGGACAGCCAATTGCCAATTTTGGGGGAGCATTGTTGGGGAGGGCATCCCTGGTTGGAGAGACCCCATATCCACAATTCTTTTGTTTATTTCTCTTAAATCATGGAGGAGCCACCACTTATCCTTCCCTGGCTCTTTTATTACAAAGACCAGGGAACTCCACCAGCTAGATGTCTCTTCAATGTGTCCTTTAGCCAATTGTTCTGCCACAAGCTCCTCGAGTGCCTCTATCTTTTCATTACTGAGTGGCCACTGTTTTACCCAGACTGGGTCATTTTTCAGCCATGTTATCTTGTGGGCGAGGTGCTCGACAGTGGCTGCTTCTAAAAATCCTGGGGTGTCTTAGGGATGACCAATTTGACCCCCCACTGGGACATGGTGTCTCTACCCCACAAGGGAGCTTTGTAATTAGTAACAAATGGACGGACGCTGGCCAATTTTCCATCTGGTCCCTCAATTTGCACAATGCTCTTTGATATCTTTGCCAATGTGGATCCTCCTACACCTTGGATTTGACCAGCCACAGGCTGCAAGTCCCAATGTGACGGCCACAACCTTTCAAGTATGATTGTCACATCTGCCCCTGTGTGAAGCAACCCTTCCACGTGGAGATGTTCTGTTCCACACATTAGGTTGCATCCCATAATGGGTTTGTCCTCGCCAACGACTTCTGCCCAGTATACACCTGGTGCCTTGTCATCTACTGAAATTTCTGGTGGAACAGGAATGGCCTGGGCGATGATTTGCCCCTTGGCCAAATAGAAGGGTGGCTGTGGACAGAGCGCCAGGAGAATGAGGTTAGGTATGTTCCCTTTGATGGTCATGGAAGCCACCTCAATCTCCATGGGTGTGTGTGCAGTGTCCCCAGTAACAAAGTACTCACTGTCCAATCTTGTGGGATCTTTTGTTAAGTTCTGCAAGTCCTCTGGCAGGTCCACTCCAATGACCGTCCACTGGGTAGACCTGAAAGCAAAAGCTTTGGTGGTCACAAGCTTGAAACGCTTGTGAGACCACCAGATTTTATCCTGTAAATGGTCATTTTGTGTTCCCGCACGCCGCTTCCCTTCCACCCCCTTTTCTGTTTTGAGGGAGGTTTCCCCTTCAGGGAAGCCCGCTGCATTTATGTCGTGGCACCGGGTGGGTGGGCGCTGGCATCGGGGTTTTTTGGTGTGAAGGGTGTCTTTTGTTGCTGGCTTTGGGGGCAGTCCTGGGCAAAGTGTCCTGGTTTTTTGCATATGAAGCAAATGACATGTTGAAGTTGTTCTGGTGACATCTGTTGCCTCCTCACTCCTGGAGATACAGCTGCCACCGTCTCTGAGTTTGTTGGCCTTGACCACGCCTCCTGTGCAGCAAACAGTTCCGCCTTCCTAGCACAGGCTTCCATCATCTCTGCCAGTGTAGGTGGGGGGTTGAGAGGCAGTCCCAGGAGCACCCTGCTGCAGACTTCATTGGCATTCTTCTGTGCCATCGCTTTCATTATCTCCATCTGTGTCTTGGGGGTCCCGTACTTGTCTCTCAACCTGTGCACGGAGCCGGTTGACAAACTGCAAGAAACTTTCTGAAGGAGTGTCATGGTTTGCCACTGGCACAATGCCAGTGCCCCCATGAAGATACCTTCTCCCTGGTTTCTGCTGTGAGATGTGACCAGGAATAAGCAAAGCAGGCTCCTACTTAGGGAAAAAAGAACCAGAACTTTATTAACTACTCTACAACTACAGATAAAAAGGAACACACACACAGGGAAAATGAAAACCTCACAAATGCATTTCCTCCTCCCCCCACCAAATTTCCAACACAATACATTTATTCCTCAAATCACCAACTCTCGGTCCAGCACCACCTTTTAGACAATCAATCCTCAGTTCATCAAGAGGAGAGGAGTCCTTCTTGTACCATGGGCTTCCCCTGGAAACACAGTCGAAGCCTCGTGTGTTTCTGTGTCACTCGTGGCACCGCCCGGAGTACATCTGCCGTCGTGACTTCTTCCTTTTCATGTCCAGTGCTCTCACCACTGAACACGGACCAGAGCTGCTTCTAGGGTTGTCTTTTAAGGATGCTCTGTCCCGATCCAAAAAAGGCACAGTCTCTCCTTTGGGACACCTGTCCCCACAATCTCTCCTTTGGGACACCTGTCCCCCCCATATTTTTTTTCACCCCCTGGGGCCGAGGGGCATCAACACTGAACCCTCTTGGTTCTGAGGCCATTGCCTCCCCCTAGAATGCAGTCTCTGTGTCACAAGGAACATGGGTCTGTCCATGGCTGTACAAAAAGAGTCCAGCAAAAGCCACTCCATCATCTCTTCCCACTAGGATTCTTCTCTATTCTTCCACTATTTCTCACTCGCCCAGACCTCTCTCACACTTGCACATTCCTTCCTCATCTTCTACTCTATCTTCCAGGAGAGGTCAATGATCTGTAAAGTTCTCATTCTCCAAAAAGGGGTTAAAAGCTCCTACAAGTGGCCGGCTGAACCCCCCCTCTTCTTCTCCTTCCCAGCCGTGCTGCCGGCGCAGGCCCATGCTTATCAAGCTTCAAGGTTACAGTCCCAGGCAGCGGCTCTCTCTCTCTCTCTGTGTCTCAGGGGGGGCTGCCCGGTGGCTCCCGGTGTCTCTCTCTCTCTTCCACCCTTCCACCCCCGGGCTCAGGCCTACCTCTCTCGGCCACATGGCTTTCCCCTCCCCCTGCCAAGCCAGCAGCTGGGCCGGGGGAGAGACCCGAACTCTTTCCCGCCGGAAACCCAAGAGGACCCTCCCAGGGGAGAGCTCTGCTTTTAACCCCGTGTTCTCAGAGGCGTGTCCATGTCCTAATGGCCAGGTTAAATGCCAATATTAAAGCCTGAATATCCATTGGCCCAAAACACAGCATCCCAAAAAACACATTTCCTGTCAAACCACCACAAGGAGACTGTTTAATGTCAAGGAAACTTCCACTAGCTTCAGCAGTTGGTAGCTGGTTAAAAGCCTTATCTGCAGCATTTGAAAGCTTATCTAGAATGAATTTTGACAACACCTGAGCTTGGTCCTCAGGCTTAGCCCACTCCCCCTCGCCGCACAGATGTTCATAAGTAATGTTACTATTCTCTAAATCTTTGGCACCCTGAGGGGTTTGCTTAAGTTCTTCCATGAGATCCCTGAGAGATCTCTTCCAGGAGCTTTCCCATAGATTGAACTCTGACTGGGTAAGCAGGCACCGGAAAAGGTCTACAATGACAGCAGGAACAAATTCAAGGGATGTTAATGTAGCTCTCATCATGCTTCTAAAAATTTCACTATTTCTCCCAAATTCTAATTTACTTTTACATAACTCACGCTTTGAGTGATATGAGAAGGGCTGGTAGGATCTAGGACCAGGCCTACCACCTGTGTATTGAACAGGGGCTACCAAGGGGATGACTTCTTCCTCCCTGTTTTGGACCTGAGGATTTCTCCCTTCAGCCCCACCCCTGTGGGACCCGGCAGGGGGACCACCCCCTCCCCCAGCCCCACTGCCTTGGGAACCAGGAAGGGGACCTCCCTTCACCCCACCCCCATGGAGACTGGGAGGGGGTACACCCCCTGCCTCTGCCCCTCCCACCCCAGCGCCTTGGTAACTAGGAGGCGGGACATCCCCTCCCCCTGCCCCACCCCCATGGGAACCGGGCAGGGGCCCACCCCCCCAGCCCTCGACCCCGCCCCCCCAGCCCTCGGCCCCACCCTCTTGGGACCCGGGCAAGGGGGCGTGGGGAACAGGCAGGGGGGCGGGGAAACCATGGGAACCAGGGGCGGGGTTACAGGATGACATAATGGGGGGTGGGGACATGAAGGGAGGAGGAGGAGCATCCAAGGGAAGGAAGGGGTTGTGGGACTGGAAGGGGTTGGGGACAGGTGGGTGAAACGGATTGTGGGGAGAAGAAGGGTAGGTGGAGGGCTGAAACACGTGGATGCTGCCATTTTGGGCTCCGGCCATGCGGTTAGCAGTATTGTGAATGCCAACCATGTGGTTGCAGCCATTTTGGGAATGGGGGGATTAGAACAGGACTTCGGGGTAACAGGAGCTAGGTTAGAGGGGTGCAGGGAAGGTGCTCTGTCAGCCTGCACACAACTACCAGGGCCAGGGTACTGGGAGAGAGGTGGGAAGCCAGGGGAGCAGTTGCAGTGCTAGGTACCCTGAAATTGCTGGGAAGCTTCGCTCCTCTCTCTCAGTTCAGGGGCAGAGGGTTTGGGGGGAGGGGTAGGGGAAGCCGCAGGAGGGGAGATTTGCTCTGGCTGTCCTTTCAAATCCCTCTTCAGGACTTCTTTCCGAATTACCAGGAACACAGGGAAAAATTGAGACACCATCCCAGCTCCCTGTTCCACTTTAGCTGTTAACAAGGCTCCAATTTTATCCCAGGCAGAGACAGAATTAACATTCTTCTGGGTAAACTGAGGGAAATGAAAAGATATCCAGCGAACAAACTGTTTCAAAACTGCTTTGGAAACTGTAACGTTTCCACTACTGAGGGTTTCTAAAATTAGGGTATAAACGCTTCTCTGTGCCGCAGAAAACTTAGCACCCATATCTGCTTCCTGCAGCACCTCAATCTACCTTCTTTAGAGTGAGCATAAACAAAACTGAAAGCACTGAGTCCACAGCCAATCCAGGAAAATCCGGGTAGCCTCTTCCCCCCCCCATTCTCCCCGGGGGAGAGACAAGCTGCTTGCGTAAGATGACGCAGCTTTTAAAATGGCCAACAACAGCTACCGCCGGCCCCCCCCCACCACATGGATGCCGCGTGGGCAGCTGGAGTGGGTCCGTGCCGCCTGCCGGGTCCTGCCACTGCCCAGGCACGTCTGCTCTCAGCAAAAACACAAGCCGCAGACACTCTGCCACTGCCTGTGTTGCCGCAGCGCTGGAACCCGCGCGCAGCACCGGGTTTAGCACGAAAACCGCCTGCGCCGTGAAATCATGCCGCCCGCAATGGTGCCACAGTTCCCTGGGGGCCGCGTGCCGCGGGAACACGCCGCTCGGACCCCGCAGCCCCGGAAACAGCACACAGGCACTGCTGGAGTGTCGGAGCCACCCCGCCCACACTGCCCCACGGAAAACGCAAACCGTCTTCAGGACCAGAGTTTTTCCTGCACTGGGAGCTAACCCCCATCCTCTGAGGGCCCCCCCGGGGCCCCCTAAGACGCGCAGGGAATACTCACCCTGCTTGGGGACTTGGCTGGCTGGGACAACTGTAAAGAAGTCCTTGTCCAGGATCAGCCCGCCTTGGGCTCGGCGGGGTCCTAATCCAACCCTCTAGCCTTCTTGCTGACAGAAACACGACAAAGAAGTCAGAGGAAGGTGGAAGTCCAAAAGCTAACGTAATCCACACGTGGAATTACCAGCTACTTTGTGGCCGTCATGGAAGATGAACACGTGGGCGCCACCTGCAGTAATCTGTGGTTCTCTGGGCTTTGTATGGTCCAATCCGGCTTGCTGGAACCCAAGCCCACACAGACCTGCATGGACTGAAGATAAAAGACGAGGAGCGCTCTTCCACCACGTGGGGACGAGTATCCTGTTTATTGGCTTGTGATGGGACACTGCTGGCCGCAGCAACCACCCAGGTGGCAAAAGAGGCTGAACCTTTACCTGCAGTGGGGTTTTATCCCCCAGGGGAAAGGGGGCGGGGAAAGAGGACTGTGGCCAATGGGATGCCATTGGGGAGGGGCGAGGAGAGGGGTATCCATGGGGCAGACCACCAGGTGTGTAGAAAGGAGTGCATGGGGAGAAACTGTGTGATGAGGAAGGGGGAATAATCTACATGACATACCACACTCAGTACAAAATTCCCGTTAACCAGTGCAGAACAACTACTAAATAAACTATTTAGTGCAATACAACAGTGTTATAGATGCAGACTATGCAGGACAGATTTGTGCCATGGTGTCAACACCTACTCCTCCTGTGACCATCCCAGCTAAAACTTGCATTGCCCCACTTTTTAGTCTTGTGTTCCTAAAACAGACCCAAAGCTGTGAGGAAACCAAAGCTTCAGATCAATGGGAGAACCCCAAGTGTACTGGACTCAGGTAGTTTCCAACTGAAGACCAAATATTGTTTGTACACTTACAATGCCTTGGGCAAATCCGTCCCACATCAAGGTTAGTGGGATGATAGATACTGGAGCAGATGTTACCATCATATCTGCTAACACAGGGCCTCAATCATGGCCTACCACATCTGTAGAATCTGTTGTTGCTGGCCTTGGGGACACCACACAAAGTTATTTAAGTAGCAAACCTGTGTTAGTTAAGAATCCAGAAGGACAGACAGCTACAATCTGTCCTTATATTACTGCTGCGCCACTCAACTTATGGGGAAGGGATGTCTTGTCAGTGTGGGGAGTTCAGGTAGGAACAGATTTTTAACAGGGACCACTGTGCTGAAGGGCGCAAAGCATCCTACATTAGCCTTGAAGTGGCTCACTGACCAACCCACGTGGGCTCCTTGGTGGCCCCTGGAAAAAGTAAAACTAAATGCCCTTAAATTCCTAGGCCAGGAACAATTAAATCAAGGACATATAGAGCCATCAACAAGTCCATGGAACACCCCTGTGTTTGTAATTAAAAAGAAATCAGGTAAATGGAGATTACTCCATGACTTAAGGAAAATTAATGCAGTTATGGAATGTATGGGTGCTTTACAGTTTGGAATGCCATCCCCATCTATGATACCTGCTACCTGGGACATTTTGATTGTCGATTTGAAAGATTGCTTTTTCACTATTCCCTTACATCCTGATGACACCCCAAAGTTTGCATTTACTGTGCCCTCCATCAATCATGAAGCACCAGTTGAGCGATATCATAGGAAAATGCTGCCACAAGGTATGAAAAATAGCCCAACAATTTGTCAATGGCATGTTGCACAGGCACTCTCAATAGTGAGAGAACAATTCCCAGGAGCATACTCTTATCATTATATGGATGACATCTTGATAGCAACCCCAACCAAAGAAGGCCTTGTACACATTCAGCCAAGTTTGATGCGAGCACTGCAAGAGTTTGGATTGCAAATTGCAACAGAAAAGGTGCAGCAGCAGCCCCCATGTGTAGTAAACCCCATGGACTTAAGAAAGGCACCTTAGAGAATCTGAACAATAGGAATGCTGAGGCAGCAAATAAGTTCCTGTCTCCCTGACCCCCGCCCCATAGCCTATCTCTGTAACCCTATAAGGCTATGTTACTTTAACCCTTACCATTGGTCAAATCTGGATCCCCTCGAACCCTATAAAAGAAGCATACTTTGGCCCATTCAACAGAAGAAGAGCTGTCACTGGGACCCTTCACAGACTTCCCCAATAAACCCATCTCTGTGGAACCAGCCAGCGCCTCTCCTTCTCCTCTCTCCACTGTCTGCTGCAGCCTCAAGCCAAGGGCAAACTTACCTAGCAAGCACGAGCTGAAATCCTAAGAGCTTGCAATCACTATAAGAGCTGATAGCTACCAAGCTTGCTATGGGGTTTGGCCCCCGGCTACCGGCCTGAGCTAGCTTAGCCTTCGGGCACCCCGTCTCCCTGGGGACTGGGCCCCCGGGCTATATTGCTCTGCGTAATAATAAGGCCAAATCAGAGGCTTTATTACCCAAGAAGTACCTGAGAGTTAAAATTTAGATCAAACCATACAACCACAAACAATTCAATTTTCAACCAAAGTTCAAACTTTAAATGATGCACAAAAACTTTTGGGTATCATCAACTGGGTATGACCCTATTTAGGGTTAACCACCCCACAATTATCACCCTTATTTAATATTCTTAAGGGTGACCCTGAGTTAACTTCTCCAAGGAAATTAACTCCACAGGCGAAAACTGCACTTGAAACAGTGGGCCATAACAAACAAACAAGTGTATTGGATATGTCCTGAAGGTTCTATTACAGTGTTTGTTGTTATTGTTGATTTACACCCTACAGGTATCATTAGTCAATGGGACACTCAGTGGTCTGAGCCACTACACATTTTAGAATGGATCTTTTTGTTCCCTCAGCCTAAAAAGACAGCACCTACTATATTTGAATTGATTTCACAACTGATTATTTAATGTTGTCAAAGGTGCTTGCAGCTGAATGCCAAAGATCCCTCAAAAGTTATTATACCTGTAAAACAAGAGTATTTGAATGGTGCTTTTCAAATAGCATAGTGCTACAAAATGCTTTACAAAACCTTACAGGGCAAATTACCTATCACTTACCTAAGTGTCTTAGGGTGACATTATGATGCTTGTATCCCCAATTGTTTGTTCTGTTTATGCTGGATATTATATTCTGTGCCTTCAAGACTGGCTCTGACAGCAAAGGCGGGGAGAAGAAGAAGCATGGAGTTTGTTATCAGCCTCACTCACTCCTCCACATTCGGCTGGAACACAGAACTCCACTGCGGTGTCTTGGCACAGACAGTACAGAACACAGCGCTCTGTTGCTTTTTAGTTAGTTTAGCTAGCTGAGGCAGAGAAGTTCCCTGGACTGTTTTTCTTTCCCTTTTCTTGGAAATGTTCGAACCAGCTCTGGCCTGGGACCTGGGGAAACACCGAGAGCTTGCAATTTGTGGCCTACTGGGGCCTACTCAGGGCAGCAGCCGTTCCCAGTGCTGGAGGGACTGATAACAAAGCAAACACGCAGGAGAGACTTTCTGAATTTGTCATCTCTTCAGAGCAGCAAATGAGTTTTGTCATCTGGTATTGTTCATTTTTTGTGCTGAGGAGTGCTTTGTCTGTTAAATAAACAGGTTTTTTTCCACTTGTCTCTGAGGAAATTCTTCCTGAACCGGTTGGGGCGAGAGGCCATGTGGGTTTGCTTTCTGGGGGCGGCCCTTTTGGAGGTTTTCTCCCAAATTTGCCCTAAACCAGGACAATCTACAAAACTTCTCTTAATATATACTCTAATATTCTTTCCTTAATTGTGAGAATCAACTATTGCATTACTCATCTATAACTTTTCTCTCTCTCTTGAATAAGTCATACTAGCATCTGTTGATGTGGTTGAGGACAGTGGGAACAGAAGAAAAAAAATCTCAGGTTTTCCCTAGACACACTTATTTGGAATGGACAAAATGGGATCACAGAACTCTGGTATAGCTTTTTCTCTTTTTTACCCTCATCTACCGTACCCATGGGGTTGCTATCCAAAGTAGGTGTATCTTAGTGGCGAGTACAGAGGTCAACTCGGTCTTGACCTCTAGTCCCTGTTGTATTAAAAGACAATTGAGGAATAGTAGAGGTCCAGTATGGCCATTTTGCCCCCACTTTACCATGCCTATGGTGTTGCTACCCAGAGCAGGGCTATGGAATCTTCTTGGTAGCAAACAAAGGGGCCAACCTGCTCTTGCCATCTATTTCTTGTCTTACTTCACTTGTGGTTCTTAAGGAAACTCTTCCAACACATCTTACGGTCCCTTGTGTACTTCCCCTCAACAGATGCTTGTAATTCTTGCCTATTAAAACAGGAAAACAGTTCTTGAGCTGGCTGGTGGAAGCTTGACTCTACTTTTTGCACCTTTTGTTGCTTCTCTGGTTGTCTCTCAGTCTCTGCTTGAGAGTCAATCTCATCTCAGCCAGCCTGGATGTTATAGTCCATTCTTTGGGTTCTTCTATTGGGCCTTTAACTCTGTTGGCATGAGTCCATCCCTGCTCTGCAGTTCACACAGCCGATTCGGTGGTGAGCAGTACCTGAAAGGGACCTTCCCACTGAGGAGTTAGAGGCTGATCTCTCCATGACTTGATCGTCACCCAATTCCCAGGATTAATATTATGGATTCTGAAATCCAGGGTGGTAGTTTGATGAATTACTCCTTGATATCTTAGCCCTTCTAAGGTTTGTGCTATAGACATAACATATTTCTTGACATTGGCTTTCCCTTCCTCATAGGTGGCAACTTTCTGGGGCAGGGTCAAAAAGGGTAACCCAAACATTATTTCATATGGCGACACCCACAAATCTGACTGGGGTTGGGTTCTAATTCTTAACAAGGCTAAAGGGAGACATTTTATCGATAACATTTGGGTTTCAGCTGTGGGATCTCAGCACATCGTTCCCGATGTCCAGAGATGCCAGGAGAACCCTTGGGGGTCTCGAAAATCCTGGAATGTTGCCAAGAGTGTTTGGTGGCTTGATTTTGATCCATCCACAGAAGTAACAAGAATTTGAGGACATGAGAATCACTTTAGAGTGAAGGGTGTAAAAGGGACACGTTTAGAGGGTGAAATATAAACTTTAAGGTTTTTGGTACAGGGGGGTTATGGAGACAAGATGGAGGGATCAGGGCGTGTCTCGTCCTTCTTCTTTCTTCTTCTTGTCCTCCATCTCCTGTGGTGATGTTGGCACTTGGGGATTGGTTTATGGTGAAGGTGCACTTGCTAACATGGGTGAAAAGCATTGGAAAATAAAGGTAAATATTATGTACGTAGATATTAGTATAAAAGGACATGACCGCCCCGTGGGTGGTCAGAGAGTGCCTGTGACTGCTTGCAGATCAGACCTCTGTTGGGCAGACAGAAAATTTTGTAGATAAGAAATAATAAACAATCTGAAGACCGAAAAGCTGAAGAGTCCAGACTCGTCCTTTGAAACGCGTGCCACCCAAGAACCACTCTACCCGTGTCGGGGCAGAGACAGACAGCCGAACCCGACATCAGCCATCAGCTTAACTAGAGTTCTTTTAAGAGTTTGATTCATCCTCTCAACACAACCTGAACTCTGTGGATGCCATGGAGTGTGTAATTCCCATTTTACTTCCAGGGCTTGAACAACTGTTTGAAGCATCTTCGATATGAAATGAGTTTTTTGGTCTGAATCGATCCTGTTTACCATCCCCTATCGGGGAATGATTGATTTTAGAAGTGTTTTACTCACAACATTGGTATTGGCTTTCACAGTGGGTACTGCCTCTACCCAATGAGTCAAGTGATCCACTATCACTAGTAAAAATTTCCACTGTTATACCTGGGGAAGCTCGGTAAAGTCTACATGGATGTTTTGAAAGGGCTGCAAGGCTAGTTCTCACCCTCCTCTGGGTGTTTTCCTCATGATTTTCCTATTCACTTGCTGACGTATCACACACCATTCAGTTACTTTGAAGCGATACATGAAATAAAGACTCCACAACCTGATGTAGTTATGAAGTGGGTATGTATTGTCAGCACCCAGCACAAGCAAGATAGCTCTCATGAAAACTTGTGCCCCGAGCCTCAGTCTGACCCACATCTTTATTCACAAAGGTGTTCCATATGCACAACCTTTTAATACATATTCAACCCCTGGCACCACCAGTCCTCGCCTCACATGGTAATTAGATCCATGCCCTTCTGAGCATGCATTGTTTGCTGCGGTGGTCGCATGGGGGTCTTTGGTGGTCTCTGAGGCCAAAGATTGTGGTCTTCCTCATGACTGAACTTTTGAACTTTTCTCCTTTGCGCATGTGCTTTTGGTCCCTTGGTGCTTATCTGAGTATGTCGGTCTTGATGAGCTTGGAGACAGAGGAGCCCCTTAATCTGGGTTTCTTGCATCCCTTGGTCTTCTCCCAGTATTGTTCTTTATGCAAGAAGCTTCAGAAATTTGCATTTTGCTATGCCCTTTGTACTATGGCAGAGGTTTCTTAAGTAAAAGGTTAAAATTCAACACACAATTCTACAAGCTAAAATTTAAATGCTTAATTTATATTGCTAACTCAAGTGAACTCCAAAAATCTCTATTTCAACTTGCTTAGCTATTTTGAAAATTGTTATGCAGTCCCAGTCCCTGAGAAATGGATCATCTAGCCCTTGAGTACCCCAAAGTGTTGTACCATGTATGCCTTTGTCGTAGTTTGACATGGGAGGAATTTGGGGAAGTGATGCAAAGCTTTTTGTGTAACTGACAGTCTGTTGAACCACTGAGAAGCTGGACACGCCTCTGTGAAAGACACATGTTAATGACCAAAAAACCCGGGAACTTTCTCTTTCCCTTCCGGTCAGGAGGAAGGCAACCCGGCTGGGCGGGCCTGTCCCGGGCCGGGCTGGACAGCCCTGCCGCGGGCCCGGCCCCCTTTCCCCGGGCTGCCTGCCTGTTCCCCCCCCCACTTCCCCCATCTACTCCCGGGCAGGGAGAGGGGGTGCCGCGGGGCCTGATGGAGCCGGCCTTACTAACATCTAGCTGCTTAGTACAACTCCCCAGCCCAGGGCCGAGCCGCACCCGCCGAACCTCGGGAGCAGTCCAGGGTCGGTGCTGAGATTTTACCCCGTGGGAGTTGCCTGCAACCATCGGGGAGGGGGAAGGAGAAGGCCACTCCCCCCCATCCTGACGTGCTGCTCCTGAGTTCTGGACTGGCTAATTAGAGCCCGGCTGCCGCCCCCAGCTGCACCCAGCTCGACCCGGGGATCAGGTTACCATTTGAAGAGCCCAGGCAATGCGTTAACCTTTTCAGTGCTTCAATCCTCCCTTGAATGGGAGAAAAGAACAAGATGCAAGTATGTAAAGGAACAACATGAAAACATCGAGGTCAGTGAGGAAGAAGTTAAGTTCCAGATGGGAGGGGTGAGGAGATACCTTGGTCTTGGGCTGAAATCCTCTTGTAAGCTATGGAGAAAAGACTTTTTTTCCCTATAAGGCATGAAACCATGGGGAGATGAAAAGTTCAAATTGATATCGAGCAAAAGCTTCCATGTTAAAGTAAGCAGATGTTAAAGTAGCTGTGATCCCACAAGAAGTTTGAACAGAGAAGGAGAGTAGTCCAGTGCCCCCAGGAGAAAATCTCTGTTCCCAGGAATGAAAATTATTTTAGAAATAGATAATGAGAACTTTCGCCTTTGAACAGCTCATCTTTAAAACAATACCCCATAAGTTGACATGGCCCATTGACAAGCTGTGGGAAGGCTTGTGGAAATGGGAAGGATTTCACAATGGCAGGGTTCCCCAGGCGGCTGCTATTTGTGACGAAATTGAGAACCACGAGAGAATTTGTTTTTTCCCTCTTGTGGAGAAGTCTCCATAACCTTAACAAGAGGCACTCCTCTCCCAAAGTGAACTGAAGAAAGACTATTTTAGAGGTGGTAAACTGACTGGAAATCTTGGGTGTGGTTTCTTTACATTGTCAGTGGGAAAGAAAAGGTTGTGTGGGGAGGAGAAGTGTTCTGGAGGGTTTTTTTTATTCTTACTATTCTTACTACTTTTTTTTTCTTTTAGCTACTTTTAATAAAATTTCCTTTATACCCTTTTAAAGTTTTGAGCCTGCTTTGCCTTTCTTCTAATCCTATTTCACAGCAGGAAGTGAGTGTATTGGTGATTGGCCAGCACCAAAACCCACCACACTCTTTGGTGCATTGGCCAGGAAATCTTAAAATTAGGGAAATCTTAAATTGGCTAATCCAAACCACTACAGCCTTATACCATTTTCTTGGCAAAGGTTTATTCAACATTTGCCTCCCATCTGCTAATCTCCACTTCCCTTCATTATCTTTCTTGGCTTCTATTTTAAGGAGTTCTTTCTCTTCTGTCTCACTGAATATGGGGACTTCTTGTATTTCTCTTATGGGGGTTAATACCACCATTAATTTTTCTGTCCCTGATTCAGCTACATTCTTAGTTTCTAAATCTGCTAAATTGTTCCCTCATGCCTCTTGAGTCACACCTTTTTGATGTCCTTTAACATATTTGGCAGAATTTCAGATTCTTTGATCATGGAGCACCTTTTATGGCACCTGGCCTGCTGGAACTGGATGGGCTCCAGCTCTCTGTTAAGGGCAGAAGGTTTTTGGCTCATGAACTGGCAGAACTTGTTGAGAGGGCTTTAAAATAGGTTTGAAGGGGGAAGGGGATGCAGCTGGGCTTTCTGGAAGCAGGCCCAAGGGTGGTAAGCCTGAGTTAGGGATGAAATCAGTAGCCCAGCTGAGGTGCATGTATACCAATGCACGCAGTGTGGGTAACAAACAAGAAGAGCTGGAGGCTATGGTGCAACAGCAAAGCTATGATGTAATTGCCATCACAGAAACGTGGTGGGATAACTCACATAGTTGGAACACTCCACTGGATGGCTACAAGCTCTTCAGAAAAGGCAGGAAAGGGAGAAGAGGTGGAGGGGTGGCCTTTTATATTAGGGAGGCTTATGATGCCATGGGTATTGAAAGTAATGATGATGAAGTTGAATGCCTATGGGTAAGAATTAAGGGGAAGCCAACAAGGCTGACATCCTATTGGGAGTCTGTCATCATCCACCCAACCAGGAAGAAGAGGTGGAGAACTTATTCTATAAACAGCTAGAGAATGTTTCAGGATCATCAGTCCTTGTTCTTGTAGGTGACTTCAACTTGCCAGACATCTGCGGAGAACTTAATACAACAGAAAAAAAAGCAGTCCAGGAAGTTTTTAGAGTGTGTGGAGCACAAATTTTTGTTGCAGCTGGTGTGTGAGCCCACCAGGGGAGGGACTATGTTAGAGCTGTTGCTTGCAAATTCAGATGGGCTGGTGGGAGATGTGGTGGTTTGAGGCCACTTGGGGCACAGTGATCATGAAATTATAGAGTTCTCGATATTTGGTGAAATCAGGAGGAACATCAATAAAACTTTTACATTGGACTTCCGGAGGGCAGACTTTGGCTTATTTAGGAGACTTATTGAGAGAGTTCATTGGGAAGCAGCCCTTAAAAACAAAGGAGTCCAGGAAAGGTGGGCGTGCTTCAAAACAGAGATCTTGAGGGCACAGGAACAGACTGTCCCTGTGTGCCAAAAGACGAGTCGATGAGGCAAACGTCCAGCCTGGATGGGCAACAAGGTTTTGGAGGAACTTAGGAATAAAAAGAGAATGTATCATCTTTGGAAGGAGGGTCAGGTCTCTCAGGAAGTATTTAAGGGGGTTGCTAGAGCATGTAGGAAATAATTAGGGACGCCAAAGCTCAGTTTGAACTTAAAATGGTGACTTCTGTAAAGGATAATAAAAAATGTTTTTACAACTATATTAATAGCAAAAGGAAGGGTAAGACCAACCCTTGTTCTTTATTAGATGTGGGAGGGAACTTAGTAACTGCAGATGAGGAGAAGGCAGAGGTGCTTAACGCCTTCTTTGCCTCAGTTTTTAGTGGGAAGACGACTTGCCTTCAGGACAACTGTCCTCTTGAGTTGGTTGATAAGTATCAGGGAGCAGAATGATCCCCCCGTTATCTAAGAGAAGATAGTCAGAACTGCTGAGATGCTTGGATATTCATAAATCCGTGGGACCAGATGGGATCCCTCCCAGGGTGATGAGGGAGCTGGCAGATGAACTTGCGAAGCCGCTCTCCATCATTTGCCAACAGTCCTGGCTCACTGGTGAGGTTCCAGATGACTGGAAGCTGGCCAATGTGACACCAGTTCACAAAAAGGGTGGGAATGAGGATGCTAGTAATTATAGACCAGTCAGCCTGACCTCAGTACCCAGTAAGGTTATGGAACAGTTTATACTCAGTATCATCATACAGAACTTAGAGGATGGCCAAGGTATCAGACCCGACCAGCATGGATTTAGGAGGGGTCAGTCGTGTTTGACCAACCTGATCTCCTTTTATGACCAGGTGACCCGCCTGATGGATGCAGGAAAGGCTGTGGATATTGTGTCCCTGGACTTCAGCAAGGCCTTTGACACTGTCTTCCACAGCATACTCCTGGAAAAGCTGGCAGCCCACGGCCTGGATAGGAGCACTCTTTGCTGGGTTAAGAACTGGCTGGATGGCCAGGCCCAGAGAGTGGTGGTGAATGGTGCTGCATCCAGCTGGCAGCCAGTCACCAGTGGTGTCCCTCAGAGGTCTGTGCTGGGGCCAGTTCTGTTCAATATTTTTATTGATGACATGGATGAGGACATTGAGTCTTTCATTAGTAAATTTGCAGACAACACTAAGCTGGGAGCATGTGTTGATCTACTGGAAGGTAGGAGGGCTCTGCAGAGAGACTTGGAATGGTTGGATGGATGGGCAGAGTCCAATAAGATGACGTTTAATAAGTCCAAGTGCCAAGTCCTGCATTTTGGCCACAATAACCCCCTGCAACTTTATAGGCTGGGGATGGTATGGCTGGACAGTGTCCAGGTGGAAAGGGACCTGGGGTACTGGTTGACAGCCGGCTGAACATGAGCCAGCAGTGTGCACTGGTGGCCAAGAAGGCCAACAGCATCCTGGCCTGCATCAGGAATAGTGTGGCCAGCAGGACCAGGGAGGTCATTCCTCCCCTGTACTCAGCACTGGTGAGGCTGTACCTTGAGTACTGTGTCCAGTTCTGGGCCCCTCAGTTTAGTAAGGACGTTGAGATGCTTGAGTGTGTCCAGAGGAGGACAACAAGGCTGGTGAGGGGCTTGGAACACCAGCCCTATGAAGAACGACTGAGGGAGCTGGGGTTTTTTAGCCTGGAGAAAAGACTCAGGGGTGACCTTATCACTCTCTACAACTTCCTGAAAGGTGGTTGTAGTCAGGTGGGGGATGGTCTGTTTCTCCAAGCAACAACTGACAGAACCAGAGGACACAGTCTCAAGCTGTGTCAAGGGAAATATAGGTTGGATATTAGGAAAGTTTTTAATGGAAAGAGTGATAAAGTACTGGAATGGCCTGCCCAGGGTGGAGTCATCATCCCTGGATGTGTTTAAAAAAAGACTGGATGTGGCACTCGGTGCCATGGTTTAGTTGAGGTGTCAGGGCATGGGTCTCTTCCAGCCTAGTCATTCTGTGCATTCTGTGAATGTACTACTGTCACTTCTTCTAGTAATTGTAAGGTTTCTAGTACCTCTAAAACAAGGTTTTTGTGAATCAGTCCCTTTCCCTTTGAATTTAATAGCCCCTTCTCTTCCCAAATTTTTCCAAAGGTATGCACTACTCCAAAAACATATTTTGAGTCTGTATATATTTTTCCTCTTTTCTGTGTTAATATTTCTAGAGCTCGTTTTAGGGCATATAACTCACATGCTTGGGCTGACCAGTTGGAAGGTAATTTTCTCTTTTCTATGGCTACTAACTCTTCATCTACTATAGCGTGCCCTGATACCCAGTGCCCCTGCATTACCCTTGAAGATCCATTGATGTACAATCGTTTCCCTCCTTGGAGTGGTTGATCTGTTAGGTCTTCTCTTACTTTAGTTTGATAGTTTATAACCCCTAGGCAATTATGTACTAGTTTCTCATCTGGTTTTCCATACAAAAACTAGGCAGGGTTGAGTTGGTTGCCCATGATTAGCTCTAAATCATTATCTATTAAGATAGCTTCATACTTAAACACTCAGGAATTGGCGAGCCCTTGCTCAGCCTTTTGGCTTAGGATACTTCTAACTGAGTGTGGGGTATATATTTTCAATTTTCCCGCAAAGGGTAATTTCTCGCTTTCTTCTATGAGTAGGGCAGCCATTGCCACCACCTGAATGCAAGTTGGCCATCCCCGGCTGACAGGGTCTAGCAGTTTTGATAAAAAGGCCACTGGTTTCCTGGATCCTCCCCAGTCCTGTGACACGGGCAGTCACTTGGTGATCCTCTGGCTAGCCCTCACCTCCTGGCCGGTGCCAAGAGTGGCTGCCCCTCGGGTCGGTCTGGGTGGCAGTAGAGCAGGGCTGCCTAATTCCCAGAGGCAGCAAAGCTGCTCTGTGCGGCTGCTGATAGGAATCCCGAGTCGAGGAAGCCAGAACAAAGGAGACGAGAGGGGCCACTTGTATAAGTTCTCAAGAGAGTTTAATCTCTGAGTGGGTCTGGGGACAAGTGACAAAGCTCCAACAGGGTAACAGCAACTTAATTACAGAGGAAGGTACTAGGGGAGGATGACCAATAGTAGAACAGCAGAGGAGGAACGTAGGGCGGGGATCAGATTCTAGGTAACCAATAGGGGATAACATGGGAGGGGATCAGGCTTGGCACACCAATGGAACTTTGAGGGAAGGGTGATAGACAAGGAAGGTTCTAGAGAAAGGGGTGGGGTTACATTTGATGAACAAGGGAAGAGAGCGGTACTTCCAGGATTGGCAGGGAAGGGTCTGGAAATCAGGGAGGTGCAAGGGAGATTGACATGGGGACTGACATAAGATTAGGCGGGAAAATAGGAGTAAACAACTTCAGGGCAAAACCATTGGGGAAACCGAATGGGGTACATGGAACAAACCATTATAAACTCACAATAAGGAACACCTTAAAATTACAACAGAAAAACAATCTACCACAGTCCTGGGCTAATACTCCATGTGCTACCCCTTTTTCTGTATCTACAAACAGATAGAAAGGTTTGTCCAAGGCAAGAAGACTCAGTGCCAGTGCACTGACCAATTTTTGCTTTAAAGCTTCAAACTTTAGCTCATCGTCTTCTTCCCACCTAATCTCTTTTCCCACTAACTTTTCATACAAGAACCTGACGGCCTGTGTGTATCCTTCAATCCATAGCCTACAATATCTTAACAAGCCTAAAAACCTTCTAACCTCCCTCTTAGTTTTTGACCATGGAAGTGAGACTATCCCCGTAATTCTCTCAGGGTTCAGTCATGGGCTCCCTTCACAAATCATGTCCAAGGTATTTTACTTCACGCTCTACAAATTAGAGTTTCCTATTTGATACTCAAAGTCCTTGGTCCCCCAGAAAATTTAACAATGCAGTGGTGGATTCTCAAACTTGTTTTTCTTCCCATCCTGAGAGAAGCAAATCATCTACATATTTGATAAGTTTTATCTCAGGTTTGATGGAGAAAAGTTGTAGCACTCCTAGTGCTTGACTGAATAGGTTTGGGGATTTGGAGAACCCTTGGGGTAACCTAGTCCTCTGAAGCTGTTGCTTTGTCCCTGAATCAGGGTCCCCCCATTCAAAGGCAAATATATCTCTACTTTCTGCTACTAGTGGGCATGCCCAAAAAGCATCTTTTAGGTCTATCACACTAAACCCTTGGAGTGATTGGGGGATATTACTCAGTAGTGTATGGGGGTTAGACACTGCTGGGTATTGATTCACTGTTCTTTTATTCACTTCTCTCAAGTCTTGGACCAGCCTGTAAGTCCCATCTGACTTCTTTACTGGTAATATGGGTGTATTATGGGGGGACATTCATAGTTCTAAGGTCCTGTCCTCAAGTAGGTCTTGGATCACCAGCTACAGTCCTCATCTCCATTCCAGGGAGAGTGGGTATTGTCGTACGCAAACTGGATGATTTCATTAACTATTTTTATTACTATAGGTTTCATGTTTAATTTACCTTGGTTTTTCCCATACCATCTCATGAATTTTTTTCCTCATCTTCTTCCCTTAATTGGAGAAGCTTAACTACTATTTTTCCTTCCTCTGGGAGTACTCTGATGTCCAACTGCACCTGTAAATCTCATCCTAATAAATTGCACCCTGCTTCTGCAGCTAATTAATAAAGCCTCTCTGATTTGGCCTTATTATAAAGCAGAGCAATAGGGCTCAGGAGCTCAGTCCCTGAGTAGGGACCGGGTGCCCGAAGCTAGCTCGCTCATGCCAACACCGCGGGGCTACCATCTAGCAAGCATGGTGATTATCAGCTCTATAGTGATCGCAAGCTCTTAGGATTTCAGCTTTGCTTGCTAGGTAGTGGTGCCCCGGGCTTGAGGCTGCAGCAGATGGAGAGAGAGGAGAAGGAGAAGGTGCAGGCTGTTCCAGGGAGATGGCTTTATTTGGGGAGGTCCATGAAGGATCTCTGCTCTTCTTCTTTCTCCCTTAATGGGGTACAGTATGCTTCTTTTATAGGGTTGGAAAGGATCCAAGCTTGACCAATGGGTAAGGGGTTAACATGACATTGCCTTATAGGGTTACAGAGATAGGTTAAGGGTGGAGGACAGGGAAACAGGAATTTTCTTTTGCTGTTTCAGCATTCCTATTGTTCATATTCTCCATGGTGCTTTTCCTAAATCTATGGGGTTTACTACAACTCCACTTTCTGTTTTTACAAAAAAGGTGTTCGCTATAGTTCTTTTGAAACAGCGAACAAAGCACGAGAACAAAGCTAACACAATAACAAGTACAAGGAGAATCAACAACATTCCCTTAACCAAGGATGCAGCCCATCCTGTTAATCCCCATTGCCCAAAAAGTTCATTGACCCAGTCTGGGATTCTTTCTACTTTCAAGTCCTTCACGAGATCTTTCAGTTTCTGGATGTTCGCATGGATGGATTCCGAGTGTGAAGAGAGGTTGAAGCAGCACATCCCTTTGAAGTCTTCACAGCCGTGTCCATGGGCAAGCAGCAGGAAGTCGATTGCTGCTTGATTTTGGAGCGAAGCCTGTCTTGTGGTTTCTTCTTCCTTTAAGAGATCACTCAAGGCTGCAGATGTAGCGTTAGCTTGTTTACTGAGGCAGCACCCAAGGTGATTGATTTCACCGAGGGCTTTAGCTGCAGCTACCCAGGGTAAGAACAGGGAGACAGCAATCTTTTTTGGTTTGTTCCAATCGTATAATTTTAGGATCACAATTTTCATCAAATTCAGTGTAGGACCTTTTTTGTCGTTTTGATTCACTTTCTTTTTTCCAATTATGTAACAGGGTGATGTTTGGAGTAAGGGTAGAAAGTTTTCCAAGGGTACAGGGACCTCCCTGGAGTCGGGAGGGGATCCCAGCCCATACTCTGTCACCACAGATGAGAAACATTCCCTTGAGTAATACTTTGGGATGGAGAGAGGACACAGAAATCACACGAGCTGTGTAATTGCACCAATCGTGAGAGTTATAGGCTTTGTTAATTGGTGATATCTCTTTTCGATATGTGTTTTTGTTCTGGTCAATTTCTGGCCAATTGTTTTTTGGACGTCTAAAGTAAAATTTGACACAGTACGTGGCCTTGGAGGACCCCAACAGATCTAATTCTTGGAGTTCCTCTCGAGCATCTGGCAGAATTTTTGTCCACTCATCCCAAGTATCAACCACATTGGGTCTCTTACCTGTGGTGCGGAGGATCTCTGAGTTATAGACAGGCCAGTCATCTGCTACAAAGGGAATTCCTACTAGACATGTGGAAAGTGGATTATCAATGCTTCCCATGGACAAGCACATGTTGTCCTGTTTTAATGTTTTTGCTAAGGTTACCCAAACATTATGGCTAGGCTGTGGGCTAATCTAGCCGAAGGCACGCGGTATGGTGAAGAACATCCAGGCAGCAGTGAGGACAGCAGCAACGGAGATATTTTTCATCTTTCGGCAGGAATAGGGCTTCTGATAGGGAATATAAGCAGAATTTGTTATCTTTATGATGAGAGGGTTTTCTGCCTTGTTCTTTTCTGTGTTCCCCTCCTCCTCCCCCTTTTTTCTTTTAATTTCTAAGCTACACTAAGGGAGGAGGAGTGGGTAGAAGGTTAAGGGGTTTTAAAAGGTTAGGGAGAGGGAATAACAGGGTTTGGGTTTTTTTTTCTTTTTTCTTTCTTTAAATACAAAAAAACAGTGTAACAACATATAGTTCAGAGAACACTTTTGTGTTAAGGCTATCTATGGTCTGATGCAGCAGACTATTGTTTAGCTTTCAGTTTTGTCTGCTGTCTTGTAATGGGGTGGTCTGTTCTTGAGTTTGTGGGTATTCAGCGACGTCTTCGTCTCCAGGCAGAGCTGGTTTGGTTTTGAGGTGGTCTTGTGTTTGCCTCAGGAGAGTTCTTGTCCCCGTTTGCAGGAGTAGTGTTCGCAGTGCCTAGGTATGGCTTTTTTTTCCTGGGTACCACCTCGGACCGGATGGTAGTAGCACGCATGCGTATCCTCTACCCCAGGTAATCAACTGGTGAGGCCCAGAAATTTGGTGTGTTTCAGGGTCCTTCACGAGCACAGGTGGTTTCTCAGTGAGCTTTGCTTGGGTGGTATTTGCAAAGTGGCGAAGTATTGGTGGGTCAGGCTCTGATGCTGTACAGTTCAGGAAGTTGATGACGTAGAGAGCCTTGCAAAGTCTTTCCACTGGAGATGTGATTCTTGTGTCTCTGTTCTCTTGATCGAGGACTCTTTTGAGGGTTTGATGTGTCCTTTCCACGATGGATTGTCCTGTGGGGTTTACAGGTGTGCCGGTCTTGTGTGCTATTCCCCATTCATTGAAGAACTCCTTTAACTTGCGGGAAGTGTAGGCTGGTCCATTATCTGTTTTAATCTCTTTTGGTACACCCAGGGCAGCGAAGGCGAGGAGAAAGTGTTTTATTGTGTGCATGGTATTTTCTCCTGCATGTGATGATGCAAATACTGCTCCTGAAAACGTGTCGACCGATACATGCACGTATTTTGACCTTCCAAAAGGTGCGAAGTGAGTTACATCTGTCTGCCACAGCTGGCAGCTATTCAGACCTCGGGGATTGACTCCTGTCCCCATGGATGCTATCTGATAGTTCTGACAGTTCGGACATGTAGCAACGATAGCCTTTGCCTGATCCTTTGAGAGCTTAAACATTCTCATAAGGGCAGGTATATTTTGATGAAAAAACACGTGTGACAACTTTGCCTGGGCAAAGATGTTAGGAACATTAGCAGTTTCTGCTGCCATTGCTAATGCATCTGCTTTTCTGTTGCCTTCTGCAACAAAACCTGGGAGGTCTGTGTGTGACCTCACATGCATTATATGGTAAGGTTGCTTTCTGTGGGAGATTAGGTATATTAATTTAGAGAGCAGTTGGTACAACTTTGGATTAGAGACCTCTTTGAGAAGAGCATGTTCTGCTCTCATCGCTATCCCAGCAACATAAGCTGAATCTATAACCAGATTGAAAGGTTCGTTTTTAAACTTTTCAAAGGCTCTGACAACAGCTGCTAATTCTGTGATCTGTGGAGATCCCTCCACTATTTGTATGTCAGAGTGCCAATCTTGTGTTTGGGGGTCTCTCCATGTAACCACCGACTTGTGGGAAGACCCTGAGCCATCTGTAAAGAGGGTTAGAGCCTTGAGAGGTTTTCTACTTTGGATTCGTTTTGGAATCAAATGGAAGGTTACATCAGGGTTAAAAAGTTTGTGTTTTGGGATCTTAACTGAAGTTTGGCCCGTGTAGCTATCCAGGGCAAACTGGAGGCTTTCGTTGGTCTGGATCAAATCCTCAAAGTCTGTAAGAGTTATTGGTAAGTATATGCATTCGAACTCACAACCTGAAAGAGATCGAAGGCGAGTCCTTGCCTTTTTTAATAAATGTGCTATGACCTCCTGGTAGGTGGTAAGTGTCTTTGTGGGCTGGCTATTTGTAAAGACCCATTCCAGTACCAACAAAGGGTCTCGAAGCTGGGAGTCCCATTGGAAAATCAGTCCATGGAATAAAGGTGCTTTTCCCAGGATGATGAACTGGAAAGGCAGGCTGGGCTCGAAGCGATGGGCTTTGTGTGAAGACAGGGCTTCCTGGACTTTGGTGATGGCACCTCTGGCTTCTTCTGTGAGAGGGCAGGGAGAGTCCAGGTCCTTAGATCCACAAAGAAGGTTGAACAAGGGAGCAAGGTCCTCTGTTGTAATTCCTAGCAGTGGACGTACCCAATTGATGGATCCGCAAAGGCTGTGTAAGTCCCTGAGGGTTTCTGGGGCATCATTTATGGTGATCTGCTGAGGTACGATGGTCCTTTCCCGGATCTGGACTCCAAGGTAAGTCCATGGCTTGGTGTACTGGATTTTGTCCTCACGAATCTCCATTCCTGCCTTTTCTATGGTTTCAATAGTCTTTTTAACTGTTTTGTCCAAGTAAGCTTTGTCTGAAGCACACACCAGGATGTCATCCATATAGTGATGGATGAGAGCATCGGGGAATGATTTCCGAGTGGGAGATAGGATGTGAGCCACGTACCACTGGCAAATAGTGGGCGAGATTTTCAGGCCTTGAGGAAGATAACGCCAATGATATCTTTTGAGCGGGGCCTCCTTGTTAAGAGAGGGAACGGAAAAAGCAAACCGTGGAGCATCCTCAGGGTGCAAAGGAATGCTGAAGAAACAGTCCTTAATGTCTATGATAGCAAGTGTCCAGTCTCTAGGCAGCATCGATGGGAAGGGCAGGCCAGGCTGGAGAGGGCCCATGTCCTCGATGACCTCGTTGATTCTGCGAAGGTCGTGGAGGAGCCTCCACCTGTTTGTCCCAGGCTTTGGTAGAACAAAGACTGGAGAGTTCCAAGGGCTGTCGGACTCCACTATGTGGCCTTTTGCGAGCTGTTCTTCCACGAGGGTGTTTAGGGCGTGCAGTTTGGCTTTTGGCTTTATTGAGGGGCCACTGTTCAATCCAGATTGGCTTGTGACTTTTCCAGGTGAGAGGAGGTGTTTCTGGCAGCGCGCTTTGCTCAGTGGCCCCGATTAGAAATCCTGAGTGGGAATACATAGGGAAGCTCCCCACTGGGATAGAACGTCTCTGCCCCAAAGGGTGATGGGGGCCCTTACCACAAATGGACGAATGGTTGCCAGCTTGCCTTCAGGCCCTTCCACGAGGATGTTGTTCTTGCTTCTCATGGACACTGTAGCTCCGCCAATCCCTGAAATCATGCCTGCAACAGGTTGTAGATCCCAGTGTGCTGGCCATTCTGAGCGGGCGATGATGGTCACATCAGCACCGGTGTCCAGCATCCCTGGTAGGTGGGTCTTCTCGCCTTTGCAGGTGAGGCCGCACTCCATGGTAGGCTTGGATGGTCCCACGACTTGTGCCCACATTGCTGTAGGGTTGAGAGGAATCTGTTCCCTGTGATCCTTTGGGAGTAAAAAGGCTTGTGCTATTGGAGTTCCCTTTGAAAGAAAAAATGGTGAGTCTATGCAGTATACCTGGACGAGAATCTCTTGTCCTGGCTGCACTGTCAGCACTTCTGGAACAACGAAGATCTCCTTTGGGCTATTAAGAGAGTCACCTATAATTAAAATGTCCGAAGGACCACCTTTTGGCCTATATTTGCCTGTGGGAACACGGTGAACATTCTCATTATTAAAGTCAATGGACAAAGCAGTTACCAGTTGACGGTGGGTTCCCATCTGGGTTGCCCCGTGGGTTGGATCCTCTTCTTGTGGTCCGGAACGTCCTGGGTTGGTGCAGGGTTGGGTCTGGGTGGCCTTTGATTTGTTGTCAGTGCCCGGGGCTTGACCAGGCTGCGCAAGGAGTTTCCCAGATGCTGCTGGTAATGCTGCTGATTCTGGGGTCTTTGGTAATTGTTACGGTGGTATCGGGGGTGTGATCTCTCTGGGCAGTCCTTTATGTAATGTCCAAGATCCCCACAGTGATAGCATTTAGCTTGGTCTTTAGAAGCTATTACTGCATATGCACCAGAAACTCCTTCAGCAATACCTTTAGCAACTGCTTGGGCCACTGTATTTTCAGTGCACATGTGACGTGTACAGTATTCCAGCATTTGCTCTATGGTGGGGTCTGTATCCACGGGTAGAAACCTCAAAATGGTTTTGCATTTTTCATTTGAGTTACTCAAGGCAAGTTTACATAAGAGTTCCTTCCTTGCCTCTGTGCTCCCTATCTGTTTCTCCAGAGCATCTCTAAGTCTGTCCACAAATTTGATAAAACTTTCATCTGTCCCTTGTTTAATAGTAGAAAAATGCATTGTTGGCATTGACTCATCATGCACGAGAAGTAAAGAGGTTTTTGCTGCGAGAGCGACGTCCTGCAGTGCCTCTTTATTCAAGGTTTCCAATTGGTCTGCTGGTTTCTGTAAGTCACCTTCACCAGCTAGTTGGACTACCGTAAAATTCGTCTTATTAGCATCCACAGAATATGAATCTGATAATGTTTTTAAATGTCTTTTCCAATGCCTGTCCCATAACAAATATTCTGCTGGGGACAGGAGGAAGTGTGAAATATTTTTTATATCGTGGGGAAGTAAGACGTGCTGAGAACATGGCTTCTAAGAAATTTCTAAAAATATGTGAGCTTCACCCATGTTCTTTGGCTATATTTCTTAATTGCACTAGTTCCTTATTCGAGTTAGCCTTCCATGTCTTTATAGTGGACTCACCACCATTCCGTCCTTGCTTATATTCTACCGGGAAAGCATTAATTTTCTGTGCCAGCTCCCAGTCCCCAGCTTTGGTCGCTTCTATTTTAATAAGAGCCCATGGATCCGTGTGGATCGTATCAGAATCAGATTCACTGCAAGAGCTCTGGTCCTCTGAGGAGGACTGAGGGGGGGTTGCTATCCGTGACTTAAGCTTTTTTCATTTAGAAGCGTTTTTCAAAGGTTTCAGTGGCTGGGGGGGAGACATGGCATGTCCTGGCTAGGGGGAGGTGCCAATGGAGCTGGGATCGCAGCACAGCACGCACAGGAGTGGGTGGGGAGGGTAGCACTTTGAGGGGTGTCTGGGATTCCATTCGGGTGGCATTGAGGGTGGGCGGGGGGTTGGGGGGACGCGTGGTGGGGGAAGGGGGGGCTGGGCGGGGTGGGGGTGCGGGCATGGGGGGGGTGGGGGTGAGCAGGCAGTAGTACCGGTCTGGGGTGCCGCGGTTACGGGGTGGTGTGCTGGGACTACGCTTGTGTGAGTTGTCCCTGCTGTGGCAGGCAGGGAGCAGGGGGAGGGGGCGGGGATGGACACGGGCTCGGGAGCGGCGGGGGTGTGGCTCGGGGAGCCCTCGGGAGGGGCTGGGCCGGTTGGAGCCGGGGAGGCGGGAGCGGGGGCGGTGGGCGCGGCGGTGGGAGGAGTCGTGGGGGACACCAGCGCGGGGGTGGGGGAGTACGCAGCGGAGGGGGACAGAGCCGACGCAGGGGTGGAGGGGGCGGCAGAGGAGGGGGGCAGGGCTGACGCAGGGGTGGAGGGGGCGGCAGAGGCAGGAAAAGGGACCCCCGGGACTGGAAGCAAGGAGGAAGCCGAGCCGGGGGTAGGGGGGATGTGTGGAGTTACAGATAAGACAGGCAGCGCAGGTCCCGCAGGGGTGGAGGATGTGGGAGGGGGAACCGTGGTGGGCAGCGTAACCTCTGCTTTAGGAGTAACGGAGGCGAGAGGGACTTTAGGACCTAAGAGGTGGTGTGAGATATGCAAGTGACCTTCCTCTGAGTCCTTATCAATCTCATTAGTATTTGAAGAGGAAGTGTCTGTTACCGACTGCAAGATTTTTTCTTTGTTAAATCTTTCAACAGTTTTAGTTATTATATGGAATAAAGGCAAATAATTAGTTACAGAGAAATCCTGGTTTGTTTGGGAGATATATATTGTGTTCCCGATCATATCCCAAAACGAATTTTCAATGACTGCTTTCTTATCAGTATCAGGGTATTGCAAAATAATCCAAGTTACAAATTTTTTAAGGTTAGTTTTTGAGAGCTTGCCTTTAGAAAAGGAGAAGTTGTTAGCAGATAAGATTTCTAAAATAGTTAAATATATCTCTCTCTCGGTTTTACTTAGTTTTAATGTACTAAAAATTGTACCCATGTTAATGGTTAGCCCTTCCAGCAGAAAAAATGTGAAAAAAAAGGAAAAAAACAAAAAAAAAAAATTTTAGAGCCCTGAAGTTACACGCGCAATATTAGCTAATACTTACAGTTCCTGGGGTCCAAGATCTGTGGAAGGGGTCTGCTGACGTCAGTTCTCCTCGGAACTTTCTCTCGTTCAGATGTAAGTTTTGAGTGTCAAACTGACCCTCCTGGGGATAGGATTTTCTAAAACGAAAAGTCCCTTCACAGAAGGAGCGGCTTCCCAAACAGGCAATCACAGAAAACCCCGGGGGGGCTTCGTTGCTCAACCGATGGATATCGCCTCTGGGGGGGTCCGAAGTCGTTGGGCGCCACTTTAATAAAGCCTCTCTGATTTGGCCTTATTATAAAGCAGAGCAATAGGGCTCAGGAGCTCAGTCCCTGAGTAGGGACCGGGTGCCCGAGGCTAGCTCGCTCATGCCAACTCCGCGGGGCTACCATCTAGCAAGCATGGTGATTATCAGCTCTATAGTGATCGCAAGCTCTTAGGATTTCAGCTTTGCTTGCTAGGTAGTGGTGCCCCGGGCTTGAGGCTGCAGCAGATGGAGAGAGAGGAGAAGGAGAAGGTGCAGGCTGTTCCAGGGAGATGGCTTTATTTGGGGAGGTCCATGAAGGATCTCTGCTCTTCTTCTTTCTCCCTTAATGGGGTACAGTATGCTTCTTTTATAGGGTTGGAAAGGATCCAAGCTTGACCAATGGGTAAGGGGTTAACATGACATTGCCTTATAGGGTTACAGAGATAGGTTAAGGGTGGAGGACAGGGAAACAGGAATTTTCTTTTGCTGTTTCAGCATTCCTATTGTTCATATTCTCCATGGTGCTTTTCCTAAATCTATGGGGTTTACTACAGCTAATAAAATATTTCCAATTCTTATTTTATTTGTCCCTTCAAACTTTACTTGCTTTATAACTAAGTCTCTGAACCCTTCCCTTTTTGCACTCTGCTACTTGCACAGTATCAGTATCTTGATCCTTTTTACACTCCTTTGGAATTTTACAAAGACAAGTTCTTTCAGCTCCTGTGTCTACTAAGAATTTAAATTCTTCCTCATGGGGACCTATTTTTAAAGTTATCAAGGGCTCCTGCTGGTATTCTGTTCCCAGGAGGTAGAGCCCCTGACACCCCTAGTCTTCCGCTTCTCCTTTCTGCTTAGTCTCTTAGACCCTCAGGTCCTTTTCTTTTTGGGGGCAATTTTTTCTGATATGTCCATTTTCTTTACAGTAAAAGCAAACTAGTCCCAGGTTCCCTTGTTTCCCAAACTCTCCTTTTTGTGTCTGGTCCCAAGGAGCTGCATCCCCTCTCCGTCTATCTTCTCGCATTCGAGGTCCCCTTGCCTTACCTGGGTAGTTCTTTACGTGCTGGTTTCCTTCCCTAATGGCCGTTACCATTACCTTGGCCTTCGCCTTGGCCTTCTTTTTATTTGTCTTTACATACACCTTCTGTGCCTCTCTTAAAAGATCTTCTAATCTCTTTTCTTGCTAACTATCTAACTTTTCTAACTTTCTCCGTATATCTGGCCAAGCGTGAGTGACTAAATTTGTCTTTAGCAAAATCTGTCTGGCCACTGTATCAGGGTCAACCCCTGAATATAGCCTCATATTTTTACTCTATCTTTCTAACCATTCTGTTGGGGTTTCTTCCCTCTTTTGCTGCTCATCAAATGCCTTATGAGTATTTTGATTATGTGGAGCTGCTTCTTTGATACCTCTTATAATTAATGTTCTATACTTCTCCATGTTTTGCCTTCCCCTGGTGCTTTTATGATCCCAATTAGGGAGCACTATGGGCATTTTCAGATCCCCAGGAGGTCCCTGCCTATGCTCCCTTTCCCATATCTGTATCCCAGCTGCATGGATCATGTGTCTTTCCTCTGGTGTGAGCAACACAGTCATTACTGATTGCATCTCTTCCCATGTATAAATATTGGGCCCAAGAAACTGGTCTAACTGTTCTGCTAACCCAATGGGGTCCTTTAGTAATCCTTTTAATTCTTTCTTGAACATTCTCACATCAGATTAATTGAGTGATACGGTTAGGAATCCAATTCCTCCCTACACCCCACCCAGTGGTACTTCTCTCAGAGGATATAATCCTATTGCCTGGCTCCCATCCCCTGATCTACTTTCCTCTCGTTATGCTGGGGAGTCTCCGGGGGACCCCCTAAACTGTATGTTCGCTGGTAGCAGCAGGCAGGCAAGGAGACTCCACATGGCTTCTGAGGGTGCTAATTAGATGAGGGTTTATTGGGGGTCCCACCCCCAGGAGCAGCATGGTTTCTGAGGGAGAAGGGAGGAAGGGGGAGGGAAGGGGAGAGAGGGACAACCTAGGGGGAAAAGGGCCAAGAGAGGGTCTGATCTCCCTTGCACAGCTTAACAGGGAGATTCAAAGTGGGTGCAGAATAAGACTTGGGCCAATGTGATTACAGATACATGATTCTTCGGAGGAGGATCACAGGCTTGGAATAAACCATACATTTTCAAGGGGCGAGATAGAGCATACCATTTAAATAAAATTCAACACCACATTATGCCACTCTGTTTCTAGTGTTTTGGCTAGGCCTATTGAGGGCAAGGGAGGTGCAGTTGGGACTAATGGAGGTGGAGGGGGCAAGTGTTCTAGCGGGTCCTATTCTTTATTTTCTGATACATTAAACACACTCATTTTGGAGGGTGAAGTCTCCCCTTCCCAGCAGGCAGCATAGTTACTGTCTTCCTGATTGAATGGTTTCTTAGCTCTTACATAGATGTTTAATAACCGACATATCCATCCTTTAGCTGATCCATATCTCAGTCAGTGTACATGATCACTCCTAATTTCCCTTTTAGTCCATTCTACCATGCAGTACAGTATAATTTTGAGCTTGTCCTTATCTCTGGTATTGGGGTCATATTTCCACTGGGCTAGTTTTCTTCCCAGTGGGCTATCTGGGGGTATACCTGTTGGTACCTCCTCACTCCCTCCTCCTCGGGGGATTCCCTACTTGTTCCCAATCCTATCTCGACAGATAACCACAGGACCTCCTAACAAAGCCCCCCTTCCTAAGAAGGGAAAAGGAAAGGAGGGAAAAAGGAAACAAGGAAAGGAGGAAAGAGAAAGAAAGGGGAAAAAACCCTTTACCTTTCTTCTGAAAAGTTAAAAAAAACCTTGCCTACGATCCAGGGACTCCCGTATCACTGGATTGGTCCCTGCCGTTCGTCTCTTCCTCGGCTTGATGCTCTGGTCCCACGGCCTTATGCCAGTGGGTATTACAGGGAGCCGGTACCGTCTGGCGTCTGCTCCACTCCCTGCCCAGCCCAGCAGCGGGTCCACCTGGCTCCCAGCTGGGCGAGCAGCATATCCGCCCCGCTCCCGGCTCAGCTTGGTGGCGACTCCGCCCGGGTCCCAGCTCAGTGCAGCATAATCTGGAAATTATCACACTGACTGCGCATCAGAAGCCCCCCCCCGGCTCTGAGTGCCGCGTGAGCCACCGCACCACATGGTGCAGCCGCCCGCTCCCCTTGTGCTGGCAGGCTGGGAAAACCACCACAACTCCTTCCCCCGACACAAGCGCAGTCTCCACTGATGGGCAGCCACTGCTGCAAACCTGGGGACTCTCAACACGGCGCTCCCTGATGCTCCCAAGTCCCCGCAAAATTATTCAATTATTCACGGGGTCCTCGCTTTCCATGGAGTCCCCACTTTCCTCCCTCCATGCATTCTCCCCCTTTTTTTTTATTCTGACCGTCCACTATCTTGAAACTTCAACAGACCAGGACGGGTCCCGTGTATAACTTGTCTGAAGCTGACGTTTATAAACCCGGATTATGGAATTACAATCTGGCCAAAATAATTATGAGGATGGTGCTCACCTTCCCCTTCCTTTTATTTTCATTATTCAGTCTCCTGGTGTCCTCAGGGTCTTGACCTGTGACCACTGGTAGTCCCGGGAGAGTCTGATAGACCTGCTGAACTTGTGGCTCTGCGTGTCTCTTTCTAAAACTCCTAGGGCCACGGAGGCAAGGTGTATATCCCAGAAAGAGCTCCCATTTGTGAGAAATGATACTCACTTTCCAAGAATTAAAAAAGTTTATTAAAACCTTATAAAAAAATGCAAGAGAAGACTGAATAAAGAAAAGAATACAGCACTGGGAGCAAAAGATTCAGTCACCATATGCTCATCAGCAAAATGGATCTTCTGTGTTTTATACCTCTAACCCCTCCCAAAGTCTTGTCAATTGACTTCTTCTTCGCTGTCCAGTGGTGGAAATAACTTTCTTACATCCTGACTGGAGGTCAGGTGCTGCCATAGTAACAAGCTGACCCTCCCAAATGCCCCCACTACTAAGGCTATCCCTTGATAACAATGCAAGGGGGAGAGGAAGCATAACTATACATCTACAAAACTTCTCTTAACATATACTTAATATTCACCCCTTAATTGTGAGACTAAACTTTGGCACTACTCATCTATAACAATACCATCATGGGCAAAACAGACTCAACTTGGGGAAGTATTACCAATCAAATCCGAGTAGGACGAACTGCTCCAGCATGAGTCCCTTCATGGGGTGCAGTCTTTCAGGAACAGACTGCTTCAGTGTGGGTCCCTTGCCAGCAAACCTGCTCAGGAAATCCAATACAGAATTAGCCACCAGTGCAGGGATATGGGGTATATTTTGATTGAGTTAGTCTCCTAGGGTGACTTTATGGTGCTTGTATCCCCAGTCGTCTGTTCTGTTTATGCTGGATATTAAGATCTGCACCTTTAAGACTGGTTCGGAGAGTGAAGGAGGGGAGAGAAGAAGCATGCAGTTTGTTTTCAGAAACTGCACTTTCTCCCCCACACCCTTCTCCTGGACGGTGTTGTCTGCAGCACAGACAGTGGGAGAGAGCTCTCCTTTGCTTTTTAGTTTTTTGGTTTTTTTTTTCTAGCTGAGGCAGAGCAACACTCTAGACTGTGGGTTTTCTTTTTCTTGGAACTGATCCGCCCTGCTCTGGACTGAAAACCCAGAAAAACACCTGTGTCGCTGTCGTCGCATTAGTCAAAGGGACGGACCACAATCAGACTAAGAATGATTTATTGCTAAGATAACACCAGTCTCAAAGGCCATGAGATTTATAAGACAGCAAGCAGTCAGCCATAGTCTAAGATGGTCACCAGTTCTTTGTTGCAAGACAGTATATAACTTTCTAATACAATGGATAGTCGTCACAGAGTATCTTTTGCTTTTCTAACCTATCACCTTTACTTCTTTCTACTGCAATGCGGATACTTTTGTCCAATAAGGTCTTATTACATGTACACATATATGTCTCTATTATAATATCTAAACTCTTAGCTTATTCTGTTACAATCACATTGCTACAATCACATTGCTACATTACTGTACTATAAAACCCTTCATCGTCTTGTTATAAATGATCAAGTCGTGAGCCAAAATTATCAAAAATTTCAAAAATATTTATTAATCTATCTGCGCGACCAAATTTCGGTCTCTGAGACCACCACAGCCAAAGAGACAGCGTCAAGCCTGGGATCGGCGCTGGGTGAACCTGGACCCAACCCCTAGAGTGTCAGAATCTCCCCCATTCACGAATGCTGCTTCTTGCAGTGAGGTTTTATACAGTTTATTGTGCCCAAGGAAAAGATGTCCAAATTTCCTTTGTAACTCTTCACATGCATCGCTGTTTCTTTCAATGTGCAGAGCTGGACAAAAGCTGGTTCCAGGTGTGCAGTCAGCGTTAATGGGCTCCGGGGAAGCCATGTATTCAGATGTATCAGTTTGGCGCTGCTGACTATCTTGATTGATGCAATTGGCAAGGCGATAATCACTCCTAGGTGGTTCCGGAAGACTCGGGATACCGGTGATCATCGCCCTGGAAGCTTCTAGCCCTGGAAGCTTCTATTCTTACGTTAAGGCATCGATAGTCGATCGTTATCCGGGAATTCGTTGTAATCTGAATAGACAGCTGCTCCGGCCGGAGTGGTCAGAGACGTAGTTTTGGATTTTTACAATCTTTTATACCATACATTAATAGCATGAATTATCCCTACCATATATTACAGTCTTATCTAATACAGTTTCTTATTTACTTAAGGCATATTCTTACTTACAACTATAGAAACATAAGTTTATGATTTTTCTCTTCAATGTCTGTGTACCTTGCTTTCACATCAATCTAGGCTTCTTCTAAGGCTGTAAATCAAACCCTCTTGTGTCTGTGATGATTTCTATCATTCCAATTCCAACACACCAGCAGCTCACACCTGTGGCCCACCAGGGCCCAGGACATGACATTTTCCAGCAGAGGAGGGACTGATAAGAGACTGAGTGAGCCAAGCTACACCCCACAAAAAGGACTTTCTGAATTTGTGGGGCAGTTTCAGTTTGAAACTGGGCAGAAACACCAATTTCATGTAGTGGTTTTGGTTTGCCAATTTAAGATTTCCCCAATTTTGAGATTTCCCCAGCCAGTGCACCAAAGAATGTGGCGGGTTTGGTGCTGGCCAATCACCAATACACTCACTTCCTGCTGTGAAATAGGATTAGAAGAAAGGCAAAGCAGGCTCAAAACTTTAAAAGGGTATAAAGGAAATTTTATTAAAAGTAGCTAAAAGAAAAAAAAAGTAGTAAGAATAAAAAAAACCCCTCCAGAACACTTCTCCTCCCCCCACAACCTTTTCTTTCCCACTGACAGTGTAAAGAAACCACACCCAAGATTTCCAGTCAGTTTACCACCTCTAAAATAGTCTTTCTTCAGTTCACTTTGGGAGAGGAGTGCCTCTTGTTAAGTTTATGGAGACTTCTCCGCAAGAGGGAAAAAACAAATTCTCTCATGGTTCTCAATTTCGTCACAAGTAGCAGCCGCCTGGGGAACCCTGCCATTGTGAAATCCTTCCCATTTCCACAAGCCTTCCCACAGCTTGTCAATGGGCTATGTCAACTTATGGGGTATTGTTTTAAAGATGAGCTGTTCAAAGGCGAAAGTTCTCATTATCTATTTCTAAAATCATCTTAATCCCTGGGAACAGAGATCTTCTTCTCCTGGAAGCACAGGACTACTCTTCTCTCTTCCTCTGTTCAAACTTCTCATGGGATCACAGCTATTTCAACATCTGCTTATCTTAGCATGGAGGCTTTTGCTCGATATCAATTTGAACACTTTCATCTCCCCATAGTTTTATGCATTATAAGGAAAAAGAGTCTTTTCTCCATAGCTTACAAGAGGATTTCAGCTCCAAAAAACAAGGCATCTCCTCACCCCTCCCATCTGGGATTTAACTTCTTCCTCACTGACCTTGATGTCTTCATGTTGTTCCTTTACATACTTGCATCTTGTTCCTTTCTCTCACTTGAGGGAGGATTGACGCACTGAAAGGGTTAACATCACGCCTGAGGCCAACCTACCAGTAACTTGTGGTGGGGAGCAGTGGCTGGGCTGTGTCAAGATCGGCCTCATGGTTAGTCTTTGGTTTTCTGCACGGGCTGCAGGGGTCTCTGGTCTCAGCCGCGCTGGGGGAAGGGGATTTGATGATAAGATCCTCACAGCCATGGCCAGACCTGCTCTTGCCTGGGCTCTGCAGCCTCCCCTGCCTTCCTGCCTGGCAGCTGCCGGGGCCAGCTGGGCCAGGCCGGAGACAATAGCGGGGGGAGGGGAGAAACGGGAGGCCTGTGGAGGGGGGAAGGGACCCGCCACCTCCTCGCAGACCAGAAAGGAAAGAGAAAGTTCCCAGGTTTTTCGTCCCTAACATGTGTGTTTCACAGAGGCCTGTCCAGCTTCTCAGTGGTTCAACAGATAGTCAGTTACACAAAAAGCTTTGCATCACTTCCCTGCATTTCCTCCCATTCCAAACCAGGACAATTTGCCATGTCTTCAGAACAGCGAGAGGTTTTATTGTTTAATATTTTTCATTTTTTATGCTTGTGAATATTTGCTTGTTAAATAAACTTGTTTATTTTCTACTTTTCTCCAAGGAAATATTTTTTCCCAAGCCATTTGGGGGAGGGGCCTCTTGAATCTGCTTTCTAGAGGGATCCCTTTGCAAGTTTCCTCCCAAATTTGCCCTAAACCAGGACAAATATATTTTTTGGGCATGGCGCAAAAAATTAGAAAAAACCTGTACTGATAGCATTTTGGTTTCACTGACTCTGTGTTGGGATAACGCTGCCAGTAGCCATGTTGCTTGAATTCATAATGTCTCTCTGGGTGGAGGCCTTCATGTGTCTCTGGTCCCTAGCCTTTTTTGAGGTTTTAATACCTTTCTGGTCCATAGGCTTATTTTCTTATCTGGACATAGCTCCAGTACTGTCCCTAACACATAGTTTTTACAGCGGAGGGGCATAGATTAGAACAGCTATTGTTCTGGGCTCAGTGATAATGATTTATAGAGAGTTTACAAAGGTACTGGAGTCTGTTCAAGATATGTATGGTTTATGATTTCTTTGTCCTACCCTTCGTCCTAGTTCCAGTAGCATGTGTTGGGGGTTTATTGGTAACTGTACCCAGTTTGTTAGAGGAGGAGCAGGGAATGAGCCTTTCCTTTCCTTTCCTTTCCTTTCCTTTCCTTTCCTTTCCTTTCCTTTCCTTTCCTTTCCTTTCCTTTCCTTTCCTTTCCTTTCCTTTCCTTTCCTTTCCTTTCCTTTCCTTTCCTTTCCTTTCCATCTGTTAGGTCACTTTTTGAAAATGTTCAGTTTCACCTGAACATTAGATACCACTTTCCTGGTATTTAATCTGGAAAGGTTCCTCTATATGGTCGGCAGTGTGTAAGGGCTGGTATGTCCAGAGGAGCTGATGAGACCCCTGACCCAGGAAGGGACCCAGGCATGGAAAATCCTGTGTGGTGTGGAGAATGGGAGAGAATGGGCTGAACCCTGAAGGAATTTTCTGATCCCCAAGCCTGGGAATTTTCACATGAACAAATTCAGAACCCAGACGAGGTGGGGAAATATCTGGAAGAGAACTGCCATGATGACTCTAAGGAGAAAAAGCTGATTGCAACAAGCTGGGCCTTGGCATATGCTTATCACATGCTGCTAGATACTGTAGGGCAGCAGACAGAGGCAGGGGGGCAAGGAGATAAATCAGCAGTTACCCCAGGCACTCAGGCTGCAGCCAACACCCCAGTTACTCAGGTTGTAGCTAAACCAGACAGTGAGCCTAACCCAGCAGCTAAATCAGTGAGCCTAAGACACTGGCAGCCACTACTGCGGAAAAGAAGCACAAAACCAAATCCGATCAACCAGTGGACAATGATGATCTGGGGGAAGGACCCTCAAAGCCAGCTCCAACATCTGACAAAAAATCAGAAGTCACTATTGAGTCCTTTTCCCTGAAGAACTTTAGTGGCATAAGAAAGGATTGCACTCGATGACCTGATGAATCTATAATTAGTTGGTTAGTCCATCTTTGGGATGCTGCAGGCGAGGCTACAATTCTGGACTGTACTGAAGCGAGGCATTTGGGATCCCTGTCACATGATCAGGATATCAACCAAGGAATGATGAGGGGGACTAACCCTCACAGTCTCTAGGCACAGATCATGGGAAGTGTGGCACAAAGATATCTGTGTGCAGATGATCTCTATATGCAGCAAACCCAGTGGAAGACCATAGAACAAGGGATCCAATGCTTGAGAGAAATGGCAGTGGCAGAGATTGTCTTCTCAGATGATCTAACAATTAGGAATTCAGACTTGGTACCGGGTACATCTGTAATGTGGCGAAAAACTGTACAACTTGGGCCACAAGAATACGCTTCTACTTTAGCAATAATGAAGCGGGATGACAGGGAGGAGACCATGCTTGATATGTCAAAGAAGCTCCAAGCACATGCAGATGTTGTGCATGGCCTAACACATGCAAGAATCACAGCTGTGGAAACACATCTGCAGAAATTAGAGGACAAGATAGAGGAGAATCATAAGAAACTCAGGGAGAAGATTGAAGAAGGCCTTCTCCAAATCTCAGCAGTACAGAGCAGAGGTTCTGGTACCAAAAACAGATGTACCCCAGATGGGGAGAGAAGGTACACCCCACGAGCTGAGCTGTGGTTCTTCCTACGTGATTGCAGAGAAAACATGAGGAGATGGGATGGAAAATCTACTACTGCTCTAGGCCAACGGGTGCGTGAATTGAAGGAAGGCAAGGCTCAGAGAGGAAGTTCCACCAAAAGGAAAGCACCTCCACTTGCCCATAGCCAAACTGCCAGGTATGATGATGATGATGACATGTCCAATCCCCTTGAAGGAACCTCCAAGACATATGTCCAAGGAAAGAAGGATAACCAAGCTTAGAGGGGCCCTGCCTCTAGCCAGGTAGAGGCTAGGGAAAATCGTGTCTTCTGGACTGTGTGGATTTGGTGACCGGGCACATCTGAATCACAAGAATATAAAGCTTTAGTCGATACTGGTGCGCAGTGCACATTAATCCCATCAAGACATGAGGGGACAGAATCTGTCTCTCTTGCTGGTGTGACTGGGGGATCACAGGATTTTACTTTGGTGGAAGCTGATGTGAGCCTGACTGGAAATGAGTGGAAGAAACACCCTATTTTGACTGGCCCAGAGGCCCCATGTATTTTGGGCATAGATTACCTCTGAAGTGGGTATTTCAAAGACCCAAAAGGACTCAGGTGGGCAGTTGGGATAGCAGCTGTAGTGACAGAGGGCGTCCAGCAATTGAATAACTTGCCTGGACTGTCCAAGAATCCATCTACAGTAGGACTTCTGAAGGGAGAAGAGCATCAGGTACCAATTGCCACTTCCACAGTGCATCAACGACAGTATAGAACAACTCGAGATGCTGTGGTTCCCATCCATAAGATATTCTGTGAGCTGGAGAGACAAGGGGTGGTCAGCAAAACCCACTCACCCTTCAGCAGCCGCATTTGGCCTGTGCGTAAATCTGAAGGAGAATGGATATTGCCAGTGGACTACTGTGCATTGAATGAAGGGACTGCACCACTGATCGCTGCTGTGCCAGACGTATTAGAGCTCCAGTACGAGCTTGAGTCCATGGCAGTGAAGTGGAATGCCACTATTGATATTGCCAATGCATTTTTCTCCATTCCTCTGGCAGCAGAGTGCAGGCCTCAGTTTGCCTTCATGTGGAAGGGAGTGCAGTATACCTGGAACCAATTGCCCCAGGGGTGGAAGCACAGTCCTACCATCTGCCATGGACTGATCCAGACTGCACTGGAAAAGGGTGAGGCTGCAGAACATCGGCAGTATATTGATGACATCATTGTGTGGGGGAACGCGGCAGCAGAGGTATTGGAATTAAGTACCAATATCGCCGGATGGAACCTGCCTGGGCTCGTCTGAACCTTGCTGCTTGACCAAGGGCGGCAGCTGTGGTAGTTTCACCTCAGAGACACCTTTGGCTGGCTGGATGCTGCAGCCGGGTGCTTGGGACAAGTCCAGGCATGCAGGAACTCAGGATTACCTCTGGTGGAAAGGCTTTAGGCGAGGTGAAGGAAAAAGGAGTCAGGTTCTGCTGGAAAGTTTCGATCCAGAGCTTTATTCCTGGCACACAGGCCTCTGAATGCAGCAACAGCTCCAACAGAACGCCAAAACCGCGTGGTTGCCGTGTCTTTTAACCCCAGGGAGAGGGGGAGGGAAGGGGTAGGGACCCCACCAACCAGGTAAGGGGGGGGAAGTCTCAGGGGACAAATGAGACCTGTATGGCCCAATGTCCCCAGGACTGAGAGGCATCTTTTGAACTTTGCCAATCACACGACTTCTGGAATACCAAGATTGACTCATAGCTCTCAGCAGGAGGCAAGGGGAGGGGAAGGGAGAGGGTATTGACACACCTGGGGAAAGAACCAGGATGACTGAAACAGGCTATTACATCACACTGCAACACAGAGGTGTTTGAGAAAGGAGACAAAATCATCCAAATCCTCCTGGGAGCTGGTTTCACCATCAAAAAGAGCAAAGTAAAGGGACCAGCTTGTGAAATCCAGTTCCTGGGAATGAAGTGGTAAGATGGACTGCCTCAGATTCTTACGGGTGTCATCAACAAGATCACAGCTATGTCTCCACCAACTAATAAGAAGGAGACACAAGCTTTCCAAGGCGCCATAGGCTTTTGGAGAGTGCATATTCCTGAGTACAGTCAGATTGTGAGCCCTCTTTACCTGATCACCTGCAAGAAGAACGAGTTCCATTGAGGCCCTGAGCAGCAACAAGCCTTTGCCCAGATTAAGCAGGAGATTGCTCATGCAGTAGCCCTTGGCACAGTCAGGATGGGACCAGATGTGAAGAACGTGCTCTAATCTGCAGCTGGGAGCCATGGTTTGTCTTGGAGCCTTTGGCAGAAGGTGCCTGGTGAGACTCGATGCCGAACACTAAGATTTTGGAGTCGAAGCTACAGAGGGTCTGAAACCAACTACACTCCCACAGAGAAGGAAATCTTGGCTGCCTATGAAGGAGTCCAAGCCACCTCAGAGGTGATTGGTACAGAAGCACAACTGCTCCTGGCACCCCGACTACTGGTGCTAGGGTGGATGTTCAGAGGAAAGGTTCCCTCTTCCCACCATGCCACCAATGCCACATGGAGCAAGTGGATTGCTCTCATCGCACAGTACATCTGTATTGGCAAACTGAATCACCCTGGGATTTTGGAGATAATTACAAATTGGCCTGAAGGTGAAATCTTTGGTCTTACTGACAAAGAGGAACAAGAACAAGATAACACATGCTGAAGAAGCTCCATCATACAACCAACTGCCAGCAGAAGCAAGACATTGTGCTTTTTTTACTGATGGTTCTTGTCACATTGTAGGGATGAAACGAAAGTGGAAAGCAGCTGTATGGAGGCCAACATGACAAGTTGGAGAGGCTACTGAAGGAGAAGGTGGATCGAGTCAATCCACTTAACTCAAAGTCATTCAACTGGCCCTGGATATTGCTGAAAGAGAGAAGTGGCCAAAGCTCTTCCTCTACACTGATTCATGGATGGTAGCCAATGCTCGGTGGGGATGGCTGGAAAGGTGGAAAGAAGCTAATTGGCAGTGTAGGGGAAATCCAATCTGGACTGCTGAAGAGTGGAAAGACATTGTTAACAGGGCAGAAAAACTACCTGTGAAAGTCCGTCATTTGGATGCCCATGTCCCCAACAGTAGAGCTAATGAGGAGCACCAAAACAACAAGCAAGTTGATCAGGCTGCAAAGATAGAGGTGTCAAAGATAGACTTAGATTGGCAACATAAGGGAGAGTTATTCCTAGCTCGATGGGCCCATGATGCCTCAGGTCATCAGGGTAGAGATGCCACCTATAAGTGGACACAAGATCGAGGAGTGTATTTAACCACAGACAATATTTCTCAGGTTATCCATGACTGTGAGACATGTGCTGCCATCAAGCAGGCCAAGCGGGTTGAAACCCCTATGGTATGGTGGGCTGTGGTCCAAATATAAGTATGGGGAGGCCTGGCAGATTGACTACATCACACTGCCCCAGACATGCCAAGGCAAGCTCTATGTGCTCACAATGGTAGAAGCCACCACTGGATGGCTGGAGACCTAGCCTTTGCCTCACACTACAGCCCAGAACACCATCCTAGGCCTGGAAAAGCAAGTCCTTTGGACTCATGGTACCCCTGAGACGATTGAGTCAGGCAACGGGACACATTTCAAGAATAGCCTTATCAACACCTGGGCTAGGGAACATGGCATTGAGTGGGTGTGCTATATCCCCTACCATGCACCAGCTGCAGGCATAGTGGAGAGGTACAGTGGACTGTTGAAAACCACCTTGAAAGCATTAGGTGGGGGATCTTTCAAAAATTGCATCTAGCAAAGGCCACCTAGTTACTTAACACCTAAGGTTCCACCAACCGAGCAGGCCCTGCCCAACCTGTGCCCCTGCATACAGTAGATGGAGACAAAGTCTTAGTGGTGCATGTCAGAGGTTTGTAAGGGAAGACAGTTTGAATCAATTCTGCCTCAAATACAGACAAACTCATCCGTGGGGTTTTCCTTGCTCAAGGACCAGGTTGCACATGGTGGATAATGCATAAAGATGGAACAACACAATGTGTACCTCAGGGAGATCTGATTGTTGGGTGAGAACCATATGTAAATATCACTGTTTGTCTGTAAATAGCCATATACTGCAAATATGTTTATACATATATATGTGTAGCCCCACATTTCTCTTCACATAGAAATGCAAGGCACAATTCTTCTCAACAATATTTCTGGGTTTCACATTCTCTGAACCTCAGAGAAAGAAAACAATTCTTCAGAGAAAGAAAACAATTCTTATCATTTGCTGTGCCTGTGTTTGTGCAAAAGTAGAATGCAATATGGAGATTATAGTCATGGTGTTTTGTTTCCTTGGCCTATCAGGGAAAAGTGTGTGTGTGTCGGGACTGTCGGCTGACAGTCACGGGATTCAGAGCAGTTGTGTGCAGAGTTGAGTGCTTGGCAGGTTCAGTTTTAGATGTATAGAATACTATAGTATAATAAAGTAATTAATTAGCCTTCTGATATCAATGGAGTCAGATGCATCATTCTCTCACCCCTTGTCAGGTTCCCTGCGAATTCGATATATATGTATGTGTAAATGTGTGTGCTTGTAGAGTTAGAATATATATTAGTTTTGGAAGTAAGCTGACAATATGGGGATAAGGTATGGAATATCCTAGAGCAACTTTATGGTTCTTGTATCCCCAGTCGTCTGTTCTGTTTATGCTGGATATTAAGATCTGCACCTTTAAGACTGGTTTAGAGAGAAGAAGCATGCATTTTGTTTTCAGAAACTGCACTTGCTCCCCTGCACCCTTCTCCTGGACGGTGTTGTCTGCAGCACAGACAGTGGGAGAGAGCTCTCCTTTGCTTTTTAGTTAGTTTTTTTAGCTAGCTGAGGCAGAGAAGTTCCCTGGACCCTGTCTTTTCTTTTTCTGGGAACTGATCAGCCCTGCTCTGGAATGAAAACCCAGAAAAACACTGGGAGCTCACACCTGTTGCCCACCAGGGCCCGGGACGTGACATTTTCCAGTGTAGGAGGGACTGATGAGAGACTGAGTGAGCCAAACTACACCCCATGAAAAGGACTTTCTGAATTTGCCATCTCTTCAGAACAGCGAGAGGTTTTATTGTTTAATATTATTCATTTTTAATGCTTGTGAATACTTTGCTTGTTAAATAAACCTGTTTTTTCTACTTTTCTCTAAGGAAATCTTTTCCCAAATCAGTTGGGGGAGGGGCCGCTTGAATCTGCTTTCTAGAGGGACCCCTTTGAAGTTTCCTCCCAAATTTGACCTAAACCAGGACAGTTATCCTGGCAGCATTGGAAGTTACCTGAAGTGTCTGGAAGAGATGAAGTCCCTGTAATTCACAGAAAAACTAATTTCATTTGTAGACCCCCTCTTTTTTGATCAGATAATAGGCTACTTTGGTTGAATTAAATGTGCAGTGGAAGTACACTGGTTCTGTTCTTTAATTACTTACTTGTTTTTATCAGCCAAGGGTGTTTTAAGTGCTTGATCCAGGGAGAAGGTATAAAATGTCTAATTGCTTCAGTGAGGCAGTCCATCCTGCCAGTTTCATAATGTTTCTAGAAACCTGATCTACACTGTGACTTACTGATAAATTCAGCTATGATAGAAAAGATACAGGAACCTACTTGTGGTGGGTTGATCACAGTCAGCACCTAAATATCCATCATCTTCTTTCTCACTGTCCCCACAAAAATATGGGGGAAAGAATCAAAAAAACATAAATGAGAAAAACTCATGGGTTGAGATAAAGGCAGGTTAATAAGTGAAGAAAAAAAAAAGTTATACAAAGGCAGTCAGTTACCACCTCCCACAGGCAGACTAATGCCCAGCCAGTCTTGGAGCAACAGCTACCCTGGAAAAACTTCCCCCCTCCCTCCTTCAGTTGCATTGCAGAGCATGACATTATATGCCATGGAATATCTCTTTTTATATCAATTGAGGTCAGCTCTCTCAGCTGTGTCCCCTCTCAACCTCCTACTGACCCCTAGTTTACTCATTAACAGTGGCAGAGTGAGAAAGAGCAAAGGTCTTGACACTATGCAAGCACTGTTCAGCAATAACTAAAACATTTGTGTGTTATCAATATTGGTTTAGTTAAATCCAAACCAGTTACCATATGGGATGCTATGAAGAAAGGTGACTCCATCCCAGCCAGATCCAGTACACTACTTGTTCCAGTGAGTGGGAAGTTCTGCATATTTATGGCATCTCTGAAAAAAAAAGGCAGAAGATTTTAACTTTCTAGAGCACTCTACGAGATCAGTGATTAGATAAATCATTGCACTGGAGGGAAAAATACTTTATTTACAGTTTTAAAGTGCTTGTTTTTCTTTGATGGATTGTTTTTTCCACTCCCTTGAAAAATGCAAGTTACAATCATTGCTTTGTGTTTTGCCATTCTAATAAAATGGGTATAGGTATGTATTAATTTGTGTAGGTAACACTGAAAGTAGTTAAAGATATGTTGTGATCCAGTTTAAACCCAGTGGAGCAAAGAAACTGAGTCTCTGTGTATAAAATGGAAAGAAATTTGAAAGTTCAAAATATACCCAAAAATGAGATTAAAACCAAACGAGGTTAGATGTGGGTGCCAAAAATTGATAATTTTTATTTAACAGTAAAAGAGGCAAAGAGAAAGAAAGAGAAGTGTTATAGATGAGCAATGTGATAGTTGGCTCTCACAATTAAGAGATAGATATTATGTGCATGTGAAGAGAAGATTTGTGGATATATAGGGATGTTATTGTAATATGGCCTCCCATAGTCCTTATTCCCTTCCCCCTTGTAATAGCCTTGGTAGTCAGGGCATTTGGGGAGGGCTGGCTTACTACTAGGACGTGCAACATGATGACACCTGACTTCAAATCAAGATGTGTCTTGGGTTGATAAGGAAGTGTGTTTTTTGGGAAGTTGTGGTCTAAACCTATCAGTGGTCAGATTTGAATATTGGCACCTGGTGTGGCCACTGAAGACATGGATCGCCTCTGAGAAGACAGGGGGTTAAAAAGCAGAGAGCTCCCAGGGGAACTTTCTCTTTGTTCTGGTTGGTGAAAGAAGTCAGACCTTCCCCTGCCCAGCCGCGGGCTGGGCGGGGGAGGGGAAGTCATGTGGCCTGGGGTGAGGTAGGCAGGACGGAGGGGTGGAGGAACACTGAGAGGCATCGGGCAGCCCCCTCCTCCAGTCCCGGGAGAGAGAGCCTGTGCCACCTTGAAACTTGATATCATGTGCCGGCAGCACTGCTGAAGGAGTGAAGGAGAAGGAAGGGGGGGGGAGGGGGGGGGGTGCGGCGAGAAGGTGCCCAGCCATGGGAGTTCTGGGCGGGCAGAGCCTGAGATTTTAACCCTTTTCGTGGACAATGAAAACTTTGCAGAACATTAAACCCTCCTAGAAGAGAGACAGACGTGAAATAGAAGGAAATGGGCAAGTGTGGTGAAGGTCTGAGCAAGTGAAAGATGTCAGAAGAAGTTGAGAAGAATCCTAGGTGGGAGGATATGATGGAGTGGCCTTTGGCTGGACTCTTTTCGTGTATAGCCATGGACGGAACCATTTTTTCCTCTAACAACACAGAGACTGCATTTAAGGGGAGGCAATGGCTTGGAGCCAAGAGAGTGCAGTGATGTTATGTGACAGAGTGGCGTGAACAGAGGCAGGTGGGGAGGGTGTGGTGGTGCCCTCTGTCTTCAGTGAAGATCTCTGTTCTCGAGACTCCTCGGCCCCAGGGGGTGAATTTGAGGAGGACAGGTGTCCCAAAAGTGAGAGACTGTTGCTTTTTTGGAACTGGGCAAAGCATCCTTAAAAGGGGAACCCTAGAAGCAGTTCTGGTCGATGTGCAGTGGTGAGAGCACTGGACATGGAAGGAAGAGGTCATGAGAGCAAATTTTCTCCAGGTGGTGCCACGTGTGACATGGAAACACAAGAGGTTTCAACTGTGTTTCCTGAGGAAGTCTATGGTACAAGAGGGACTCTCTCCTTGATGAACTGAGAGTTGATTATCTGAGGAGTGGTAACTGGATTGAGAATCTAAGGTTTTATCTCATTGTGCTGTGGTGGAAATTGGCGGGAGGAGGGAGGAGGAGGAATGTTTTGGAAGGTTTTTATTCTGAGTTCTGTGAGTGTTTCTTTTTACATATTGTAAGTTAATAAGGTTTTTCCTTTATTCCTAAGCTGGAGCCTGCTTTGCTCTATTTCTGATCACATCTCACAGCAGCCATTGGGGAGAATATATTTTCATGGGGGCACTGGCATTGCACCAGCATCAAACCATGACAAGATATAAGAAAGTAATCTCCACCAATGGATGGCAAAGAAGGAGTTGACTGACAAAACTTTGGGAGTGGCTAAGGGTATAAAAGGCAGAGCATCCATTTTGTAGATGAGCACGTGGCTGCTGGTCATAGAGGCTCCCAGTGCTGTAATTTTTCCTTATTCAGTCCTTTGTTGTATTTTTATTAAGGTTTAATAAACCTTTGAAATTTTAAAAGTGAGCATCGTTTCTCACAAATGGGGACTCGTCCAGGATAAAAACCTTGTCTCTCTGACCCTGGAATATTTCAAGAGGGAGGCACACCCCGCCAAATTCGGCCGCTTGATTGACTTCTTTTCGGGTCACCAGGGATTAGCAGGTTAACACCCTGAAGACAGCAAAAGACTGAATAACGAAAAAGAAGAGGGGGAAGGTAAGTACCATCCTCATGATTGTTTTGGCCAGATTGATCGTCCATAATCTGGGTGTACAAACATCAGCTTCAGGAAAGTAGTACATGGGACCCATCATGGTCTGTTGGAGCTTCTGGATATTGGACGGTCGGACATATAAGGTGGGATGCATGGAAGAGGAAAGCGGGGACCCTGTGGCTGGCAGGACGCGTGTGATAGAGGGATATTAGATTTAAGGGGACCCAAGAGCACCTGGAAACTCCAGATTGAGGGTCACCAGATTTAGAGGGTGTTGGAGTGATGGCGAGAATCGCTGATTGGTGGGGACTGCATTCATATCAGGGCGAGGAGTTGTGGCAGCTTTCCCAACCCACCAGCACAAAAGAAGCTAGGGAACCACTCCACGTGGTGTGGCTGTGCGCACAGCTCTCAGCACAGTGGGCTTCTGGTGCGCACTCGGCATGATAATTTCCAGAGCTTGCCAACCCAAGCTAAGAGGGGATGCTGCTGCTGGTAGTGGAGACTGAAAGATGCCGAGTGCAGGGGCATCCAGTGCTGGCCTAGTGGTGTGGGATTTCCCAGGCAGGGGGGGCCGTGAACAAAGGGCTGTACGGGGTCTCCTGGGCGAGGGAGGTGGGAGACCCGTGGCCAGCAGGACACGAATGAAAGAGGGGTAGGAAAATACTGTGGGGTGGGGTCGTTGACAGCGGGAACCACAAGTGGAGGCAGATTTATGTAAACAGTGTTCAGTAGCGCTAAGTGCAGTAAAGCTCGGACTCACCTGCCTGCGATGATTCAGGGATGCCGAACGGTAGAGCCCAGCGGGGCTGACCTGGTGGCGGGAAAGCCATTGCTCAGAGGGTGCCGCAGTTATGGTGTTTCCTGAGCGGAGAAATGCCAGCGGGACCTGGTCTGTTTGAGTGGCGGCCAGTGGGGATCCAGCACAGTAACTTTCAGTTTTCGCCGACCCAGTCTGAGGGTCGGGAACTTCTGGTTGTGCGAGGGTCTTATAAACCGCAGGGTTCACTACCTCAGTGGCGGCAGCACGGCTGCTGGGCTTGGGAGCTGACTTGGTTGTACCGGTGTCTTGGAAACCGTGGAAGTTGCTAGTCCGGCGGTGGCGTGAGATGCAGTCTGTGTAAAAAGCTGCTGAAGGTCAGGAACTCCTGGTTGTGCGGGGGCTTGTCTGCGACCCACCAGCATAAAGCCGAGTGGATGCGGCAAGGGGGGGGGGGGCACCGGGCCATACCGGCTTCCTTGTGGCATATCGCAGCATAAAGCACCAGGGCTCCACGTGGCCCCACACTAGCAAGCCAAAAGGCACCGGGAAGAGGGGGTGTTGGAACCCAGGGCACGGGGAATATTTCTCTGCCTGTCCTAAGATGTCCTGATCCTCAAGAGAACACTGCTTTTAACCTTCGTCCATGGAGAAAGCTTCCAAGACTTTGGGATGAATTGGAATCTACGAGTATGTGAATTAGATAGTAGTATAGTTTATCACAGGGTGAAAAAGTTTTGGGTTTTTAGTATGGAGGTGGATAGGAGACAAGATGGAGGATTTTGGGTGTGATCTCCTTGTTCTTCATCTACTCAATTTTCTGCAGTGTTGGGAGCACAGGGTGATTGGTTAGAAAGAACCACAATGCAGATGTTGCGTGGACAGAAAAATAATTAGTTCTTGGTAGAAAGGTAGAAATAAAGTATGTTCTAAGAGTTAATTGGACAAAACAGCTTTAAAAGACCTTGAATCTGTATGTCTTGTGACTGTTGGTGCCTTCTCTTTGTTTGCTAAGTCTGGCATGAAGACGGCGTGCAGAACTTCTGATAAGAGAAAAATAAACAATAACCTTAAGACCCAAAAACCAAGAGTCCCGTCCATCTCTCATTCCTGGCACAGAACTTTTTAGGGGTCTCCCCATCAGGGGGACCCACGAGGGAGGGTTTGACGCGGGGGGGGGCACACGAAAACGCGGCACCTCCCCTGTAACACCTGCCGCCATAAAGCCGTGGGATCAGGGCGCCAAAGCCCGGCGCTGTTGTCCCCCGTGCCTCCAGTTCGGCAGGGACGGGGTGGCAGCTCGGGGGCACAGGGCACGGTTGCGATCGGTACCTCTTAGCGGTGGTTCCTGGCGCCGTAGGCTCGCCTATACAGGGCTGCCCACGGCGACTTGGGGGTGCCAGGAGCAGTGGCACCCAGCAGGGCTGGCCTGGAAGTGCCGGGCTGTGGAGACTTCTCTGCAGTGTCCGCTGGCGTGGAGCCGTGCGAACACGAGGGACCACATGGCAGCTCAGCAGTTGCTTGAGCTAGTATGCCGGGAAGGGGGGGCCCAAAACGCTGAGGCACGGAAGCTTCCTCGCTTTCTCATTAGCATAAAGCCGCATGAGCGTGGGACCACGTGAGTGGCTCGGCGGCTGCTTGCGCTGGCGTGCCGAGGGTGCCGGGGCACCAAGCCAAGGCAGGAGAGGAGTGGCAGAAAGGACCTAGTGGTACAGGGGTCCCCGGACCATAAGCAGGTTGTTTCTTTGCTTTTGTTTTCCAAGAAGGTAAAGCTCCTTCCTTCCGCCACTTCCTTCCTTCCTTCCTTCCATCCTTCCGTGAAAAACGCCAATCACATGTTTTTAAAACGTTAAAAGTTTAATAGTAATAAAATGGTTATAAAAATAGTAATACAATTAGAGTAATAATAATTTGGACAAACTGAATTAGGACAATATGAGACAATAAAGACAAAGAGTTACGGACGTCCGGGTACCTTTTTCTGGGCAGCACGAGCCCGAAAAAGGACACCCGTTAACGTTAACAGAGGATTAACCCTTAAAAGCAATAGCCTGTTACATATTCATACACTTCATACATGATGCATAAATTCTATTCAAACACAGGATTCTGTCTGGTCATCGTCAACTTCTTCCTCCGTCAACTTCTTCCTCCGTATCCTAACAGCGCCTTCGAGGCGGGAAGAAGTTCGTTTCTTCTGATAAGAGGGCCATAAATTCTTCTCGTCTGAAAGATTTAGGTGTCCTTGTGGCTGCTATCTCGCTGCGAGTCCTTTCTTTTAAAAAAAGTATCTTACATAGCATCGTTTCTATTTTAACAATTTTTATAACCTAAAACTATATTTAACACAGTACTTAAGAGAATTAATACTTTCACATTACTTTCGAACACAACACATATAATATTCATTTTAATATTTGCAAAAAGCCAATCATAAAATACATGCATTTTTCACCTTTCTTTCTTTCTTTCTTTCTTTCTTTCTTTCTTTCTTTCTTTTCTTTCTTTCTTTCTTTCTTTCTTTCTTTCTTTCTTTCTTTCTTTCTTTCTTTCTTTCCTTTCCTTTCCTTTCCTTTCCTTTCCTTTCCTTTCCTTTCCTTTCCTTTCCTTTCCTTTCCTTTCCTTTCCTTTCCTTTCCTTTCCTTTCCTTTCCTTTCCTTTCCTTTCCTTTCCTTTCCTTTCCTTTCCTTTTCTTTTCTTTTCTTTTCTTTTCTTTTCTTTCTCCTCCTGGCTAATTGGGCAGGCAGGGTCTGTCTGGAGAGCCTGTGGTTAGACTGATTAGGATAGGACTGGGAGCAAGTAGGAAGTCGCCAAGGAGAGAAGGAGGAAATAAAGAGATGTCAACAGGTATACTCCCCCATAGCCCACTGAGAAGAAAACAAACCTGGTAAAGATGTGACCCCAACACCAAAAGTATGCAATATTATGTAATAGAATAGGCTAAGAAGGAGATTGAATATATGTACTAGCCATGGTGTGAGTCAAAAGAAGAGTATCTAGAGTATCTAGTTTTAACTTCTCTGCACCCCACTCTGTCCAAACAAAATCCTGGACTCGAGAAAAACACTAGTTTAGAGTGTGCTTTGTTTTCCTCATCCCTTTTATCACGTCCTGCCTTCTTGCCTCTTTATCTGTGGATGCTAATTTTCGATCAAGTGTAGCACCGAACAGTTGTTTTCCACTCAAAATTAATACTAACAGGTGCTACTTCTCTCTCAAGGTGAAAGAAGAGCGTGAGTGTCAAAAGCTTAGATATTTTTCCATGTATAACACAGATACCTTTCCCTCTTTCAGTCCAAGATGAAATCTTGATGAAAAACTTTGAAACAAAGTCACTTTCACCCTTGCAGAGAGGCCTGGAACTTTCCTTACTGTATCCCCAGGGGGCTGTGAGGTACCCTCCACAATAATAGAGGCCACAAGTACCCCCCTCAGTTAAGAAGTAAAAGGTGCCCCTTGACAAAACACAGGCTTCTAGGGAAGTGGGGTAAGGCTGTTGTTAGTTCTACCCCAACAGCCCATGATAATGTAAGGGCAGAGAAATGCCATGTGTGCTATGCACTAGCAGTGATTTCAATAAATCCTTCTAATCCTCTCCTTCATGCTGGTCAGGCTCCTGGGGAAGATAGGACAGCAAAAAGTGCTCAGTTTTGCCCTTGCAGAGTGAAAGGCAAAAAGCAAGAATCCAACGCAGTGTCTCCTTGACCTTTCCTTTAAGACAGACCTGTCTGTTCCCACCCTAAAGGCACAGAGGGTGCTCTTTAAAACTGTGCCACAATGTCCCCATCCCCACCATGTGATGATCCCATGAAGAGAGACCCACAGGGGCGTCAGGGCTAGAAGACGCTAGAAGACCTCTGGGAGAGTGCTGTACATGTGTGTCGGTGTGCACGGGTCTCTATGCACGTTTTCTAGTGTGCCCAGATGTGAGTGTACACATCCTGCTTTGCACAGTGTACATCTGTGCTGGTGTACACAGCACTGTACACATGGATGTGCTGACATGTGCATGCGATGTGTGCACTGCTGTTTATATGTGTGTTAAATTGCACACTCAGGTGTGAGTGGGTCTGTGCACAGCTCTGTGCTTGTGAGTGTGCACAAGTTTTGCAAGTATGAGCATGGCTCTGTGTGGGACATGCATGTGTTAATGTCTATGACACTGCACACATTGGTGTGCACAAACTCTACATGCAAGTAGGTCTTAGGCTTGTGGGCACATGTGCATTGGTAGAGACTGTACATAGGTGAGTGTCTGTGTAGTGCATGTGTGCTGGTGTGGCAGGTTGGGTGTACACAAGTGTGCTGCTAGCAAGTACTGTGGTGCACAGGAGCTCTGTGCAGGTGAGCAGGTACCTGTGTGTATGTGCACTAGTTCTGCACATGTCCCTGTGTGCACACACAGGTTGGGCACGCCCAGGGACATGGCTCTGGATACACAGCTCTGTGCATCCGGCTGCTGTCTCACCTGGAAAAAGAGACGTGTGTGTGTGACTGTGGTCACAAGGGTTTTCAGGATGAAGAAGAGACGAGAATGTTGACTCCATGATCAGAAGGCTTGATTTATTATTTTATGATATATGTTACATTAAGACTATACTAAAAAGCAATAGAAAGGAAAAGTTTCTTCAGATGCTAGCTAAGCTAAGAATAGAAAAGAATGAATAACAAAGATCTGTGTCTCAGACAGAGCAAGAGCCAGCTCTGCCATGAGTGGTCAAGAAATCCAAACACCCACAGGAGACCAATCACCTGTTGCATTCCACAGCAGCAGATAACCATTGTTTACTTTGGTTGCTGAACTGCAGCTTCTCACAAGGAAAAATCCTAAGAAAGGATTTTTCATGAAAGATGTCTGCGACATGTCACCTTTTTTTATTTAGTTAAATTAAAAGGAAAAAGTGTTTGTAATTTTCTCTGCTGTACTCATGCCGAAGAAAAAGACAAACACTTGACAGGTTATCTGTTGCCAATCAAACTCCACTCAAGTGCTCCTGTGGAATGCACTGGGAATTTCTTCACCTGTAGAACATAAAATTCTATCATATTACTAAAACAATTCTATAATATAAGAAAATGCAAAAACAATGCAAAGAAAATTCAAGTCCAAGCAGCTGAGTTTCAGGAAAAGTCCATGGCTTGAAGATGTTCCTCTTTGCCATATCTGAAAGTTTCTTTTGGTCCTGAAACAGGCTTGCTACAGAAAAAGGTCCATCAATATTTATCAAAAGTCCATTGACAGTCTTCAAACAATTTTGAGAAAATTAGAAAATTTCTGAAATGTCTTGCCACAGCCCTTCATTGAACAACTTGGGCTGAAGCCAATCCCTGGCTCCTCAATGCCTCTGAGCTGCTGCCAGCTCTTTCACCCTTTTTTATTCAATTTAATTTTTTTTTTTTTTTTTTTTTTTTTTTTTTTTTTTTGTCGGAAATAGCAGCAGCAGCAGCAGAGGAGCCAGAGAGAGGCCCTTGGGGGCCCTGGCCCATGTGGAAGGATCAGGAACCCCAGACCTGGCCCACTGAAAGGTGGCCCAGGACCAGAAGGGGGAAGCAAAGCCCCCAAACTCAACAGGAGGCTGGGAGGTGGCCCTGGCCCAAGCAACCAAGCCAGACAGCCCAGGCCCAGCCCCCGAGGCAGGCTCTGCATTGGCACAGACCCGCACCCTTTTGCCAGTACAATGGCAGAAGGGGTGACCAAACGCTTCCTTTCCCCAAAATCACCGAGGCATGCCGGCAATGGGAAGACAGAAGCTGTCCCGAGAAACTTCGTCTCGGATCTGGGGATGTCCTTTCCCCACAGCAGACAAGCGATGCTCGCTTCCTGCTGTGCCCTCTGCCTCTGCAATGCAAATGCACCAGGTGTTCCTCCCATCTGCCTCACGGCACCACCGCCACCCCCTCTGGGCTGGGGACCAGGGGCAGAACTTTCGGGACCCACCTCCCCCTCGCCGCTGGGGCGCGCGAGGGGCGGCAGAGAGATTCGCATCCCCCAGGGGGAAACCCCGGACCAAACACCCCCCAACCCGCCAAGTATGCTGATCTTGAAAACAGGCAGTCGCGCTGCGCCCACAGCCAGCTGTCGGGCCATGCCTCCTCCACGGAAGGACAGGCTGACGCCCTCTTCCCCTGTCCCAGCTCCCCCCATAGGGGCAGCCCCGGGACAACCCGAAAAACTCGGGGAGGAAGTCACGCTGGATGCAGGAGGCGCCTCTGCTGCTGCCGCCGGCTCCAAGGCAGCCTCTGACGCGGACATGGAGAACGGAGTCCCCGCAGGGGCGGGCAGCGGGGCCGCCTGGGGAGGCGGCGGGGGCGGCGGGGGCGGCACGGGGTCGGCAGCTTCTTCTGCGCCGGACTCTGACATCGGCCGCGGAACCGCAGTCGCAGAAGGCGGCGGGACGGCCGGGGGGAGCGGTGGATCGCTGTTGCCCAGCAACATCGGCGCAGCCGCGGGAAGCGGTGTCTCTGAGATAGATGCAGGCAGGGAAGCCGGTGGAACCGCGGCTGGAGCGCCCACAGGCTCCCCCGGAGGGGCGGCCGCGGGACGGGCCGCGGGGGGAACCGCCCGCACCCGCGGGGCGGGTTGGGGCGGCGCCCGTGGCGCTGGCCGGGGCGGCGCCCGTGGCGCTGGCCGGGGCGGTGCCCGTGGCGCCGGCCCGGGCGGTGCCCGTGGCGCTGGCCGGGGCAGCGCCGCCCACTCCCATCCCCCCTGAGAGCAACGGGAGGGGGGAACAAACGGCTCCGTCTGAGCATGCTCCGAAGACGCAGTAAAAAAAACTTCGGCTGCGGGCGAAACTTCGCCCCCCCACTGTGGTTCGGGGGGGCTGGAAAGCAGCAGATCGTCCCCCTCCAAAGGGTCTTCCCCCAGAATTGGGGGGAACGGGGCTTTCCCCTTGCAGTTAGCAATCCAGGGAAAAACAGCTGCTCTCCGTTTCAAGACTAGAAAGAGCTTCAAAAAGGTTGGATAAATCGAGGGGCATCCGAACCCCCGGTATAAAAAGAATTGGAAAATGGAGCCCATACACTCCCAGACAAACACATCGAGGGCATATAGCACATTCGTAAAAAACCCAAAGAGCTTCGCCCATCGAAAAAACTCATAGAGATCTGCCTCCAACAGGAGAATTCTGTCCTCTTCACCCCATTTTTGCCAGAGGGCAATAAGTTTCTCCTCTGAAGGGGAGAATGGAACCTCATCCTCTAGGGGAGGAGTCCTCCAGATGAGCAGCCACAAACTGCGAATGACCTCATCTTTAGGAGGGGAAAAACCAACAGTACCTTGTGACAGTGTCCAGGACTCTCTGGCTATCTGCATGGTTCTGCTGAGCTTTCCGAACATCTTCCTGGAGGCTTTTCAGAAGGTTCCCTTTGTGGTCAGCCTTGCTGTGAACTCTGTCCAAATTCGGATCTTCAGTTCTTCAGCTCCTGGCTAGAATCCACTTCTGTGGTCACTTGTGAAGCAACCATCAATGCCACACATTCAGGGTTTACCCAGTGCAGCAATGCTCCTCTGGTGGTCTCACCAAGTGATGATTGTCCTCCTCAGTCGGGGGTCACCAATTGTGACTGTGGTCACAAGGGTTTTCAGGATGAAGAAGAGACGAGAATGTTGACTCCATGATCAGAAGGCTTGATTTATTATTTTATGATATATGTTACATTAAGACTATACTAAAAAGCAATAGAAAGGAAAAGTTTCTTCAGATGCTAGCTAAGCTAAGAATAGAAAAGAATGAATAACAAAGATCTGTGTCTCAGACAGAGCAAGAGCCAGCTCTGCCATGAGTGGTCAAGAAATCCAAACACCCACAGGAGACCAATCACCTGTTGCATTCCACAGCAGCAGATAACCATTGTTTACTTTGGTTGCTGAACTGCAGCTTGTCACAAGGAAAAATCCTAAGAAAGGATTTTTCATGAAAGATGTCTGCGACAGTGTGTGTATATGTGTGTTTATGTGTGTGTCACTACCTAGCTGTGCTGGCTGGAGTGGCCCCTGGCTCTCTGTGTACACTCTGTTCTTGTAGGGAGAGGAATTTGCCTCTACATATAAGTTTACCAAAAGGTTTATGCAAAGTTATGTACAGTGATCTCCATCAAATTTAATAGTGTTTAAGTTTCTATTAAATCCCTATAAACAGGGGTATCTGCAATCACTGTGATCCACTGCTGTTCTAACCCACGTTCCTTAGAAACTGCTGCCATCAAAACAGGATGCTAGGCCAAGTGCTAAGCCTCTCTGTGATTGTAATGGTTCCTAAGCTGCACAGTTCCCTTGTGTCAGTAGTGGTGGGTAACTACTTTAAGACTCAATTGCCGTTTCAAATAACGAAACATATGAGGCTGTGCTATGTGTATTGTTTTCAGTTTAATCTGCCAGTGGGGAGGTCCCTTTGAGGTACTGCTAACCACTGAATTTGCTGTGTGAACTGCAGAGTGAGAGTGGACTCATGTCAACAGAATTAAAGGCCCGGTGAAAGAACCCAAAGAATAGACTACAACATCCAGACCAGGTGAGAGATAACCAAAGAAGCTCAAAGATGTCCGTAGAGTCGAGCTTACACCAGCCAGTTCAAGGACTGTTTTAACTAACAATTTGGGTGGAGAGTTTGAACCATATTGGTTATTGATGTAATTGTCCTGTTTTAATAGATGGGAATTACAAGCAGCTGTTGAGGGGAAGTACACAAGGAACCAGAAGAGGTATTGGGGCAATTTCCTTAGGAACCAACAAGTGGAGTAAGACAAGAAATAGAGGGCAAGACCAGGTTGGCCCCTGTGTTTGCCACCAAGATTATAGCCCTGCTGCGGACAGCAACCCTGTAGGCGTGGGTAAGGTGGGGGCAAGAAGGCCATACCAGACCTCTATTATTCCTCAATTGTTTTTTAATACAACAGGGACCAGAGGGCATGACCAAGTTGGCCTCTGTACTCGCCACTAAGATACACCTGCTATGGGTAGCAACCCCATAGGCACGGTAGATGGGAGTAAAAAAGAGAAAAAGCCATACCAGACCTCTGTGATCCCATTTTGTCCATTCCAAATAAGCATGTATAAAGAAAGCCTGGGATTTTTTTTCTTCTGTTCCCACTGTCCTCGCCTACATCAACAGATGCTAGTATGACTCATTAATTTTTTTTTTTTTTTTGAGAAGTAAGAGTAGATTATTGGAATAAAAAATGAGAGTGAATTGTTTGAGCCAAATGACTTATGGAAAAGGAAAAAGGTAGTTTGTTATAGATGAGCAATGTGATAGTTGGCTCTCACAATTAAGAGATAGATATTATATGTATGTTAAGAGAAGTTTTGTAGATGTATAGTGATGTTATTGTAATATGTCCTCCCATAGTCCTCTTTCATCTCCCCCTTGTAATAGCCTTAGTAGTCAGGGCATTTGGGGAGGGCCAGCTTACTATTAGGACGTGCGACATGACAACACCTGACTTCCAGTCAAGATGTAAGAAAGTAATCTCCACCAATGGATGGCAGAGAAGGAGTTGACTGACAAAACTTTGGGAGGGGCTAAGGGTATAAAAGGCAGAGCATCCATATTGTTAAGGTTTAACAAACCTTTAAAATTTTAAAAGTGAGCATCGTTTCTCACAGAAGGAAAGAAAGAAAGAGATAGAGAAAGAAGTGTGTGTTGGGGGTAGAGGGACAGACAGAGGGTGACAGGTTAGGTGGAAGCATATCACCCATCTGAGGGTCCTAACAATGTCCCGTTGCTCCCCTCCATCTGATCTTCTTGGTGGTGAGGGTCCCCCATTGCTGCCACCACACTGCACCACCACACATCAAAGAGTACAGAGTCCGGTGGATTAATATATGCTTTGGGCCAGGTGGTGTGAGAAACGACTGCTCACTTTTTAAAATTTTAAAGGTTTATTAAACTTTAACAAAAAATACAACAAAAGTACTAAATAAGGAAAAATTACAGTGCTGAGAGCCCGAGTGACTATCAGCCATGTACTCCTCTTCAAAATGGATGCTCCGCCTTTTATATCTCTAATGCCTCCTAAAGTCTTGTCAGTCAACTCCTTCCTTGCTGTCTAGTGGTGGAGATCACTTTCTTACATCTTGATTGGAGGTCAGGTATTACTATAGTAACAAGCCAACCCTCCCCAAATGCCCTGACTACTGAGGCCATCCTGTGATAACAATGCAGGGGGGAGGGCATGTTACAGTAACATAACTATACATCTACAAAACTTCTCTTAACATACATATAATGTTCACCCCTTAATTGTGAGAGCCAGTTATCTCATTACTCATCTATTACAAGCCCTCCTTTTTCTTTTTATAAGTCATTTGGCTTGAACAATTAACTCTTATTTTTGATTCTGATATTTTACTCTTTCTTTTCAAAATAAAATTTTTTGAATGAGTCATGCTTGCATCTGTTGATGTGGGTGAGGACAGAGGGAACAGAAAAAATCTCAGGTTTTCCTTAGGCCCACTTATTGATGAATTTGTTGGACAGACAAAAAGGAATCATAGAGGTCTGGTATGGCTTTTTACCCTCATCTACCGTGCCTATGGGGTTACTACCCATAGCAGGTGTATCTTAGTGGCGAGTAGAGGCCAACTCGGTATTGACCTCTAGTCACTGTTAATTGCACCTGTATGGGGTGTTGAAGGGAAAAGACACCTGAGGAATGACAGAGGTCTGGTATGGCCTTCTTGCCCCCACCTTACCATGCCTAGGGGATTGCTGCCTGCAGCAGAGATATGGAATCTTCTCGTTGGCGAACACAGCGGCCAACCCGGTCTTGCCCTCTATTGCTTGTCTTCTTAAGCAAACTACCCCAGCACCTCTTAAGGTTCTCTGTGTACCTCCCCTCAACAGATGTTGGCAATCTCCATCTATTAAAACAGGACAATTACATCAATAACAGGCACCGTTCAAACTCCCTGCCCAAAATATTACTTAAAACAGTCCTCGAGCTGGCTGGTGGGAGCTTGACTTTATTTTTTTTCTTCTTCAGACTTATTGGTGCTTTTTTGGTTATCTCTCCGTCTCTGCTTGAGAGTTGCACAGCCGATTCAGTGGTTAGCAGTACTTGAAAGGGACCTCCCCACTGAGGGGTTGGAAGCTGGTCTTTCTATGATTTGATCAGTACTTAATCTCTAGGGTTAATATTATGAATTAATGCTTTAAACCCTTCTCCTTTTGCACCCACTACTTACATGCTATTTTAACTCTTCCCATATCCCCTTTCAATTCTATAAACATAATTTGTTTGTTTTTTAATGCCTATGCTCACCAAAAAATTTAAATTCTTCTTCTTGGGGACTTATTTTATTAAGGGCTCTTGATGATATTCTGACGCCAGGAGGTAGAACTCTTGATATCTCTTGTCTTCTACCTCCCCTCTTTGCTTGTTCTTAAAAACCTTCAGATCCCCTTCACTCTGGGGGCAATTTCTCTTGAAATGTCCATTTTTCTTACAATAAAAACAAATTTGTCCTTCTCTAATGGCAGTTAACATTACTCTGGCCTTTTCCTTTGCTTTCTCTTCATTCCTCCTGACATATACTTTCTGTGCTTCTCTTAAGAGATCCTACAATCCCCTTTCTTGCTGTCTAATTTCTTTAGTTTTCTCCGTATATTTAGCCACACATGGGTGACAAAATATGGTTTTAGCAAGAATTGTCCAGCTGCTGTTTCAGGGTTGATACCTGAATATTGCCTCATATTTTTCCTCAGTCTTTCTAGCCACTCTGTTGGAGTTTCTTCCCTCTTTTGTTGTTCATCAAATCCTTAATGAGCATTTTGGCTTTGTGGGGCCACTTCTTTAATACCCCTTATAATTAATGTTCTATACTCCTCCCTGTTTTGCCTTCCCCTGGGGTCGTTGTGGTCCCAATTAGGGTGTACTGTGGGCATTTTCAGACCCCCAGGAGGTCCTTGCATATGTTCCCTTCCCCATATTCGCATCCCAGCAGCCTGGATCATCTGTCTTTCTTCTGCTGTAAATAATATGGCCATTATTGAATGTATTTTTTCCTATGTATAAATACTGAGGCTTAAAAATTGGTCTAAGTGTTCTGCTAATCTGATGGGGGTTTTTAGTAATTTCTAAAATTCTTTCTTGAACATCTTCACATCAGAGTAATTGAGTGGTACAGTTACAAACCCAATTCCCCCTTGCGTCCTACTGAGTGGTACTTCTTTCAGAGGACACAATCCTATTGTTTGGTTCTTATCCCTTGATTTGTTTTCCTTTTGCTGTGCTATTCTGTTACTAGTATTTTGACTAGGCCCATCAGAGGGCAAGGGACATGTGGTCGGTGCCAGTGGAGGAGGAGGCAAATAGTCTTAACAGGTCCCATTTTTTACTCTTTGTTACTTTTAACTCGCTTACCCCTGAAGGTGTTTCTCAACAGACAGCATAATCACTCTCTTCTTGATTAAATGGTTTCTTAGTCTTTACATAAATATTTAAAGCTCCACATATCCACCCTTCATCTGACCCATACTTTGGCTAAAGTACATTATCAGGCCTAATTTCTTCTTTAATCCACTCTATCATACCATACTGTGGCAGTGGGGTTTTGAAGGTTATATGTTTAGTGTCTCCCTAAAGTTGTTTACCACCTGTCTTCCCGCCTTTTCCCCGTGGCTGTTATGATAATTCCAGATCCTTCTCTGTCTATCCTCCAAAATCCTGCCCCTGCAGCCTGTCATAATTTGCTACACCCATTTATCCAGAAGCTTTGTTGTCAGTTAGGATATTTCCCTTCACTCATTGGTATGCCCCTTTCCCTTCCCCTTCTTTATTTGTTTTATGTTTGCATTTATCCCCCCATACCCCTCCTATCTAGTCCTTGATTTGTTAGATGGTCTGCTCCCGGGAAACTACCCCCCCCCTTTAAAAGCTGCCATTTTTCTTTGTTTCGCACTCTTTTGCCGCTGCTCCCCATTGAGCCACGGCGCTGCAGCACCCGCGCTGCTCCCGTCACGGGAAAGAATAAAGACGGCTCGGAGACGCAAGCAAAGAGTCCTTCCTTCTTCCTTTACCTTGGTCCTTAGACGTGGGTCCACATTTATCGGCCGCATCTGTCGGTACGGGACCCCAATCAGTGGCCGAACCACGATCCTGCCTGCCAGCAGCTGAGGCAGGATGCATCCACTCCTGATGCGCATCAAGAGCGAAAGGGGATCTTAGCGCGTGGGTGACCGGCGCCACGGCCCCTCCCACGATCGGGGCGCAACATCGCCATACTGTATCATCTTGAACTTATTTTTATCTCTGGTGTTGGAGTCATATCTCCGCTGGGCTAATTTTCTTCCCAGTGGACTATCTGGGGGTATACCTGCTTATATCTCCTCAATTTCTCCCCTTTCCCCTTGGGGATTCCCTACTTGTCCATAGTCCCATCCCGACCGTCCAATCACAGGCCTTCCCCTTACAGAGCCCCCCCTTACCAACTACAGGCTCTCCCGACAAAGCCTGCCCCCCTGATTGGTTAGAAAGGAAAAGAAAGTAGAAAAAGAGAATAGAAAAGACAAAGAAGGAAAATACTTTCTCCCTGGAAAGCTGGAACAAATAAAAACCCCGCTTTCAGTCCAGGAACTCCCGTGTGATTGGGTTGGCCCTTCCACTCTTTCACCACCGTGGTCTCGCATGCCGGTGCTTTTTGGCGTGCTAAGGCAGCTGCCAAAAGCTCCCACACATGTGCGCTCCCCCGGCCCCGTCGCTTTTATCCCGGCACATACTGCAGAGAAGTCGCAGTCTGGCGCTCCTGGGTCAGTCCCGCCGGACGCCACCGCCTCTGGCAACCCCGAGTTCCCACAGCCTGCCCAGCGCTGGGGCTTCCCCAAGAAGCACGATTGCTGGCTGTGCTGGGTGTGTATTGCACATGTTTGCTGCTGAGGACCCAGCTGGCTCAGTGGCGGAGCTACTGGGGGTGGCTCCCAGCCTGCCAGGGTCCCGTGTCCAGGATGGTAGCCTCAGCCCCAGTAGATGGGTCGAGGGAGAGAGAGAGAAAGAGGGTGTGATGGATGAGTAATGCGATGATAGACCCTCACAATTAAAAGGCAAATGTAATGTATATATGTTAAGAAAAGTTTTATAGATTTATAGTTATGTTTTATCCCCTTGCATTGTTATCAGGGGACTGCCTGGGTTTGGAAAATTTGGGAGGGTCGGCTTGTCACTATAGTGATATCTGACCTCCAATCAAGATTTAAGGAAGTAAACTCCACCACTGGACAGCGAAGAAGGAGTCAATGAACAGAACTTTGGGAGGGGCAAAAGGGTTAAAAGGCGAAACCTCCACTGTGTAGATGAACACATGGTAGGAAAAATCCTTTGCTTCAGGCGCCATAATATTTTCTCTCTTCAGTCTTCTGTTGTATTTTTGATAAGGTTTAATAAACCTTTCTGGATTTTTGGAAGTGAGTACCATCTCTCACGAGGGTGAGAGGGAGGACAGGCACTCCCCCAGTCCCCATGCAGATGGCTGTCTGTGAGTTCCCCGCCCCCGCTCCCAGAGCGAACTGCTAGGAGGGCGGTCTGCCCTTGCCGGGGCTGCTTCGGTGCAGAGAGGGAAGGGGGAGGGATAGCGTTGAAAGTGCTGCCCTGAGTAAAGAGAGAGAGGGGGCCAGCGGGAGTAATAGGCGATAAGATCGAGGCAGAGATAGCCTTAATCTCTTGCTAATTCTCCAAACTTCACAAAGGTGCTTATTCTGAAAGCAAGATTCCTTTCTTTTTTCTTTCCTTTTTTTTCTCCTCTGTTAGGAGAGGGGAGCTTTTTGTTCTTGGAAACTGTTAAAAGAATGCATCTGTCATGCTAAAAGAGTTAAATATTGCCCAGAGGGTAAAAAGCAATAGATGTGATTCATCTCATGTTAAAATCGGCCTGGCTCTTCTTGTTTAACTAATTGTGACTCACAGAAAGAAGAATTTGCCTCTGCAGCTGTTAGCACAGCTGGATACAAGATGAAGAGGTGGCTGTGGAAAAACTCTTTTTGTTCAACCCAGAAAGTTTTGAGGAATGCTGATGGCAAATCTTGATGTATTATTGTCTTCCTTTTGTGACTGTCCCTGTGCCATTAAGAAGCCATTTTCAGATAGTGCTGAAGCAGCAATCTGAACCAGGGAAAGAGGGTGGATTCATGCTAGCAGAACCAAAGGATTTGTGAAGGAACCTGAGGAATGGACTATCACATCTAAACCAGGTGATACCAAACTGACTTTCAAATGGGGACTGGGTGGTAACGGTTTGGGAAGACCCAAGTGAAGCAAGGAATGCACAAAGAATCACACTGTCCTAGGTTGACTATATGATGTTTTTATCCCCAATCGTCTTGTTCTGTTTATGCTGAATAATAAGTATTGCACCTTTAAGACTTGTTCCAAAGAGTAAAGGGGGGGAGAGAAGAAGCGCGCAATTTGTTTTCAGACACTGCACTCACTCCTCCACATTCCTGCTCCTGGATTGTGTTGTCTGCGGATGGACAGACAGCGGGACAGAGCTCTCCTTTGCTTTTAGCTAGTTTAGCTAGCTGAGGCAAAGATGTTCCTGGACTGTGTTTTTTTTCCTTTTCTTTGGACCTGTTTAAACCCGCTCTGGAATGAACACCCAGATGAGCACCAGCAGCTCTCACCTGTGGCCCACCAGGCCGGGCCTGTGCGGTGGCATTTCCAGCACCTGAGGGACTGATAAGAGCCTGAATGAGCTGAACTGCAACCCGGGGAGGGGACTTTCTGAGTTTGTCATCTCTTTTGGAGCAGCAAGGGGTTTTATTGCTTAATATTGTTTAGGTTTTATTGCTTAATAAACAGTTTTTTTCCACTTTTCTCCAAGGAGGTATTTTTCTCCTGGATCACTTGGGGGGAGGGGCCGATTGAATCTGCTTTCCTAGAGGAGCCCCTTTGAGGAGTCTCTCCAATATTTGCTCTGAACCAGGACACACACCTAATTGGGAAATAAGGCCAAGCTTACATCAGTGGTTTCAAGTCTGGACAAGTCCTGAGACACTTCCAATACCCTCCTTGGGGAGGAATGCTTCCATTTCAAACAGGAGGATCAGGACTGTTTAGGTCAGAGAGTTCTCATATTCTGGCCTTAGCCTGTGACTTGTACAAAGAAGAGGGGGATATACAATTTCCATCAGTGCTATACGGTATACTCTGTTTGATTCATCCCAATACTGGACACGCTAGCTGGGTTATATGCAGATGTTTAAATTGTGGGAATACTTGGTATTGTAGTTCACAAAATCAACACTCTCGTTGCAGCAAGTGTAGAGTACCAAATCTATCCCTTATCCAGATAGAACTCAAAACAACTGAAATAATAACTTTGCTTTGTGGATGGGAATTATTAGTGCCTGTTGAATGGGAGATACCTGAGGAATGGTGGGAAGCCACAGTTAAGAAATGTCAAAAACTATTTGCCTGGAAATTAGTAAAAAGTGTCAGGAGAATTAATCCATGAACATCAGAGGTTTATGTCCAAAAAGGAGACAGAGGAGTCCTGTTACTTTCTTCAATTAAAGGGAGAGAGTCCACCGGAGCATTCCCCTGGGGTCTCTCAAATTTTTGGAGGATGCATCCTCCTTTTTATCCTTATTTCCCGGCCGCATTTCCCTTCTCTCTATCCCCATTGGCTGAGGTACTTGAGAGGTACAGACTTCCCAGATCATCTGATACCGAAGATTTCCCTCTAATGTATAACCCTCCCTTTTAATTTTTAATTCTTATGGAATTTAGGGGTTTTCCCCATTGTTTCTTTCATCTTTCAATATCCAATTTCATTTATCAGAAAACCTACAGTTTGTTTGTAAGGGTAAATATCTTTTTCCATTCATCAATCAGTGGAATCCTTCTCATTGTTTCTTTTATCTCTCAGTGCTAGGTTTATCTACGAGCAGACCCACAGTTTGTTTGTAAAGACAAATCCATCATTCCTCTCAAAAGGAAGTGACAAGGGAAAAAGATGGCAAGCCTGGACTGGCTGCTGTACTCGCCACCGAGAAGATCACGTACACCTGCTATGGGTAGCAATGCCATAAGCAGGGAAGGTGGGGGTATAAGCCACACCAGACCTCTGTTATTCCTGTTTCTGTCACTCATTTGTTGTCTTTTCCCTTTCGGGATACTGGCAAGATTGTGTCACAAATGCTACCAAAAGCATTACATGGAAAGAAACCAAAGTTCCTCTTTTATTACACACACCCATGTCAACAGTCACTGTTATAACCCATCCAAATTAAGTACCTGCAGGCAAAACAGGGAAAAATATTGGATTGCAAGAAATTTAGGACAAAGTGGTAATAGACTAGGAATTGAATGTCCAAAAGGAGAGAGATGGATTTGTTTTACATTTGACCTTAGGGATAGAGTCCAAGATTCGGTAAAGGAACAATTAGTAAACAAAAAGGTAAAACCAGCACAGCAATCTAACTCTGTATTGGCCCCAAATCATGTGCTGAATTGTATTGTAAGACTCTAAACAGTTATAGAGATGATAACAAACAAAGCTGCTCAGGCATTGGAATTAATATTAAGTCAGCAAAGCCAAACAAAAACTGTAGTGTATCAGAATAGGTTGGCTTTAGACTATTTATTGGTTAAAGAAGAGGGTGTTTGTGGAAAGTTTAATATATCAGATTGTTGAAAATAGACGACAACGGGGATGTCATCCTGGACAAAGCAAAAGATATCAGAAAAATAGCCCGGTTACTGGTCCAAAATTGGGAAACAGTGTTAAAAACTAGCTGGTGGGGCAATGTATTTGGGATAGGATGGTGGAAGAAATTAGGCTTCTTCCTTTTATGTGTTACAACTCTTTTGATATTTCTTCCTTGTTTAATCCCCTGTTTTATTTGATTAATTACCAGCATAGTCCAAAGAACGCAAATGGACAAGAAATATTGCTCAAGCTGAATGGTTTATAAAGAATAAGATGAGGTATTGTTACAGATACATATTATAATACTGGGTTTTTGAAAATATTAAAATGCATTCTATATGTGTGATGTTAAAGTAACTTTATAGTTTTTATTTCTGTTGTTAATTAAGCTTAGTGAAATAGCTGATGTGAGAAACATCTGCTCACTTTAAAAATTCAAAAGTTTTATTAAACCTTAATAAAAATACAACAAAAGGACTAAATAAGGAAAAAGAGGCCTGGAAGCTGCCCTCATAGCTGTCTACCACATGGCTAGCTCACCTTCGAGATTTGTGATTCTCCTTTTATACACCTGGGGGGTTGCATCAGCCAACCCTGGCCCCTCCCAAAGTCTATCAGTCAACTCTTCTCTGCCGTTTATTGGTGCAGACTGCTTTCTTGCTACTTTATTGGAGGGTCAGGTGTTGTCATGCTGCACCTCCCCCTGCAACAAGCTTTTCCATTCCCAACTGCTCCATGTAAGGGGTACATGCACATGCCTTCTTTCTACCTGTCCTAGACAACTCAGGGTGTCTGATGGCAACAGTGGGGGGGGGAAGGGGAACTATGGGGAGAACAGAGGACATTTAAACAATAACATTATACATCAATAAAGTTTATCTTAATATTCACACAATATTCATCCCTTAGTTGCGAGAGCAAATAATCTCATTATCCATCTATAACAAACCTCCCTTTTTTATAAGTTATTTGGCTTGAGCAATGAACTAGTTTTTTGATTTTTGATGAACTACTCATGTTTTTCTTAAGTTAAGTTTGAATTTGGATTAGTTATAATAGTATCTATTGATGTGGGTGAGGACAGTGAAAAAGGGTTTTAAGCAAAATGATTGGTGGAATTGGTGAACGGAGGTCCCGTATGGCTTTTACCCCTACCTACCATGCCTACAGGGTTGCTGCCTGCAGCAGGGTTATAGTCATCTTGGTGGCGAGTACAGGGGCCAATCTGGTCTTGCCCTTGGTTCCCACCATACTTTAGTTTTAAGTGAATCCTTTTCACACATTATGCTGCTCCTCCCCTTAACAGATAATTGTAATTTTCATAGGACAATTATATTAATGGCTCATACAATTTAAATTCTCCATTCAAAATGTTACTTAAACAGTTATCTAAAGTCTGTAGAGTGGTCCTGTGAGACTTTCACTTGTTTTTCACAAAGTATAGCAACAGGGGAATAATGTTAGTCTATCAATATACAAGAATGAATGTGTACATTTATAAGTTCTAACAAGTCTACAGCAAAATTAAGGCATGAGGTAAGAACATAAACTAAGTTGAACTCTAAATATTGTAACATAGTGTACACAGGGGGGAGTTAGGGGCTACTCTGGTCAGTAGAGCTCAGTAGCAATACGTACACATAGACACAAACAAACATACACGTTTTTTTCTCAGGTGGGACAACAGCCAGATACATGGAGCTGTGCATCCAGAGACATGTTTCTGAGCTTGCTCAGCCCATGTCTGCACGTACGGATATGTGCGGACCTAGTTGACACACACAGGTACTTGCTTACCGGCATAGAACCTTGGCGTACAGTGGTACCTATCAGCAGCACACTCTTGCGCGCACACACACACAGAGCTGTGTACTCTCTACCTGCACACGCCAGCACACGTGTGCCACAGAAACACTCATTTATGTACAGTCTCTACTAATGCACACGTGCTCACAAACACGAGCTTTGCTCATATGTAGAAATTGTGTACATTAACATGAGCATATAAATCTGTGCACACTAATATGTGTATGTGGCAGCAGCTCTCTAGACACAGAAACAACTTTCCCAGGCATTATCCTGGGGAAAAGTCTGTGAGAAGATCAGAGAAAAGAATGAGAAACAATTCTTATCTTCACTTGCTGCACCTGTTGTTGTGAACATGTGGAATGCCTTATGGAGATTTGTTTACCAAAGGGTGGTTTCCTAATTAGCCACTGGTGATGGTGTTTGGGTTGGAAGACCAATTAGGTCCAGATGTATCATAACTGTCTATAAAAGCAATGGGTTTCTTAATAATGATAGAATAATAAAGAGATTGATCAGCCTTCTGTGAATCATGGAGTCAATGCTAATTATTACATGGCCGGGGGGCCGTCGCAATGACAATTGGTGACCACACCGTGTGTTACATTGATCACCCCTTCATGGAGTTGCAGGATGGGTGGAGATGCCTCGGGACCCCACTGGGACTCCACCGGGACTCTGTCAGACCCCCGCTAGGACCCCGCAGTGCCCTGCGCAGCCTGCTCCAACCAGACACCTTCTGTTCCTGCGGAGAGGTAAGTGACCTTTCCCCACATCTTCCTGGAGAAGATCTGTCCTTCGGGACCGTGCTTTTGCCCTCATAGCCTAGGAACTGGGGCGGGGAACAGATTTCCGAACACAGCACTGCCTGCAACCCTGGGTGGGCTTGCAGTTGGGAAAAGGTGCCTGCAAAACGGGCATCCGACTTTCTATGCCAGAACATGTAACCCTTACAGCGTGGGGACATATGATTCGTCATAAGGGACTTCCTGTGTCAGAAGATGCTCTTTACAGGCTTTTAAGTTGGGCCAAAATTCATGGTTTCCCCGTGTATGTGCAAACCTCACTGGATCCACGGGCCTGGGCCTCACTGGGTTTCTGTCTGTGTGAGGAACTCACAAGGGGAGATGCGAGTGTGCCTCAACTACTACTGATTTGGGGAGTGCTTTACTGAGCAATTAGGGGCTGGACCCCAAGGGAAAGCAAATCCACCTCCGTAGGCATGTCTCAATCGGACACAGAGGAGCGCCTCCCCCCATACTAGTGGCACATAGCAGCTGGCGAGCCTTTGCTGTGGTTGGCACTGCTCCGATGGCTGGGGCCGGAGTTCCCTGTTCCACAAACCAGCTGGCCTTGCATGCCGACCCCGCCGTGGCCAGCCAGGGAACGATCCGTTTACGGACAGCCACCGCTGGTTCCTTATCCCCCGCGGCGCGGGGGTGAGAGGCATCGGCTCCAGTGCAGCCAGAGCAGCTCTCTCCTGGCTTCCTGGCGCATGCACAGGAAGGACTGACGCCTTCAACGGCTCCGTTTCCACGGTCAGCAGATACCCCGACCGGCGCCGCGGTCGGTCCTGCCCCTTCGCCTTCACCCACGCGAACGGAACAATCACCTCCTCCTCCTCCCCTCCAGGCAGCGTGTAGATTGGCCTCGCTGCTGGGTTTCCTCCCCCCCTGCACTGCAGGTGGGGGCGGAGCCGCATCCGCCACCATCAAGGGATGCAGCCGGTTCCGCGACAGCGGTTGGCCCCTCCACGCTGGAACTCACAAGCAGCCCCTCTGCCCCGCAGCCTGCAGCTGGTTCATTGGCAGCGGTGCCCACAGGGACGGCCGGGGATGTCCCCCCGCCAGCTCCAGCTCCTCCAGCTGGCTCGGCTCCCATCCGGGACGCGAGCTGTGGTGCAGAAGTTCCTCAGCCCGCCTCGTTGCTCCCAGCTGGCCCGCCCCCCGCTGCTTCCCTCAGGTTGCCAGGGAACACGGACAGGGACAGCAGCAAACACCAACAGCCTGTCCCTTTGCAGGGACGTGCCCTCGTGGCTGGGTGCCAGTCCGACCGCGCTGCGAAATCTGAAGATCAACATTCCTCTGGGACCAGCACCTTCCCTAGGACGGGGCCTCCTGCCTTGCTCTGTGGGGTCCCTGCCTTGCCTTGGAGCACCCCGTGTGTCCCTCTCCCATTCACGGGGAAGAAGGAGCGGGGTCCCGAGAGGTTGTGGCTTGGTCCATGCCCGGGAGGGGGAAGGGCGGAATGTCGGGGAGCTGGCCGAGACATTGGCTGCGTGGTGGGGCTGGGTGGTGAAGGAGAATGTGGGAGTGACTCGCTTGTCCTGGGACGAACACGGGCTGTCCCAGGGGCCCTAAATGACAGCAGTGCAAAGCTGGGGGAAGGGAACAAGCCAAATGAATCTGAGCTCAGCCCGCCCCGCCCGCCGGGGTTGGGTCCCTCGGCCCGCCAGCTGCTTTCCGTGGGGAAAAAAAAAAAAAAAAAAAAAAGGCGGGGGGAAAAGAGCCACCATCTTCACTGACAGCTCAAAGTCAGGCTCGGCCCAGTTGGTTGAATTTAAGGCTGTGGCCATGGCATTCCAGAGATTTTCTCAAGTGCCTCTGAATTTGATAGCAGTTCTACACAGAAAAGGCATTCCTGCAAACCCTCCAATTAGAGCTTGGGCTGTGGCCAGGCCCTGACTCAACCTGGATGGGATGATTGACAATCAACCCAGATGTTTTCTGCATCCAAAGGATTCAAGTCATTTTGGCTTGGCAATTTGACCACATATATATGACAGCTGAGCTTGCTTTCAAAGGGAGTTTGGAAAATCATGATCTGGACATGATTACAATTCTCTGCTGGCTTCGGACATGATTACAATTCTCTGCTGGCTTGAGATCTATCAGCTGTTGCAGACTCTGAGATGACAGTCAGTGCTATAGTGCCTGATAAGTATATAATGTCACATGTGTTATTGATTATGTGCATTATCTGATTTATTCCTAATTGTTGCCAATTTCTCCTTCATTGCATGCATTGATTTTGCTCTGATGCTTCCTCATGCTTGTGAAAAGTGCATATTATATGGCTCTACGCAGATATTTACTATAGGTATTATGTTGTATTGATTAGTAGTTCTGTATTAACATTTTAATAGTATGGTAAATGTAGTTTTGTAGTTAAAATGTAACTTTTGTAGTTAAAATAGAAACTATGTATGTGGGATATTTTTAAAGAAAGAATGAGGTACTCGCACCAGATTGCAGACACAGGATACCTAAATCTTTCAGAGAAAAAGAATTTATTGCTCTCTTATCAGAAGAAACTAACTTCTTCCTGCCTCGCTCAGTCCTGAAGACGCCGTCAGGATTGAGAGGAAGAAGTTGACACTGACCAGACAGAATCCTTTGTTTGAATGGAATTTATGCATCATGTATGAGATGTAAGAATATGCAACGGGCTATTGCTTTTAAGGGTTAATCCTCTGTTAACGTGTGTCCTTTTTCGGGCGTATTTTGCCCAGAAAGAGGTACCCAGACTGTCCGTAACTCTTTGTTTTTATTGTCTCGTATTGTCCTAAATCCAAATTGTCCAAAATTTTTATTACTCTAGTTATATTACTATTTTTATAACCATTTTATTACTATTAAACTTTTAAAATTTTAAAAACCAGTAATTGGCGTTTTTCACTTGCTCATAACCAAGACACACCTGTGTCTGGAAACATATAGAAGCAATCCATCAAGGAAGCTGTGTCATCATCATAGTATGATGTCCCTATTAACCTTCTTCAGCTGTTCTCTCTTTCAGGATTCAGCTGTTCTCTTTCAGGACCAAGAAGGACATTCATGGATGCCAAAGATCAACATCTCCAGCAAATGGACCTTCTCCTGAAACTCAGCTGTTTGGACTTTAAAACAATGATTATTCATTGCATTCTCCTAAGAGATATTAGACATTGTTTGGTTCACTCATACTGTAAACCCTGTCTCAATGATATGATAGAGATAGATATTCTACAGGTAGAGAATCTCCCTGACCATTCAAAGTCAGCACCTGATTGAGGTTCTGATTGACGATCAGCAAATTACTAAAGGAACCTCTTAAGCTGTTTGTTCTCCTTCCTGCAGAAGGATCCTGCAGAGGATTACAAATGCCTCCTTCCTTTTTAAACACAAAAGGGTGAGCTGTGGCAGCAGCTCTCTGGTCATAGAGAGAAATAACTTTCCCAGGCATTATCCTGGGGAAAAGTCTGTGAGAAGATCAGAGAAAAGAATGAGAAACAATTCTTATCTTCACTTGCTGCACCTGTTGTTGTGAACATGTGGAATGCCTTATGGAGATTTGTTTACCAAAGGGTGGTTTCCTAATTAGCCACTGGTGATGGTGTTTGGGTTGGAAGACCAATTAGGTCCAGATGTATCATAACTGTCTATAAAAGCAATGGGTTTCTTAGTAATGATAGAATAATAAAGAGATTGATCAGCCTTCTGTGAATCATGGAGTCAATGCTAATTATTACCTGGCTAAGGGCCCGTCGCGACAACATGTGTAATGCCATCAACACTCATATCTTACACAGGGCTATGTTCACACTTGCAGAGCCTGTGTACACTCACAAACACAGGGCTGTACACAAACTTAGTCACACTTGAGAGGGGGTAATTTAACACACATGTATATAGTAATGCACACAACGTGTGTACACCTTGGTACTTGTGTATGTGCACCCAGAGCTGTGCACACCAGCACACACAGGTACTGTATGTGCAGACTCACACACTCTGGCACACGTGCACATAGACACACACTGGTGCATACGTGTAAAGCACTCCCCAGAGCTCTTCTTGAAAGAGAGTAGTAGGACATCTACTGCCTGCTACCACCCCACCACTTCCTGGCAGTATTTTACCCTCTGTGTCTTTGGGGTGGGAACAGACAGTGTTGTTTTAAAAAAAAGGTTAAAGAAAGACTGTGTTATATTCTTGCCTCCTGCCTCTTACCCTACAATGGCAGGAGGGCACAAAACTCAGCACTTTTTGTTGTTCCGTCTTTCCTAGAGTCTTGATCGGCACAAAGGAGAGGTTATTTATTTAGATTGTAGAGATTTGGACAAGTACTTCTCTTACAAAGAACAATTTCAGCACAACAAGTATAAAAAGATTTGGCCTATCTCCTTTATAAAGAAAAGAGGTTTCTCCTTTGAAATGAATACAAACTAGAACTAGAGAGAAAGGCACAGAAAAGAGCGAAAACAAGGCATAGCACTGGTTGTCACCTGTTCTCAGAATGATGAAAATACTGAGGCACTTTCTAGCAGATGAGACTGAAGGCTTTGAAATGAAGAGGTGCCAAATTTTCAAATTCTCTCAGAGTTCCCATGGCATACATTAATGTCTCATCCTGTACCTCTATTCCGTTAAGGCCAAGTATAGATTTGTTGTGTCTTCTCTGAAGAGGGCAATACAAAAACCAAACTCAAGTCCCCTTCCTCCAGCTGCTTAAATAAGAAGCTATCTTTTGTCTCTTATTAGGCAAAATTCAAGAGGATTTCTGATATAATGAACAGTATTTAGAAATACAATACAAAAATTCTTATTAAACTAGTTTCTGAATTGCCCAAATTATTCAATACAATCAGGCAGTGCATCAAACCCCCCACACAGAAAGCACAGCTCAGCTCTTTCTGATATCATTAAGATATCACGTATAAATAAAATCCAAAATTGTTAACAGCATTTTTGTGCAAAGTTTCCACAAGGTATTTGGAAATTGCTTTCTCTGGAAGGCTTTGCAAGTTTGCAAATTAAGTAATTTTAAATGCACTAATGAAAGCAGAATCTTAGCAGAGGTTTCCTAACTTATCTGATAATGTCAATTACAATTGGATCTGCATACAAAACCTATCAGTGATGTACAACATCCAAATATATGATAGTGATTAAGTAATCCCCATAAGTGTACTGTTCAAAGAGTAAATAAATAGATTATGGTATTCCTCACCCTTTACACAGCTACACTGTTGTGTTTTGTCAAGGGGTACTTCTTACCTTTTAACTAAAGGGGGGGGGGGTACTTGAGGTCCCTATCATTGTGGAGGTTTGCTCACAGTTCATTCTAACTACAAGCTCTCTCGACAGAACCCATCTTCCTGATTAGTTAGTAGGAGAGAGAAAGAAAGAAAAGAGAGGAAAAAAAAAAAGATAAAGAAATAAGAAGCTTGGCTTTCTTCTTGGAAAATAAAAGCAAATCATTAGCTTATACTCTTGGAACACCAGTGGAAGTGGTTGCTGAGCCACTCACGTGGTGTTCTCATGTTTGTGCAGTTCCACGCTGGAGAACATCGCAGGGGAGTCTCCACAGCCTGGTGCCCCCAGGCCAGCCCCGCTAGGCACAGTTGCCCCCCCAGCATTCTTGAGTCGCCATGGGCAGCTCCATACAGGCAAGCCCATGGCGCTGGGGTCACCCTCTAAGAGGTACCTACTGCTTGTTGTGCCACATACGACTGTATCCTCCACACTAAGCTGCTAGTCCCTCCCTGCTGATCTGGCACTGCACCTTCGCGTGTCCCCGCTCTGCGTCTGCTCAGCTCCACACTGGTGGGTTGCGGAGAAGACCCTGCACAACCAGGAGTTTTTGATTCTCAGGGGTCTCCAAGCAGAATGCATCCCGCAGCACCACCGTTGGGCTAGTGACCTCTGTGGTCCACAAGGTCCTCGCACAACCGAGCCTGCCCCCAACCCTGGCCCACGCCTGTGTGCTTCCAAATCTCTTGGTCCACGAGAGTGTGGCCCCCACTGCTGGCAGCCCGCACCGATGGACTGGCAGCTCCGGGCTCCATTGCCCCAGTCCCTGGCAGCACTGAGCCCAAAGGCACTCAGCGCCAGCGGCAAGAGCCGCGGGCGGCCCCGCGCCTCCAAACTCCCCCAGTCCACAAGCGCAGCCTTTGTCACTGGCAGCCCCACACCAGCAGCTCCTGGCTCCAGTGCGTCTGATGGCTGTGGTCACCCTCAGTTGGGTTGGAACTGCTGAAAGTCACCACACTGGACGCCCCTGGCCCACTACCGCCCATGTGGGCCCGTGGGGTCCCTGGCTTGGAAACCCTGTGCATTCGGCAAAAGTCATCCCAGTCTGAAGAGTGTGGACCAAGGCCCAAAAATTGGAGATAAGAATGGACTAAAAACTACAACCAAGGAATCCGCATGCTCTAAAAAGGCGGATCCAAGGAGGAGCCATGCTAAACAGTTCTTGGAATATGTAAACTAGTTTGGGAAGAAAGTTTACTATGCATAAGGGTGTATGAATATGCAACAGACTGATGTAATAGAAATGGTATATAAAGGATGTTTCCAAAATAGCAGGGGTGGTCTTGGCTGAATGCCAAGATGCACCTGGCTATAATAACCTTTGCTCTATGGTCCTTGTCTCCTATTGTCCTTTATTAAACTTCTTAGAAATGAGAAGCTTGACTCAGCCAATATATCAAGCAGTAATTCAATTTATCAATTAATATGGTAATGTATGAGCAAAAATAGCACTGGGTACAGTAGTGGGGGTTTTCCCCTCCAACTGCACACTGATTGTTGGGCTTTCTGGTATTTATTGATCATATTCATGCATATTCATAAGCTTTCTCAGCAGTTTCTATTCTATACTTCATGATTGTAAATCTATGATGATGATGCTAGGTTCCTTTCAAATTTCTATATTTATGTCACAATTTTATACTTTATTTACCTTTTATTATCTTTATTTACCTGACACGAAACACAACTTTGTATTTCACAAACTTTTTAAATTTTCACAGGAGAGTGAACATGTTTTTCACAGGGGCCTTTGACGGGCCGTGTCACCCCCTTCTGCTGTGAATAAGCTTCCCCGCAGGTGAAGGGCCCCTCAGCTGGGCTCCTCTGGACATCAGAGGACAGGCCTTCACTGCCTCTTTTAAAGAAAATCCACAAACGCCCGAGGTTTATGTCCAAAAAGGAGACAGAGGAGTCCTTCAATCTTATTCGAATAAAGGGGGAGAGTCCACCAGGGCACACACCCATGGGGTTTTCTTTCTCCAGGTTTCAGGGGATGCAGCCTCCGTTTTATCCTAACTCCGGGCCACATGTTGCCCTCTTCCTTTCCCCATTGGCTGAGGTACTAGGAAGGTACAGCCTCCCCGAACCGCCTACCCCGTATTCCCCCTTGAACCTGTCACTTAACCCCAAAGTTCAGAAAATCTGGCTTGTGCAGATCCTTGTCAGTTTCAGGCGCCAAGCTGTCTGGCTCCATAAGGAACCCGAACCTGCTTTCCAAAGTCAGCAGGAACATTAAGGCCCATTTCAAAGACGGTAACACCCAGCAAATTGTTTGTAAGGACACCAGCACACATCTTCCCTCTCATTCTGACCAGAGGCCTTCCAACACACACCCAAAGCCTCTCTCCCCCCACTCTTTGGGTCGAGGGTCTGTGTGAGCCTGGCTGCTGATAGCCCTGGGGCTGTGGTCTCCTCCCGGAAGGTATTAGGCTTGTGCTTTGTGAATGTCCCCAGCCCTGAGTTGCTACTTTATCTTATCTTCATCAATGAGCAGTGTAGGGCCTCTCAGAACCCCATTCAGGGTGTGATGGTCTTCTCTGCAGCTTTTGTAATACAGTTTAAAAGTCCTTCATGAAAATGTTTAAGTCATAAACCATAATATTTCAGTCTCTGACAGGATACCAGAGTGAAACAGAACTAAATGTGCAGTATTTCAAAACTAGGTGGCAACCATTGATATGGGAAACATGTATGTTTATGAAAACTCAGAATTTTAGAAGCATATAATGTACTTAGGCGGGTGGAAGAAAACAGAAATATAAATAGCTTATTTAGCAAGTTTGCAAAAGTACAGAACACAGCTTGTAACAGGAATGTAACTTGCTAGGTAGAGACAACTTAGAACACATAAGAATTTAGTTGCTAGGTAAAGGCCATAAAGATAAGAAAACTCAGTAAGGCAATACTCTGGTATTGCTGAAACCCATAAAGCAGAACCTTTTGCTTAAGGAGCCAGCAAGAACCAGGCTCCTAGCTTTGGCCAGGGCAAACTGACCTGGGAGAAAGCCAAACCTCCACGGCACCTGCCCAGAAGCAGAGGTCAAACAGCAAACACTCAGGAAGATGATGTTACTTCACCAAAGACCCCTGCCCCATGACCACCAGGAGGCGTGGCACCACCAAAGATGAATTATAATATGAAACGCAAGAAGGTGAAGTATGGGTAGGGAATGGGCGGGCAGGGAGGTGTGGGCTTCTGGGATCAATGTGTACTTAAACCTAGAACCTGTCTCACCAGGTATGCATGTATGGTGGTGTGGTGGTTTTGCATGGGAGGCATTTAGGAAAGTGATGCAAAAGCTTCTGTGTAACTGACAGTCTGTGGAACCACTGGGAAGCTGTACACGCCTCTGAAAAACACACTAAAAAGACAAAAAATCCTGGGAAAGCTCTCTTCCTCTTCCGACTGGCTGAGACAGAGTAGAAATTCTCCAGAGTAGAAAGCCATTTTGATTTATGTGAAATGTACATTTTTGAGTTGAGTCTGTGGTTAGAAAACATAGCTATTTAGCCTGACTGCAAAGCCTAGGCTCAGAGAAACTGCTTCAGTGAAGGACAGAGATAAGGGGTGGGGAGACAGAGGGTGATAAAGAGAGACAGAGAGACTGCTATGAGAGCAGGTCAGCCTGACCTAGGAATTCTTTCTGATAAAGAAGACCTAGCGGCAAATGTCAGGTGAAATTCGTAAAAACGAATATGTATGAACCTATTGTGAAATTGTATGCATATGTATTTGAGAGGGAGATAAAAAGGGACCTGAAGTTCCCAGAGGATGCATGTCTTTTAAGGAGAGTAATCTCCACGTGTGTCCAGCGCTGTAATAAACTTAACGGCTTTACAACTTTGACAAAGTTGTGGAGTTTTTGGTAATCTCCGCAAAACACAGCAGAGGTAACACACCCTGGCCCCCTGTCTCAGCCAGGCCAGGCCAGGCAGCCCCGGCCGTGGGGCTGGGCCCCTTCCCCCCAGGGCACCCACCAGCCCCTCATTGGCCACTGGGCAGAGGAGGGAGTGCTGGAGGTTGGGCTCAGCCAGGCCAGGCTATGGCTGTGATTTCTAACATTCTGCTCTTAGCCTCGGGCCAAGCCGAGTCCACCGGCCCCCAGAAGCAGCCCTAGACCCAGCCAGTTCAGCCAAGATTTTGCCACCCATTCTTTTTTATACATTATTCTGATACAGGTGAACCTGATTGGTCCTTTAATCAACACACCGTCACCACTGGCTAATTAAGAAAGTGCCCTTGGGTAAACACCTTATGAGAAACAACTGTTCAAAACACCAGGTGCAAAGCCTTAAGATAAGAATTGTTTTAATTCTTTTCTTTGAGCTTCTCACAGCTTTTCCCAGAAAGATGCCTGGGAAACTATCTGTTTCTCTCTCTGACCAGGCTGTCAAAACTGTTATAAAATTGACTCAAAACCGAGTAATTTCCAATCAAAGAATTTATTAATTATTGAAGCAGTTATACTACGTAAGCAAAGGCTCAGCGCTGGGCGACAGGGGAGTCTCCGCTCCACCAACTGCCGCGCCAACTAGTTTCTGATTCAGTCCTTTTATCCTCTCTCTCCTTCAGGAGTCCATGTCATCTCGGAGTACTCTGCGCCTGCGCTGGTTGTTGCTAGGGGGTCATCCTTCTGCCTCCTGGTGGTCGGTGATAAAGGCTGCGGAGTCTTCCTCAGCTGCGTCTTCTTCACCCTATGTCCTTATTTGGTGACTTCTCCGTGGAAAATTACCAAGATCTTATGATTAACGCAATATGTGCCCTATCAAGCTTAAGCAAGCAAATGTCCTGCCTTGCAAACTGTGCCCTATCAAGCTTAAGCAAGCAAATATCCTGCCTTGCAGACTGTTTATCTGCCCCTGCCCCTTCCCCAGCTTTTCCCTGGTCGTTATTTCTGTGAGTTATCTGCTTGTACCAGCTGGGTGGGACTATGTGTGGGCTCCTGCAACCCCTTCCCTGGTATCCTTGTGGCTCATATCTCATGAAGTAGTACAGAAATAGTCAGCAGACAACTCTTGTAACACACTGGTCTCTTTCTTGTGACAAACAAAATGTAGTCCCTCATCTCAAAAACCACAGCTACCGGCCAGGGTCAGGTGACTATATGCAGGTCTGGGGCGAGATGTTAACTCTTTTCAGTGCTTCAATCCTCCCTCAAGTGAGAGAAAGGAACAAGATGCAAGCATGTAAAGGAGCAACATGAAGACATCGAGGTCAGTGAAGAAGAAGTCAAGTCCCAGATGGGAGGGATAAGGAGATGCCTTAATCTTAGGGCTGAAATCCTCTTGTAAAGCTATGGAGAAAGGTGTAATTGATACATCAGACTCTGTTTCCCTGTAACACATGAGAGCATGGGGAGATGATGTGTTCAAATTGATATCGAGCAAAGACCTCTATGCCAAAGTAAGCAGATGTTAAGGTAGTTGTGATCCTATGAGAAGTTTGAACAGAGAGAGGAGTGGTCCTATGCCCCCAGAGAGTGATCTCTGTTCTCAGAGATGAAGATGATTCCAGAGATAGATGAAGAGAACCTTTGTCTTTGAACAGCTCATACTTAAAATAATACCCCATAAGTTGACATGGCCCATAAACACAGCTGTGGGAAAAGCATGTGGAAAATGGGAGGGACTTCACGATTACAGATTTCCCCGGGCAGCTGCTATTCATGAGAGCTATGAGAGAACTGTTTTATTGTGGAGAAGTCTCCATAACATTAACAACAGGGACTTCTCTCCCTAAGTGAACTGAAGAAAGACTATTCTAGAGGTGGTAAACTGACTGAAATTTTAGGTTTTGTTTCTTCACATTGTCAGTGGGAAAAAAAAAAGTTGTAGGGGGAGAAGAAGTGTTATGAAGGTTTTTTTCTGATTCTTATTACTCTTTCTTTTAGTCATGGTTAATAAATTTTTCTTTATATAATTTTAAAGTTTTGAGCCTGCTTTGCCTTTCTCCTAATACTACCTCACAGCAGGAAGTGAATGCACTGGTGATTGGCCAGCACTGAAACCCACCACACTCATTGGTGCGCCACCCAGGAAATCTCAGAATTGGCAAAATCTCATATTGGCAAACCAAAACCACTACACAAAATTGGTGTTTCTGCATGGTTTCGAACTGAAATCGCCACAGGTGGAAATATCCCCCATGCATCCCAGCTGGAATAAAACATACCCGCTTTACCATTTTAATTGTAAAGTCCTTATTCACCAACTCATCATTGAGCATGTCAGTTCTTAATGGCAGAATGTAATGGTTGGAGGAAAATGAGAAATAGGGTAATTTGGTCATTACATGAATGATACAGTGCTTAAGAAAATAAATAAAAGTGCCTTCTAAAAATACTTTGGTATTCACTTTTTATGACATTAAAAGCAGTCACAAAAAGATTTTAATTGATGAAATTCAGGTTGAGAAGTCTAGAAACAGTATTAAGGCAAATGGAACTGTTAGGAAGTTGTCTATAAAGTCATGAATGAAATCTTGATGCTACTGGAGCATATGGAAAATTTAACCTTTAGTTCAATGGGTACCGTTCAGTGTAATTTCATAGAATTATTTTTACTTCAGACGATATGATTTCCAACACTTCCAGAAAGTGAAAAATTGCTTTAAACACACCTAATAAAACCACATATTGAGACCAAGGTGTAGGTGTTATAAATGACAATATAATATTGTCTTTCGCACACATGTGCTAGCTTTTGCATGTTGTTATTAATCACAAGTATATTTGATATGGTACAATTTATACTTACTTTTTAACTGCTTTTGGGTATAGTATAATCTGTTCATTTATGTATGCACCATATAGTGTATAGAAATAGTAGTGTGATAAAAATAATATGTTGTAGACATTAGCAAAATGTTAAAATAGACACTATGTAATGTTAAAAATGCTTTTATGTAACTAACTCAGAGAATGGTGTAAAAAAAGTATGCTGTTTCTCACATCTGTAGATCGCCCTCTCCAAGAGATAACAAGTACAGAAACCAGAACACCAGAGAGGATTTATTAACTACTAGTTATCAGGGAGTGTGAAACAACAGGACGGAACCTCTGGAAGAAATAAAATATATTGACCTAATCTACAGAATGTTATGCAGAAAAGTCAGAGGTTGAAAACAAACAAAAGAGTTCCTGGAACATCAGAAAACTCAAAGGAATGTTTGATGTATAAACTAATGAATATGCATGTAACCCCAGCAATGTAACTGTATATAGAGAACATGGTTTTAAGCTACATGCCATTTGCCAAAAGCACCCCAGTGCTGGATATTTGTCCTTTTTTTTTATCCTTTATTAAACTTTTAAAAATTCTAAAGAGTGAATTCTGTTTTTCACATAGGGAATTTTTGCTTCTAGTTGTCTTAAAATTAAAATGGACTTCTAATGAATAAGTTTCTCCAGTACTTTTCCAGTTCTCTGTAATAAATAATTTTTTTCACCAGAGAGTATCATATTGGCTATTTTGTCCACCCTGTAAATTGTCTTAAACCAAGACAAATTTGGTGTCACACCAAAGGGTCTAGAGAAAGTGAAAAAATAAAAATTTTGACCTAAATACTTGTATATTGGATACAGAGTGCATTGGTCATCATGTTTCTCAGTCTAGTCATGGAGGTGTAGCACTTAACCTTGTATACTTGTCCATATATGTGGAAACATTTGTCCATAATGGTGTTCTTTTTCAGATCAGAGAAAGGAACCAAGATTGCTTTGTTGATACACTCTTCTCCTGGTTTAGGTCAAATTTCGGAGAAAACCTCCAAAGGGGTTCCTCTAGAAAGCAAATTCAAGTGGCCCCTCCCCCAACTGGTTCAGGAAAAGATTTCCTTGGAGAAAAGTGGAAAAAACCTATTTATTAAACAGGCAAAGCATTCACTAGCACAAAAAATGAACAATATTAAACAATAAAACCTCTTGCCAATCTGAAGAGATGACAAACTCTGAAAGTCCTTTTTGTGGGTTGCAGCTCAGCTCAGCCAGTCTGTTATCAGTCCCTCCGGTGCTGGAAATGTCACAGCCCAGGCCTGGCCCGGTGGGCCACAGGTGTGAGCTCCCAGTGTTCTTCTGGGTGTTCAATACAGAGCAGGTTTAAACAGTTCCAAGAAAAAGAAAAAAAAAATCACAGAGTCCAGGGATCTTCTCTGCCTCAGCTAGCTAAAAACTAACTAAAAAGCCATCTGTCCGTGCTGCAGACAACACAGCCCAGGAGAAGGATGCGGTGGAGCAAGTGCAGTTTTTTGATAACAAACTCCACACTTCTTCTCTCCCCCCCATCACTCTTGGAACCAGTTTTAAAGGTGCAAAATTTAATATCCAGCATAAACAGAACAGCCGATTGGGGATACAAGCATCATAAAGTCACCCTAGGACATTCCACCCCTTATCCCCATATCACCAGCTTATTACCAGAACTAATATATATTAACTCTACAAACACATACATTATACATACATATAAATATATATATACACACACAGTATACAGCCTTATACAGATAATGACAGTGACATTCAGCAGTGATATGTACATATGAGTCTCACCCAACAATCAGATCTCCCTGAGGTACACGTTGTGTTGTTCCATCTTTATGCATTATCCACCATGTGCAACCTGGTCCCTGAGCAAGGACAATGCCACGGATGAGTTTGTCTGTACTCGAGGCAGAATTGATCCACACTGTCTTCCCTAACAAACCTCTGACATACATCACTGGGGCTTTGTTTCTGTCTACTGTATGCAGGGGGTCAGACTGGGCAGGGCCTGCTCAGTTGGTAGAGCCTTGGGTGTTAACCAACCAGGTGGACTTTGCTAAATGCTGCTCCCAATTTTTGTAAAATCCTCCACCCAATGCTTTCAAGGTGGTTTTTAACAGTCTACTGTACCTCTCCACTTTGCCTGCAGCTGGTGCATGGTAGGGGATATGGTACACCCACTCAATGCCATGTTCCCTAGCCCAGGTGTTGATAAGGCTGTTCTTGAAAAGAGTCCCATTGTCTGACTTAATTGTCTCAAGGGTACCATGCCTCCAAAGGACTAGCTTTTCCAGGCCTAGGATGGTGTTATGGTGTCACAGCATGGGTCCCCCCCAGCCAGGTAATAATTAGCATTGACTCCATGATTCCAGAAGGCTGATCAATCGCTTTATTATACTATACTATACTATACTATACTATACTATACTATACTATACTATACTATACTATACTATACTTATTAAGAAACTAATCACCTTTGCAGACAGTCTGGTACAGACAGACCAGATTGGTCAATTGAAGCCAAACACTATCAACAGTGGCCAATTAAGATATCACCCTTTGGTAAATAAATTTCCATAAGATATTCCACATGTTCACAACAACATGTGCAGCAAGTGAAGATAAGAATTGTTTATCATTATTTTCTCTGATCTTCTCACAGACTTTTCCCCAGGACAATGCCGGGGAAAGTTGTGCCTGCTGCTCTCTGTGACCAGAGAGCTGCAGCCACATTATGGGCCATAACGTGCGGCACAGGGTAGGTCTCCAACCATCCAGTGGTGGCTTCCACCATGGTCAGCACGTAGCACTTGCCTTGGCGTGTCTGGGGCAGTGTGATGTAGTCAATCTGCCAGGCCTCCCCATACTTGTACTTGGACCAACGCCCACCATACCATAGGAGTTTCAACAGCTTGGCCTGCTTGATGGCAGCACACTTCTCACAGTCATGGATAACCTGAGAAATACTGCCCATGGTTAAATCCACCCCTCAGTCTCGTGCCACTTATAGGTGGCATCACTGCCCGGATGGCCTGAGGCATCATGGGCCCATTGAGCTAGGAACAATTCTCCCTTGTGTTGCCAATCTAAGTCTATCTTTGACACATCTATCTTTGCAGCCTGATCTACCTGCTGATTGTTTTGGTGCTCCTCATTAGCTCTACTGTTGGGGACATGGGCATCTACATGGTGGACTTTCACAGATGGTTCCTCTACCCTGGTATCAATACCTTTCCACTCTTCAGCAGCCCAATTAGGTTTTCCTCTAGGCTGACAATTAGCCATTTTCCACTTCTCCAGCCATCCCCACAGAGCATTGTCTACCATCCACGAATCGGTATAAAGGTATAGCTTTGGCCACTTGTCTCTTTCTGCAATGTCCAGGGCCAGTTGAATGGCTTTGAGTTCTGCAAGTTGACTTGATCCACCTTCTCCTTCAGTGGCCTCTGCGACCTGTTGTGTGGGGTTCCATACAGCTGCTTTCCACTTCCAATTCATTCCTACAATGTGACAAGAACCATCATTAAAAAGACTGCAATGTGTTTCTTCTGCTGGCAGTTGATTGTATTCTTCAGCATGTGTAACTTGCTCTTGTTCCTCTTCATCCTTGAGACCAAAGATTTTACCTTCAGGCCAATTTGTAATTATCTCCAAAATCCCTGGGCAATTCAGTTTTCCAATATGGGCATGCTGTGTGATGAGAGCAATCCACTTACTCCATGTAGCACTGGTGGCATGGTGGGTAGAGGGAACCTTTGCTTTGAACATCCACCCCAGCACCGGTAGTCGGGGTGCCAGGAGGAGTTATGCTTCAGTGCTGATTACCTCTGAGGCGGCTTGGACTCCTTCATAGGCTGTTAAAATTTCCTTCTCTTTTGCGGTGTAATTGGCTTCACACACTCTGTAATGTGGACTCCAAAATCCTGGTGGTGGACCTTGAGTCTCACCAGGCACCTTCTGCCAAAGGCTCCAGGACAAACCATGGCTCCCGGCTGTAGAGTAGACCACGTTCTTCCCATCTGGTCCTGTCCTGACTGAGCCAAAGGCTAACGCACAAGCGATCTCCTGCTTAATCTGGGCAAAGGCTTGTTGCTGCTCAGGGCCCCAGTGGACAGTGTTCTTGCGGGTGACCAGGTAGAGAGGGTTCATGATCTGACTCTACTCAGGAATATGCAGTCTCCAAAAGCCTATGGCACCTAGGAAAGCTTGCGTTTCTTTTTGTTGGTTGATGGAGACATAGCTGTGATCTTGTTGATGACATCGGTGGGAATCTGATGCCGTCCATCTTGCCAATTTGCTCCCAGGAACTGGATCTCTTGAGCAGGTCCCTTTACTTTGCTCTTCTTGATGGTGAAACCAGGTTTCAGGAGAATCCGGATGATTTTGTCTCCTTTCTCAAACACCTCTGCTGCTGTGTTCCCCCACACAATGATGTCATCAATATACTGCCGATGTTCTGGAGCCTCACTCTTTTTCAGTGCAGTCTGGATCAGTCCATGGCAGATGGTAGGACTGTGCTTCCACCCCTGGGGCAATCGGTTCCAGGTGTACTGCACTCCCCTCCACATGAAGGCAAACTGAGGCCGGCATTCTGCTGCCAAAGGAATGGAGAAAAATGTATTGGTAATGTCAATAGTGGCATACCACTTTGCTGCCTTGGGGTCCAGCTTGTACTGGGGCTCCAGCATGTCCAGCACAGCAGCACTCAATGGTAGGATCCCTTCATTTAAGGTCTGATAGTCCACAGTCAATCTCCATTCTCCTTCAGATTTGCACACAGGCCAGATAGGGCTGTTGAAGGATGAGTGGGTTTTTCTGACCACCCCATGGCCCTCCAGCACACAGATCATCTTGTAGATGGGAAGCACAGCATCTTGAGTTGTTCTATACTGTTGGCGATGCACTGTGGAAGTGGCAATTGGTACCTGTTGCTCTTCTACACACAGGTGTCCTACTGCAGATGGGTCCTCTGATAGTCCAGGCAAGGTGTTCAATTGCTGGACGCCCTCTGTCACTACAGCCGCTATCCCAAATGCCCACCTGAGTCCTTTTGGGTCTCTGAAATACCTGTTTTGTAGGAAGTCTATGCCCAAAATACATGGGGCCTCTGGGCCAGTCACAATAGGCTGTTTCTTCCATTCTTTTCCAGCCAGGCTCACATCAGTTCCCACCAAAGTAAAATCTTGTGATCGCCCTCTCACGCCAGCAATAGAAACCGATTCTGCCCTCACATGTTTCAATGGGATTAGTGTGCGCTGCACACCAGTGTTGACCAAGGCCATATATTTTTGTGGTTCTGATGTGCTAGGCCAACAAATCCTCACAGTCCAACAAACACGTTTTTCCCTAACCTCTACCTGGCTAGATGCAGGGCCCCTCTAAGCCTGGTTATCCTTCTTTCCCTGGGCATATGTCTTGAAGGTTACTTGAAGGGGATCAGACACGTCATCATCACTGCACCTGTCAGTTCAGCTACGGGCAACTGGAGCTGCTTCCTTTTTAGAGGAACTTCCGCCCTGAGTGTTGCCTTCCTCCAATTCATGCACCCGTTGTTCCAGAGTGTCCTAGGGTGACATAATGATGCTTGTATCCACAGTCATCTGTTCTGTTTATGCTCAATATTATGCTCTGTGCCTTCAAGACTGGCTCTGAAGAGCGGAGTTTTGTTTTGTTAGCAGCCTGCTTCCCCACAGTCCGCGGGACACAGAGATGGGGCAGTACATAGTGTGGCTTTTGCTTTTTGCTTTGCTCTTGCTTTTGCTTTGCTCTTGCTTCTGCTTTGCTCCTGCTTTTTGCTTTTGCTCATTAGTTAGTTTATATAAGCAGTCTGAATTTTTCCCGGGACTGTTTTTCCTTTCCCTTTTTTGGAACCACTCGAACCTGCTCTGGACTGGGACCTGGGAAACACCGAGAGTTTGAACTTTGTGGCCTGCAGCAGCTATCCCCAGCGCCGGAGGGACTGGTAACAGAGCTATCACTCCCAAGTGAGACATTCTGAATTTTTCATTTTTTCAGAGCGGTGAAAGAGTGGTGTCATCTGGTATTGTCCATTTTGTGTGCTGGGAGGTGTTTTACCTGTTAAATAAACAGGTTCTTTCCACATCTCTCTGAGGAATCCTTCCCAAACCGGTTGGGGGGAGGGATTGTGTGGGTTTGCTTTCTGGAGGGGCCCCCTTTGGAGGTTTTCCCCCAAATTTGCCCTAAACCAGGACACAGAGCAGCAGTAGATTTTCCATCCCATCTCCTCATGTTTTCTCTGCAATCACACAGGAAGAACCACAGCTCAGCTTGTGGGGTGTACCTTCTCTCCCTGTCTGGGGGACGTCTATGTTTGGTACCAGAAACTCTGCTCTGTACTGCCAAGACTTGGAGAAAGTCCTCTTTAATCTCCTTTTTAAGTTTCTTGTGATTCTTGTCCATCTTATTTTCTAATTTCTGCAGTAGTGTCTTTAGAGTCGCAATTCTTGCATCTGTTGGGCAATGCACAGCATCTGTATATGCTCGGAGCTTCTTTGCCATATCAAGCACAGTCTCATCCCTGTCATCCCACTTCATTATGGCTAAAGCGGAAGACTACTCTTGTGGCCCAAGTCTTACAAGTTTTCGCCACATCACTGATGTACATGGTACCAAGTCTGGATTTATAGTGTTTAGGTCATCTGAGAAGACAATAATTTCTCTCAAGCATTGAATCCGGTGTTCTTTGGTCTTCCACTGGGTTTGCTGCATATAGAGATCGTCTGCACACACAGAGATATCTTTGTGCCACACTTCCCAGGACCCATGCCCAGAGGCTTTGAGGGTTAGCCCCCTTCATCATTCTTTGGTCGATAACCAGATCATGTGACAGGGATCCCAAATGCCTCGCTTCAGTGCCATCCAGAATTGTAGCCTTGTCTGCAGCATCCAAAAGACTGCCTAACCAACTAATTATAGATTCATCAGGTAGTCGAGTGTAATCCTTTCTTAGGACATGAAGGTCCTTCAGGGAAAAGGACTCAACAGTGACTTCTGATTTTGTGTCAGTAGTTGTCTTTGAGGGTCCTTCCTCCAGATTATCATCATCGACTGGCCAGTCAGTTTTGGTTGTGTTTTCCGCCTCTCATGGTAAGAGCAACAGCCATTGGTTGAGGCTCACTGTCTGGATTAGCTACAACCTGAGTATCTGAGGTGTTGGTTGCAGCCTGAGTGACTGGGGTAGCTGCTGATTTGTCTCTTTGCCCCCTGCCTCTATCTGCTGCCCTACAGTATCTAGCAGCATGTGATAAGCATAGGCCAGGGCCTAGCTTATTGCAGTGATCTTTTTCTCCTTAGAGTCATCATGGCAGTTCTCTTCCAGATATTTCCCTACCTTGTCTGGGTTCAGAATTTGTTCATGTGAAAATTCCCAGGCTGGGGGATCAGAAAATTCCTTCAGGGTTCAACCCATTATATCCCATTCTCCACACCACTCAAAATTTTTCTTCGCCCGTGTCTACTCTTGGGTCCGGGATCTCATCAGCTCCTCTGGACATCTCAGCCCTGATTCTAGAGAAGTTGTAGACCATATAGAGGAACCTTTCCAGATTAAATACCAGGAAAGTGGTCTCTTTAACATTCAGGGGAAACCGAACATTTTCAAAAAGTGACCTAACAGATTCAAAGGAGAAGAAGGAAAAGAAAGGCTGAAAAGCCTCATTCCCTGCTCCTCCTCTAACAATCTGGATGCAATTACTAATAATCCCCCAAAACATGCTACTGGAACTGGGACGCTGGGTCAGACAAAGAAACCATTAACCATACATATCTTGAACAGACTCCAGTACCTTTGTACACTCCTTATAAATCATTATCACCAAGCCCAGTACAATAGCTCTTCTAATCTGTGCCCCTCTACTGTAAAAACTACATGTTAGGGACAGTACTGCAGCTATGTCTGGATAAGAAAATAAGCCTAGGGACCAGAAAGGTATTAAAACCTCAAAAAAGGCTAGGGACCAGAAACACATGAAGGCCTCCACCCAGAGAGACATAATGAATTCAAGCAACACGGCTACTGACTTCTTTATCCCAATATAGGGAAAGTACAACTATTTGCAATGAAGACAGATGGGGACAACTGACTGGTGGTCAGAATACGAATTTATTGTGGACTACGTAGGCTTATATACAATTCTAGGAAGGCTAGTAATTTTTTACTACAGTGATTGGGTTAATAATCACATAAACAAACATACATTTTTCAACATCTCTTGCTTCCAGAAGTTGATTCCATTTTTTTTCCTGTCAGCCAGTCTTCATTCAGTCTTCAAAGCTCTATTTTTTCTTGCCAAGGCATCTTGATTATCAAATCTCTTATGCTAATCAGATCCAAAGTACATCATCTCCCCCTTCTCTTTTCAACCAAAACTACTCCTTTAATGGCTTAATAATTAATCTCTGCACACATTGAAGCAAGCAAGGTATCATGATTAATACAATTATTATGAAAATCATCACATACATACCCATCCTAAAAAAATCTTTTAGCTAGGGTGCCAAACCCCAGTTACTAAAACCTCAGGCCTGATCTCAACAAACCAAAATCATTCCTGATGGCAGCTGCAGGGGGGGGATTACTAGATTTAGAAATACTGCCAGAAGTGCAATTGTACCAAATGGTTTGATTCTTATATACAGGGTGATAGGGAGAAACATCTTAAGTTTTAGACTGATTCTTTCCCATGTATTTAAAATTAACACAAAAATAGATTTTCACTGAACCCAGGAGCTCTAACTCTTGGGGCTCCAAGGGTGCTTCAGGAAGGTAAGGGACAAAATTTGATCTGATTTGCTTTCAAAATTTTTAGTGTAAATATTAGTGTAAAGTCCTTGAGGACCTATACTCCCCCTTTTTTGTTTTTTAATAGCATGTGTGTTTCTCGTTATGAACATGAAGGCAACATAAAAGCAAAACAATATGTGACAAAACAATAAATTGATGCTAAGTAAAAATTAATCAGATAATATGTAAAATTACTAGTACATGAAAAATAGAGTGGTGATTTAAAGTAATGCATTATAAATTTCTTAAATATTGTACTATTTCTCAGAGCCTGCTGTAATTGGCAAGCTTCATTTTAAAGTGAGGGCTTGGAGAACTATTCCTGGGTAATATTTCCAGGTTCACTTTAAAAGGAAGTTTGGCTATTATAGGTCTAAATTTGGCAAGTCAGAATGACTTGAGTATAGTTTTGGTGTAGAAAATACTTGGGTTTATTGGTGTATTTCTCCACTAGTTAAGGCTAGGACTTGACCAAGGTCCAGTCCTTAACTGGAAGAGTCTCTTTAATATATCCTAAAAACCTCTTAATAATAGTAGTCATGAAAGTTCTTTAAAATAACACGTCTTATGAATAGCTACACAACAATATGTGAAGGTTTTTAAAGCAGCTGGTTTTGTCATTTATCTTTAACTAAAAAGTAGTTTAAAAGGCATTAAATAGCTTACAACTGATAGCAGTCATAATATGAAAGTGTTACTCATTCTTTAGTACTACTTATAAAAAATAAAATAGAAAAATTGTTCTTATTTCTATAACAAAATAGGTGTATCTCGTAATTCAAATGAGCAAATTTTGACAAAAATTAATTTAGGCTTTTGTCATCCGTTTGTATAGCAAAAGAATTATAATTTAAGCAGGTATATTTCAATGTGGTGGTGTTTGCAGGGGTCCCAGGATGAGGGAAGAGATGAGAATCTTGACTCCATGTTTCAGAAGGCTGATTTATTATTTTATTATATATATTATATTAAAAGAAAATTATATACTAAAACTACACTAAAAGAATAGAGAAAGGATTTCATCAGAAGGCTAGCAAGGAATAGAAAGGAATGGAATTATAATAATATCTTGTGACTGCTCACAGCCTCGACACAGGTGGCTGTCATTGGTCATCAAGTAAAAACAATTTCATATGCTGGGTAAACAATTCTCCAAATCACATTCCAAAGCAGCAAAACATGGAGAAGCTGAAGCTTCTCAGCTTCTCAGGAGAAAAGATCCTAACGAAAGGATTTTTCACAAAATATGTCCGTGACATTTCAACAAGACTTAAAGTCACTAAAACTTAACTTCAGTAAAGCATAACAAAAAATATACCTAAAAGAACTTAAAATTATCATTACTGAGACTAAACAAAACTTTATCTTAACAAGAATTAACTTATTTAAACTCTATTATTGCAAATAAGTTACTGAAAATTTGTCATATTACAGTTAAACATCAAGGTAATTATGCAAGTAAACAACTGTATTGAGATAGCACCATGAATTTACTGTAGGAATTAAACTGTTGTAGCTTTTAAAGATTGCTTGTAAGATAGATTTAAGTTTGGCTTAATAAAAATAATGGGATATAACATTGAAGGCTAAAACAGTAAAAAATTAGTTATATATAACTGTTAAAAATGACCAGATAATATTGGCTTTCACATTTATGTATTAGCTTTTACATGTTGTTGATTATAAGTATTTAAATATAGTACAAATCATAATTCTTTTCAGCTGTTTGATATAACATAATCAGCTTAAGTATGCCCTGCATTGCTCATAGAAATAATAGTATAATGAATATAATATCTATGTATCACTTATAGAAATAGTATTGTGATGAATGTATTGTACTATAGGCCTTAGCACAACCTAAGATGTGAAAAGGGCTTTTTGTATCTAAGAACAGTGTAAAGCCGTCCACTGACTGACTTGTCCAAGTGATAAGATAACCGAGACACAAACCAGAGCACCCGAGAATGTTGGGAAGGATGAAAGTTTGACAAGAAAGTCTCACAGATATGTATGCTTAGCAGAAAGATTTTTGAATGTAGAACCTGAGAATGAAATAGAGATGGAAGCAAGTTTTGATATAGAAGAAAAGAATTGCTGAGCCAGTCTTACTGGATAACCAAGGAGGCAAAGGTATGTTAGTTAGAAGGGGGTTTTTATGACTTAGAGCAAAGGATAAACCCACCTCAAACAGAAGATGTTTTTACCAAGCAGAAAGATACCACAGGCAAACAAGTCAGCAGATGCTGCAAGTAGAAAAAAGGTCTCAGAATTTTCTACTGCAAGAAAACTGAAAAACATCTAGCTTAAACTGTAATGTACTAACTTTTCGTGATTGGAGAATAGTAACATGAATATGGTAATTACAGTAATTATGATAGGCTATAGATAAAAGTTAAGGTAAAGATTGGCTCTACTGTATTAATATCCTCAGCAAAGAAAAGTATATAATGCATTTGTAACCTAAACTAAGGGTCTCCAGACCTGCCTGCAGCTGGAGCTGACAGCTGTAGGCACAGGCTCTGTTGCCCACGACCCTGGACTGCTGTAACATCTTGGATGTAATAAACTGAATTTTGAAGAGCTGCCAGGAGTCCCGCATCCCTCATTACAGCTCTTACACAAGAACAATTGGAGAATGCCATGTTAAATTTAAGGAGGACATACTAAATCCTTATCAGAGGATGTGAAACAGCAGGATGGAGACACAAGAATGTGAGAAATGATACTCACTTCCAAAAATTTAAAAAGATTTATTAAAACCTTCTCAAAAATACAACAGAAGACTGAATAAAGTAAATAATATGGTGCCAGGAGCAATATTTCCCACCACGTGCTCACCCAAACAATGGAGGTTTCGCCTTTTAACCTTTTAGCTCCTCCCAAAGTTCTGTCCATCGACTCCTTCTTCACTGTCCAGTGGTGGAGTTTACTTCCTTAAATCTTGATTGGAAATCAGATGTTGCCATAATAGCAAGCCGACTCTCCCAAATGTCCCAAACTCAGGCCATCCCCTGAAACCAATGCAAGGGGGGGGTAAAACATAACTATAAATCTATAAAACTTCTCTTAACATATATACATGATATTTGCCTTTTAATTATAAGAGTCAATCATCTCATTAATCATCTATCACACTTATCAAAAAATACAACATAAGACTGAATAGACAAAATAATACAGCGCCGGGAGCAAAGGATTTTTTCCCACCATGTGCTCATCCACACAATGGATGTTTTGCCTTTTAACCCTTTAGCCGCTCCCAAAGTTCTGTCAGTCGACTTCTTCTTCACTGTCCAGTGGTAGAGATCATCTTTCTTACATCTTGATTGGAGGTCAGGTGTTGCCATAGTAATGAGCTGACCCTCCCAAATGTCCCAACTACCCAGGCCATCCTGTGATAACAATGCAAGGGGGGGTAAAACATAACTATAAATCTATAAAGCTTATCTTAACATATACATAATATTTGCCTTTTAATTGTGAGAAGTCAGCTATTGCATTACTCATCTATCACAATAAGAAATAAAATATATTGACTTGACGCACAGGATGTCATGCAGATAAGCTGGAGTGTGAAGAAGCCAAACAAAGGAGTTCCCAAAACATCAAAAAGTTTGCAAGAATGTTTGAATAATGTATGAAAAACATGAATATGCATGTACCTCAGCTAATGGTGTAAAGATAACACTCTTTATATGTACTGGTGTTCTTTGGCTGTTGGCCAGGAGTACCCCAGCACTGGAAATATTGTCTTTCTATCCTATTATTATTATTAAACTTTAAAAAAAATTAATTAGTGAACTCTCTTTTTCACAATACTAAATAGCTGTATAGAAAGGTTCACAATAAAATTACTTTGTTAAAAAGGCAGGAAACTGGCAATACAAACGGTTTGACTAAGGCAAGGTGTCCCTCAGGCCCTTTGATGTGTATCAGGAGTTGGCTTTTGATAGCTGGGCTGCTCCCCCCCAATGCCTGAAAGTGCCTGATGCACTTCAGCAAGGGACTATTGTGGGGGTGTCCCAATGACTCCTATACAAAATTTGAATGCATAAAAATTCCCCACTGTGTCAACATATCCCTCCTCCACAAAACCAGGGGGACTGACAGCATAAAAGGCTTAACCCTGGCGATTGTCCCTCGGGTCCTGTAATTTGCACCGTGTTGGCTTTGCAGGCTCTGGCTATTCCCACCCACGCCTGAGAGCACCTGAGGCACAGTCGTTAATGGACAATGACTAGGCCATTGGCTTTTTGAGATAAGTCAGGTCGGCACCAGAATCAATGAGTCCTGTTAAGACTGTGTCTTTGCCTTCCAGAGTCACTGCATTGTCATGTGGGATGCTGAGATGTGAAACTTTTTGTCCAAAAAATCTGTGGGATCCCTGTGGAACCAAAGCCCCCTCCCCTCTGTCCATCTATCAGGGGTGCAGATAAGGGTGCTGCCAGGAAAAGTATGAGTTGGGCTGTATGGCGTCTGGCCAGGACCACACAGGGCGTCTGGGGGGTCCAAGCCATAATCTTTATTTCCCCAACCGAGTCAGAATCAATGACTCCTGGCAGCACAAACAACCCTGTTATTGAGGTAGATGATCTACCTATAAGCACAGCGTGGTTACCGGGTTTTAAGGGTCCATAGATTCCTGTAGGGAGACAAAAAACTAAGCAATTAGACAACGTTACTGTGTTATTGGTTGATATGTCCAGTCCTGCACTGCCTGGGGTAGCTGCATGCAGGTCAGTGATGGTCCAACGAAGGCTGCTTGCGGCTGGACTGAGGCTTGTGGTGGTCCTCTCTGAGGCATTGGCTGGGGCATTTGTGTCTTCGCATGGTGCTTCTCCGCTCTTTGGCCCTGGTTTCCCAATATCAGACACCTTTCAAAATCATACTTGGACTGACATAGATTAGCATAATGCCTTCCCTTACGGCACCAAGGGCAAATGCCAGGAGCTTTGGGTCTGGCCTCCCCCTTTTCGAAACAGTCCTTTTTTCAAATGCTCAAATTTCCCGCACCTGAAGTATGTTTGGGGGTCCTCCTCCTTAAGACCTTTTTTCTTTAATTGCATCCACTTATCATGAGGGTCAGGAGGGAATGGATCAGTCTCATAATCTGAATCGATCAGTCCTGGATCGAAGGGTTCCCCCTCCTCCTCACTGCTAGAACCGTGGTCAGTGAATGACCATGAGAAAGGATGCCTTCCCCTCCTTTGTCTGGGCAGGGGCGAGGTTGATGGCTGAAGCCCCTCTTCACTGTCAGAGATGCCAGTTTCAAGTGGCCAGGGAGAGTAGCAATGAGGAGAGACAGATCAGGGTAAGGGGCCAGTGGTATCTGCAGAGGATACAGCCTGAGACTGCTCTTGCTTTTTAAATGTCTCAAAAATTATTCTACAGGAGGGGATCATACACATTGCTGACTCATGTCCCATAGTAGCTAAATCATAGAGCATAACCCCCACATTATCCCAAACAGCAGCTGTAAAAATAGAGGAGTCCAGATTTGGCAAAAATTTGCCATGTTTTGCAAGTAAAGGAAGAATTAGTTCAAAAACACCTCTCTCTTCTTTAGACATACCTTGTCCTATGTTCCTCCTGGCTTACCTCCTTCCTCCATGGAGGGATTGTTTTAGGCCTACTCCTGCTTCTCACAGCCGCACTTCCAGTTCCGGGGGGCTCGTCAATTGCAGCCAGATTGGCAGTTTCTTGCTCTTCACACCCATTATTGGCGATGAAGAGAGATGGGGACAACTGATTGCTAGTCAGAATCCGAATTTATTGTGGACTATATATACTTATATACTATTCTAGGAAGGCTAGTAATTTTTTGCTACAATGATTTGGTTAATCGTCACATAAACACATGTACACATTTTGCAACATCTATTGCTTGCAGAAGTTAATTCAATCTTCTTTTCTGTCAGCCAGTCTTGATTCAATCTTCAAAGCTGTGAAAAATGCATATTATATCATTGGCTCTTTGCAAATATTATTATTATTATTATACTATATGTGTTATGTTAGAAAATTATGCTGTAATAATTTTTTTAAAGTACTGTGGTAAATATAGTTTTTAGGCTATAGCATAATAAAATAGAAACTATGTGATGTAAGATACTTTTTGTAACTAGCTCAAGGAAATTCTTTGCATCGAGATAACAGCAACAAGATGCCAAGAGAAGAATTACTGCCTCCTTATCAGGAAAAGCCAGACTTTGTGGGGACCAAGGCGATTGATTTAGAAGATGAGGGGGGGGAGTTGACAATAAACAGAAAAATCCCTAGTTTGAAAGGGATGTTTGAATCATTTATGAGATATATGAATATGCAAGAGGCGATTGTTTTTAAAGATTAATCCTTTGTTAGCGAGCCATGCTTTTTGGGGCCTAGTGTCCAGAAGCATCTGGACGTCTGTAATTCTTTGCTTTTTATTGTCCTTTATTGTCCTAACTTTGATTGTCCAAATTCTTATTGCTCTAATTTTTTATTACTATTTTTATAACTATTTTAGTACTATTAAACTTCTAAAATTTTAAAACAAGTGATTGGCATTTTTCGCAAAAGCTCTGCTTGTTCTTGCCAAGGCATCCTGATTATCAAATCTCATATGCTAATTAGGTCCAAGGTACATCATACAACCAAAATGCAATCAGTACAGGTTTTTTCCACTATCTCAAGCCGTGCCTTGGGCGCCAAATATTGTATTCATCCTGGTTTTGGGCAAATTTTGGATTAAACCTCCAAAGGGTTCATCTAGAAAGTAAATTCAAGTGGCCCTTCCCCCAGCTGGTTTGGCAAAAGATTTCCCTGGAGAAAAGTGGAAAAAACCTATTTATTAAACAGGCAAAACATTCATCAGCACAAAAAATGAACAATATTAAACAATAAAACCTCTTGCCAATCTGAAGAGATGACAAACTCTGAAAGTCCTTTTTGTGGGTTGCAGCTCAGCTCACCTAGTCTGGTATCAGTCCCTCCGGTGCTGGAAATGTCGTGGCCCAGGCCCGGACTGGTGGGCCTCAGGTGTAAGCTCCCGGTGCTCTTCTGGGTTTTCAGGCCAGAGCAGGTTTAAACAGTTCCAAGAAAAAGGAAAAAAAACAGAGTCCAGGGAACTTCTCTGCCTCAGCTAGCTAAAAACTAACTAAAAGCAAAGGAAAACTCGCTCCTGCCGTCTGTCTGTGCTGCAGACAACACAGTCCAGGAGAAGGATACAGGAGAGCAAGTACAGTTTTCTGATAACAAAGTCCACTCTTCTTCTCTCCCCCCCTTCACTCTCGGAATCATTCTTAAAGGTGCAAAACTTAATATCTGGCAAAAACAGAACAGATGATTTGGGATACAAGCATCATAAAGTCACCCCAGGACAACTCTGCTGTATCAGCTTATGTAAAGATAACATCAGAGACAACAAGGATCATTTGGGATGTATATTCATTATTGTTTGCCTGTCCTGGTCTTGGTTGCTACTTCTGGAGGTTTATTAATCATTGCACCCAGCCTGTTGAGGGAGCAGCAGGGGATGATTTTTTCTAGACTTTCACCTCCTTCTCCCCCAGCAGCTCTTATACATTACTTTTTTAGTATGTTCATTTCCCTCTGGATGTTAAAGACACCATATTTTTGTTGCTAATTCTGCTATGTCTCCTCTGTACAATCTCCAAGATCTTTGGAGTCAGGGCACATATTTCCAGGGAGGTTGTCCAGAGACCTGCCCCAGGGGTGGAAAATCCTGAGTGGCATGGAATGGGAGAGGAAATAGGCCACATTTTGAAGAAGTATTCTGTGGAGTGCCCCCTGGCCCCAGGAGGCAGGGATTCTACTCAGACAGACAACATCGGGCGAGGGGCATGATTTAAAGAAGATTCCACCCCTCCATCCCCTGGGGCGTGCCCCTGCAAGCCTGGGAAAAGACACTCCACCCCATCTGGTCAAATAAGGAATGGCCCCAGAATGTTCTTCCTTTTCTGTACCCTCATTGGTTTAAATTCTATTGCAATGTCCCCGCCTTAGTTTTTTCAATAGTTGTCCTCCCTTTGCAGTCCCCTGCTCCTCCTGCTATTTGACCCTGACCCTAAATTCCACCCCTACCCTGTCATATAAAACCCATAACCCTACCCCCTTGTTTCTTGTCTTGGTCCCTAGCACAAAAAAGGATCCCGGATTTTGCTAAACCAAGACCCATCCTGTTGCCTTTCTTTGCTGTTGGTCATCGGCAACTGCCTGAGGTCCGAGATTCTGGGGCCCGGGGGAGTTGTTGCACCCCTCGCTGTGGCCGAACGCAACAAGTGGTGCCCAACGTGAAGCCTCGACAAAGAGGTCCCTGAAGAAGTGTCTCCTGCAGCCTCCCACTGCGGGACAAAAGTGGCTGTTGGCACAGCCACTTCCCTGAGGAGAATGCCTCATGTTTTAGTGGGGGCTATCCAAAGGGCGACCGGGACCCTCCAAAGACTGAAGAGGCCGAAGAATTGCCAGAGTATCAGAGGCCGGTCGAGGGGCTGACCACCTGCCCAGCAGATTTCTGTTGACCCAATGGCCATAGGCCCAAAGAGCAACTGTAAGTTATATATATATTAGGGTCTTCTGCTTTTTCGTTTTCCTTTTTCTGCTGGGTGTGGGAATGAAGTTTGAGGATGGTCAACAATCTTAGTCACCCTAAGCTGAACCCTCCTCAAAGAGACATCTATTTCCAAGTTGTAGATGCCCTTGTTGCTCAGGGAATTCATTTATCTAAGAGAAATTTGAAATCTTTTGTTCATTTTCTTTTCAAATACTTTACGAATGCTATGAGGGAATCAGTTTTATTGCTTGAGTTTTGGATATGGTTGGGATCAAGTTATTTGTTTTACAAATGGAGGGAAATTTCAAAGTGAGCAAGTTTTATCCTCTTTTCCATTTATCCTTATTTTTGTTCTGTTTATGATTCAATTAAAAAATCAGGGGAAAATTTGGGAAAAGTTTTGGGGCCCCAGTTCAAAAGCCCTTCCCCTTCTTCTTTTCCCTGTGTGCCCAAACCCTCTTCCCCACCTGAGGGGCGACAGGCAGGCAGTTGTTGCTGTGGTAGTGGGGATTTGGGGATCTCTCCCTACCTGTGGCAGTTTTGAGATGTTTGGTCTGAGTCTGGGGTTGTTTGTTCCATGTCTTGTCGTGGCAGTTAGAATAATTCCAGATTTTTCCCTGTTTGTCCCCAAAGTTCCTACCCCTCTGTCTGGAAAATTCCCTGTCAGTTATGAATTTTCCCCTTTTGCCATTGGTTTATGCCCAGGTTATAAGTTGCCGTTCTGGCTAGCCAGACCATCTCGTCTCGGTTTCCCGCTCTCCTCCCATATAAAAGCCGCTGTTTTCTCAGTCTCCCTGCTCTTTTGCCCCTGTTCTCTCCTTTGAGTTTCACCTCCCCATGTCCCACCTGGTGCAGCACCGGGACCGGCAGCTCTGACCCGGCTCTCCGCTGCGGGGGAGAGAAACCCCTGCATGGTGGGGCAACTGCTGTCTTGTTCCAGCAACGGAAAGGATCTGACACAGCCCAGACTGCTGCCACTGTTGTTCTGGCCACAGAAAGGTTCCACCGCTGCCGAGCCGCTGTTGTCCCAGCGACGGGAAATCCCGCTGCAGAGCGGGAAAAGAAATAAAGGCAACTTGGAGATAACAAGCAAAAAAGCCCTTTCTTCTTCCTTTGCTTCCCTCCTTAGACATAGGATCCACGTTTATCGGCCGCTCCCAGCAGTTGGGATCCACGCCAGTGGCCGAACTGTGATTCCTGCTTGCCCACGGCGGAGCAGGAATGCAGCCAATCCCTGGCGGGCACACGCTGAAAGAGAAAGGAGTTCAGAGCGCGCGGGTGACCGGCGCCACCACTCGTCTCGTGACCGTGGCGCGATGTCACGTTGCCACTCAGCACAGGGTTGCTATCGATCCCCTTGTTATAGACACATATTATAATATTGGCTTTTTGCAAATATTAAAATGTATTTTATATGTGTAATGTTAAAGTAACTTTGTTATGAAGAAATAATTTTCATTTCTGTTGTTAATAAAGGTTAGACATAGTAGTGAAATAGCTATGCTTGTGTTAAAATGCCTGCTTGGATGGGATAAGATCCAATGAACATAGGATAAGGACACCTGCTGCAGATATGTCAACCATCAGCACTCACCATCTGAAGACAGTGTGGACCAAAAGCTGTAGGTAATAAGAATGGACTAAAACCACAACCAAAGAATCCGCATGCTCTAAAAAGGCGGACCCAAGGAGGAGCCATGCTAAACAGTTCTTGGAACATGTAAACTAGTTTGGGGAAAAATTACTATGAATAAGGGTCTATGAATATGCAACAGACTGATGTAAGGGAAAAGGTATTTAAGGGGATCCCCGATGGTAGTGGGGTGATCTTGGCTGAGTGCAAAGATGCACCTGTCCATAATAACCTTTGCTCTATGGTCCATGTCTCCTATTGTCCTTTATAAAACTTTTTACATTTTCACAGGAGAGTGAACCTCGTTTTTCACACCCTGATGCCTCCTGATCCCCTCTCTCCCTTTGAAATGGAGGTCTTGGGGGTTCGCTTAAGTTAGCAATATGAATTAAGCATTTAAATTTTAGCTTGTAGAATTGTGTGTTGAATTTTAACCTTTTACTTAAGAAACCTCTGCCATGGTACAAAGGGCATAGGAAAATGCAAATTTCTGAAGCTTCTTGCCATAAAGAACAATACCGGGAGAAGACCAAGAAATGCAAGAAACCCAGATAAAGGGGCTCCTCTGTTTCCAAGCTTTGACAGGGCGTTCTGCTGCTTCTCTGCCTCTGCTGCCCCGGTTGAGACCCCTAGGGTTGTGCCCAGCTGCTGCGGGACCATACCCAGTGGCTGTAAGATGTCTTGCCCCTGTGGGACGGTGTCTGGTCTCGGAGCAGGGTTTGCTGCCACTCCACCAAGCCTTGCTAAACCCGCTAGGGACACAACATACACCAGAGGTGATGCTCTTGCCGCTTCTGTTGCCGAGCCACCACCTGTTGTATTGCACTAAATAGTTATTTAGTATCTGTCTTTGTATTGGGTGATGGGAAAAAACGTTACTGGGTATGTCAGGTCACGTGGATGGTGTATTCCCCTCCCTTTCACGTGGTTGCTCCCTCACACACTTCCCCCCCTTTCTGAATTCTCTGGTGGTCCGTCCCACAGGTGGCCCCTCCCCTCACCCCTCCCCAATGGCATCCCATTGGCCACGGTCCTCTTTCCCCGCCCCCTTTCCCTGGGGTATAAAACTCCACTGCAAGGGGGCCACACCCTCTTTCCTGCCTGGGTGGTTGCTGTCTCCAGAAGTGTCCTGGCCCAAGTCAATAAACAGCATACTTGCTCCCATGTGGGAAGAGTGCTTCTTGTCTTTTATCTTTCGCCTATGCAACTCCGTGTGGGCTTGGGTTCCAGCTAGGCGGATTGGACCCATACAAAGCCCAGAGAGCCACGGATTACTGCAACTACCTTAGAAAGCTCCCAGACAGCAGCTGCTGCACTAAAACCTGGAAAGCCCGGTTGCAACACTGCTTGGTAGTTGCGGGGCTGCCATGCCGCCACCTCCCAGGGAAGAGGTGCCGAGATCAGGGACCAGCGTGGCCCCACACTGTGCTGCTCCCACTGTAGCCAAGCTTCTGGTTCACTGTCTGCCGCTGCTGACGAGCCGGTGCCACAGACGCGGCTCCCTGGGGCGGGGGGCCTCTCCAACAGTTAAACCCCGTTAAACGGAGCGGAGCCCCGCTCCCTATCAAAACTCAAACCTGCCAACACTACTTTCCAATTGTGGTGCTGTCATGGTTTGACACTGGCACAATGCCAGTGCCCCCATGAAGATACCTTCTCCCTGGTTTCTGCTGTGAGATGTGACCAGGAATAAGCAAAGCAGGCTCCTACTTAGGGAAAAAGAACCAGAACTTTATTAACTACTCTACAACTACAGATAAAAAGGAACACACACACAGGGAAAATGAAAACTTCACAAGTGCATTTCCTCCTCCCCCCACCAAATTTCCAACACAATACATTTGGTTCCTCAAATCACCAACTCTCGGTCCAGCACCACCTTTTAGACAATCAATCCTCAGTTCATCAAGAGGAGAGGAGTCCTTCTTGTGCCATGGGCTTCCCCTGGAAACACAGCTGAAGCCTCGTGTGTTTCTGTGTCACTCGTGGCACCGCCCGGAGTACATCTGCCGTCGTGACTTCTTCCTTTTCATGTCCAGTGCTCTCACCACTGAACACAGACCAGAGCTGCTTCTAGGGTTGTCTTTTAAGAATGCTCTGTCCCGATCCAAAAAAGGCACAGTCTCTCCTTTGGGACACCTGTCCCCACAATCTCTCCTTTGGGACACCTGTCCCCCCCATATTTTTCACCCCCTGGGGCCGAGGGGCATCAACACTGAACCCTCTTGGTTCTGAGGCCATTGCCTCCCCCTAGAATGCAGTCTCTGTATCACAAGGAACATGGTTCTGTCCATGGCTATACAAAAAGAGTCCAGCAAAAGCTACTCCATCATCTCTTCTCACTAGGATTCTTCTCTATTCTTCTACTATCTCTCACTCGCCCAGACCTCTCTCACACTGGCCCATTTCTTCCTCATCTTCCACTCTATCTTCTAGGAAAGGTCAATGTTCTGTAAAGTTCTCATTCTCCAAAAAGGGGTTAAAAGCTCCTACAAGCGGCCGGCTGCACTCCCCCCCCCTTCTCCGTCTCAGCCGTGCTGCCGGCGCAGGCCCATGTTTATCAAGCTTCAAGGTTACAGTCCCAGGCAGCGGCTCTCTCTCTCTCTCTCTCTCTCTCTCTGTGTCTCTCGGGGGGGGGCTGCCCGATGGCTCCCGGTCTCTCTCTCTCTCTCTCTCTCTCTTCCACCCTTCCACCCCGGGGCTCAGGCCTACCTCTCTCAGCCTCATGGCTTTCCCCTCCCCCTGCCCAGCCAGCAGCTGGGCCGGGGGAGAGACCCGAACTCTTTCCCGCCGGAAACCCAAGAGAACCCTCCCAGGGGAGAGCTCTGCTTTTAACCCCGTGTTCTCAGAGGCGTGTCCATGTCCCAATGGCCAGGTTAAATGCCAATATTAAAGCCTGAATATCCATTGGCCAAAAACACAGCATCCCAAAAAACACATTTCCTGTCAAACCACCACAGGTGCCTAGCAACCCCGGCTGCGGTTTCTGTTGGCTGCAGTTTCTGTCCGCAGGATCCGAGCAGCTGAAGGAACAAGTCCAACAGATCCAAGTAGTAAAGATCACAGACAGAATCGATTAATTCCTTGGACAGTGGGGACTCAAGGGTTGGTGGCTTGCTGTAGTTAAAAATGTTTTGTGGATTTTTATTGTGATTTTTATTGTTTTCCTTATGTTTTCATGTTTTTACGTTGTTGTAAAAAGCCATGGTAAATCGTGATTTTAGCAGGTTAAATTTTAGCTGAGGGTTAGAACCAATTCATATTGAAGTTAGATAAACCAACGATAAGTTAATGATTATTAAATGCTTAAGCTAAAGCTAATTGTTATATTATGAGTTCATTTGTAGAAGGAAGTGGAGCAAGTGAACCATTATAGGAACATATTGAAACCAGTAGAACAATGCCCAGCACCTGGACTCTATGTCAATCCATCATGAAGCAAGGAGCCTTGGATTGTGCCAGAGGGTCAGAGAGACCTGATGATGACTTTCCTGACTTCATCCCTGGGACCACTGACCCAGTTCGAGACCACTGAACCAATTCAAGAGAAGAATTGTGCACGCGTGAAGGACTAATAAACTCATTTTAATACAAAGTGGGGATGGGAGGTGCTGGGGTTATGCACGTGTATTATTTTGGGAAATAAATAGAAGGCAAAAATCCTTGTGTGGTGCGGTCACACATTTTGGGTACAATCCCCACGGTGCCGCCCGCCGGTGTAATAAACATACCACTTTCTAACTTGGACTAGTTAGAGAGTCTTTGTGATTTTCAGTTTGAACGATTCAGTGGGAGAAGGCTTTTTAATGAATAAAGACGGGGCAGATGTAGAGGCTGGTGGGCCAACAGGGAAAAAGTTCACAACACTCCCCTGGAGGGAAAACTTCTCAAGTGATAACCACCCTTGTTAGGGTGAGGAAAAAGGCTTCTCCCAGCATGCCTTTCTGCGACATGCAGAATCATCGTATCACATTGGCCCTTCCCCCTCACTCCACCCCTGTGCCCTCATCCCATTGGCCCTGGTGTCCTGCCCCACCCCTCAAAATCCATATATAAACCCCTGCTTTCCCTGCCTGAGTGGCTCTTTGTCCCTGGATGCCTTTGAGGAAGAAGCTCAATAAAGGCTCTCCTTGGAACCCCACATGAAGACCCTGTCTCTCCTGCATTGCATGTATCACAGAAGAGCTGAAATCACTTGGCGTGAGCACAGAGGTGCCTGTGCCCCTGAGGTGTCTTTTTCAAGATGCTTCTTTGGGAAGGTTGCGGCACTCTCGACAACACTCAAGGCAACTAGTGGCACCCAACATACAGCAGCAATGTTAAGGGCCCTGAGGCTCCGATGATCTCCGGTCACCGAGGTACCAGACAGCCATCACTCTGTAGGAAAAGAGAAGAGCTGAGCTTCAGAGGCAGTGGAGAGCAGCTCAAGACCAACAGCCCCATAAATCACTTTTTGAAAAGTGCTGTCAAGAAAGGACAATTTTATAAAGAAGACCCAGGTCTCACCCCTAAGATCTTTCAGGCCGAGCTCATGGGAAACCCCAGTCCTAGTGTTGAGTGGGAGGAAGATTACGGGGACAAGGATAAAGATGGGAACAATAATTACAAAGGAACAACAGGACGTTTATAAACGTTTAAAGTTACTTTTAGTATTATGGCTTGGGGTTTTCGTGGTCTGTCCAACCCCAGCTGCTGTAGGTGTCCGGATAGAGAAGTCTCGCTAAGCACAACCTGTCCAGGTCCCTCAGGCAGGCTCCCAGCCACAGGCAATCTCAGCAAGCAGCTCAGCTCTTAAGTGAGATCAGCTTTTTGGTGATTTCAGCTCTTTGCTTGCTAAGTGCTTCAGCAGACGCGGGGAGAGAGAGGAGAAGGCTGTATGACGTTCTACAGAGGCGTCTTTATTGGCAGCTTCTGCAAAGGGTGACAGTGACAGCTCTTCTGCTGAACAGCGCAGAAGTAGGGGTTTATATAGGGTAGAGGGGTTTCGTGAAACAGTCCAATTGTAAGGGTCGAGGCGAATATGACCTATCGTCTTACAGAGAGATATTGAAGGTCCAAAGGCAGAAGAGGGGCTTCTTTAGTCCAGTCACCATGACTAGGCATTTCTTATCCTAGGCAACTGACCACCAGGGAGGCCTTTCTGGCCCTGTGGCTGCTGCATTTTAGTTTCTTATGGGCGAGAGTTTTCTAAAAGGGATCTGAAAAGGATCATTTGATGACTTTACAACACCTTTCCAGGTGTGTCTGCAGACTCCATATTTAGCATCAACTTTTGGGACCTAGTTTATGTGGAGGACACTATGGCACCTCAATTGCTGCCCATTTCCTCTCCCATCCGAGAAACACTATACCATCATGCAACGCGTCGAGGCTTCCTGCTGTCTCTCACCTCTCCCATAAACCCCCTTCTAGATTCTGTGAAGCTCCCCTTATTCTCTTCCCCTCTGATTATCCCACACCCTCCCCAGTCCCTGGTCCAGAGTGGCGTTGGCCGCGCCACCCCAGACCCTCCTTTCCAAGATGGCGACAGTCGTGCCACTTGGAACCTGTTTTCCCCCTCTTCACCTTCTCTTCCTGCCCCCAGTCCCACCTCTGGCTCTGCCTCTTCCTCCAAATGTTCCACCTCTGGAGGTTGTGACCACTCCATCATAGGACACGCCTCTTCCGGGGAAGACAGAACCAGAAACCCTGCTCGGGAAACCGTCATTTTGTTTACTCCCCCCAAAATGGTGGCACCCATAATCCCCCTACCGGAGCCCCAGACAACTTGCTACAGTTACCCAGCACACAACATCAGTGCTTCCACTCCTTCTCCTGAGAGGGTCTCCCACTTCATTGCCTTCACTGGCACCATATGGCCCCTGTGAAGCCAGGCCAATCCATCAAACAGTTCAGGACCTGTGTTTCCATGTTGAGAGCCTCCTTTGAATATGGCCATTGCCATCTGGACTCCCCAAAGAAACTTCATGTTTAACCAAATTGTGCCTGCGCCAGGGACCACCATCACTGATTGCAGCAGGAGGCATCTCCAGCAAAGTCACTGAGAGCAAAAACACGTTCTGGCAAGCTGCATTCAACCAACTTTGACACCTAGAGTTCCCAAGTGCCACTGACAGAGAAGGAGAAAGAGAAATCGTCACCAACCCTGCTCCAAACACCAAATTAATGTAACTGTACAAGTTTTCTGTACAAGCCCTAACACTTCCCCTTTTATTCCCCCTTCCTGGTAAATATATTTTCAGTTGTATTTAGATAATTTTAAGCATTAGCAAGTTCTATATCATGTTAAAGATATGTTTGTTTAATTAATCTTTTAACAGCCCCCCAGTCTTCATTAAAAAAGAGTAACTTGATTTAATAGTATTAAGTCTTATAAGTTATTAAGTACCAGTATTCTTATTTAGTTTTTTAATGTTAATTTAATTTGTACAGATTATCTCTTTTCATTTTAATATATACATAAATGTAAATAGTTCTTAACTAAAGTTATAAGAAGTTAATGTGACACAAACAATCCTAACTCCCATTATTTGTTTTAAGTTTTAAAATCCCTCTATTTTAATTAATTTGAAAAATCAAGTTTCCAGAGTACACTCTTTATGCCCTGTTGTCCTTTCTGCAAGGGGCTTTGCAGAAGGACAATATCCATGGTTCTTATGATAAAGAGTATAAGTCTAATTTGATGTTAGATTGTTTCACTGGTTTAAAAAGTTTTTTTACAAATGGTGAGTTGTGTTCTGTGTTTTTTATAAATTTTCGTTAGTGGAAAAGTAACAGAAGTTTTAATGAGAGTGAAAACCAAGTGAAAAGAAGGTGTGCGTAAGCTGATGGTAAGATGAGGGGTGACAGTATAGAATACTTGAAAGACTGTTAAAGGGAAGAGAAAGGGAAGAGAAAGAAGGAAACAGAAAAGAGAGACAGTGAGAGAGTGAGCAAAAAAGAAAAGGAGTGGTTTACTAAGAATAAGGGTATTAAGTTGAGAGCAGAGGGATGAAAGAGAAGGCTTTAATTACGTGTTGCATTAATTGTTATGTTAAACTTACTTTTACCTATACCTTCTACTCCTTACATATGTAAAAATTAATTTCTTATGTGCCTCCCTTTCATGTTTGATCTTCCCACTGAAGTTGTTTGTTGTCACAAGTTTAGCTAAAATTATTAGTTCTATAATTGCGTTGTTATGTTAATTGTATTTTACTGTTCTCTCAGGATCTCTAGCTGGTCAGAGTGACCCCGAGATACATTAGAAAGTCTCTTTTCCCAGCCTGGCGCTTGAAGAAGGAGTCAGAGCTCTTCAGTTCTTGGTCTCAAGGTTGTTTATTGCATCTTATCTATAAATTTTTTTTTCTCCTGTCCAGCCGAGGTCTGCTCAGCAAGACAGTCAGAGGCACTCTACCCGCCTCAGAGGCGGTGTTATCTTTTTATACTAAAAACTATATATACAATATTTACAATTACTTTCCAATACCTATCACCTATGTTAGACAGTGAGCTTCTACTCTAAACCAATCTAAAAGTGCCAACATCACAGCAGAAGATGGAGGCCAAGAAGAAGAAGGAGAAAGGCTGGACATGCCCAGATTCCTCCATCTTGCCCTCTGAACCCCCATTCTAAAAACCCCAAAAATCTATTTTTCACCCCGTGATAAATTCACTATCATTCTACTTAAACTGTCGTGGCTTGCAGATCTTCATATAAGGTTGGTAATTTGCTCCATGGGTCATAATCAAAACCACAAGCATCTTGGGCTCTGTGCCAGGGTCTCTGAGCCCCCTGGCAGGGGTCTTGGCAGTCCAGGACAGCCAGAGGGATGTCCTGAGTTCCGACATCTCCCCCTTCTGTTTGCACCAAAACCACCTCTTTTGCAGCTTTGTTCATGGCCCGCCGCATGCACTGAAAGATGCATGGCAAAATGAGCAGAAGAACTACAAGCCCTACCAAAATATAACAAACTATTTTTAGAAGTTCCCTCCACAATGGTGAAAGGTTAAAAAATCCAACCACATCATCCATCCAGGATCCAGTGACTTCCCCAAGCTTATTAATACTTTCTT